>NC_137468.1:74757453-75417125 GCF_964235325.1 Thermobia domestica
TAGAGGGCGCCGGTCACACATGTTCAAAACTGCTTGGTACGGGTTTAGGGTTTTCAACGGCTCGAGCGGCTCGGCACACAGCTCATTCCCTATCGAGTCGAGCCAATAGCTCACCCACCCAAACCGACACGAGCCGAAACAAACCAAGCTGATGGCTCACCCCAACCGAGCCGGCTCGAGACGATGGTTCACCTGAGCTGAGTTGGTGCCTCATCTCAACCAAGCCGGCTCAAGCTGTTCGCTCAGTTGAACCGAGCTGAGCAAGTTAACATCAATACACGGGTTGGGCTTCTGTATGATTCACCTTTTCAGGTAGCCAATGTCATTAATTTTACAGTAGTAGACAATAGCTTTAAAGTGTCCCCAAAGATAGAAATCCAACGGAGTTAGGTCGGTGAACCTTGCTGGCCACTCAGCTGGTCCATGCCAACCTATCTAGCAACTGAAAAAATGTTCATTGAGCCATCGATTAGACCTACATTGCGACCATAATGCGGCGGTGCACGATCTAGTTGCCAATTTGATGAAATCAACCTTCCTCGTTCAACAAAAGTGGCATAACAGTGTTTTCAATCATATCTCCATATTGTGCAGCATCCAAGGTCCCATCAATGAAAGCAGGTCCAATAGGTTCCATAGGGAAGGGCACGAGCGAGTTCGAGCGAGTTTTCATTGAAACTCGACTCGATTCGAATCAGACATCTTTGAGCTCGACTCGAGAACTCGGCTCGAAAAATTTCCTCCAACTCGACTCGAATTTGACTCGAGTTTCGAGTCGAGTCGAGCCAAAACGACCCAAATGCTGTATGTAGTTTCAAGTACTTTCTTCAAGTACCCTACATAGACAATATAATTATTATCAATGATACTACGACTACTATAACATTATTATTATTATTATTATTATTATTATTATTATTATTATTATTATTATTATTATTATTATTATTATTATTATTATTATTATTATTATTATTAATATAACAAGAACACCGTGTATAAACATGAAAGATAGGTGGTTTGTATCTGAATACTAAAAATTAGTTGACTGCTGACCTCGGTAGTCGTGAAGTCTAGGAGGCATGGACATCGTGCACGAGGTTCTGGGTTTAAGCTCCGGAGGAGCAAGTATCCGGGTTCTAACCAAATATCATTAAATGTTAGAGGGCGCCGGTCACACATGTTCAAAACTGCTTGGTACGGGTTTAGGTTTTTCAACGGCTCGAGCCGAGCTGAGCCAACAGCTCACCCACCCAAACCGACACGAGCCGAAACAAACCGAGCTGATGGCTCACTCCAACCGAGCCGCCTCGAGACGATGGCTCACCTGAGTCGAGTTGGTGCCTCATCTCAACCAAGCCGGCTCAAGCTGTTCGCTCAGTTGAACCGAGCCGAGCCAGTTAACATCAATACACGGGTTGGGCTTCTGCTTCCGCTCAAAACTTTGACCGTGCAGGTCTCAGCCTTGGTGCTGAGAACTACAGTATATACTTGTTAGTGTTCACGACATTTGAGATAAAAATTCAGTGTCGTCTTGTTAATCGAGAGCGCGGGAGTCTCTGGCGGGGGAACGAGGGAGACACGTCCCCCCAATATTTTGAAGTACAAAATATTCAATATTTTATTCTAATTTAATCATTTACTAACGATAGAATAACATATAAATTATAATATTTATTTCGAATTTTTAATATTCAGGCTGTGAAACAATTATAACATAGTTCTTGATATACCTCAGGGGATCCGTGAAGGTAAGCAGAAAGGTAAAAAATGTACTCGAGGTTAATAAACAGGTTCGACCAGGTAGCAGGCCCGTATCCAGGGGGTCTAGGGGGCCCGGCACCCCTAAATTTTTGCTGCCCCCTAAAAGTTTCACGGTAGACTTGTAAATCAACTATAATATGGTGATGAACTATAATATGGTTGTATTGCCCCCCTCCCTACATTTTTGGGCTAGCTACAGCCTGCTAGATAGTACCATTTAAATCAATTTCTTTGATTCCTCCCCCCCCCAATTTTATATGCCAGAGACGCCAGTGATCGAGACGGGGCGAGATGCGAGCAGTGTCTCACCTCGTGAGCCACACTAAAAATATTCCATATTACTGAGTACGTTTTTCATAGCTTTCGCTTTCCAGTTTAATCAGGTAACGATTTCAAAACGAGTTAAAACGAGCTAAACGAGCGAGTCATTTTTCAAACTCGACTCGACTGGAAACTCGACCTCAAAACAGTGACTCGGCTCGGAACTCGACTCGAGAAAATTACCTTTGACTCGACTCAAATTCGCTTCGAGGTTCGAGTCGAGTCGAGTTTTAGCTCGACTCGTACCCATCCCTAAGGTGCCATCAATGAAAACAGGTCCAATAAGTTTCTCGCCCCATGTTCCACACCAGTGGCGGGCGGTGGATTGTGGTTTCGGGTGTTGCAGTACGAACGATAAGAGACAGAAGATATAAAGTGGACTCATTGACTAATTAGCATAAATTTAGATGCAAATGCTATGTGACATGTTAAATTAAATAAAATTCTGTTTTTAAAAAATAAAAATGCGAACATTTTATCCGATTAATTAATTAATTAGTAAGTTCATTCTCCTCTCTTTGATTGGAGCAAATCTAATACATGCTGGTTGAACTCTGGTATTCTTATTGTCAGGTCTTTTTCGATGGAAAGCATAACCAATGGTGATAACCTTTCTTGGGACATTCAATTCCTTGAAAGTGTCAATTCTTTCTCATGTGGAAAAAAAAACTTTCCGTCTTTTGGTGACGCCATAGGTACTGTTAATGTCAAAGCTTTGTATATTTACTAAATATTTTTTCTAGATTATTGCAAACGATTCATTCTAGCAAACTCAGTCCTTGACAGTGATCCGAATTCCTCTTCAGCGTTGACTGAAGAGAGTTCGTAGCAGAGATTAGTGTTATAAAAAAATGTACATTGAACACACTTTATTCACAGTTTATCCAAGAAAATTTAAAATAAATTGAGAAAATGTATCTGGTGCAAACAACACTACTGCATAAGATATCCTGTAAATTTAAACTGGATATTTTTTCGAACACCCTCCTGAATTGCCCTTTGCTTGTTTTGTCTAAGCCTTAATTGCAAATTTTTCCTCAGTTGAAAGCTGGTCAGTGTTTTTTGTAAGTTATTTACAGAAGTCATGGTATACAATTCATTCAGAATTTGTAGATTATTTACAGAATTAAAGTACATACAATAAAATTAAACCTACTAATTAAAAACCAAAACAGCTGATACAAAATAGGTACTGGTATATGAATTCCGAATGTCACATATTCATACATCAACACACACACATATGCGTAAAAGAAAAAGCTACATTCCAAATCATCCGTCTTGCTTGTTACGCAATGCACGATGAACACAATATACTTCCACATGAGACGAAACAATGCTTACCAATGTGATATGTTCTGAAAAGGAAACCTCGAAACTCGCCAGATCAGCATGTAACAGAAGCCAAAAAAAATCAAAGTACGTCAAAACAAACAGCACTGCTAGTTCTACACCCAGAAATGTTAAGTGGGAGGGATACAAAGGATTTGAGGGAGGTCCAATACGTCTACATAATATGGAATCTATCTTATACTGCACTCGAAAAGACGATAAGTAATTCTTACTGTCACCTATATTTTTTTAAAAAAATGATAGAACGATTATTTTTATAAGAAAAGAAGAGTACATGATGAGGCGTAAAATAAAATATTTAGCATACATCAATCGTTTCTGTGTTAAAAAAGTATAGTTTATTAAGAAAGTCTACAAATGTTAGTCAAGTTTCGAAAGTTTTGGGAGGTCCGGACCCGGTGGACCCCCTCGTGGCTACGCCCCTGAGCATTGCTAACTAGTCCCAAATTCAATGTGGCGTTCCCCCATCATACATTTTTATGTGGAAATGATCAAGAGTATAAAATATACTTATTTTATAAAAGAAATATGTTTATACTAAAATACTATCCACAGGGGGGAGGGAGGGGAGCGATTCTACATACGAACTTATTAATATTTGATTCACAAATTACTGTAGAAGAAGCCTTCATTATCAATATAAGCTAAGAATTAACTTGTAAATGCGGGTCTACTCTCATTTGTTTTCTCCTTTGCTAGATATTTTTTTTCTTATTTTGTAATTCTGCAATCACTTTTTTTAATTGTCATTATATTGATTTGCTTCAGTATGGTCCCGTAATTTAAAAATATGAATGCATAAAAACAAATTCCATTTGTTAATTGCTAGTGAAAGAAAATTCAGAAATCTTATTTAGCGTGAAAAACCTTCTCGTTCACTGGAAACCGTGCTGTGTTGCAGAAGCACTGCAACGACCAGTCCCTTTAACTTCTGAGATAGGTGAAAGGAGACTTAACATTTGCTCCAATTGCCGCGCTGAAGGAATCTGGTCGTTGCATGCTCGCTGCAACATAATGTAAATTAGAGACTCTGTGACGGATTATTTTTCGCTTTTTAAAACGGATTAACGGAACAGACAGTTACAGAAGTAAAAAATATGTTATTTAAAGTGTATATATGCAAGCATTAAAAAGTATCTTTTCTGTTCTTTACTGCTATTGATAATATTTTTTTCTTGAAATACTTTGGTCGTTGCGCAACGCTGCAACGCTAACATTAGCCGCCACTGTTCCACACCACACCATTTCCTTACCTGCACCTTGCATCTTTGATGCATCTATCTAATTAACATTTGTATCATCATAATACCGAGAAATCCTACAGTATTTTTTTTTTTTTTTAATCTGCAACGGTTTCGAAGTTGTGAATGGATTTAGGATAGATTATGTTATCATTTAGAGTTAAATTTTGCTATGTGTGGAACATTGTATAGACGCGAATCTACTGTCCCTTTACTTTTTTCTTGTAAGTAGGACAGGATGCTAACTCAAGAGAAAAGAATCGAAATCACTCATCCCCGGGAAAAAACACGACTTTTTTCGAAAGACAACTTTTTTCGAAAACGAGATTTTGGTATCAAAATGTTCAGTTTTCCATTCTGCATATTCTGACAAGGAACCCTAGGTATCTATCAGAGCCCGATTTTCATGAAATTTTGTATATAGAGAACTTACTGTATCGGGAAACTCGCACAGCCAAAATTGTAGCTGCAGAGTCCAAGACGTTGGGACACTAGGGCCCGAGAAAGATCAAAAGTGGAACCTCAGTACATTAAGGACATGGTGAGAAAATGCACGTTTTTCTTTAAAACTAATCGTTGTAACGACACGAAATGAGCATACATGGATACGAGATGGTCGATATGATCTGTTAAAAGTTATAAAAAGAATATCCACCATCTTGAAAGAGGCCATGTTGGAAACTGGTGCGATTGGTGCAAATGAGAAGAGGGTCACCCGATGCATTAATTTGAACGTAAATAGCCACAAAAACCTGTTGGTGAAGTCTGTTATGGGATTACATTATTCCTGTGCTTCTAGTAGAGTGGTTTATGTACAAGATGAGCAAAGTGTATCTTATGACACTCGAGCAGATGCAGATTATGGAGCGCTATGAGTGGGATCAGTGGAACTAGAAAACCGAGCGAAATATAATTTTAGCACTACATCATTTGTGTCAGAGTCAACATGTAATTGGTGTGGATGTGCTGATATGATGGGTTCAATCTTTATAATAATATCATGGTTGACATTAACTTGTAACTTTTTATTAGACTTAAATTAATCCGAGCAGAAGTCAGAACGTCATATCAGTCCACCTATAGCGCTCCATACCCTCAATCTGCTCGAGTGTCAGAGGATACACTTTGCTTATCTTGTACATAAACCACTCTACCAGAAGCACAGAAATAATATAATCCCACAACAGACTTCACCAACAGGTTTTTGTGGCTATTTACGTTCAAATTAATGCATCGGGTGACCCTCTTCTCATTTGCACCAATCGCATCAGTTTCCAACATGGCCTCTTTCAAGATGGTGGATATTCTTTTTATAACTTTTAACAGATCATATCGACCATCTCGTATCCATGTATGCTCATTTCGTGTCGTTACAATGATTTGTTTTAAAGAAAAATGTGCATTTTCTCACCATGTCCTTAATGTACTGAAGTTCCACTTTTGATCTTTCTCGGGCCCTAGTGTCCCAACGTCTTGGACTCTGCAGCTACAATTTTGGCTGTGCGAGTTTCCCGAGGTACTCTCTCTATATGCAAAGTTTCATGAAAATCGGGCTCTGATAGATACCTAGGGTTCCTTGTGAGATAATTCCCAAGACACTAGCTCATAAGATTAGGTGCGAAAACCGTTAAGTCATTAACCAGCTAAGTCTGAAGGTATCAGTTTGCTTTGGGAAAAATCAGTTAAATACATTTATCTTGTTTAGCACAGTAAGTATATGGCCGCTTTCAATGTGAAAAATCGGTTAAGTTCTTTACCGACTATGTAGTGAATATTATTTGTGTTCTAAGGCTACTTTGCCTGCAAAGTTTGCCAACATTCCAACAGTGAAAATCTTAATGACTCAGGTTTCAATAACGAATACAGTGTTGCCAACAAAAATATATTTCCTATTGAGGAAAAAGTACAGGAAAGTGTACATTCTGTACAAATCGTCTGCAATCAAGAATATTGTTTAGATGTTTGTTACGTGATAAAGGAACAATGTCTTCGCGAGCTCATAGAATCCTGGAAATGTTGGAAAAAGATGATTCTGAGATTCTGTCCAAAAGAATATGTAAGGAAGTTAACCCTGGCACTTCTGTTAGTACAGAGGATGCAGAGTTCTCTGAACTGATTCCTGTTGGAAATGAAGCAGTGAAAATTTCTGGAATCACTGAATTGGATATTGACAGTTGTTCTGCGCAGTACAATGAGTTGCAGTCGGAGAGGCATCTTGCTGCAATTATGTGTATATTTTTCATAAAGATTTATTTTCTGAAGTCATTTCCTGAAGGGAACCACTAAGATCTGATACAAAAAATTAACAAGGTTTAGTTAAAGCTTGGACACGTAGTTGTCTCTTTTCAAATTCCTACGTAGGCTCGTGGCACGTTATTCTTAATAAAATAAAAGCTCCAAAAAGTACCGGCCAAGTCAGTTACTTGTATAGTTAGTAAAATTATCATTAAAATTTTTATTTTTCAGGTTAAATTTGTCAATTTTTCAAAAGAATACCACTATCATGTGAAACATAAAATTACTTACTTTTACGTGATGCTTGAATATGTAATTTTTTCTCTGTTTTCAAATTTGTATTTAAATAATTTTATAGTTTTAAATAATTTATTATAATTTAATAATACTGACTCTGGTGCCTTATTTAACCACTTAATTTCAGAGTTCAGATCTGATACCCCAAACAATGATGAAGAAAGCACTGAAAATGTTATCTTGGAATCATATCTCGAATATACTGGCATTTAAGAGCCATCTATACTACGAAAAGAGGCATCTGAGAAAGATTCATTCAGTGATGTTACGAAAACCTCATTACCAAAATATACTATCAAATGACATAGCAGTGCCCTCAGAAATTAACGTGAAGTTCTTTGAAATATTGGCAAGGAATACAAAACTGCTCCTTAGCACAATGTAGAATGAAGTGTAAAGATAAAATAACAGACGACGAAAGCCAGAAAGTATTTGAAGAATGCTGGGCATTGGATGACCATGACAAAAGGATAGCTTATGTGTCCAGCCTGATCAGAACAAGAGAAAAAGCTACTTACATAGGTGGAAGAAGACGTAAGTACAGATTACTCACTTACTCTTATACTTTGAATGTGCATGGGAGAAATACTGTTTTGTGGAAAGGTTGTTTTCTTAAAGTTCTTGGAGAGATTAATTCTTTCATTGAAGTAGTGCTCGCCAAGAAACAGGGTTCTCTTTCTTCCACAACAGGAACAGATATGAAAGGGAAATCATCCCCAGGAAATAAACTATCTGATAAGGATAAGGAAAAGGCCAGAAATCACATTATGTCTTATGTCCTTCCCATCACATAGACAAAAGATATTTCTACCTCGTCATTTAACAATCAGTACATTGTACAGACCATATTATGAATTTGCAGTACATCCAATAAGCAAAACTGATTATGAAGCAATTTTTCATTCCGTAAATTTATCGTTTAAAAAGCCAAAGTGTGATATATGTCACAAGTTGACATGTTTGACATGAAACTGGAAGTGTTGAAGGAAGATAGGAAGGATCACAAAGCCTTGGAAGAAGAATTTACTCAGCATAAAGATGAAGCAGATAAGGCGTAAGAGGCAAAAAGGTTTGATAAAGAAGTGGCAGAAAGTGATACGTCAATGAAAGTATTTATATTGGATTTGTAGCAGTATCTTCCGACAACAAATTTGCAAAGAAATGTTTCATTTTAGAAAAGACAGCTATTTACTTATAATTTAACTACTTTTGATTTCAATACCAAAGAAGTTACTTGCTGCATATGGCATGAAGGTATTGCTGCAAGAGGCGCAAATGAAATATCATCATGCATTTCCAAGCATTTATGTAACCTGTCTCCTGATGTGAAGCATGTAACATTTTAGAGTGATACATGAGGTGGTGAAATTAGGAATTACACTATGTTAGTGATCCTACGTTAGGAACTACATAATGCTACATTATCCAGTGCACTACAAAACATCCAACATTTGGAATCCGTAGATCATAAATTTATGATATCAGGACACTCATTTTAGAATTCGATTATGATCATTCAGTGATTGAAAGAAAACAGAAAAAGAAACATTATCAAATTTTTCACCCAAGGGACTGGTATCAGCTCGTGCAGACTGCACCTGTTAAGAAGTTTTTTTTTACGGTGGTTGAAGTGGAAAAGAAAGACTCTCTTGATTTTTCTGCAATTTTAAAGGATTCAGGAGTAGTCCGCAAAAAGAACGAGGAACGGAGACACTTTGTATGCAATCACACTAGGTGGGTATCTTCAAATTAAGAATTGTTATGAGGTACCCAACCCAATTGCGGAAAAGAAAATGAATGATCTTCTCTTCCTGCTACCATTTATATGATCCTATATTTCACAATTTTTATCAAAATTTACAAACAGATTCTCACGTTGAAGGTTGTGATCCACACTCATCTTCAAGCGATGAGGCCTAGCTCTTGTCAAGAGTTTTAATGTCTAATCTTTAGCTACTGATGCAACTCTTTCATTGCTTTCAAGATGTAAATATTTAGTTTCGTATTCGTCACGATCAGTGATGTAACATTATTTAGGGGATGGCTATCGGGCTCAAGCCCCCCGAAATAAATTTGTTATATGCATTATTTCATTAAAATTTGTCGGCACCCTAAAGAAAAAAATATGTGTTCTGCATATCCTCCCGAAACAAAATCCTAAATACGCCACTGGTCATGATATTTGATGTCATATCCTTATTATTGTAGCAACTCATATTGTGTTTCAATAATAACAGGCCTCAGTGATGAGGACTAGCAGTCAGCAAGTGTTTTATTCTTGTGTTTAGTGATTGGTACAGTTCTGTACGATGTACAGCTATGAATATTTAGTTGCATACTACATACGTCACCATGATACTTGAAGTCATAACCTTTTTACTGTACCTAGGTAGCAACTCTTTAACTAGATTTCAATAAAATTAGTAAATAATAACTATTTTGTTTCATTTCCTGTATTAATAAATGACAAAAATAATGATCACAAAGAGTTAAGTCAAATTTGTCAGAAATAATAAGATAAGTAAAATTTACGAGTGAGCAAAAGAGGATAAGTCAGATTTAAAGTGATCAAAAAGAGGGAAGTCAATTAAAATGCTAATAAATAATAATTGTAATTTATTTTCTGTATTAAATATAATATTATGTTTAAAAGTAATTATAATTACTGATTTCAGCTTCATTTTACCAGCAAAACACCTTAAAAAGGTAAAAAAGGCTCTCCTGTAAAATCACATTTTTTGACTTATCCTTCTTTTCCCGGGGATGAGTGAAATTATCCTTTAGGTTGGAGGAGTAGTTCAGCAATAATAGAAGCCGTCTTCGAAAAGCAATATCCTAATCGCGAGCCGGTGACAGACAGTACTATACGAAAACTAATCCGCAAATTCAGGGCAACGAGAAATATTGATGATTTACCAAGATCATGAAATGCAACTGATCCAGACACATCAGTAGCTGTGTTGGGTGTATTGGTGAAAAGTCCAACGAAGAGTGTGCGACGTCTAACAAGTGAACATAATGTTACTATCAAAAGTGTTCAAAGAATATTAAAAAGGGAAAAGTGGCACCCTTAAAAATTACTGTTGAAACAAAAACAGTTAGAGGATGATTCTGATAGACCAATGGAGTTTTGAGCGTAGGCGGTGGCCCAGATAGCTCGTGAACTAGTGTTTCCCATAACATTGTTTTTAGTGCTGAGGCAAATTTCTATGTAACAGGTGAGATTAACAACCAAAATGTCCGGTACTGGACTATGCAAATCTTAATTGGATAGGTGCATCAAAGATGCAGGTAAGGTAATGGTGCGGTGTGGAATATGGGGCGAAAAACTTATTGGACCTGTTTTCATTGGTGGGACCTTGGATGCTGAACAATATGGAAATATGATTGAACACACTGTTATGCCACCTTTATTGAACGAGGAAGATTGATTTCATCCATATTGACAACAAGATCGGGCACCGCTGCATTATGGTCGTAATGTAATAGATGGCTCGATGAACGTTTTCCCGGTTGCTGAATAGGTCGGCATGAACCAGTTGAGTAACCAGCAAGGTCCACCGACCTAAATCCATAGGATTTCTATCTTTGGGGGACACCTTAAAGCTATTGTCTATCAGTGTAAAATTAATGACATTGACTACCTGAAAAGGAGAATCATTACGGCCTGTGAACAAATATCACCAACTAGGCCTATGATTCGCAGAGTGCACAAGCACTGGGTCGCACAGTTAAGGATGTGCATAGAACAGAACGGTGGGCATGTTGAACATGCCATGTGATCGTATTTGTCTTATGTGTGTTAGCTCTCTCTTTTCCTGGTTATTAAAGAATACGTAATGTGAGATGTTACCTTTATCTTTCAATTCGAAACTTCATACAACACATTTCACATAACATATAATAAATCTATTCACGACTTCAAAACCGTTGCAGTGTTTGGAAAAATAACTTTACCGTTGGGTTTCTCTTCGAACGAGGATGTTATTTAATATGCCACACGACCATGTTACCATTTAAAATAAAAAGTTGAATCCAAGATGGCGGTCACCAAGATGGCAGACGACCACCTTAAACACGTCATAATGTTTCCCCCTCCCACTAACATTGATCCCAATTTACTTCGGATCGACTGAATTTACAGTTTCTCAAATATTTAGCCCGGTCTAGATTTTAAATTTCACTTAAAAACATTCTTTCAATTACTTCGGACATTTTTACATTTTTCAATATGGCGAACGAAGAAGTTGCGGGATTTTATTATGTCATTTAAATAATCTTTATAGACGTCCATGTCAAATTTTAACTTGTTAATAATTATGTCCTAAGTTCAATAAAATTTTAAATCAGTTTAACGGTAGTTTTTGGAATTTTAGAATTTAGAGCTAAATATTTCTAAAAGTATGAGTTTTATGAAAAATTGTTTCTGTATAAAAATATTGTGTAATCTATGTTCTATAAAACGACATTAAGTTTATCTCTTTATGTTAAACCATAGCGAAGATATGACGATTTTTATCTGGGTATTGTTCATTTGACACTTCCAGCGGCCATTTTTCAATATGGCGGCGACGGTCACGTGGGACCAGAGAACTTTTAGTATGTTGTTTAGAACATCATTCCCAACATCTGTACAAAGTTTCAGCTTGTTACTAATTTGTTCCTTTCTTCATTAAAATTTGAGCTTCATTTACTGCACTAATTAGATCTATTTCTTGTTTGTCCTCCAAACCACAATCTCATATAGAAGAAATCTGGGTTCAAGACCTGTTGGGAACTCAATATTGTGCTCCTTGTATGGTCAAACAACTCAATGCTTCCGAGAAGGTACTTTGGATACGATATCGGATTGGTATGCGTATTTGCTTCTTAAGCATTTCTACAACACTAGCTTATGTACCTTTACATCATGTAGGTGTTCTTCGTTAGCTGTATACTCATTATTTAGCAGTTTATATCTTATTTACGTTGTATCCAGGTCACTTCTTCTCACTACTTCACCATATGTATATTCAATTCACCCCCACATGTGGGGTGAAGTGAATAATTTCCCTTGTGTGATTCATTTCTTTCTGTGCACGTTACTTCAGACACGATATGAACCATACTTGTATTTTCAGAATGCAGAAGGTCTGTCCTATTAATGTATAGTTGTCAATCAGCCGTGCTACCATTTCTGTATAAGATTTTTTTCACTTTCATGCTTACTATGTTCACTTCCCTCCGAATTACTCTACTACAAGCATATGGTACGACATTTAAAGAAATACGAAATTGCAATATTAATTGCTTTGAAGTGCAATTAAAATGCAATTCCTGTAGCTTTCTTAAGTCCACGGAAAGACAAATAACCAATACGTACTCACGCAACGACGAATACTACATGGCATTATTTTTTTCTATGAACCAGCAATACATACAAAAACTTTACATTTCCAAATGAAACTATATACATTGGAGTCACTTCAAAAAAGAGGGGCAACTGCCCCCTCTTGCTCCTCCTAATCGCTGTCCATGTTCCTACAAGGTGCATACGACTCTTGCTGCCCATGGTTTTAGGTGCATACCTTACTGAGAGGGCAATGACCAAGACATCAAGGACATTCTGTAACAGGCTTGTAGCTCCTTGTACAAAATATATATTATACTGACAAATATTACGGTATTCAAATCCGAGTCTAGGAAGGTTAAGATTAACATAGAAACATTAAAAAAGGTACAGAAATCAATCACATATTCGTATGTTTTACGGAAGGATATTTGGTTGAAACTAGCAAGAACCATATAAGTTTCGTAAAACGAGCAAAATGTACTGAATGTAATTTAAATTTGTAAATAGAATGTTAGAATTTCATATCTAGTTTCGAGTAAATTTTAAAATTCTGCTGTAGCCTGCGTCATTATTTCCACACATCTGTAGAAATAGAAATTAGTTCTCTACTTTTATGTCATTTGTGTGTTTTGCTGGGAGGATAGCGCGCGCTGGCCTTTGATACTCATGATTCCGGGTTCGACATACTAGTGCAGCATAATTTTGGGTATTGGCCTAGCATCGTTAGGTAGTTGGGAAACTATTGATTTAAGAAATATCGAACCCTCGTCTAGGAATGTTGTATAAAGAAAAGGGTTCGGAGTCAATGTACTGTAATTTCCTCCCAAATAATCTTTATTCCTACAATTCTTTTTATCATTAGTCTTTGTCGTCGAATGGTAAACTTTAGAACGACGATTTTCATTTCTCCCGATTATCAACGGTTCCATAATAATATCGTTACATGACCCCTCGGCATCTTCAAAATCATCCTCATTCTGCATATTACTTGCAATGTCCTAGGTGGAAACTCCAGCGTTGAGGAACATATAGGATTGCCCATTTTCTACATTTCTTAATTCATTGTGATAAACATGTATTTTACGTATTTCATTTATTATAGCTCCGGCTTATAGTTTCACTCCGTCTCCAGTTGTATGTATGCATATGTATGTGTGGTACTTTATATTTCAGTAACTATTACGCAGATCAGAGCCAAATTTAATGGGCAAGTACTCCACGGTATAAGGAATAAAGTTATTAATATATATTTAAATGGTTATTAAGAAAAAAAATTCTAGACATTCCCTCAAAAATTGTGGACAGGCATTCGACCAATCACAGATAAGAATTTGTTTACATTTTCCAGTTTAATTATTCATTTTACATAACATTTTGGGAAATAAAAGTTTTTTTTTTTTTTTTAAACATAGCTTTCTCATTTTCCTTTAAACATTTCTGAATTCACTATTGAAAACAAAAGTAGAATTTTCCTTATTCTTTTAGTTTAAATTTCATTTTTTATGCTTCGAGGCTAAGAGTGGCGATGATGATGGTAAGGAACGAAAATGGTGGGATGAAGAAAGTGGAAGGAAACGCACGAACCCCAAGATAACCCTTACACATGAGGTTTGAGAAATGTACAAGAGAGTATTATTTCGTTCAATTCAAACGTGTCTAATATTTGTTTAATTATTTCGTCATACAATTTCTTAGTATCGTGTTCTATTATTACTCCGCATTATAGCCTTTTTTGGGGGAGGGAAGAGAGAGGCTAGTAAATTTCACATGACTCTGTATTTATTTCTCGGCATTTGCTCGAATCTCAGAAATCCGAATGTAGCAAATGACTTCGAAACTCTTTCACTACTTTCAACACTTATTTATTTTTTATTGCAAAATGTTCGGAACTACAATAAAATCAGATATGCAAGAACAAATCTGAAAGAAGCTCAAGTTAAACAAGTATCGTCCATACACTAGCAGTGTTTTATACGTCTCTGCTTCACTTATGCTTGTCGTCCCAATGCATTACATTTTGAATTTTCTCAAAGCACTTTATGAACTAGTTTTTATTTTCATTGGTGAAATTATAACTGTTGAGTTGAAATTCCACTCGTTTCACATACTATGGGGAACATCCATAGCGTAAGTCTCTGATTAAAGTTGCTACAAGTCAGAGATTATGTAAAAATTGAAATAATAATAATAATAATAATAATAATAATAATAATAATAATAATAATAATAATAATAATAATAATAATAATAATAATAATAATAATAATAATAAGAGTAGTGAAGGATAATCTTACGCTATTAATTGTTAAACACATGTATGTTGCAATCAAATTTAACTGGTGTGCATAATAGTGATCTTTGGTCTCCCGGACGAACACACACATACACATTATATATATAAACATGAACATCGCAAATGCATAAAGGAGCTTTGGCAATCCTAATTCCTTGAAAGTATTGACCATGGATTAATATAATACAGTATCGATATTAACAATATATATTTTGCATTTCTAAATTCTTCATATAGGCGTACTAGGGAATTTTCTCGTGTAATTTCCCTTGAGTTGAATTTCCACATTTTTTTAGTTTGTCCGCCATTTTAGGCATAACGAGGATCCTTTAGCCTACAATGGCGGAAACAAAGCGTATCATTTATGTCATAAAGTATCAGATAATTGGTTAGGCGAAACGAGGATTAGGCAAACGTGGCGTCAAGGTCAGGAACAAGGTTGGCTCGGCAACAGAGGCTGTGTTCCCCATCTTTGCACGCCGAGAAGTTCTGAATTCGGCTCACCGCAACTTATCAATATGACTTTTATATTTGTGTACTCATTCCATGTCCCTTATTTTTCTTTGTTAATTTCAAATTATATGAATATATCGCATTCTTGCTGAAAAAAAAATGTTTTTGTAGCCTATAGACTGTCGAGTAATGAACAAATAATAAAAAGTATCTATGGTGTGTTTCAAATGACAAGCAGCATGGCCTTGAGTTGGCTTCACGCGGCGTCCAATCGGCTTTGAGCGGTGTTGACAATTCGCGACAAGCAGTTCTGCACTGCGAATCTTGACAATACCAGAGGCGCTTATTAGAAATATTGTATTAGCACATCAACTGGTCACTTTACGAAATAGAGAAAAGAATAACGAACACACACGTGAAAACTACATCTTTTTATGTCAACTGGTTGTTATGATACACGCTTTTAAAGGTTTCCATATAAAACAATTAGTAAAACGATAGACGAGTCCCATGTCTAATTTCCAGTGGATTTCTTCAATTTGGAAATAGAACTCAACTTTTATTACAGGATAATCAGGAGTGTAACCGGCAGGTTGTTCTAGGGGAACATTACTTTTAGGGGAAGGAAAGCTTTTCACACATTTAAAAGAGAACAAATGATCTCTTTCAGAATATGAAAGCATTTTAACTCACCATACATACTATACATATATTATATTTTCACGATGCTACCTTATCAAAAGACGGATCTTGACTGTACTGAAGTTGAAAACCGGATTGTAGGAGATGAATCAATAAGCTATTCATAAGAAAACAAGTGCTGTTTATAGCAGTCTGTTTATCTGACTTTGTGTTTGTGGGTTAAAATAGTAAAGAAAAAAAAACTCGAAACAAATATCAACTCAGATAATATTATGCAATAATATAGTAGAGAGTTCATACGGTGTGCGCCCAGTTAGGGAAATGAGAATATAAATCATATGATTAATTTTAGTTGTTTTAATTAGGTACAGAAACCGTATTGATGAAGTTTGATTTTTTTTTTTAAATTTTCATATTTTATTATAAACGTCCCTCATTTGCATTAACTATTAAATAAGTTTATTAAACATATACCAGATGAACTCATTTGGAGTTGGAAATAGTTTGGAAAGACAGGACCCCCTTTGGAATCTGATTCATATTTTATATGCCTAACATCATAAGAACAAAGTATGGGAAGTTCGTAATATTGTTTTAAATTTACTTCAAGATAGATTCTTCCTTATTCGACAGAAGAAACGCAGTATGTTTTCTGTTTCTTTTTTCTTTCACGTTTCACTACCTTATTATGTGCAACTTTTATTCTCTTTTTTCTCCTCTACAAGGGATTCAAAAGCAGCAGGCGTCTGAATGGTGTAATAAATAATGGTGTAATAACCCAAAACAAACTCGAGTATATCGAGTTGCGTAGGAATCAGAAGGATTGCTTTTGTGACACCTACACCAAGCCCAAAAGTGTTACTTGTTATGAAAACTGATAAGGAAACAAAGGTGCTAGTTATATAGGAACGTAACTTCTCTTCTAGCATAAACAGAATTCATCAGTGTCTGGGTTGCTTTCTTTCGTGGTAGTTCGTTTGTTCTCCAAAATTATAGTTGACAATGTTTTTAAGCAAACCAAGTACAAGTGCGGAGTTTTCTTTTTCTTTTTTTTTAAGTGCTACGAAGTCAGGCTCGAAGAATTATTTTTTGTGTTTTACAATCTTTTTTAGCCCATGATAATAAATTTACAAAAGACAAACTCAGACAATGACGAAATATTAACTGACACAGACGATAGTGAAAGTAGTGTTGAAGACGAGTGTTTAGCATATCCACTGGAAAAAGTTAATAGGTAAGTAATTTAGTTACTATATATACTATCACGGTAGTCAGAATTCTTGAGTTTGCTGGAATAGTATATTTACATTGTGAATAATGTTGCCAATGTATGTCATAATCTCAACTGGAGGAAGAGCGAGAAGGGAAAGGGGAGTCCACAATCCGGCAACACCGCGCGGAATATCGCGCATCATTGGCTACTGCCTGTGATGCTTTCCATCTGAAACACACAGTAAAGATGTGCTTTTCGTGCGCGTGTAGGAATGCAGATGAGATTAGACGTGCTTTGTAGAATTTGAGATAGTGACTATTGGACCACCTTTCACTCTCAGAAGAGCTCTGAATCGACGTGGCACAAAGCCATTGAGATAGCAAGTGAAATATTACACCATTTCGTGTGCAGTCACTTAGTTCCGTGAGAGAGAATAAGAGGCCAAAATCTTCGCCGCATTAGTGTCTCCAAAACAAACCAGACTTTTAATTGTTTAGGTTGGGGAATTGGGGAGATCAGAGAAGGTGTTCAACTTCATCCTGTTGTTTCTTAAACAAAGCTCCAGCAATGTGAATGGAAGTATTACCATCTTGAAGTAATATGACGCCCTTGCTCGGAAAACCTGAGACGTAAGATTCACATGCTACCCTAAAACAGCGACATAATCACGGGATGTGACGCGACAGCAAACATTAATTAGATCATACCGATACTGCGGCCCACAGCATTACCTAGCCCCCAGCATGTTTATCAGTTGCCCGGAGACACTGCGGATCATATACTTCTCTTGGCGCCAACACAT
This sequence comes from Thermobia domestica, assembly GCF_964235325.1. Classification (NCBI taxonomy): domain Eukaryota; kingdom Metazoa; phylum Arthropoda; class Insecta; order Zygentoma; family Lepismatidae; genus Thermobia; species Thermobia domestica. The sequence goes on from NC_137468.1 coordinate 74,775,400, forward strand.
ACAAACACGGCCCGTAGTTTAAAAGGAGATAACGATTTATCCGACCATACCACACGTTTTCAGTCATCAGCGGTCCATGTTGCATGTTCGCATCATCATTGGCGTTGTGCTAAAGCCGCGAACATGCAACCAGTCCCTTATCAGCATTTTCACCCATTCAACCTGACCCAGTATATCCATGTCAAGCAACTCAAGGTGAATTTTTACTGTTGATACAGACTGTGAGAAGTGCAGCTTGAGTTTCACTCCGCAGTCGCACGGTAGTCGTTGAGCCAGGAGGTTTCATGGTTTCATCTCTGAGGACTTGGTGTACTATACATTTTTTTGATTCAACACAATACCAGAATGACTTTTATCCATGATACTGTCAGTTACAGGGTAGCTAATGGCCACCATATTGGAAAATGGCCGCTAATATTGCAATTATTGAGACCATTTGTTAACAAGGGAGTTGCATGATTACATCTCTGTGGACTTGGTGTACTATACATTTTTTTATGCTACACAATACCAGAATGGCTTTTATCTATGATACTGTCAGTTACAGGGTAGCTAATGGCCACCATATTGGAAAATGGCCGCTAATATTGCAATTATTGAGACCATTAGTTAACAAGGGAGTTGCATGATTACATCTCTGTGGACTTGGTGTACTATACATTTTTTTGATGCTATACAATACCAGAATGGCTTTTATCCATGATACTGTCAGTTACAGGGTAGCTAATGGCCACCATATTGAAAAATGGCCGCTAATATTGCAATTTTTAAGACCATTTGTTAACAAGGGAGTTGCATGATTACATCTCCGTGGACTTGGTGTACTATACATTTTTTGATGCTACACAATACCAGAATGGCTTTTATCCATGATACTGTCAGTTACAGGGTAGCTAATGGCCACCATATTGAAAAATGGCCGCTAATATTGCAATTATTGAGACCATTTGTTAACAAGGGAGTTGCATGATTACATCTCCGTGGACTTGGTGTACTATACATTTTTTGATGCTACACAATACCAGAATGGCTTTTATCCATGATACTGTCAGTTACAGGGTAGCTAATGGCCACCATATTGGAAAATGGCCGCTAATATTGCAATTTTTGAGACCATTTGTTAACAAGGGAGTTGCATGATTACATCTCCGTGGACTTGGTGTACTATACATTTTTTGATGCTACACAATACCAGAATGGCTTTTATCCATGATACTGTCAGCTACAGAGTAGCTAATGAACGCCATATTGGAAAATGACCGCTAATTTTACACTTATTTTATTTTTTCCTTGTTGATAGTTACTCAAATTAACGGAATAAAATTAACAAAAGTTATTGATCTTAAAATGTTCTGAAAATAATATTGAAGAAACTATAAATAAAGAGACACAGGGCACAAAAGGTACAACGATGTTCAGCAAAAGACCTGCAGCAGTTGAAAGATACTATTTAAACTCTGATATGAGAGCAGCATTTCTTCACATGGTTCGAGAAAGAACAAGCTGCAATTCTTCTTCAGGACAATCTGTGCTACATCCAGATCTTTCTTTGCCTAGGATCCAAAAAGATGAACGTGATGTTTCAGCGTTACAAAACCTGATGACCCATGAATGGATAAATCCGTTTGAAGAAATAGATATGATTAATTTATCTACTGGAGCTGTGCCAACTCCAGACATTGTTAAAGACATGGTCACAGCATGAAGTAGGCCAAAAAGCTTATGAAAAATTCAAGAAAGATCACCTGACTGAAGACTCAAAACCAGAATAATTTTTCAAGCCTCTCAAGAAGCTGAAGCTGAAGACGTTCTCTGATTTGAAAAAGAAAGAGAGTATGAAGATGAATAACACAGAGTTCGTTTTCCCCTCTGGGACCTCTTCCATGGTCTTTGGCTACTCGTAATAGTTCGATTCGAAAAACTGCTAAGACCACACTGATGGAAGTCCTGACCAAAGACTTTGCAACTGATGGGCAAATTCCTAGTGACGCTGTTAACATCTTTGATGGAATGTGTCTTGTTCAAAAGCTGCCACAGGGACTACAAATATTTGGCGAAGTAGCTGACAAGCTCTTTTCGAGAATATTACAAGAATCCGTATCTTCTCAGACAATTCACGTTGTCTTTGGTACGTACAGACAAGTGTCTATAAAAAGTAGCGAACGAAAACATCGAGCTGTCGGTGATTCTATAAAAGTGAAACATATAACTCCTGCCCATTCAGTCCGAAAATGGAAGCAGTTTTTATCTGATGACGAGAACAAAAAAGAACTTATAAGTTTCATTTGTAAAGAGTGGCAGGGCGTGCAGTATCTCAATCAGCTGAATACATGAGTTATGTATGTTACTTGTGAAGAAAAGTGCCATAAAATTACAAGCAAACTGGCACAAGAAGCTCCTGAGTTGACATGTTTCCAAGAGGCGGATACCCGACTTCTTCTTCACGTACAACATGCTCTTTTTTCGGGATTTAGAAAGATAATTATTAACTCCGTTGACACAGATGTTGCTGTTATTACACTATTTGCTATAGAAGAACAGTTGAAAAAGTACAAGGGATCAATATTTCTAAAATGTGGATCTAGTGACAGAGTAAAGTACTACAACATAAGAGATGAATGCTTTTCTAGGTCAAGAAGTGTGTAAAGTATTGCCCGGACTTCATTCATTTACTGGGTGCGATGCAGTAAGTGCATTTGTAGGCAAGGAGAAATCTGCAGCCTACAAGATAATGACTCAAAATTCTAGACAGAACCGCTTTAAGTATTCTTGGAACTCAAGCTGAAATACCAGAGGAAACAAAGAAGCAGCTTGAGTTCTTTGTTTGCTAGCTCTACTCTAGACAGCAAAAGTTCACCGTCATCAATGAATTGCGTTACAGCAACCCTATTTTCTGCTAAAAAGGGGTCTGTTGAACCTCATAGCCTTCCTCCATGTCGGAACACGCTCTATCAACATATAAGAAGAGCAAACTACCAAGCCCTCGTTTGGAAGAAATGTCTACAAGCTGATCCAGAGCTTCCATCCCCAGTGGACCATGGCTGGATTTCTACAACGGACAGTGAGGAAAGATCTTGTCTGGGAGTACAATGGATGGACTCTCCTGCCCCTGAAGCTGTTTTGGAACTGATGTCATGTTCTTGCCCAAGAAAATGTGCCATGCCTTCATGTGTGTGCCTTTCCAACAGCCTCGATGTATAGACATGTGCAAAATAAAGACCTGTGCCAACTATGAAAAAGTCACTGATTTCGACGCTGGACTGTCATCTGATGACGACAGCAGTGAAGATGAAGACTAACATGAATAATTTTTGAAGGAACTTATTAGTACAAATATTAAATACTTCAGAAATATGTATCTCGGTAAAATATTTCCAGGGAAAATAACAAGTCTTACAATTTAAAACAAGGTCGTTTCTCCTTTAATCGCAAATATCTCCTAATCGATTGGTTCTAATAAAAAATATTACTGAACATAATATGTGCAAAATTTTATCCTCTTCAATTTCATTCCTCTTCATTTTCTCGATAAGAGGAGCCGTTTATGAGATAAATGCGCAAAACCTCGTAAATGTAGAGACATGGCAGCCATTTTTCAATATGGCGGCTTTAAGCTACCACAAATTTCAGGGTATCATCATTTGATGAACACCTTGGACCACTGTGAATACAAAAAGATGTATATCATCAAGTCCTTAGAGATGAAACCAAAAACCTATTTTTTGGATTCTGGCTCAACGACTACGACGGTTCTAAGTGACGATCTGCTTTAATGCTCGGCGAGACCTGCCACTAAGGGTTTTCTTCCTACTAATGTTCGTCTTCGCTGATGTAGTTTTACCATGAGTTTGTAGACCATTATTACCTTGGAGACTGTCTCGTGAGACATCCAACACTCTCGCCACCTTGTCACGCTCACACTACATAATGAAATGCCATTTTACACTGCCATCACCTGCTGTGTTGCTCTACTACTCCTCTCGTAGTACGGAGTTTGCTTCACACACACCACCAACAGCACTTCGGCCATTGTCCCCACCTGACCGTTGTTAAACAGTTATCTGACGTGATTCCAACTCCACGTCTTTTCATTAAACTGGTAATTATTTGTACATACATTTCATGGACTAAATATAAATATTTTACAAGCATGTTCTATTGAATTCGACAGAAAAAAAAAAGCCAAGGCATAAATAGCAGTGGAGATTTCCCAGAAAGCTAATTAAAATGATTGTAATCTTAAGTTTGTGCACCCTAGTAGCGAATCTAGTGGGGAACTTTTGAGACTAGTTCGACTCAACGCATAGCAAAATGAAGCGTTTTCTGTAATCAGCTTCATTTTGCTATGTATTTTATAACATCCACACTCTACATTAGGTTTCTACAAGATAATGCTCCTTCTCATCGGAGTGAGTGACATTATTCCCGTTTTTCTCTGGATTATGTGAAGACCATTATTTCGTTTATATTGGACCATTAAGAACGTCACTGGCATAAGAGAATGCTAGAACAATGCGTCTATTTGTGAGCAATAGCATGTCTGAAGATGTAGGTAGGTGAGTGTCGTTAAATGACACTTATATTAAACTGTTACTTAAAACGTTATTTCATGGTCCTTTTCCATGCTTGTTTTACCTACACTTGCATAGTAAAGTATTAGGAAAATTAATTCACACTCAGGGTGACCAGCACAAAAGCTGTGGTGACCTGTTAAGCAAAGCAGGAGCCCGTGCAGAAACAATTGTCCACGGAAATCACCAGGAGGAGGGGTTCAAGAGAAGTGACAGACACAATGCTGCATGGAATCCGCCGATTGACGTGGCTAAAAAAATCCACCGACCCAATGAGTAATGGGCTACTGATGGCACCTTCAATTGTAAACACAATCATTCATAAGCGGTTCCGACTGAAGTGGGTCCGTAACGCATAAGTTCACCACCTGCTCCAACGGAAATTGCAGAACGAAAGGTGAACTACACGGAACTGTACGAAAAACACCTGGCGAGATCCAAATGGCAGATAGTTATGACAAATGGATGAAGCATGCATCGATCTCATTGCTGGTAATCACATTCAGGTACTGATACCATGACAGCAATGTCAAGAGCCGTTGCAACTTTGTTCGCTATGGCTGAGAATTTTCCGCATGACTTGTGGCTGTTATGGGATTCAGTTATGTGGGCAAGTTTCTGATACGTCAGGTTTATAAAGGCTTTAAATAAAAAAAAAATAAAAATAAAAAAATAAAAAAAAAGTACTTTCAGAAATCCATTACATTACACTTATATTTCGGATCGATATCCTAGAATTGTACGATGTGGAATGCCAAACAGGTAAGGATTCATATGGACAATGCTTCAAGTCATACCGCCAGAACATCTCGGCGTTTTTACCAGAAATGGAAGGGAAATTAGGAATTTGTGTCTTTCCACTTTAAGACATTTTCCTGTCAAGAGATCTGATACTAGTCTAATTGGTTTCTACGGTTTGACTTGCTGAAAAGACGTCTTATGCATCCTCGCTGGTCTCTAAAACGATTGTAGAGAGAAGAGGGGTCGAATTCCTTTGCCCTGCTTCACTGGAGTTCGCTCCAATGGAAACTTCGATGTCGAACGATAATATACAGTACTGGCAATCCAACAGAACAGTGGTTCCCATTTTTATTTATTTATTTTTAAATTTTACTGCGGACACAGTATACAGAACGCCCACACCATCGCGACACACTTGTTTGGTTTTCTACTAATAAAAATACAGAAGTTGATTCATTTATATAGAGCCGAAGTCAATGCGCAACTCACCACTGAGAGATTGCAACGACACAAGCAATAGTATCTCATTAATCACGCACGTTAGTTAAATAAGTGTGGCCGAGCGTAGTCTTATACCGCCAAAACTAAACAGATACTAAAAGAGGTTCATTGTGACCAGTTCAAACGCTAAGTTTACGCCGTTGCGCATCGTAGGCATGTGTAAAGTGCGTAATTCTCGTGTAGGCCATGCTGCTGTGAATCGTATTATAAGGAAATATGTGGCGCACTGAGCTCACTATACCGACGCGCGCAGGTATAAACCGGGCTTCCGAGATGAGGACCCCGTCGCTATTGTGCGTGGTTCGTCGTATTGTGACATTCGAGAATCCCTCACACAGTGTGCGATGGCCACCAGATGCCACACATCGCAGACATTCACTCGTGTAATCGACGAGGATGTACGCCTCATTGTCGTTTGCAAGAGCAGTATGCAATTCCTGAAACCGTGTCATGTGGCTACGCGAAAAAGGAACTGCAAGAGGCTGGATGAACGTCATCTCGCGAGTAATCAATGGACGTTTGTTGTTACCCTTGAGAGGCGTGGGTTCACCTTATAGACTGATAAAGTTAGTGCCATTACATACAGACATGTTGATGCCAAGGGCTGAAACACGTTCGTCCACCAATGTGCAGTTTCCCAAAAGGGTTCATCATTGTGGCTGGTTTTCTCGTACAGGACGGGAGGGGGAACTGCATCTCCGAAAGGTGGATTAAAATGTCAAAACCAATGCTGCGTACTACCAGACGCATGTCCTAACTGAAATGTACAAGCATGAAATCTCAGCATTGTACGCACAAGACGTGAACCAGCTTCAACAAGGTATCCAGCCACACGGTGAAAACATCGCTAGAATTCTATCGCCGTATGGAACAGGACATTGCCTTCTCTAACATCCCTGTCACGAGTCCAGAAGCCAACCCAATATACTATTGCGCTTTCAGACTCCTCAAGTGGCGCATGTCCTATCGTCGAGTCCGCACCGTCTCCGGCCTATCAAGCCTGTAAAGAGGAGTGATATTTAATACCCACGACCCAGCTGCAACGCAGTCTCCCGGAATGGAAACTCCAATGGTGGGCAATAGTCATTACAAGTAGCCTGCAGATCAAACACAACCGGTGATGGAAACACGGCGTTTCCTAGGTAAGTGGCATATTTAAATTCGACTAAATATAAATTAACCAACCTCTGTATAAATTATAATAGTGTAAGACTAAGTTTCTATAAAATAGTGATTCTATGCAGAGCCGGATTTAATATTTTGCCGCCCATAGAACGAAAGGTGCTTGCCGCCTCTCATCTCGAGAACAAAACATTTTACACATTTTTTAAAACTTATATATGGTTTGGTGATAGGGTCTTGTGAGTCGCATATACGCGGGAACGCGTTGCGCATAAGCACAACAGTGTTACGCACCCGCCTCTATGCAACTGTCTACTGCAAGTACATTAAAATTCTACTCAACTTTACCTACTAATGATTGAAGCTAATAATAGACACTTAAATTATGACTTAGACGGCGTTTCTCTGACTTGAATTGTTTCTTCCTCTTCATCATCATTTTATTATTTTCAACTTTCGCAATTGTTTTCGTATTTCTTACTAAGTTTTCGACCAATATGTGCCGCTAGGCACAGGCCTAATGTAAATCCAACCCTGACTCTCATGTAGTACTGAACATGTTGTTGCCACTGGAGACGTTGACTGTTGATTGGTACAGTTAGTCTCAAAATTGATTTCAATAATTATTAAATGCTTCATGATTTTTAAATCCTAAATTTTGCGACATACTCTTACGGGACTGTGCGATACACCGGTTGGGAACCTCTGCAATAGAACACCATCAGTGGCGGCTGCGAAATTTCTTTTCAAGTATCCTTCAAAATCGATTCGATATAAAGCTAACCATCACTAAATTTCGTGTTTTATATTCAACAAGCATTAAAAAGACAAATTTTCAACGTAATATCAGTTTTCGCAAACCTTGTTCCACTTTTACGCTACTATTGGTTGTTTCCAGGAGGTCAACGAGTTTTATATTCAACTGTAGACATATTAACATGTTAAGAGTAAAAGGTATTTCATGTAATGTCAGATTTCGCATACATTGTCCTACCTTTCACATTACTAGTTGTTTCCAGAGAATCAAAGTGTAAGAATAAGTTGCATTTCGCAGACTACTTTGAATGTACACAAATAAATTTCTCTTTACAACGTGAGATTATGTTATATTAAACTTCCTAAACATAGTTCCAAATAATGAACTATTTTTCGACTTTTTTAAATTCTAAAAATTTCAAGCTTTACCTAATTCCTGAGGAACAGAATTCCAAATCACTGACATTATGAAGATCGAAATAAAAGGAAAAAAATGTAAGACACTTAATATATATATTTATTCTTTCTTCTATGGCAGTTCAACATAAAATTACATATTTACCAACTGGCAGCATTAAAGAATTTATACATTAACAAAACCCTTTTTCCAAGTAAAAAAATCAGCTTCTTCATTTCTTTACAGCATTTTTTTTTAGACTACTATATAAAAAGCAGTTAAATTTCACTCACACGATCATTACTAAAACCAATTGTACCAAAGTATACGCGTACAATTTAACGACGGGGACTTTACTTTCGCAGATCCCTTCCTTCTTTATTTTTTTTCCAAATTATTATATACCATCTTCTTATTTGATCCTGTGATTTCATGTTCTTACCCACACTTAAATGTTAATAATGATACGTAGATATGTTTCCCACTGGATAATTATAATAATACATCTATAATAAATAATACATTTTTCTACAAAGCCTAATACGAAAAGGCAAGTCCTTCACCAAGTGTATGCTCGACAGGTGACTAACTTAGTATTTTGTTTCTACAGAACTGTTAAGTGCAATAGAGGTTATTTTTCCTTTGTTTTGTCAGCGACGGGTAACAAATATTAGATACCACTACTGCCACACACACTCTGAAGAGCATACTATAGTCAATTTCTATAAAGGAGAAGTAAATCCACCCTGAAACCTGTAGTTTGTACTTTACGTAAAGCATGAGAGCAACTACTACCACTTTGTTTTTTACGGTCTGAAGTCCCTGGCAGCTTCCTCCAATGCCCTTACTTTCATCTCACGCTGCTGCTGTTGCCTGTAAACAAAAAATTATTATTATTTGTATACATGAATATTTCAAAACTACACGCCATAAAAAAGTTACTCTTAATTGCCACATTTACTATCACAATCAATACACATGTAATCACTCAATGTATTTCAAGTACATGGCTGTATTTACCGTGAAACCAACGCAAATAATACAAATAACAATAATACTAATACTACTACTACTACTACTACTAATAATAATAATAATAATTAACGGTCTTCCTATATTCGCAGCAATCTTTCTTATATTTTGAAAAAGAAAAAAAACAGAAAGAAAAAACTCAATAACAACGAAGAATATGACGATCTTGGACTAAACCATTTAATTATTTTGAAAAAATAATCAAATGAAATACGAGGGGCAATCAAAAAGTTCCCGGAATGTTGTTGTAGTTTTGGTATTTGTGATGCAATCCCAATGAATCTTATCCAGTACAGTCCTTAGGTTGCTTAATTATAAGCTGAGTTGATTTTGAGTTTAACGTCCCGTTCAGCAGCGAAGCTATACGAGACGTGGACTTACTGATTAACGTGAAATCCGAACCCCATGAGCTCCCTCCGCGAATTGAAGCGGATCTTCCACGCCTAAATATGAATTTGACATGCGTGAACAGGCCACAATAGACAGTGTATGAGTAGTGTAGCTCAACGGAGGAGTGTGGTGATCAATTTGTGCAGTGTCACAGTTCAACCAATGTCCAAAACATCAAGTTCATGTGGAAATTGGGAAGAAATCTGCTTCAGAGACTTTGACAGCCTTAGAAACAGTTTCACACCATTGAATATTTGGATCTTCCCAAAGGTGAAAATGAGCCTCAAAGGTGGGCAAAAGTGGGATCAAAACTAACGCAACGACGGATAAGTTCGGAAGATACCAAAAGAAGACTTTCTTCGGCGTTTCTAATAATAGCAGGGGTGGTGGAGTATATGTGTGTTCTGAAGGTGTCTACTTTGAAGATGATTACGTAACTGTGTGCTGATATTTTGGTAACTAAGAGCTACAACAAAATTCCGGGAATTTGTTTGATTATCACTCATAATTTTTGTTGAAAATGAAATTATAAACAAAATTTCTAGTTTTACGACTCAAGCCATGCCCTTTACGCTAAAGGAAACAGATGACTAACGAAAGTGAATGATTATGACATAATCGGTGTGGTGAAAATGTGGGACGAAACGAAAGAACCTTGAGAAAACCCACGGACACGATGCTGTTCACCACAAACTCTACTGGATTGGAATCGAACCACGGACTCATCATTACCGAGCCACCGTGACCTTTGAACTAAAATTAGATAATTTTGAGTGCCCGCGCGTACCCAAATGTTTATGCTACAAGAAAAGGCCTGGAAACAGCTTATTCAATATCATTTTATAAATACTGGAGTTTTTTTTTTTATTATTATTATTTAATGTGTTATTCTTTATCGCTCTCAAGTTATTCACAAAATCGTAGAAGACCCTTAAAAGAAAAACACAAATGTTGAAGCATTTAGGTCAAATTACAGTGATTTTTAAATACCCTTTCTTCCCTTATTCTAATGATCCCAGCCTTGTACTGGAAATAAAATAACGGGCGTGTTTTATTTTGCTTGTGAAGTGAAAGTAAGGGGAATCTTTTAAGTGATTTTTTCCTGCACTTTCAGTACTAGTGGACCGTGGTGCTGTTTCCGATCGAGGGACAGGTCATGAATAGTAATAAACCCTTTGGTACTGTCAAACACAAGGTAATATTAACATGCGTTTAACATGGGAAACATCACGTTCACGGGTTCTCTCGAGGTTCTCCCGTTTCCTTGCACATTATCATTCCACGAATTCTTTTATAATCATCCATCTTTTTCAGACTAAATGACAATTGTGGGACGTTAAAGACTTCACTTCATTTCTACATATGCTCGGCCAATATTGCGACTGATCGATTTCCAGCAGCATCATCTGTGCATCATAGAAATCGTTTTTCCACCTGTAACAGAGTTCAAAGTTGCTATCACCGTTATTTTGTGAAGTAATATTCCAACATAGGGAGAACTAAAAATTTCATGCCTTATTTCGTAAAACATTTATATGTGTTCGTAAAAACAAAGGAACACATTCTGAAAGCCTCCATGCATAGAGGTCACCTTTCCGCAGAAACACAGTTGCTCTGATAAGTTGCTAACATTAAATACATGTCGGCCTTGCTGTATATGGCCTCGTTCTGGTTCCAGGAATGTACCAATGGCCTCTGCTACAGTACCTCTTGGTGCGATATAACTGTAGTCACACTAAAATCCTCTCAGTCGGATAAATGACACTGATATGCACCACGAACTTTCGCTACACAAACACCTGTTGTGTCTGCCGTACTGTCATTCTGAATATGACCCTTCATGATTTCGACTTCCCTAAACAACGCTGTGCTAACAATGTTTCTATTCAACATTCCATACACAACAGTGTACATGCACTCCCACGCTTTGATACCGAAAAACAACCTCGAGCAAACACAATATTGCTGTAAATATCCAATGTCGTTTTTGTCTATCACGCTTGCACCCTTGTTGTTTTGACCTATGTAGTAATGAAACTTTCTGGAGCCAAGGACCCTCTGTACAATGACACGTGATCCTGTTATGAGTTTGGTTTGTTAACAGTTGTCAAAAATTAATTTTTGACGTAATTATTGTACAGCCTACTTTAGAAATGGAATATTGTATTATATTCAGGGAGCGAAAGTATAACAGTTAAGTATATGTGTTGGAGAAGGGGGGCGGGTAGAGAAGACAAGAGTATGCAGAAAGAAATAAAAAGAAAGAAAGAAAAGCACTTCGCACTGGAATATTACGACAAAAGTTCACATTTTTTTAACATCCATAATTATTTAACTATCTAAAATTAAGGATACTACTAGTTCACTATTTAATTACATACTATGAATCATTGCAATTAATTTGCGAACTTTTGACTACAGTGTCATTTTATTCACTCCGCAGTAAGTTATTAGTTTCTCTCCGAAGTCTACAACCACCCAAGATTTCGCACCATTGGAGTGTAAGGATGGATGCGTAATTAATTAAAATTAGCTCAGACAAGTGGATGAAAATTGACTAAACATCTGATCAAAATTGACATAAGAATGCAAGTTGAATAAAAACATGCAACATAACATGGTGCGCGCGCGGATGGAAGCTTCGTCGGAACACGGGTATTCACTTTTCTGATGATGACTGTATTCATAACTTCCTTATGACAAACGTTTGGACAAATAAGAAAATAAATAAATAAATAAAGCGTAGTGTCGAAAACTGATACTGTACATTGGTACCCTCTTGGTCTTATAAACACTATAATATTTGAGAATACATGGTGACGGCCATTATTTGACATAATTCGTAGTCTGGGAAGATTTAAGCTGATCTTGTCTGTTTTTCTGCAGGCCCAGTACCCAGCATAAGAAGCAATTCACATATTTACACACTTCTAATGTTTTAACTTTTAATTGTAAAATAAATAACTGATTTTGAGAACACAAATACCAAATACAAGGCTATATGTTGTTGTTATCGAGAAAAACCGTACGGCAATATACCGAGAAAGTGGTCTGAATAGGACGGAAGGTCGTGAAAACATAGACCGTATCGAGTAAACTTTAGTATTAGCCAAATAAATTAATTCTTACCTCAGGTACTCCTCGTGTTGTGCAACTATAGGATGCAGCTGGGCAGATGGATGAGGAAATCGCTCCCTTTCAAGAAGCATCTGACGCTGCAACTGTTCGTGTGCTGCTTGAGCAGACAACTAGAAAAAGCAATGTATGGTTGAGATCATTCCCAGATTTTTAAGTTTAACGTAATTGCTTTATCATGTATCCCTCCTATTTAAATACATAATTTATTCCACCACAGCAGCGGAACGTTTTTCATATAACAGAATGTTTTTCTATACCAGTGTCTTTTAAACTCTTGTCCGCGGATCACAGATGTTCCTCGAGGCATACCCTTGTGATCCTCTTACACTGAACATTAATACTACTACTACTACTACTACTAATAATAATAAAAACAGTTGACATGAATTTCCTATCATACTTTGTAGCTGAGATTCTCAAACAAGCATGGATTATATACAGGTATTATAATTTATAATTCCTACATTTTGTGGAAATTGTTAATGATTTGTAAAAAAAATAGGACTTTTTTTTTCGCACTAAGAATTTGAAAATTTCGCGTATCGTTTTTCATATTTCGCATTTCCCAAGTAAAGTTTCACATTTTGTAGCTCTTGTGGAAAAGATGTTCTCTGACATTTTAAAAATTGTTCCTTTTATTCATAGATCACCATAAAAATAAGCCATTACTTACCTAAAATACACCAAATATTTCACTTATGGAAAATTATATTTCTTTAATTAAACTGAAGGAAAATCAGTAACTAAAATTATTATGAGTAAGAAAGTCTTGCTGCCTTCTGAAAACACATGGGCACAAGTTACATTTAAGCATTAAATATAAGCACGTTACATGTTTCCGCATTTTTCTTCTCCATTGTTGTACGTTTGTCACTTATTACTAGTTCATGCCATTAGCTAGCTAATTAAAACGGCTTCTCCCCATCCAGCTGTGATGGTGATACCTAATGCGCAACATGTTCTCTATAGCCTTGTCCGAATCACCCAAAATGTATCGTTCGTGCCACGTTCTATCATTTCGTCAGCGGAAAACTGGCGTTTTTAAATTAATGAAAACGTAGTTTTAAAATTTCGCGCAAAAGTGCCAATTTTGCGTTTCATCGCGCAACGGAAACCAATGAAAATACAGAATATCATAAAACGTCAAGAAACTGATGCATTTCGTTACGCAGAAACTACTTAATTCTGACGTATTTCGTTTAATCGCGCACTGCGAAAAACTCGTGCCTCTAGATATTACTTTTAGTTTTAAAGAAGAACGTAATAATTGCCTGTTGTAGCCTTTCTCTAAACTGTCATGTACAATTAACCTTCTTCTCTGTAAATATGTAAGTGATTAATCCAGGCTTGGATTCAGATAGCAAGAGAAAAACTATTTTTCTAAATGTATGAACAACAAGTATTACGTTTTAAAAAGAAACCATCTCACAAATATATAGATAATTTGATTATCAAAATAATGGAAACACCTGTAGTTTGCAATACGTAAGATGTGTACAATGGTAATACAAAGGATGTGTGTACCACACCTAGCCGTTGCTACTAATGCGCTAAATGATCGTTTGCAGAACGGAAGCGTGTGTTTAAGCAGACAGGCAGTGGTGATGCAAAATAGGAGAGTATATTAGGTGTGTTACGAGGAACTGTCCAAGGAAATGATAAGCTACAAAACTCACAACAAAACGAGGAACTGTCCAAGGAAATGATAAGCTACAAAACTCACAACAAAACAAGATCGGCGAAGAGTGATAGTAGACGGACGAGAAGCCTCAGTGACAGGGTTTGCCAAGCACTGAAACAGCCTATTTCGACTAAAGCAGCTAATCACAGTACGACGCAAGTTTCATAATAACCTAACACCCGCGGTAGGATTGCAATCTCCAAACCGCTGATGATCAGCAACACCACTTTACCGCGAAGAAAATAGTGCCGTCAACATGCGAAGGGGACCATCAATGATTCAAAAGCTATAATATGGTCCGATGTGTCATCTTAAACCTTATTTCTAACAGGAGGCCATATGTTTATATGGCGGACGCCCAAAGCAGCTTATGTTTCAAACTGTCTCCTCTCTACCGTAACATATGGCGGCGGCTTTGTGATGCTGTGGGTCTGAATTTTCTGGCATTCTGTGGACACTGTGATTACGTTTACACGATGAATTACTGGCATAGATTATGTAGATATTTTGGAGTAATCGATACATCATATTGTCCAGATGCCCAATAATGCAATTTTCCACGATGACAATGCGCCAATTCAAACAGTTGGAACTGCTAAGGCATAAATTCATGAACATCGTGATGAACTACACCTCCCCTGCCTCGCCCAATTCCTAGACTTCAACATTATTGAACACCTCAGCAGATACACACATCACTCTGATGGAATTGAACGTTGCACTACATAGGAATGGTACAATATTCTTCTCGAAACCATTCATGACTTATATGCCTCAAATCCACGGCGAATCAGAGCTGTTCTGCATTCTAAAAGTGGTCCAATCCCGTATGATGCAGATAAGTTGCATTTTCTTCAGGTTTCCATTACTTTGATAATTATTTGTACATGCAAGTAAATATGGTTGTATATTCCTCTGTTTACATTTACCGTAAGTAATTCTTTTGTTCCTGATCATGCAGTTAGTTGATAAAAGTACAAAGATGTAAAGATTTTTTTACGCTTCGTCTACTTTACTATTAATATATTGCTCGTGTGTATCTTCTGAGTGAAATATTACATATTACCTGATACCCTATTTAAGTACATATTCTCACCGTAACATTTGACAGAATTTCTACTTTCCAGACTTCATATTAATTACTTTTTAAAAAAATTTATTCCAGAAACTCAATTCTTAAATGCTAGTGTATCTTTTATACCTGATGAGCTAGTTGATCTGCATATGGCCGTCCCAAGAGATCCGTTGGATGATGCAAACCAAGGGCTGGATCTCGAGGTGGTAGCAACCCAGGTCTTGGATACGCTGCACCAGCTGAAGCTTTAAAAGAACGAAATTAATTTTACTACTAACTTCCATCAATAAAGATACTGTTTTTTTTTTTTTAAGTATATTTTTTTTATTGAAACAGTTATCGTTAAAATTATTTATCTTTTTCATGTATGCTCGGTCGCGTTTTTTTTCTTTCTTCGAAAGTAGCTTTCAGTTTTCTGATAGAATTCCATGCTTTTTATTATCCAATCTGTTAAATTAGATCATTGCACTACTTAAAAAAGAAAAATCAAGAGCATTAGAAATAACGCTGAAACGTACACTTTTGCAGAGATTTTACTACGTAGAAGTTTAGTGTTAATCCACTCTTTCCTCATATCATCTCAAACTGCTGATTTAAACAAAACTTATTTACCAACCTTCAATAGCAGTTTGCAATGTACTTTACATTCATTCTCCCAGCAAAATTTGAATCTACAGTAAACGCTGAAAACAAGGTTATAATAAATGACCATTCCCATTAATTCACGTTGAACGACACTTACATACATTGCAACCATTTATTCCCGCGAAGGCCCGACATCCCTTACTTTCACTTTTCAAATAAATAAATAAATAAATAAATAAATAAATAAATAAATAAAATGGAATCCACACGTCCTTTGGGAAAATGACACTTGGATACCGAACATCTATGACTGTTTTCTTATCGAAAAAGAAACACATTAATGCCTTGGGTAGACATGTGGGATTCCCATCCCTCAACTTCTAATATGTTTCTTCACTCTATTCGAAACATGTAAGATGGTTTCATCACTAAATATTAATAATTCCATAAGATCATCGGTTAGTTTAAATACTCTCGCAGAAAGAAAGACGATTCAAATTGCAGCCGGTTTTCAGAGTCTGAACAATTGCAACTGGTTGGGAGGAAATCGCAGTTATTTACGCACAATCTTTCAAAGAGTCTGCTGCGGAATTCTATCCAATTCTCTGCTCGCTCTGAAGATGGATTTCTGTAAACTCTATATGATGGTTGCGTTTAACACTCACTGATGATAACCGGCCGGATGACTCTCGCTCACTGGTACCAAAAATGACTTCTTTTCCTTAAAATCGAAGTACCATTTACGAATTGTGTGTCCACGGGTGACTTTTCAAACTTTCTTCGAAAATTACGTTGCAGACTAATATAAGACTGGTCTTCAAAAAATCGAGTACACAAAATGCTCTCCTGTCTTCACGCTCCTATTTTCTTTTATATCACCCCTAGCGGACAACAGTGAAACTATGCAGCAACTTTAAAAGACAATGAAAACCTTTTCAATTTTCCTTTTCGTTAATACCACTTTTATACATATGAGTGTCATTAAACGTTAGCTATGAAATTTCTAACCGGGAAAATCATTTGTAACTTGCGTTAATGATACAAAAAAGTTTATCCAGTACCAAAAATGACTAATTTGTAGAAGATAAAATATCAAATTTACGAACGCATAACTAGCATTTTTTAAAAACAATTTTAACCCCAAAATAACTATGGTACGAGTTATACGTAGAGCAACTCTTACAGCTATTAACACTTTCTGCAATTTGGCTAAGTTATTGCGTATAATACGTAAGATATTTATGAACGAGAATATACACGTGCAGCCGGGAACTGTCTTGACCAATATCTTTGTATTTTTTATACTATTATTTCCAGTTTTACTTATTAACCCAAGAAGCGCATCATGACAACAAGAATAAAAAACACACAAAACACAGTAATAACATTAACATTATAGTTTATTGAAATTGACTGGAGAGTAAAACTGCCCACATAGAAAGATGATCATAGAAAGATGTATGATGATTGCATAGAAAGAATATGAAATCTAAAGCGAAACATTCTATGAGAAATAATAACTAACTGAAAGTTTAAAATACATTATAAAGTTAACACAATACTAACCTTATGTGTTCCAGCAGTCATGAATAGTATCTACTCCTGAACTCATCAATATTTTAGGACTAAATTTCGAACGCCTGTCATCGAGATGTAGTAAACAATTCCCAGAGGGTTAGTTATTCACATTTTATATATATATATATATTTCACATATCACTTTAGTGACATTTATTAATTTTAAATTTAATCTATCACGGGTCTTCAAATGGTAACAAGACAACCTATGGCAATGTAACGTAACCATTTTCTATATATATATTTTAATTATATGACCCAAAGTGTATTTATAAACCAATATGAATCTAATACTTTGGTCAACTCTGGGAGTGCAAAGCCCATAATAGTACTATGTGTCTGGGAGAATCACTGCGTGAAAGAAAAACTTCCATTATATTTTGCCCCAATGTAAACACATCCCTAACAACACTTTTGTTTCTCTACAGACGTAGGTATCTCTCTCAAGTCATCAATAAACTGAAAAAGTTTTAATTTCATATTGATTCATAAGTGCACTTTGAGTCATATTTAGTTATTTCATAAATACTGTCAGAGATTTGGAAATCAGAAACAGTGCTGATGATATATTAATACCCTTTTGCAAAATGATACATGGAAATGTGGAGCATGAAGTCTGGCGGGCCACTTGTCAATGGAAAAAAATGAAATGAAATCTTTGAGTTTTACGTCCCACGGTTATGGCGGTTAGGCTAAAGGAGACGGTGATTATGAGAAATGAATGAAATGGTGGAATGAAGAAAGTGGGAGGAAACGGGAGAACCCCGAGAAAACCCACGCACACGGTGTTTGTCCACCACAAAGTTCACTTGGCGGGAGCAGGATTTGAACCCGGGACCCCATGCACCAGAGGTGAACGCTCTACCACTGAACTTGTCAATGGAATTACGAGCAGTGTTGTTCGGGAAGTAGTGGGCTGCCTTAAGCAGAGCGTGCTTCAAGGAGTCACATTAGGGTATCTATTCTTGCAGACCATTGGTTGAAGCATTCCCCACAGTTAGTAGTCGAGCGACTTCAGAACTGAGCTACCAGAGTCAGTCTGACGTGAAGATGAAGTTTGGGACGTTGGCCCATAGCCACTCCGGTGCTAATCGTATCTTGCGCGCGGGAGCAGAATCCTGTTGGAGGTACACTGTTAGTTCTGGAACATGGTAGTACTGTTTTCTTCACAAATGGGCTCCACCAAGTTATTTGGTACACGGTAGCCGATATCTTCATCCGTTGTTCACAAAAATGGAGCCGTATTGTACCACTGAAACCAGCATCTCACCATACCATGATTTACACTAGGTGATGGGAACTTTGCACTCTGGAAACACGTTCAGCAGCTTGCATTGATGGTGATAACGTACACAAGGTAATTTTGAGCATTAAAGGACTGTTCAACTGTGAACAGCTTCTCGTCGAAAAAGGAGTATTGCCTTGTGATCATTTCCTGCGTAACTCTTAAGGAGACGTTTAGCTTTTATCACTCTATGCTGACGCAAGTGATCTGTCAGGAAGTGACCTGTAAGTTGTTTATAGGCTCTCAGTTCCACGTCCTAACTGAGCACTTGTGACAAGGTGTTCTCGAAATGGACATCTCTCGGGACATCACTGATTAAGTCTTGACGGGATTTCGCCGAATCCTTGCAGCTACACCTTTAACTGTCTGTGATATCCTCACTGTGCGCGATCTCCCACTACACTGCTGGTCATTGACACTTCCCGTCTCAGTGTAACGCTGGATGATGTGGTGAACAAATCGTTCCCTACTTGGCAGGGTATCAGAGTGGAGAAAATCCATGGTGGTGACATGCCCATCTTGTGTAGCGCTATGACTGCAACACGATCCTCATAGTCGCCTCACTCCATTGTTACACGTTGGAATGAACAGCTCAGAGATCCACTTCGCCCACGATACCCAAATGGGAGCCCTCACTCAACCCAGCATGATCAAACGGCGTTCAAAATCTCTGACAATATTTATAAAATAACTGGGTATATGTTATTTAGAAAAAAGTAAGATTACATTGCCATAGATTGTCTTGTGATAAGATTAGATTTTAAATTAATAAATGATACTGAAGCCACTATTTATGAAATGTGAACAGTCAACACCGTGAGAATTTAGCTTAGTAGTTCCCTATGAAAGACATTAGAGGTTTACGCCTGAAATATTGATGAGAAATTCAAAAGTAGATATTAATAATCATCACTGCTGGAACACGTAGGGTTAGTATTACGTTAAATATATGAAAAATATTATAAGCAACAAAACAATCGATTTTTCTTTACATCATATTCTCTAACGAAAATTAAAAGAGCGCAACTGAATGGTCAGCCGGAGGGCGGTTCGATTCTCCGCGTTCAATTATAGACTTCTGTACGCTGAATTTTCCAACTCATTAAAAATACTCTCTGCACTTTCCTGTTCTCCATATCCCTACTAAACCATCTTTCATAACTTGTCTTGACAATGCTACGAGTGAATGCAGCGAAAATTTGATGTTTGATGACTTTTTGAATAAATCTGTAACAGAGTAATATATATATATATATATATATATATATATATAAAGTACAACTTAAGTTTTTATTATTAAAGAAATACTAATAAAATTCAGAGTGAAAAATGTTCTGGTATGGGAAAAAAGTCGATTGTTTCCTTCATTTACCATATAATAATACTAGCTTACGTTGGGAAATGGTCACTTTAAAACCTCAAATAAGGTGGTAGTCATACAGCATAAGTGCACAACACTAACATAATCACAACTAGCTCCAAAGAGCCTGGTCATCAACTTCGATTTAAAATATCAGTTAACACTCGTCTTACAGACTTGCAATAGTTTATTTGCAATGCAGAAGGGATCGGTTATTTACCGTAAGCAACAATTCATATATTAGACGACCATTGGGTAATCCATTTGATAACACAAGCATTTTGTATATCTCATCAGATAAGCAAATACATTAGTCACATGCTACGATCAGATTTCACTACAAAGTAACTTAAGTAGACCTTATACACCAAGAGCCTCCAAACTTAATAGTTTACCTGGAAGAGGAAAACCAGAACTTGCTGCTGCTATCTCCTGACCAGGGTGGAGGTGGAGGTGAGTATGAGAATGTGCGTGCGTGTGGGCATGAGTGTGTGCATGATACTCAGGATTAATGCCTGCCATCTGAAGGCGAACCATAGGATCTGTGGCAAGGGCCATCCGTTCTGCATGTAAGCGTTCTGCTGACAGTCGTTCAACTGATGAGCCCAATGCATCTCCAGGATGAAGTGGGGGGCCAAGAGATGTGGGGATTCCTGCAATAAATACAGCAAGCTATAGTTGTGGATTTCTGACAATATCTTCTGCCTTACATAGATAATAGGAAAGTTCCGATAAAGAAATTTGTTCAGATTCTGTGAAAAATCTGATTCACGGTTGCTTCTTGCAACTAACATAGCAATCTTGTTGTATCCTGACAACTTTTTTTTTGGCTATCAAGGTTATGTTAGTAAAGATTTCAATGCAATTAATTTGTTAAAAATACGGAAAAAGTATGTTCTTTCACTTTTAAAACAAAGCATTTAGTGTTCTAAGTATTACATTACGTGGTTATCGTTAATAATTGATAGGAAAGCGTATTAATGATCTGAATAAGTGTTGTGCCTCATTTGGACTCCATCATCATCAGAAGAATATTACTACAGAAGAAATGTTTCACGTGGAAGTTGGAACAGAGAAATATGTCTTACGAATCGTTTAAGCAATGTGAATTAACAAAACATTAAACAATTCGTTAGGAAACATAAAAATGAGAATATCGTTAATTAGAATAGAAAATCTTTGTTTAGATTTCTCCTCACATAAATCATAAAATTAAAAAGCCATATTTGAATGAAAATAGAGATATTATGAACGAATTAAAGTTAACGAACGAATGAGAGAAATTAGGTTTAAACTGTTCGATCAGAACTGAAGTCAAATTAATTTCTGCAATTTAAGAAACTGATTGGATCTTCGGTTTACTACAACCTACTTTATCACCACAACTGATTTTGATGTGTTGGGAGTATTTGACGTATGGGTCAAGAATAAAGCACAACACATCAGAAATATTGCAGGATACGTTTGGTTAGAATTTCCCAAGGAGCACCCCACCTTCACCACTAACAGTGTGATAGCAGCAGATTTTCCTCAGAAAACTTACCTAATCTCTCCAGCCGTTCTCTTTCCAGCTGCGAGAGAGCTGTTTGGCCTGCAGCTGGATATAGACCAAACTGGTGAAGTGCTGCACCCTGAGGCGGAGCTCCAGGGGCCAATCCATACCTATAAAGAAGAAGAAAAACATTTTGTTACTTTTACATTCTCTCCTCTCAAAATTACACAGAACATATGCGTTTTCTGTTGTGATATATACAACATTAACAGATGGGCAACATAAGAATTTACTCTTTTAAATTCTTTTTTAGTATATTGGGTGTAATTAAGGGGCGACATAAAAATGTGATTCTATTAATCTTTTATCTACGCTACAGTAGATAATTTGTGAACTAACGTTCGAATATTTATGTGTAACTTGCATACATAAGTTTAATGCCTCTTTTATCATGGTCATTTAAATCAATGCTCCACATTAGGTCAGATGTTTGGAGAAAGTACATTTCTTTTTGTGTCTGGTGGGTCACGTTGTCATTCACTATAGAGAATAGTAAATTATTTCTACATACTAAAGGTGAGCGTGAAATAGTGTGAATTTCGCAAAGGAGAGAAGCATATTAAATCCAGTCTTTTGTCTACACAGATCTTAACGCGCACTACTAAAATATCATGTTTCAGAACACGACACGCTCTACATATTTCATTACTTATCACCTTTCGAAGTAATGCATTGACCATACTCATGTAACACAAGTTATGTACGAAGAAGTAAAATAATAATAATAATAATAATAATAATAATAATAATAATAATAATAATAATAATAATAATAATAATAATAATAATAATAAAATAAAATAAAAAATAAAAAAAATAAAATAAAAAAAATAAAAAAAAAATTAATAAAAACAAATCATGATTGAAAGAAGCTAGAAGAATGCTTCAACCCGTTTTATTATTTTGGTTGTGTTCGTTACATTATTGCACCTTTTACTTAATTTGTGCTAGAAGAATATAGTAAATCCATTTCATAGTATCTTGCAGTAGTTTTTGAGCATCTCTATTATGGAAAACAGTTTCCAAAACTACAGAAACCACAAACTACATATAGATTTCCCGTGGGCAGTTGAATCTTCGAAGACAATACTCTTCTAAATTCTCAGTACCATTGAAATGCGTTCTTTGGTACTAACTAACTAAAAACTAACTCTATGGTCTATGGAACCCGGAGGTTCAATGCCGTGTTCACAAAAGCTCTCTACTGACTTCTATACGTAGCCAATTGGACCCAGTTTCTATTTTGTATTCCTATTTCCGCGAGATTCATCTTAACATTGTCCTCCCATCTGCGCCTAGGTCTTCCTAATGGTCGTTTTCCGATTGGTCTTCCAGTCAAGACTTTGAAAGCGTTTCTACTTTCTTCCATTTTGGATACATGACCTGCCCACCTAAAATTTGATGACCATAACAAAGTTTGATAAACCGTATAAATTATGTAGTTCCTCGTTATGAAGTTTCTGCCATTCCCCATTCCCGTTCCTCTTGGGTCCGAATATTCGTCTCAGGGTCTCAAATACTTTCAGTCTACGATCTTCCCTCCGAGTTAGCGACCATGTTTCGCAACCATACAGAGCAACATGCATGATTATCGTTTTATATATTTTAAACTTCACATTTCTCGATATAATTCGCGATAACAAGAGATTTTGAACTGAATAATAACACGAATTCCCTGGTTTTAGTCGACATTTAATTTCTTCATGAATATACGTTCTTTGGTACATCTACCTTAATTAAGTCGATACCTGTATTCTAATATTCTGAACTATAATACTTTTTCTTTCTAATGAACAGTCCAGCATCCACATCTTTACGAACAGATCGAGTATACATGTACTCAACTCAGAAACAGACTAATTCTGGCCATCTATGTATTCAACTTGGCGGTAGAGAATATACCTAGTATCAGATTAATTGACTAACATGAACAAAAATCGAAATTGCATGCTGATATACAATAGGGACCTTAATGAGAATTTTGGTCAATATTATTTACTTTTTTCAACCAATAAATACATAAACATAAATTTAAAAAGCTTAGTAGGGTTAATGCACAAATAGTGATACATTACAGAGCTTTTCACTCAGCATGCTCCAGCAAGAAATGTTAAAACCTCATTCCAATGTATAATTTTCACGACTTAAGTTCTCACGCATAGTTTTCTGACCGATAATATTTTTACTACTGCCATTTCTTTATCTAGACTTCACAATAGAGATTACGATGGCTGAATCGTACAGTATTCACAGAGGATAGGATACCAAGTTTTATTAAACAGGCTTTGCTCTTAACATAAATTCTGTAAATTGAACGTATCCACACATTTAAAAAGAACCTAAGCACGATAAGGTTAAGCTAAGCAAGTCTCTTTTATGAAAGAATTTCCCAATAATTCACATGAACTTTTTGGAAGGGGGAGGGGTCACAGCAGCTTTCTCTCTCTGTGTGTTGTTACAAAGCAAACTTGATAGTAGTTCTTATTATTTCTATTGTGTTTCATCAAATTACTTCATTATTTACTTTCTGCAAATTTTAATCATTTACTGGAAAAATTTCATTGCATTTAGCTGTGTTCTCACTTTATAAAACTACTGCGCGAAATTGTGTTCGATCCTTGATTTGAGTGCATCTGGTTCGGATACCACACTGAACTGCAGATCTACGTCTCATACAGCGTCGGTGCCGAAAAGAGACGTTGAATTCCAACAACTACTATCATAATGTAAAACAAAAACATTCCATATTATTCTGATTATTAACTTCACAACGAAAACTATCTATTTTAATTCTGTAACGTTACTGTGATATGTTACTTTGAAATTGTGGCAATTTACCCCAGAGCCTAATTTCACGATGATACACCGACATCTGCCTTGGTGACTACAGGAGCACAGAATGAATGGTGCTGGGAATCGAATTTATGAATTCGAGAGCATATGTTACCACGAATTTGAGGAGTATATGCACTATCCTCCTCCCCTACACAAAAATACAATTATACATTTGATATAGCATATATATATATATAAATGCATTTTTTAAAATTTCCTGATTAACTCTGTATTGCCTGATAACTGAAGGCATAGCTTTAGTATTTCTTGCAACACATTATTTGTTTTTAAATTACATTTCTAGATTGACACGATTAAAGTATTCAGCTTCTTTCAACCATATGAGATCCTTTGCTTTGAAAAGAAAAGGAGTCCGGGAAAATGGAAAGGGTAAACATTGGTCCCTAAAGTAGTTCATATCTAATAGAGCTGAAGAAAAGTTGGACAACTTTCAGTCAGGATGTCGGGATACTAGAATTTGAACCTAATATTTTGATTTTGAAAAGAGTACAGCAGAATTTCACCATTACACTCATTTTGTTAACATTCATCTCAACAATTGTGTGTTATAATACTCTCTATGAGTTATGATGACAACACATTTACACAAAACACTTGACTGACATCTAGAATTTAAATCGCAGTTACATACACAAACCTTCTATGCAGCTCCAGCCAATGCGGGTCTAATGGATTAGGTACACGTGGACCCGCACCTGCATTCTTCATTAGTTCTTCTTTAAATTCTCTTTCTCTCAGTTCCCGTAGCTCACGTTCTCTCTTTTCACGTTCCAGGTGTTCAAGTTCTAGTCTGGAAAATAAACAAACAAAAAGATCAATTAAAATATATTATATTTAATAACTATCTAGATTACTCTGATTTCACAGAATTTATCTTCCCTATTTAAATTATGTACAATTAGTTACTGTTCAGATCTTACAAAGTAAGGTCCAATGACCATTAGTCCAAAAAATATATGGCATGTTCACACTCTAAATGTAGTCAGATTGGATAGGGGGATACGGTGACTTAGTCGTAGAGCGTTCTCCTCTAATGTGAAAAGTCCCTGGTTCGAACCCAGGTCACATGAGTGTATGGTGGACAATATCGTGTCCGTGAGTTTTCTCAGGATTCTTCCGCTTCCTCTCACATTCTCGTTTTATCAAATTTTTCATAATAATTCACCTACAAAGAATATCCCATACCTCTCCCAAGAATAGAATATCGTACGGATAGGAATATGCCTTAAACATCTCATTGATGATGCTACCATTTCGAGCCGGTAACGAAAAGATGAACTGAAAATCCTTTGTCATCAAGACTATAAAGAAATAAACTCATCTGCTTCGGCTAACAACGTCATATTGACCATGTTTTTCAATGTCGCTAAGCTCTGCTGCCGGAGTGGCTGTCAGTTGGTATCACGACCAACGAACAAGTTTTGTGACACAAACTCGAAAAGGGGTCCTTACAAAAAAAAAAAAAAAAAAAAAAAAAAACGGCCGGTAAAAAATGTTTCGAGGCATGCTTACGCTCCAAAATAAGTTCATCCGCTTCTAGAAACACACAAGTGGATACATTGCACCATTTTTCCTGTGTTCTTATGGATCGCCCTCTTATCACAAATCTCTCCCCATGGACTATCATATCGTTGATCTGTTGAAGTAGGCGCCAAAGGGTAAGAGTTCAACCTGATCAAGTAGTTCATGATATTCTGGAAGAGTGGTTCAACCAGCAACCAGCGTACTATTTTGCAGAGGTTATAGAGAAATTTATACTGCGCTAGGACAGTTGCTTAACAATGTGGGTACTTATCTGTAGACTCTATCAAATTGTATCAGTATGCTGTCATTTATTGTGTATCTTGTCTAATATATACAGTGTATGCTCGTACACACTAGTTCATGTTTAATTTCATAGTAATACAAGGTTGTTCAATTGAATGTTATCATTAGGGACACGAGGTTTTCGCACTATAATTTGGAAATTTCGCGTTTCGCTTTTTGTCGCATTTTCCTTTTTCTTCTTTTTTTTTTTTTTTTTTAGCTCTTGTGGAAAAGAATTTCCTGACATTTTTACAATTGTTCCTTTTAAATTCAAAGATCACTATAAAACTAAACCATTAATTACCTAAAAACAAAATACACTGAATATTTCACTTGAGAATGTCAATTTCATTTACAGAAAATTATATTTTTTCAAATCAAATTTCAAATCATTTATAGAAAATCAGGCAGTACAGCAACAGCTTTACTAATAAAGAAAATTATTAACACTATAGAACACACAAAAACAATTAGTTCTTTTAGCTACATACCTTTCTCGAGCACCAGGGCCGTACATGCTATTCAATTGGTAATGAAGCATTGGGTCGATACATTGTGGCGGAAGTGCCAAACCAGATCGTGGTAAAGTGCCTGGAGAAAATCCTGCGTGAGGTCTGGCATACTCACTGAAATGAAATTAACTTATAAAGTAACGAGATTCAATTATGTTGTATATAAAATCAGCGATATATACCAGTAACATATATATATATATAGCCATAAACTAAAACTAATGGCGGGCAAGTAAAAATGTCGTTACCTTAATCTCAATAGCAATGAATAGTAAAGACCACGTAAGTCTCCCCATTTCCAAGATTTTGGCACTTAAGGAAATTATGTTGTCAGTACTCTGCTCCGGCCATCTTCCTTCCCACGATGCCCCAGGTACATACCCTTTTTAGGACCAGAGTGGATGCGCAGTTAATCATGATAAAACGAATTAATAACATATTTAATTGTGCCTAAGCGAAATATGTATGTTAATATGTTGTGTCTACGCGAAATATGTTATCTATAAATAATTAAATAAAAATACGTACTTCTACTAAGTAAAAGGAATATCCATTAAAAGAGCAGCTTAATGTGCATATTACCTGGACGATAGTGGTAATATTTCTTTGTAATTAATAATAATTATTTCTATTATACAATATAGTTCCCAAAGAGTTCTACAAATTAACAATAACTTCCGCTTTTAAATAGTAATTATATTTTGTTCAAAAAATGAAACGTCTTTGAAAGAAGCGCAAGTAAAATTTTAACATACTTACTCGTAATTTAATTATTAAGAATACGAGTAAAATTACCTTGATACATGTTAACCAAACCAAATCAGTATTTCAGCATCTAGACTGTTATCAACATACAAAGTTGGGACTTGAGTTCATGAAGGAATGACTCTTCAGGTTTGATTGATTGGAGGAATTAATGACAAATTTGATTAGGAAACTCATGAATGGTCCTTAACTACAAATTTGATTAATGGTTTTCGGGAAAATAACTATCAAGTGTATGGTCATTTAGAGTAAAAAAATGGGACTGCTCATGTTTCTCGAAACATTGATAAGAAATTTTGTGTTCAAGTTCTTGATCGGAGGAAAATTATGAAATCTTTTTTTTTTTTTTTCTTTTTCTTTCTTTCTTTGCCACATAGAATGAGTGATGGTTTCAGGTTTCAACCGGAGAGGAACTCGAAATAAACAGTGGACGAATCTAAACCTACGAAAATACTGATAACCCTGGTTAAGACCAAACAGAAATAACAGGGAAAATTCTTTGCTCCGGGGCCAAAATTTTCCCCACGACCACCCCCTGAAATCATCACTGTTTAGGATTATTTCTTTACATGATATAATTTAAATTAATGAGTGATTTGTAATTGTACATTAGGTTCCAAGGTTACATTTTCATCTGAAAGAAATTAATGTCGGGATCATTATTGTTACCAGACACCTAACCAATCTATAAATATACTTTTGACTCCAGTGACTTTACTTTAGGTTACTTTAGTAAAATCAAAAAATAGTACACTGAAAACGTTTGACAACACACAACAATGATTAAAGCACTCATGACATTTGGATATATTCAACTTTTGGGTCAAGTAGGTAAACAGGGTGTCTACTGAAATTCCAAAATGAAATTTCTTGACCTTTTCTTTAAAAAACCATAAATTTCGTAATATTCAAAAGCTAATAGCAGTACCTATATTCTTTAGCAATTATATTTATCTTATATCTACTTTCAAAGGTTATTCCCTGGAGCGATAAAAACTTGGTGTCTTCTCACATCACTTTCAGTATATTCACTGTATATAGTCTGTTTTGTTCGGTAATTAACCAACAGAAAACACGCAAAAGTCCACTAATCTTAAAAATTACATATCTAAATACACATAATTGACAAATCCTTAGCGATCCTTTAAACACATCACATTGATTGTAAACAGTTGTACTGATTGATTCTCTCTTTTAAGTTCGCTAATATTGTTTTACCTTTTTTGAGCTTTTTCGATCTCCTTCTGAAGTGTTTTAACTTCCTCTTCGCTCTGTTATAACAATCTCCTTTCCTTCTTCTTCAGCTCTTTAAGGTATCCTGCTTCCATCTTGATTTTGTTTTGTCTTTCTTGTTCCTCACTGAATTTTTCATGCATACAATAGAAGTGTGCTTTGCTTGCATTTGGTAGCGTCTGAAGCCGACCACAGACATTTTTGGCAGTGAATTTTGACGTTTTGTAGAATAAAATTTTCCAGTCTCTACTTATCTTTGTGCAGATAAAAAAATCGTGACCCAAAAGCTAAATTTCGTGACTCGTGACCAACAGACATCCTGGTAAAGCATTTGCTTACGATTGGATTTAAGTTTAGCATCTGTGTCAGTAGCAAGGCTATATAAGACGTGCACATACAGTTTAACATGGGGTCCGAACCACATAAGCTCTTACCAGAAATCGAAGCCAGGTCTCCTGCACTAAAGACACATATGATAGCCATATATGCATAGCTACTTTTAGCTCTGTGTTTGGTTACTATTTTGGTCTATGGTATGGGAGACCCTGGTTCGGTTCTCGGTGTGAGCTCGGTGGAGTGCTTGCCTCTAATACGTACAAACCCGAATAGTGGATCGGATTCCACTGTAGAAAGTGTCCTGTCTCATATAGTCTCGGAGTTGAAAGAAAGTTGAAGTCCAATCAATCAACTGAAAATGCATATATCACAGACGCTGTCTGACACACAGATATATTTTACCTAGATCTACTTTTATCTAGATCCACTGGAATAAAATAGAAAGTGACAACAACTTTACTTTAGCTGTAGCACCTCGATGTGTCATATGGTTTCAATCACTTTGTGATGTGTGAATATTTAAAAATCCACAAAATGCTTTAATTAACAATACACAATGATCGCTATATTATTCATCTTTATTTCTTTCTGCAACCTTACAGGTATAATCAACTTGTGGCCTTTCTTGCACTTTCTGCAGCTTCATGTGGCCTCTGTCACCAGGGACGTACACAGGAACCTATTTTGGGAGGTCCAAAGCATTTCGGAGGGTTCAAATTCAATGAGGATAAATTATATTAAAATTTGTAAAATTACCGCTGAAATTAGACTAAATTTACAAAAAAGTCGAGATTTCGGGGGTCTAAACCCCAGGATCCACCCCTTACGTACGTACCTGACTATTACTCATCTTCAGTAGATAAGTTATCAATTGCTTTAAAGTTTTCTAAAGAATTATAAACCTTCTCTCATATATGATTAAAATAATACGAACTTTAGCTTTTAAGGCAATTGAACAAGTTCGCTGCAATTCGAGGAACCAGTAAGTGGGCCATGACAATAGCTTTGATTTTACTCATTAAAATACTTTTGCGGATAAATAATTTTCTTATATTTAAAGACACGTGTAACTTAAGGGTGAAATGGTGTTATCATTTTCTCTTAAATTTCTATATACAGCGACAAGCTGCACAAGACACTCAGATTTTCTTCGTCCAAACTAAGTCATCGATAATACACAATATCATGTAAGTGCGCTTTCGACATACACCAATGCAGTTGAAAAAGCAGGCAGTTTGCAGCGCTAATTGTACCTTTAGTGGTTATTCTACAACTCTCTGGTAAAAACACATTTACTATGTGATCTGGTCAACAAACTAAATATTTCCTATAAACAACTGGTCTGCATCAAATAACCCCCATTACTTATAAACAAACTCAAATCATTTAATCCGTGCCACATAAACACGAAGTTCTTTCTTTACTTTGTCTTCAAACAACTATTCGCTTTACAGCTGCCACTGCTGAATTTTCGAAATGTTTTTCTTGAAAATTACTATACAATAATTAATAAAAACAATATTCTGTCTAGAATATAACCAACTCAGAATATATCTATACTTTCTTTCGTTATTTTACAAATATTTGTTATTTCCATTCTTATTATATATTATTATTATGTAAGGGAAAGGAATTAGCTTATCAAATATCATTCGTAGACAAAACGACATGAATAAATCATCAAAACTTACCTCAACTGCCTCAAGGCAGGAGTATCAGGATAACCCTGACGAGGAGTAAATCTGTCGTATGGAGAAGTGATAGTCTCAATAGGTCCCCCAGATGGCGCTTTAGGAGCATCTTGTTTTTCTGGAGTAGCAACTTTTCTCTGAAAAGCAAAATACAATAAGAGATCAATACCTTCTAAATACACGATCACAAAAGAAATATAAGTAAAAACCTGGAATTTTCGGACGCCACGCTAATGCAATTAGAATCTACAGAGTACTGACATCGTTATTGTATTTCAGTGCTTTTCAATCTTTTTTCAATTTCTGGACCAATCTATTTTGAATTTCACGAAGCTTTGCACCCTTTGTAAACAATGCAGACTGCAATGCAGAAATGTTGCCAACTAATTAAACGAAAAATGTTATATGTACTTTTGTGCTAAGAAATGAATAAACAAACTGAAGGGGAGGGGGGGGGGGGAGACAATGAGATTAAAAATGAAATGGCATGAGCTTCTGATAGGAGAGTCAGAAACAATTTTCTCTCGTTTGCAGTGGCGTACGCGGAAGTTCTGAAGAGAAAGGAGTTCAATCTTTGAAGCTGTTCTAATTTCAAGTGTGTGTGTGTGTGTGTGTCAATATCGTGATTGTTTATTTCTGCATAATACCTTTGCTCAAGAATAGTTAAAAACCTGAAATCTCCTTGAGTACGCACTGCTCTCCTGAATCTTCGAATACTGTGTAAACGTAGACTTGCACCAGGAGGAAGAAAGACAGAAAGTTAAATTTCTTCTACCAATGTAAATTTCAACTAAAACTTACTATCCCTATTCCTAACGTTTTCTCTAGCTGCTATGTTAGGATTCAGAGCCAATGACTTCGTGGTCCTAGTAGCAGATATATGATTGGATAGATGGATCGAAGTTTACCGTCCCCTTCAACAGCTAGGCTCTATGAGATATGGACCTACAGCCTAACGAGTGATCCGAACTACTTGAACTTTCTCCGGAATTTCAAACACGGGTCTTCCGACCGATGACGCGTACGCGAATCATATAGCCACAAAGAAGTTAATTATCGGATCTAGAAACATGTGCAGTTGTACTCGCCGCTTCTATTCAAAATTGAGATCTTGAGGGCCGCGATGGCTCAGTGGTAGAGCGTTCACCACTGGCGCATCGGGTCCCTGGTTCGATCCCAGCTCACGTCAAGTGAACCTTGTGGTGGACAAACACCGTGTGAGTGGGTGTCCTCGGGGTTCTTTCGTTTCCTCCCACTTTCTCCATTTCTCCATTTCATTCATTTTTTATCATCACCGTCTCTTTTAGCCTAGCCGGCATAAACGTAGGACGTAAAACTCAAACTATTTCATTTCACTTCATTTCAAAATTGAGCTCCTTGTACGTTTCCATTACAGGCGAGCGAGTGTTTGGAACAAGCAATTGTTCATTTTTCAAGAACTTGAAAACTATTGAGTTTACTTATTTATTGAATAGAGAATTTATTATCTTATTTCCTCTGTTATATGTAATAAAATACTTATAAAATATATTTTGAATCCTCGTGACATCCTTTCATTTGAAATCTAACAGAAAAGTAACGCCATAAACAAATATCAGTTATGAAAGTACGAAGATTCTATCGACATCTTATTCATCAAATTCCAAGAAACTTTTTAGATTCCACATAGAAATAAAGACATTATTTAATATGCATATAGTACCTCCTCTTAATTTCACTGCAGCCAGAAAAAAAAAGAGACTCGAAAGTTATGAACATTCCTATCTAATATTATAAAATTCATAAATGTTGAAGATTCTTTTGTACATTTAGTCAATCCTGTCACCGAATATTCTACTTTTGCATATCTTAAATAGTCATTTAATCTGCGCATTTTTAAAAAGGTGATATACGAATTATAACTGAAAAAATTAACCTCATATTAGTTCGTAATGAATCAGTAAAACAAGTTTTATCCTCTTTCACTTCTCTCTACCCCCTCTCTCTTTTTTAACGACTATTTCCTATTTTTAAGGCATAGTAAGAACATTTAGGATCCGACTCAAAGTATGTATTAATATGGGATCGAAATCTTGAACCAAAATCAAAATTGTAGGAGACAATTGTTACAACAAATGGCAAAATACGCGAAGTGCGCGCCACAATTTAAAGATGTCACCCAAGGTTACCTGCTGCTCCGAGTTACTCTGTTAAACATAAACAAGGCAAACCCGTAAGTGCAGAAGAAAAGCAAATAGTTTATCAAACAATATCAACGTTGTTCAATTCACTTGAAGAAAATTAAGACCTTAAGTGGCTAATTTTCATGTTCTCATAGAATAGTAGACCCTATATATACATTATTTATTTACTTACTTTGTAGTACTGAAGTTACTATTTGTATGTTCGCGTGCTATACAATGTAAGAAAGCACATCAAGAAATTGAACTTAAGGGGGAAAGTACCATCTGTTTTCGTGGATATGCGTAATGATTTAGGTAATAGGTGAAGAAATAATTTCCCATAATGATAAATATGCTTGCTGTTACATATCAGCGCCATCTCTTTATCGTTCAGTTGATAATTTGACACAACTCATTGTAGTTTTATCTATAATTACAGTTTGGAGAACAATAACAATGTTCAGTTGCTCTTAAAGGAGGGGGGATTATATAGTATTGGGTATTTTGCCCCATATCGCGGCAATGCTGTGAGAATGAGACGAGTAATGCACATTGCAGTAGCAGAAATACATGCACGTGCTGCAGCGGGAATATTGCGGGAAACAGACTAAACAATTTGCTCTTCACCAATCAGCAAATAGTCGTGCGCGCAGTGATACAACATCGAGTTACGCGGTTTGTTTTTGAAGGGTGCAAAGGACTGTGAAAAACGCTTTAGACATAATATAAATTGGGAAGGGTGGGAAGGGGTTCGAAGTCTAGAAAAAGAGAATAGAACAATAATACGAAAATGGGAAGACGCGTCAAGGATTTTGAGAGAGAGAGAGAGAGAGAGAGAGAGAGAGAGAGAGAGAGAGAGAGAGAGAGAGAGAGAGAGAGAGAGAGAGAGAGAGAGAGAGAGAGAGAGAGAGAGAGAGAGAGAGAGAGAGAGAGAGAGAGAGAGAGAGAGAGAGAGAGAGAGAGAGAGAGAGAGAGAGAGAGAGAGAGAGAGAGAGAGAGAGAGAGAGAGAGAGAGAGAGAGAGAGAGAGAGAGAGAGAGAGAGAGAGAGGTGGAAGATTAATGAACTGGACACATGGACTTCAAATACATGAATTATAGCAGGGGTGCCCATCCCCCCCAATGCTGATGGCGCACTCCCCCCAAAAACTAATAATCTCTTCCCTCCTCAAAACTCAAGTCCTCTAAAAACAATTGCCCAGTGTAGCAGTAGTTTTTATAGTACTAGTAATTGTTATTTTTGTTGTTTTTATTTCCTGTAGTAGTATTATAGAATGCTTGTAGTAGTAGTAGGGGCAGTAGTAATTATAAAAATGGCATTACTTTTATTAGTAGTCTTGGTAGTGTACAATACTAAATATGTTCTATAAGGATATTGAAGGGTATAAAAACTTCTACACACTGTGTATGGCACAGGTATTCTTTTTTTACAATTAGTATTATTATTTTTTTCTTTACAAAATATTGATATAATTCCCTTGTACATGAAAAAGTAAGACGCAAGTTACAAGTTATTGAGTTTGATACCAAAAGAAAATGTTATCCTCGACATTAGCCTACAAAAAGAAGTGATGTCCAACAAAAAACATTCCTGTAAAAGATCCAAGTACGAGTGACCTTAAAAAGAATTGAAATCACAAAAATAGGCGCCAAGTTCTGGTGGACAACAGTCACAAACACTCACTGGCTCACTTCAAATTTAGATTTGAAACTTGGCTGTTGTCTGTATGGTTACCACTAGCTCACAATTATGTCAAACTTCTTTATAATTTTCAACAGACAACATAGGCAAGTTTCAAATCTAAATTTGAAAGTGATTCCTTGAATGTTTGTAACTGTTGTTCACCAGAACTTGGCGCCATCCTTTCATATAGCAACTTGCGCGGTACTTCACTCATAGAGTTTCTAAGCAGGGGGTAGGGGGATTCATTCTCGAGATTAAAAAAAAAAAAAAAAATGCATCGTGTTCCAATGTTATTCTGACGACAGCAAAATTACTTATTCGACATTAGAGTAAAATTCTTCCCCAATTTTTTTTATTCCCCCAATTTTTTTCTCGATGGCACAACTTGCGCCATTCATCCCTCCTGTGGGCGGCCCTTCTCTCTTAAAACGAACCAACCTTTCCTTTCATACGGCTACTTGCGCGGTACTTCATTCATCGAGTATCGAAGCATGGGGTACGGGGGTTCACCCCGGAAAATTTTTGAAAATTAGCTTCTAAAAATCGTGTTTTAATGCTATTCCGACAGTAAAATTGCTAGTTCGAAAGTAGAGTACAATCTCCCCCAAAATTTTTCTCAATGGCGCAGCTTGCGCCATACATCCCCCCTGTGGGCGGCCCTGAATTATAGGATAGATTGTTAAACTATTAAGAGAGAATGAAAATAGAATTTATATGATAAGACATTGCATTCATAGGAAACTTCAAAATTAACTGATATTTGGAATAATTTGTTAAAATAATAATAATAATAATAATAATAATAATAATAATAATAATAATAATAATAATAATAATAATAATAATAATAATAATAATAATAGAAAAGTGAAAATAATACCGTAAAATGGGGTAACATTGGCAGGTTTTTTAAGGTTGTTTCAAGATTTTTCAGAAACTATTGAAGATTCATTAAAAAAAAAAAAAGTCAACATGACATTTGAAATATCTGGAAAGTCTTTTCTAAAATTCTAATTTGTACCTGTATAAAAATATATTCTTTTGGGTGCCAATTTTACTCCGAATACGGGTAACTTTGGCAAGTAATTTATAAGGCTCGTTTTTACGAATTTTGTACTAAATAGAGGCAACATTGGCACCTAAAAGTATTTTTAAAAATATTTTACAATATTTTTTGGTTTATTAAAACCATTAATTGTGCATAGGAAAACTGATATCCATAGATTACAAAAATTGAGTGAAGAAAATTACAAAAATAGAGTGTTGAACAGAATCTGAAGTGCTCAATCAGAGAGGCACATTGAACATTTATAATAGGGATCTGTAGTGTTCTCATTACAATTGCCACACACACAATTTAAACAGTTCACACACTGAACCCATCCGGGCCTGAAAAAGTACTCCAGTGACAGGAGCAAACGTGACATTTGTCTTCGTTTGAGGAGGTCTTCGCAGCCGAAGTAGAAGGTTGTCCAGGATCATCTTGGCTTCCTGACGAAGCAAACTCTGCACCTAAATTTCCACCCGGAATAATCTTCTTTCCTCGTTTCTTTCGCGGTTCCTTCTCTTGACCTTTTAACTCCTGTAGCATCTCTTGAGGACATTTGTCCAGAGAACTTCTAATTGATTGTCCCTCTTCTGCATCCGGCATGTTTTCCAGAACAACTGACGGATTACACGGAACAAGTCCAGTAGCTCGAAATCCAGATAGCACAATAGTCCAGTAGCTCGAAATCCAGATAGCACAATGTTCTCCTTAGGTCTCATTTCATCCCAGTCTTCTTAACAGCAGCGGAAAATGCTCCTTGGGTAAACATCCTGATACCCTGCTCTCCTTCCTCCATTTGCTTAGGATCTTCCTCCAGATGATCTTCATGGGACGGAACACAGCCACGTCTAGAGGCTGTGTAATATGTGTAGAATTCGGAGGTAACGTCGTGAAGTAGATTTGATTCTCCTTGCAGGCTTTTATTACAGTAGATGAAAAATGTGGCCCCAAGTTGTCTCCAACTGTCTCCAACTACCAATTTCTTTCTGTCCGTCTTCTGGGCGTGTGGTAAAAGGATCGTGAAAAACCAGCGCTCAAATATTCTGGATTCAAACCAACCAGTGTTCGTACAATCGTAGAAAGTTCCTACAGGGCCACCCACTGTCCAGCCTTTATAAAAATTTTTGGCTTTGTACACAACAAATGGCGCTAGCAGTTCTCCGCCTGCAGTGATGATCACCATAAGAGATAAATTCATTTTAGAATGATCCTGCACTCTACCCACTCTTTTCATACCCCGCGGTACCAACACTTGCTTCGAACCAGGGTCGTCCGATAAGTTCGTTTCATCAAAAGTGTACACTAGGGAAGGCTCTACTGAATCTAGCGCACTCTTTATCCTGGTAAAATAATCTGCCACAGCTGTACGTGTAACGGATGATCGAGATTTCTTAGTATTACTTGCAGTTCTCAATACAATATCGTTCCTTTTGAGAAATGAAATATATTAAATAGTCTCCAGGCAGATTTTTTTAGAAAAATAAGGTTTACCCCTTTCTTATCCAAATACTTTTTAACCATTATTTTCATATCAAATGGTGTCAAGGGATAACCCCATTTAGCAACCTCCACCATAGTATTAACAAGCTCTGTTTCTTCCTCTTCCTCTTTTGGGGGCCTTCCTATAGTTTTAGTACATTGGCCTTTTAAGTGATTTTGGATTGTTCCCCTGCTTATAATATACTTTTTGCTCGCTTCATTTTGTGACATGCCGTTTTTAACATCCTGAACCGCTCTCTGTGGATCTTCACCATATAAGGTTTATATCTTCTCTTTCCATTTCCTTTCTCGTAAGTTCTGACCATCTTGAAAGAAAGGAAGAAATACAGCACACAACTGACTGTGACTCCAGTCCACTCTGTAATGAACCTCGAAAGAGGCTAGAGTTTGTAAAATGGCGGTATCGTTCGTATTGGCAATAGTAAATATAATAATAATGTACGGTACTGTGTTTGTCTAATTGTTGGTCAATGTTGAAGTAATTGTTGGAAACCCGATTAAAGAAAAAAAGAGCTAAACGGAGAGAGAAAATTTTGCTTAGAACAACGTTGCCAAATTGACCCCGCTCTATGCCAATGTTACCCCTGGGTGCCAATGTTCCCCCATTTTACGGTAATGATTATAAAAATGCAGTTGTACTAAAAACTTAAAATGAAACAGTAAATTATAACAGTACCTGATTGTTACATACTAAAAATTAAAATTTATAAAATGAAACAATTGAAATTATACAACAATATTAACTTAATTTATGAAGATAGATCTGCTAGTTAACATCTGATGAAGATAACGTTAAGCTATTGAAACTGTTACAACTTATTTTAATTTTAATAAATAAGTATATACTCTGGTCGAAAAGTATTAATTATTTTTATGTTCATATATTTTTCTAACTTGAAAAATAGAACAACAAACTACTAATTTAAGCAATTTTGAAATCTAACTCATATTTGTAGCCAATATGCGTATTTCTGTTGTTAGCGGAATGATACAAATGAACGCATTGAAATTATTATTATTATTGGGTGAGGGAGAGCGTCTTTGCTTCAATTGTAGCAACATTTATTTTGTCTATTTCGTTCTATATTGTCCGTATTACTTGCTTAAATGTCGAATATTGTCCATTTTTTACATTTCTTTCATAATCAGAGCTGTATTTCGGTAAACTTCGTAGATCTCTTGATTCAAGAAAAGATTTTGTTGCTTCCAAACAATTTAAAAGTAACAGAAACTAACTTTTGTTCAAGTCAGACTTTACATCGATACATGAAATAAATGCCACCGTGAGAAGTTTGTGCAAATTATGGCGGCTAACAAGGACTTGAGCAAGTTAAGGATAATTGGACAAGTAACCTAAAGTGGAACATACCAAGTTAATCTAATCCGCACATTCCTGCATGCTTTAAATATACCCCGATTACATCTATGGGAATAGAAAAATAAGAAGGCCGTTTTCGATTTCATTACTATTATTATGTTATACTATCGAAGACAATTTATCTACTGACAATTTGAAAGAAAAAAAATCCCTGTTATTAAATGGAATCCCAACTAATAACTGCTTGTGACGGACTGTGTAGATGTATACCTGCTTATTTGCCTATTTTCCCTGCTTTTAGTGCCTAACAATCCAGTCGCTAATTATAAGAACTGACCAAGTGACAAGGAGACTGACTGCGACGGCGTTGTATCTAATTGAAGTGGGGAAATGTTTGCCGACAGATGTGGTGTAATTCCCAGTTTGCATTTTTAGAGAACAGCATCGCGTGGTGTTTCCTCAGCCGGGAAAAGCTGTTTAGAATGGTCAGGCACATAACAGATTCTTCCAGATCAACGTAAGTACCTGTTAACCAATTTCTTCGTGCAGAAGGTGTGCATGCTCTAGAAATTTATCGAGGCTGCAGGTGGTATACGGCGAGCAGTGTCTCGCACGTTGCACAATATTCCGTTGATGTCAGCGTTATGAGGTGACATGAAAGTTCAAGGACCAACCACGACCTGGGCAGACGCACACTGTCATGAACCCTTCCACGATTGCAGCTGTGGATGAATTCACTCGTTAAAATAGTCGGATCATAACACGTGAAACAGTTGCTGAACTGTCGATAAGCAAGGGAATTGTGACAAGGAAGTGCAGAAAAGCATGAAACAATGAGTCCGTCAGCAATGTACGAGTTCCTACAGTGAAGCTATTCACTCTCTTCCTACGCGCTGGGATCAGTGGCAATTATCTGTAAGTATCGTGTTATACATTAACTATAATTCTGTAATGAACTATTCTTTAGTATAACCGTAGTCTCTTTTTCACTTTGGCAAACCTTATATATGACTATACAACTGTATTAATATAATCTATTAAATTAATGAACACAAGCATTTTATGGAATATTTTTTGCTCAAATATTGAACATCATTACTATCCATGTACTTTCTTGATACATGTTTAGAACTGAGTAACAAATTTATCCAGTATAAAAAAGCAATACAATACGTAAAAATCTATGGGAATCTTATTTGTAATACAATAACATGTCTAGTCTGTATGACACTAATTCCTAAAAGTATACAGTGAAGTGTCGGTACACACACAACTGTCAGAAGCCAAAACATGCCGCTAGCATCCAGGCAATTTACAGATTTGAAGTTATTGTGAATATTTAATTACAGCTTCAAAAACTGCTTTGTTTTAATTATTTGAAAATAGATAATGATGACCTAAACATAAAAGTGCTTTGCGTTTATTATTAGGACAAGTAAAGAATTAGAGCTTTTAATTAAGCACGATTTTTAACCCATAGTGTACAAAGGACCGAAGGCTTGGGCGCAACAACTAGTGTTATTAGTAAAAAAATTTCTAATTGATTTTATGATATATTTACGTATTTGATATTGTTCCTTTTTAAAATAAATCCTGAAATACTCTCACTTCAATCTCTGTTAAGCCATGTATAAACTTAATACTTACCGCCTGAGCCGCTGCTTTCTCCCTTTCCTCTCGTTCACGTTCTGCTTGTTTCCGCAATCTCTCTTCTCTTTTACGAGCTAACTTAGAATCAGGCACAGGTTTAAAAGTGAGATCAGTGCGAGTACACGAATTGAAGTCTCCACGATTCCAATGTCGCAGAAATCTACGGAAAAAATCAATATATAATTATATAAAGAAAAAACAATATTTTCATACAAAATTTACAAGTACCGGTTACAAACTCCATCGTGGTTTAATAGTACCGCTATCTCCTTCTTGTGCAGGTTCGATTCCTGGTAGGAATTCATGTAACGCGTAGGTCCATATTTCATAGAGGCTTGGTGGTAATAATAATAATAATAATAATAATAATAATAATAATAATAATAATAATAATAATAATAATAATAATAATAATAATAATAATAATAATAATAAATGTTAAACTTCCACTTATCTTCAATCCAAAAAGTCAAGAAGTTTGCATGTACATTAGAACGGTAGTGAAACGTTGAGTAGTAAGCAGAAATACCAAATATTATTTTATGAGCAGTAAAAAAATAAATTCGAATACATTATTAACCAAATTATATTTAAAGCATTATAAATTTACGATCAAAATTTAAAGAATTATCAGAATGGCCCATAGATGATAACTAGTTCCAAACCAACTACGTTACAAAGTCACTCGCATAAACATCTGTGAGCATTTATGTTTGGATTTGTGAAGAACAGCAACAGTTTCAGTTCTGATGTGTTCGAAAATGGTTAATTTCGAACATGAAGCAGTAAATAAATATTTAATATAGAAAAGAAGTGTGGAGGCAACAGAAGTTTGTACCGATATAAGAAATACTGTGAAGAATCTTACTCCATCATTTTCAACTGTTTCCAAATAAATCTCAAGTTTACAAGAAAATTCTGAGAGGTAAATGTGTAGTTAACAACCAAGATCTGTCACTATACTAGACATTATTGTAAAAATCACTGAAACTGCTGAAGCTTTAGGAATATCAAGTGAATAAATATTTTATATTTTGACGGGAAAAAACTGTCTGT
Organism: Thermobia domestica; assembly: GCF_964235325.1. Taxonomy (NCBI): domain Eukaryota; kingdom Metazoa; phylum Arthropoda; class Insecta; order Zygentoma; family Lepismatidae; genus Thermobia; species Thermobia domestica. Next base: position 74,816,779 of record NC_137468.1, read on the forward strand.
AAAAGGTGCTACAGCAGCTGACACCTAATCTTACAAATCGAAATAGAAACTTGTAAGGAACGTGGAACCCCTTTTCACGGAAAATCAAACTAATTAGTGATGAAGGGAAGGGGGGGGGGGTGCACTGCTATTTAACACTTATCTTAACACTTACTATTATAACTAATATAGCAAGGTATTATGTTCACTTTTTAGATTAAGAACAAGCAAACAAAACTGGGTTTTGTTAAAAAACATCATTCATCAAAAACCGCCCCATTATGAAATCGGTGTCACGAAAATCAGTGAATTGAGATAGGATTTGTTGCTACATCTGCTTAGTTCGCCCGGTTTGGCTCACAGAACTTCCATCTCTTGCCAAAACTGAAAAAAAAATACTCAGTGGACACCAATTTCTATAAGGTGAAAAACTAAAAATACTAGTTGCGGTTGCAGCAAACAGTATTTTCTATGATTCCAGAAATAAAATAAGGCCTTTAGAATCCCGGAATCAAATGCATTAGTGCAAAGAGAAACTATATTGAAAAATAATAATCCCCAGAAGATGCAATTAGCAAAGATGAAAGAAAATTGTAATATTCTAAGAGAACATTCTGCCAGCTACTTACACATATACGTAATTATTACAAATGATTCACTGAGTTTTAAAATGCTGTAATTCAAACCCTAGTGTATGCACTCGTTTATGCTAATCGCGCAATTTTCATATTCGCGTTGGCAAAGGGGGTGGGTAAAGATCGGTATTTTCCCACCTATGAGTCATAAAAGGTAAAAAGTGTTCATAAAAGCCAGCATATCGTATGAATATGAAGTTCAGGCATTAAACGTTACATCTATGTACGATACATATGAAACATATTGTAGGAAGTCACATCCTGCAAACAAAGCATGGCTGTTGATAATCTGCCAGTTTAGATGTTTTTTCGAACTTGCAACAACAATTTTAGTATGAGGTGCTTCATGAACCATTATACTTCTTGTTTTCCTGAAAACCAGAGTTAATAGGAGTATCGTCAAGCACTCGTGTTGTGTAATTCATGAAGCGCCTAATAAAATTATTGTTGCAAGTCCGGAAAAAAATAGTCTTAAACTGGCAAAATATCAACAACCATACTTCCTTTGCGGGGTTCTTTATGCTACTTGTTAACTTATTTTTAATATCTTGCATATACACCTTACAGAGATGTAATATTTAATGTTTGAATTTGATATTCATACGAAATACTGACTTCTATGAATACTTTTACTTGTTATGAATATCATAGGCGAGAAAAGACATATCTTTACCCACCTCCTTTGTCATCGACCACATAACAGAAAGAGAAAGAAACAAGAACCTTTGCAGTACAAAACTTGCAGTATTTTACAACATAGCGTGCTTTTCACCTTAAGGTCTGTGGTCTTTCGTTGGAGTATGTTAGACATTGTTAATGCGAACTTATTGTCAGTAACATTGCATGAAGCACAGCATGCGCATTACTGCTGATTTGATAACTAACCGGAATATAGTACGATGAGCGTGGGTCAAGCAAGTACTACTACCTAGATATTTGCACTACCAGAAAAAACACGGAAACACTGCACATAAGTAAATTGTGCACAATTTATATTTTTATTAGGTGTATTCAGTATTTTACGAGTAATATTTGGTGAAATGTATAAAGCCTAATTAATTATTACTCTGAAGCTTTACAGCACCAAACTAGCCACTATAAAGTTCTTGTATACTTCATTAAAATTATTTTTATTCAATGGTGACATTCCAACATCCGACGGTATTTAATGGGTAAAACTGTAATACAGTAATAATAGCATAAGTTAATTAACGCTAATTATAACCGTACGTTTTCATGCATTCCAATTTAATCTCTGGAATCACTTTTTCTCAAAATTACAATTTAACTTATGGGGGGGTTTGTTATTTAAATAGGATTCAGAGCCGGATATTTACACTAAAAAATCCTTATTCTTTACAAAACTTATAGAAATTAGCAGGGTTGGCTGGTTTAAACCTTGGTTGAAACCAGCTGTTAAAAAAAAAAGAAAGAAAGAAAAAATTGAACCAAAAAACGAAAAATTATTGGAAAAGTGTAAGTGTTCGTAAAATCTTGATGAACACACATTTGTGGGTTATCGCGTGTCATTCCCGCACATTATTCGTATTATATTCAGCTCTACATTCCCCATTCATTACTCAAAGAAATTATACTACAAAAACAACTTTTTTTTCTTTTTTTTTTATAAGTTTATGAATGTTTCTATTGTGACATTTTATAGTTTGTTTTTATTGTTATGCAATTGCAACCAAAGAAAAATTGTAAACATTGTTTTGTTTTGATAACGTTTACTATTGATGAAATACATTGAAATACCGTACCTTTTTTTTTTTGGAGGAGGGGGGGGGTCATACAAACCCCACGAGAAGCATTTACTGAAACCAGAAGTATCCTTGGTATCTATCTATGTATAAATGGGTCAGAGCCAAAGTGGACTCAAATAATTCTTATCTTTATTCACTTTTCTTACCGATATGCAAATTAAGTCGTTGTATTTCTTCAACTTGGACTAATAAAAGTCGTAGTGAACTAACTTTGACTTAATTAGTTCTTCTGTACTCTTCAGTATTTTAAAATTGTCCATATGTAATTCTGTATAATGGTTTCACTTGTGCAACTGTTTATCTTTTTGTCTTCTCAAATGACTCTTGACAACTAGACACTTATATTAAAAGTATGTAAAGATCAGTACAACGTACAGTATTTTATCAAGAGTCCTTCGTGAGTGAGTCGGCAGACGTATCGCATTTGTGGCCAATTAGTCCCGGTTTCGAGTTCAAATGGAGGACAATTTGTTTCAAATGTAAGTCGAAAAATGGCATAACCCCTTCCGGCATAACCCGGGAATGACCCCTTCCAGCATAACCCGGTTGTTGCATAATAACATCAAGGTGAAACAAAATTTATTTCTGTCCATGTGTGATATAAATATATGTGATGTAAATTATTTAAACCCAAAAACTGGTTTAAACCAAAAAAAAGTTTTGTTTTGGGTTATAAAAACCACGGTTTTTGCTAACCCTGGAAATTAGTAAAATTGTTCTAACTGTTACACACAACTGACAACTAAATAGTTGAAACTATTTTCTCTTTAAACGTATAGTAGACTATTGTAACACGGTTGCTGCTGGACATGCTTTACGCTTACCGCGGTATATAGAAATGTGACCGTAGAAATAATGATTTTAAAAAAATCGATTCCGTGGAGGTGAAGAAGAAAAACATTCTTCCATTAATAAATTACAATATTATATAGTAATATAAAACACAGTACTTTTAAAAGTTACTCAACAGTTATGCTATGCACTCCAGTCTTCGAACTGGTCTCAATTTACACTACACTGAACACAATTTACGCTAACCTAATTTTGAATTGTCTTTAAAAAAGTTTTGTTTGATGGACTAATGTACTACATGGAATGCCGAAGGTATCGTCAACTAGAAGTTGTACTGAAAGCAATTGTAACGGTAAAATTGTAATGCAGACCTGTTCTTTGCACAGAAAAATTATGGTACTTTTTCTTGAAGGATATACTTTTCCCACGTTACACAGATGTATTTTGAACCGCGCTATTTTGAGCTTCTATTTGTACCATAATCACTGAATTACATAACTCACTGTAGCACGCGAAATAGTTATGGTTTACTTTTCCCATTTTCTCTTTTATTTTTGTTATACATGCCGAGGCAGCTTACAAGAATACTTGGAACATTACCAGGTATTGTGCGTCATGTTCACTATTACTTATTTGCAAACACGAAAATGATAATGGAATTACTTCTTATCTTGGGTAATCATCTTCCTATCTTATTTATCTTTGAAAATATCTATTGAAATCTGTTAGGTTTTACATCAGAAGATATTCCATTTATAATCGACTAGAAACAACTTATAATTGTATTAATATGTTCTTCCCCATAACACTTCTGTTCGGTTACATCATACAGTACTGTAAGCACAAAATTAGTGTAAACAGATACTGACAATCAACTAAATACTTACATTGCACTCTGACTCCGGTGACACTCCGTATCCTCAATCTTTGGTTCTGGACTGGGACCTCTCGTAATATGAGGTGGACTAGGCACTTCATCATCATCTTGTGACATTGTCGGTTGTGATTGTTCCGGTTCACTTATCACTTCTGTTTTTATCTCTTCCGGTATATTAATTGGCTGCAAGCCCGAAAGTACAGGGTGCCTGGGTGGCAAAGGCCCTGCAACAGGATGCTGCATTGAAGGTTGCAAAGGACGCGGTGACGAAGGAGACTGAGGCAGTGGTTGCATTGGATGAGAGGACCTCAAGGGGTCTAACGAAGGAGGAGTTGAAGGCAGACCTAATCCAGAAGGTTGAGGTTGATTTGAAGGCACCAGCTGTTGCGGAACAACAATACTGGAATGAGGTGCTGCTGCAGTTGCTGACGAAGACGACGATGAAGATGAAGACTGGGGTGGTGGTTTAATATGAGACGAAGGCTGTACATGGTTTCTACTCAGACTAATCGGCATCATAGGGCCAAGAGACTGAGCTGGCGAGAGTCTTTCAGGTTGATGGGTAAGTACTGAGTGAGTAGGTTGTGTCATGGAAGCCGACGTGCATGCCAGATGCGATGGACTAGACACTCTAGGTTTAATCTTATGAATGGTGCTACTCGAATGAGATAAAGTGACAGAATGACTTGATAAGAAACTAGACGACGCCTGAGACTGTGACGAAGTTTGATGCAATGAATGCTGATGAGATTCTTGTTGTAATGTTTCTTCCGTTTCTCGTACCGAAATTACTCTTGTAGTTTGTGACGACAACAGAGAGGTAGTACTTTCAGCACTTGTAGACGGTGGTATTGGCTGCATCCGAGGAGGGTATGGATACGGGAATGAATAGGGGTAAGTATACGATGGATAAGGGTGAGGAGCATGTGTGGCATACGACAACGCATGCGTACTCTGATGCACAAGAGATGAATGGGAAATATACGGAGATGGATGTGAACTGGAAGGCAATGGAGATGGCTGACCCGGAGGACGAGACGGTTGAATAACTGGCTGAGGTATAGACCCTTGGCTACCACTTGACGCTACTACTACACTGCTATGAGAGGACACTGCAGGTGAAGGTGTTAGTCTTGGTGAACTCACATTTTCCATCATTTTCGGAGATTTAGTTAAGTTATATTCAGGTTCCTTCTTAATATTTTCAATCATTGGTCCCAAGTAGGAAGTCTCTGTGTTACTCTGTAACGACTGAGATACTCCACATGGTGGGTAACCTGGAACTTTCACTTCTTTTAGTGACTGTAACGGGTCAGTTGTCATTTCTGATGGAGGTATAATCTCCTGTTTTATTTTCAGATTCTGTGGTTCACTCTGAATCAAATTAGACATGCTCGCTGGGTTACTGACACTGCTAGAAACCACGTTAGTGGTAGGCGGAAGAGGCACGGATCCTGAACAATACGGAGAACTCGACATGAAGTTTATATTCTGTGCCAATGGTTGTTGTATAACGGGTTTCACATCCTTTTCCTCGGGCATTTCATCCGGAGATTCTTGATGATTACTTTCACTAGATACAGGAGGAACCGGTGAGCACAACATGTTTTCAGGCGCCGCTGGTGGGGCAGCGGTAGCAGCTACAGGAGGAGGAACAGGTACTGCTTCCGATTCTATCCCAGGCTCTATTTTGATAGATGTTTGTAAATTAACTTCATTTACAGTAGGAACAGTAGCAGCCGGAGGCGGTGGTGGAATCAACATCTCATCCTTCACGTCTTCACTGCTTTCGGATTCTTCCTTCAGCACGGGTTCTTTAACTTCCGGTTCTTCTTCTTTTTCCGATTCTTCCTTCTCATTCGGTTCCTCTACCGCTATTTTCTCCGGTACTTCCTTCTCTTCTGTTGAAGGAAGATTGGAAACAGGTGAAGTAGAACGTGAACTAACACCTTCAGCGTCTTGACCTACTTCCTCTCCTGGCTCGTGGTCAACTTCGTTATTTTCTTCATCAACAGAACCACTGTCTGTTGTAATGCTTTCTGAAGGACTCTGAAAGGACAAAAATTCATCATTAATTATTATAAAAAAAGAAAACCTGCTCTTTGTATAATATAGGAAATTAATGATAGCGAACTGAATTTGCTTAATGATTTGGCAAGATGCATACGAAATACTAACTAAAGCTGTATTTACCAAAAGCACCCACATTACACATCTTATCGTGAACATTTCAGCATAATTATTGCCTTTCTCAGCATATATCCTTTCAAAAAACTAACGTTGTTAGACGAACTACAGTGCACCAGTATTAACCTTTACTGTGTACAATAACTTCCACATTTCTAATACTAATATTTCAATGAAACCTCCTTGAGGTTGAGCTCCTGTAGCTTCTATATCCTGTGACTTTCATTGGAATATTACTACTGGAAGTGCGTAAGTTTACATACAGACCGATGAGTCGGCAGGCGCATCGCATTTGTGGCCAATTAGTCCCGGTTTCCAGTTCAAATGGAGGACAATTTGTTTCGGATGTAAGTCGAGAAACGGTTTGGACTCAGTTTTAAGCTTAAGTGACCCCTTCCAGGATAACCCGGTTGTTGCATAATAACACCAAGGTGAAACAAAATTTATTTCTGTCCATATGTGATATAAATACATAGAGCAAATTATTTAAACCCAAAAACTGGTTTTAAAAAAAAAAAAGTTTTTTTGTTTTACATAAAAACCATGGTTTCTGCCAACCCTGGAAACATACAGACCAGCACAACAAACCAAAACACGTGTTAAATAGTTTTTAAAAAGCTATCCAATGATTTCAAACGCAACCCCCTATCCCTACCCCTTTGCGGGTTTGAGGGTAACTATAAAATTTTAAATGGGAACCCCATTTCTTATTGCATATTTGGATTTTCCAGAAAAAGAAACAGAGATTTGACTCAGAATTGAAAACAGTGCCTTCATGGATGGCGCTTGAATCGACACACACACACACACAAAGGGGAAAGGATACCAAAACATGCAAATGCAAATTGTTAGTCCCGTACTCTGTGTCCATACTGTTAGCGTATTGGACTACGGAGTCAGAGGTCCTCAGTTCCATTCCCGAACAGAGTAACTTTTTTTTTTTTTTAAAACCCAGTAATGAATTCATACATTTTAACTTCGATAAAAATAAATGTATTTGCCCATAATTTATTAACTTGCAAGAAAATACAAACTGCGACAAAAATGGTTTGTTTTTGTTGTAAATAACCCTATGAACTCTAACCCTTGCTAAGAACGACTTCATAAAGCTAGTTTGCATATCAATTATCGAAATTTGTATATTATGTAACTTGAATAAAGTACTAACTGAAGTTTAAACGTATGGACTTATTATTTGGGGAAGTAACAAAAGAAAAGCGGTTGCCTTGAGCAGGGATATAACTCAAGACCTCTAAATCCACAGTCCAGTACACTAACCGTCTGGTCACAAAGTACGTAACTGACAATTTGAATTTTCATAATGTTTTGGTACCACCCTTTTGTGTGTGTCGATTCAAGCGCCATCCATGAAGGAACTATTTTCAATTCTGGGTTAAATTACTATCCTTTTTTTGAAGAATCCAAATATGCAATAAGAAATGGGGTTTTCATTTAAAATTTTAGTTACCCCGTATCCCCAAAGAGGATGGGGATAGGGGGTTATGTTTGAAATCACTGGATAATGTGTTTTTGTTTATTTTGCTGATCTGTATATTTCGAGAGATATTAGACCGTTCTGGGACTTTTTCCGCACTCTTTATAGTAAATGTTAAACAACAGTGATGTAGTTCATCTAGCAACATTTGTTTTCTGAAATGATTCTTGTGCAAGAAAGTAATTTAACTATTAAAAAAGTTCAAGGTAAGATGTGTAATCTGAGTGTTTTTGGTTTAAGTACAACTTTAGTTAGTGAACTGGATATTTACAGACACAAACAATCCTAAACTTACATGAAATTAGTTATACTACACATGGGACAAAAGTTATAAATACTGCTTAACACATACATGCATTTCTTTCCTGGCTAATATTTCAAAAACTACTCTTGCTGTATCCTTCCACAGGATATAACGATAAGATGACAATAGTAAGTGCTTAGAGTCATCGTGTTGTACCTAAAAAAAAATCGAGGTTCACCGACTTCCTTCGATGAACAAAAGAATGATAGAGAATGAGTGTACTGTTGTCACATAATAATGTATAGTTAAAAAATGTAGGTAGTTACTGTTGAGTATTTCATTTTGAAATATTAAATAAAAAATTACTAAACCAGAAATATTACATTAACAGATACCATGAAAGAACTAAGTTTTGGATGTAGCAAGATTTCTTAATCCTAAGCCTCTGACTTATAAAATCGTTCCTATCCCATCATTAGTCTGAAGAACACAGTGCAACTAGTGTCCGAAATATTGTCAAGAAATCAATGTATTTTGATTTTGAATTATACAGCCGACAGTTTTGACAATACCAGAATTCCATGCATTTCTCCCACTAGGATCTATACAATTAAAAAGAAAATATGCAATGTTACACAAGATCTCTTCAACAAGTAACGAGACTGAGTCCAAAAATATTCCTTTATTTTAAGATATGCTTAAGTACAGTTAAAATTTGCCGAAGTAACAAACATATCATTATCCCCCACCAACCGTTACGTTCGGAGATTCCTTCTTCCAGCCCTTCTGATCGGCTAAAGAAAATCAGTCTTATTACTTACCGAATAAACCTTGTGTGTATATATATATGTATATATTCAATATTTCAGTATCAATGTACTATAGGATAATTTATGATTTAGGTTATTTCTTGGTTATAAATATCCTGGTTTCAATTTTCCGAAAATGTAAGGTACTCTCAAAACAAGTCTACTATGAATTTTCAATTAATGTATGAAGCGGAATTTTTTCGACATTAATAAGCTTTTATTATTTTTTGATATATATATATATATATATATATATATATATATATATATATATATATATATATATATATAGAAGAAAATAAGAATAGGTTAGTGTTCGTTCTCAATCTACACTGAGAAAAATGATAGTGACTGACGCACACCATTTGTCGCTGTCTACAGTGTAACAGGGTGCTTATATAGAAAAACTACTTACTATTCCTTTACCAAAACCGGTAATAAAATAATCGCAGAGTCATTATGTGAAAAATATTAGCGCCTGCTAATGAACATATATTATCAATTAAGAAGCTGGTAAAATTGGACCGACTTCAATGTGCAAATGGGTTTTAGTTGGATAACATGCAGGTAGTACGCCAGATTCACGACCACTGCTTTTATTCTCTCGCTAACCGAAAATTCGATCCTAAATACCCCTACGATCTCCACCCTGTAATATCTTGTGAACCATTCGATTCCAATTACGCTTAAACATTTTCACATTGAATCACAGCGTAATACTAAAACTTTGGCTCTTCGAAGAATTTTCTTCTAGGAAGATTTTGGAAAGATACAAAAACTTGAGCTTTATTTGTTTAATTTTTTATCGACATGTAACACATAGATACTTTTTCATTTAATGAGAATACCTGAAGTTGGAAACAAGTCAAATGTTTGGATTGGCAACGGTCAAGCGGCGACCACAGCTCCAGGCTGTTGATGATTTGCTAGGAAAAATTCCACACTACACGAGGAGCAACAGAACAGCATTGTGCATCGACTTAACAGATGGTGATAGTGTAAAAGGGTAACCTCTCTCATATGCAAAGAGGGCCAATTGTTGGTGCTCGATAACAAGGTGCGAGCGTTAACTATAGTAGCAAGTGCGTTGAGTGTGTCGTAAGAGAAAGTATCCCAAACTTACGGCAAAGAGGAACAGTGGTTGGATAAAAAAACCTCAAGTGACACGTCACGCTAAGCATTAAAATAGGCTGTCACTCAGATCCATCGCGCGACTGCGGTGCAAGTAATGCAGGAATTTAAGTAGCACCTCCCACAGCCTGTATCGACAATCACAATCTGCCGTAAGTTACATGAAGTGTACATATGGGGTTGGGGCTGTACGGACAAAACCGCTAATACGGGATCATAACACTTTAGCACAACGTCAATGATGCCGCGTACATACGACATGGATCGCTGATGGGTGGGGCACGGTGGCTAAGTAGTAGAGCGCTTGTATCTGGTGAGCGGATCCCTGGTTCGATCCCCGGCCAAGTACGTTTGTGGTGGACAATATCGTCTCCGTAGAATTTCTTGGAGTCCTCCCGTTTCCTCCCACTTTCTTGTTCCACCAATTCTTCATCATCATTCACTTGCCTTAATTGTCGTCTCCCTTAGCCTAAAGGGCATAACGTGGGACGTTAAACTAAAAGATTTCATTTCATTTTCATTTGGACCGCTGGTGACTAGAAACGTGTGATGTGTCAGATGAATCATCGTTCACATTATTTCAAGTCACAGTCCAGATTTATGTGTGGTGGGCGCCTGAAAAGTGTATGATTAGCAGTGTCCCCGCCCAACTGTGAAACTCTGATGCTGCTGGCCGCAATATTCTGGTTTTCAGTGGGTCCTGTGCTGACCATTACCGGTCGCATCACTGCTTGTGATTATGGCGCCATTTTTTAGGGGTCCATATGCATCCTATGGTTCAAATTTTGTTTCCGGGCAACGACGCCATATTCCAGAAACATCTGAATAAAGTTGAACACCCACCTTAGACCATCAATCCCCGCACTTGAACATAACTGAACATATTTGGTCCGTTTTAGACATGAATCCGGCCCAGATTGCCACCTCCATCTTCTCTTATTGAACTGTGTAATGCACTGCACATGGAATAGTGTAATATTCCACTTGCTATCATTCACGACTTCTATGACTGCATATGAAGTCGCATAAGGGCTATTCTGTGGGGGAAAGGCAGTCCAATACTAGTTTAACCTGGTAAGTTGCACGTTTTTCAGATGTTCCCATTAAACTGGTAAGTACCTCTAATATATAATTTCACATATCTACCAGTTATATTTTAAAAAATCAAACTTATCACTCCCATTACTCAAAATAATCTTACAATGTTGCGAAGAACAGTGCACCTTTAATCGCCGATTGTCAATACTATATTGTCCACTTCCTCGATGTTTTCACCTGTGGTTGCAGTTTTGAGACGTTAGTTACGTAAATCATCAAGAGAAGCACGATCACGTTTAAATTCAGCTTCCAATTTATTAACTGTTGAAAATGAAAAAGTAGACTCCTTATAAACCTACACAATGAGTTTCATTGCCGAGAAACAGCCGAAAACAAGAATTTTGTAACAGCACGGTATTCCAATTTATCCACGTGAACGAAACAAGCAACACGTCTATTTTCAAAAGTCGTATAAACAAAATTATTAGGTAGAGCAAGTTGACACTTCACTTACATTACTGCAAAACATGTACAACCATAACAAAATGTTATCGATATCAACGCCATCTTTGTGCAAGGTCGTGAACTTTTTACCTTGCTCAAGTATCCACGATGATCCACTTCTATTAACACGCCCTTAACTTCTAAACTAATAAATAAAAAAAAACGCTGTTATTTTCTACGAAGCAAATATTAAACAGGAAAAAATAGTTTAAAATATTTTGCAATACTACTAGATTATCAGTGTTGCCTACCCCACATGAAGTAATTTTTCAAATGGAAATACGTGAGATTATTACATAAAACAAACTGTTGCAAACGGCATTATGATCTTTTTGTCTGATGAAAACTATTCACTATGATACTTATCTACAATTTTTCGGAAAAAAAAAAGCCAATCTCTTGTGACTTTATTCCTACTTATTCGAAATACATCGAATCATGATCATAATATTCGACACTAAGGTATTTTGGATGCAAACTGCGTCACTTGCGTTATTTATGTCGTAGAGGTTTCCAAAATTTGGATGTTTATGATACTGTGGCGTTCTTAGTTCACAACACTGAAAAATGAATGTGCTATTGTAAGTTTTCGTTCAAATTGTTGATTTAAAATACATAATAATCTGACGTAATGCTACTTGAAAAACTACAACTTTATGCTGGGTTCGTAACATGGTTAACCTGGTAGTATTACAGAATGTGTCAAATAATTTCCTCCTGTCGATATTTGAATCGTACAAACCTTTATCGTGCTTTATCTATTAGTTTATAAGTTACAAGAACATTTTAAGATCAATGTCCACCTTATATTAATAAGCTGTATTCAACATTATACCTATTTTCGAGCTCCACAATTTTGTTTCTTTACATTAGTTTTAATATTTTCCATAATTAGAAGCTTTGCTTTGTATATAATTAAATGCAAACTTCTTATTTGCTGAGTAAAACAATATATTTACATTAAAAAACGAAATACTTGTGACAGTTTCGCCAACTAACTCTTTGGCTTCATCAGACACTATGAGACACAGGAGTTATGTACATTCTTATACACAAACAACCGCTGAGACATTTTGGGCTGTTTCTCGCCAACGAAACTCATCCAAAGTTGTGAAGGTTTATAATGAGTCTGCTCCTTCATTTTCAACAGTTAATAAATTGGAGGCTGAATTTAAACGAGAAGCAAGATGTCTCAGCGATTGTTTGTATATAAGAATGTACATTATCTCCCGTATCTCATAGTGTCTGATAAAGCCAAAGAATTAGTTGGCGAAACTGTCACAAGTATTTAGTTTTTTAATGTAAATATATTGTTTTGCTCAGCAAAATTATAAGTTTGTATTTAACTTTATATCAGTTAGGATACATGTGAAGTAATAGCATGAAGATGAAAAACATTTTTCTTCATAAAAAATTATCAACTATGTAAAAGAGTAAAATGAGGATGAACAATATTACTACCGATCTAAGCGAAACAGATCCGCTTTCGCATATATACTTCTAAAACTATTCATTTGATCATTAGTTTTAGAAATAAACCGCTTCCTTAAAAATTATCGCTGCATTATTCTTCTTTTTGTAAGAATGCCATATACATATCAATGCGACATAAAGTATGCAGGCCACATTAAAATCAAAGACAGAATGAGTTAAAATCTGATTCTGTGAAAAAGGAAATTCCAAGCAGCAGCAATTGTACAGTCTTGTTAATAAAATGCGAAAAATCGCATCCTTTAGCTACAACATAAAGTAATTCCATACTTTAAGAGTAAATTGGTGTTAATTTTCCAAATTATAGGCATGAATACAATTTTAGGTTTTATCCGTCTAACACATTCGACATTTCTCAAACCTGAGAAAGCTGCGTAGGGATTTGATTTCACTTCATTATTCTCATTAGAAGATTGATGGGACAGAAACTATGTCAGCTGATCTTCACTAGGATAAATGGATAGACGGATTTTATTAAACAAGACCGCACTGCCATGCAACATTAAAGCAGATGTAGCCAATATCAGCGGGAAGTAATTGTAAGAGCATAAAGCAATAAAGAAACTAGGGCCAAAGTCTGGACTACACAGGGAAGCTGAATATACCAACAAGCTATTCTGGCAGACAATCACAAAGAGTAAGGATTAAAACCAAGCAGTGTCGCAAAGATCACAACTAATAACAGTTGATTCTCACTTCGGCCCGTTCGTTCCTCTTCCTCTTGAACAAAGATTCCTTATCCTCCTCATTTTCTACATCCGTCTGCTCATTATGGATCCGTTTTCGTCCTTTAGAGGTATCAGACTTCGACTGCAGGAAAAGCATTGCGAAAACTTCAACTATAAACTGATAACTTTATTATACTAAGGATTTCATGTTTTACGCAACTATGTTATAAATAACAGTTACGTAATAGTTTAATTTCTTGTCCTTATTTCACTCACTTTTGCTGTTGTGAGCTGCTTCGGGTAATAACTAATTTCCTGCGATCAAATCTTGAATTCTTTCTTCTTTACATCCTTGTTTTATTCGGTGTACTTGCAAGTACGAACACTCCTTTTTAGTCCTCAATTTGTACATAATAAGATTCTACACCAAACTTCATCGCTACTACAGAGACTTTTCTATGAATAGTATTTAATCAGAATCTATGTCCCAAAACTAAACCTACATCCAGTTAGTTTTGTGTCATTAATTTATTACCGATCAGTACACTACACCTCGAAATATGTTCTTGTCTAACAAGTTTTACTATCAAGAAATACTGATAGCTGCCAACACTGCATAATAGAAACCATACTGCGTATTTCCGATGGTGGTTCGTAGAGGTACGTATGTGTTATTTTTAACAGTGGTTGCAACAAAATCTTATTTTATATAAATTCAGAACTAAATAAGAGTATTCGTAATTACTGTTATACAAAAGAATAAAACAAGGATGTAGAGTAGAACGATGTTCAAGATTTTATCTCAGCAAATTGGTTCCCTCAAAGAAGCTCACAGCAGCAAATGTGAGTGAAATATAGCACAAGAAATTAAGCAACTACGTAAACAATAGATAAAATCTTTATTGATAACGACTTATTCATCTAGAATACTTTTATTTATACTGGATAATATTCAAAATTTCACATGGTTGGATGAAAAACAGTTTTTCACTTCTAAAGTTGACTGATGAGAATGGAGTGACTTGTACGCTGATTCTTTTGGGAATCATACAATTTGAAGGGAGGCAGTGTAGTTCAGTGGTAGAGTTCAACATTTCGTTCCTGGTTCGATTCCAGATCATATGAATTTGTGGCGGGCAACATTGTGCCTGTGAATTTTCTCGCGTTCTCCCCTTTCCCTCTCTAATTCTCATTCCTCATTTTCATAATCATTCACTTTCATTTATCATCCGTCACCTTTAGCCTAAAGGGCATAACCGTAGCGGCATTAAAGATCTTTTTCTCCATCACACACACTGAGTTGCACACCGAAAATTAATTGCAACTTAAATATTTAAGGTTAATACAAATTACTCTTCATTATTAAGGTTCTGATTTAACGATTATAATATCTGAAGTTCTAACGCACAAAATAAGTAATTTGAATGGAAGACGATATTTGTATGTCAGGAGAGGACCAAACGGATGAATTTTGATATTTCTAATTTTGACAGCACCAATGTGAATAAACGCAAAAAATAAGCCATCAACTCAAAACTGACGTGGGCTCGATTTGATATGGCTTTTAATATATCCTTTACTATCTTTATTGAACATTTCTCTGTTCTAAGAATTCTTAATATGAAAAACTTGAAGTTTTGACACTCGTCTCTACCGGGTACAGGAGATCGATGTTAGTAGCCAAAATAGGAAACAAAGTTCACACGTCCGTTAATCAAATGATGAAATTTCATTTTTAATTATGATAATTCGACTTAATGCGATTACATTCATATATTTACGAACAATCCATAAACAGGCTACAACCAATCAAGGATCAATCTACAACAGAAGCCTTATTTCATAAGCGAAGAAAAGTTTATGGAATACTTATAAAATCACTACATCCATAAAATATTTATATACAGGATGTCTTTTAAAGTTTTAATCCGATTTCAGTGTTAAGCCTACAGTTTGTATGTTTGGCTGGCGGGACGTACACTAGTGACATCTTCCGCCACCCGTCAATTCAATTCCCATCAGCAGTTAATTTTGTGACGGAAGACATGCTACATGAGAAGAGTTCGACTACCGATTGTATGTGGATCATGCGGCCGAAGGAGGCCACACTAAATATCTGTGAGCATTTCACTGAAAACTTGATGTAACTACAATTATTTTGCATTTCGTAAGCACGTTAAAATCGGATAATGTATATGTATGAACGCAATACATGTGTGTAATTTTAACACTCCCTCTTTCGAATTGCAGGCATTTCGCTCAAATACAATTAGCTGTTTTCAAACTGTAACATTTTGAAATCGGATGGAGACTTTGGACACTCTTGAATGTTAAACAGAATTAATTTGAATTAATAACTGGGTAACATTAAACATTTCTGGACACTTTACCTTTTTCTTGTTCTTGTCACTTGGAGATGATGAACAATTACTCAGCGCCCCAGGAGACTTACAGCCTGACTTCTTGTCTGCTTCACTTTCTGGTGTATCAGTTCCACTGCCTCGCTTTGGACGATTTCGAGAACCCTACAAACAAAATAATAAATGTAGTAAAGTAAATGTATTACTGATAAAGTTGGGATGATTTTCGAAATTTTAAAACCATTTGGAAGAAAAAGGTCTGTTTCCCTGCAACTAGTATTATGGAGAAGAATTCTTGAGAACCGACCCAGCAGACAGCTTCCCTTCCCTCCTCGAGTGCTAATAATAATACGTTAAGAAAGTTACAACTGTAGTTGCGTGATAGGCCTATTCCAACATCTACATTTAGTGACACGATTTCATAAACTACTATCATACAACATTGTTCACATTTTGTTTTTGTTACTATTACAAAATAAGTGTTTTGTATAAGGGTAGGCTTTTTTGTTCCCAGATGCCTTTTCCTGAAGAAGGCACACACCTCACATATGTTTTTCAGTTGTGAGGGAGGAAGTTAATACTTTCAGGTAAATTCCACTGATCCTGTTTGTTTCTCCTTTCTTTGTGCTTCAGATCCAGCGCAGTTTCAGCATTAGACAAACAATTAGCGAAAAATTAGCAGAATCTCTTTCTTACCAATGACAACGGTCATACGAAGGCCTGCAATTGGAAGTACCCTTTCAGTACATTATTCCAAACGAAATGTTTGTCACTACAAAGTGTATATGGCTGGTTCCAGTGAATAACCGGCTAAGTTGACTTATTTTTGAAAATTAAGATTTTACATGTATAAGCTTCTTTTGGTAAGTTCTACATTGTGTAGAAGCGGCTGCGGCGAATTCATAAAATTGAGGAAGTTACAGCATTTTGCATAACCAGTTATGTCAAAATTATCCACGCAACTGCTGTAAAAATTTACCTTTAAACTGCTCTCCTGTAAAACTTACTTTTCCCGACTTAGCCGGTTATTCACTGGAACCAGCCATATTGAATAGTAATCAGCAAGCTAGAATTACCAAATAAACATTATCAAATGCAGGACATTCTTTCAGAAACAGTATAAGTTTTCATAGAACAGCAGGACTTTTTTTCCCTAAATTTTGAAACTTTTTTTTAATACCTTATAATTGTTTTGACGACGCTGAAGCTGTCGTTTTAAACAGGACAGGATTTTTTTTTTTTTTTTTTTTTTGAATCGCTGTTCAGGCTTTCTTCAGTTCTAAAACAGGATGATGATAATAATAAGGTTAGTTTTAACTAGTGTTGCTCACGGGATGAGAAGTACATTTTAAAATTCGAGACGATGAGAAACATGAGACAATTCTCGTCTCTTTTTAAGAAGAGACAAGTAGCTTCTCGGGACTTGTAGGCAAAACTAGTGCATTAAACTCTTAGATAGCAAACACTATGATTCATTTATAAAAATGTAAATAGGTAAAATGATTTACTAACATAATAAAGAACATTTGTCAATATTTAAAAATATGCAAGTCATTACCCAGAATACTCCAATAATAAATATGGTTTCAATGTATTATAACACACTCTTTGTGGACCTCTCGTGACGCGGAAGGCTTCTTGTAACTTCAAGATAAAATTAAAAGAAAAATCTATACTATTCTCGGAAAGTATAGATTTTATACATAAATTTACGAAACGAGAATAGCCAGTTTCCGAAGCGAGGCGACAAAAGCTTTCCAAGAATCGAGACGGGACAACCTTTTTTCTCGCCTCGTGGGAAACATTAGTGATCGCGACTTGGGTATGCTACGTCATATTGGTTTATGTGTTCAGTTATGTTTCGTTTTGCATAATAAAATGAAAGCGAATACCCTCTTCACTTTTCGAAGCTTAAGATATCCGCACCAACTGAGCGCAGTATTATATGAAAACGAGAAGAACCTATTGATAACAAAAATTGACTATGATTACGCACTTTTTTTTTAAAAAAGGGTGTATCATAAAGACACGCATTTTTTAAAAAAAAAGAGTGTATCAAAGACACGCACACCCTTACATTTAAAAAATCGATATTGAAATATGCAATAGATTTTTTCGTTATACACAGCTAACACAATTTAAAATCTGCTACGGCTTTATTTAAACAATCAAGCTCTCTTTTTATAGCAGAATGCTGAACATAGTTTCAGTACACGTGATATCAAGTTCAATCCAGTGTGGAACACACACCTCTGGAAAGAAGTGACCAATGGTTCAGGTACAATTGTGATATTAGATTCTCTACTTTATATTTTCGTAGTTGATTGAACTAATGATGATTTCAAGGCCCGGGGAAATTACTATCTCTCACGAAGCTACAAAATTTCCCTCGGTGAATATCTCCGACCGTGCTTAGCGACATTCTATCAGTATTTTGTCAGTACTATTTTCATTCCTCCCCGAAGGAACGTGGTGTTATAATTCCTGAGCTAGTACTACTGCTGAAAGAAAGGTGCCTGAGTACTCCCACAAGAGTAGTGCGCTCGTCACGTGTTGGGCGACCTGAATAGAAGATCTCAAGAAAGCTAGCGTTCTACATCTACTGTATTTACTTAGAACTTATTCACTAATGATCTTTCACGTATTTTCTATTTTGTCCTTAATGACAGTGTACAAAAAACGACTTTCCCACTTTCGGTCTCGCTTCCCTACTGTTGTGCCACCTGCGGTAGTTAAATTAACTCACTCTCTCTTTCTCAATGTTTTATTTATTCATCAGCGAACCTTTACGTGTTTAATGCAATATTCCATGTTAAGGAACTTTAAAATGTTCTGGGTCACTATTCCTCAACGAGAAATAATTCAGAGATGTCGCCAATGGACGTATATGTGTGCAGAATTTAGACATCAGCTTTTTCAGTTTTTCAATTAACTAAAAATGAAAGCTGAAAGCACAATATAAATGAACAAACACTGTTCGTTCAAGTGAACAAAGTTGAACTCTATCTCTATATTGGTAAATATTTATCTAAAAAATATGAAATTTCTTCAGTTTCTCTAAGAAATGAAGATTCACTGATATGAAGAGGTAACACCGTATTTCAAATAAAGCTTTTACATAAATTTTAAGTAATATACATGATGAAGAGTAAAATATCATCGTCTTATTAGAAATACATTTTTAATTTTTTTAATACATGAAAACACTGTATATACAACTAGTGACTAAAGCGAAGAAATGGGTCAATGAATCAATACTTACGTCAGAATTCACCAACTCTTTTGTTCGGGTCCTTGTGCGCATTCGTCCATCTTCTTCCACTTGCACAGGTCGGAACATATAAGGTGATTCCCGTACGTCTTTCGCTGGCAACTCTCCATACTTCTTATAATGAGCGCGGCAATCTGTACACAATAGTGTTTTGTCCTTTCCTGCATGCTGCCAGTCCCGCGAGTCTAACAAAACGACAAATTAAAATAATTATTCATCATATGAAAGTCGATCTTGAGAATGTTAATTTTTGTAATAGGCCTCTTAATTCAGTTTTGTTGACCAACACGTACTTTAAAAAAAACTTTAAATATATTGTTTCTAATTTTTTTATTGAATATCTCTCAATACATGTTCAAACTGTTTTCTTTAGGCAACATTATCATTCATTTAAAGCGGAGAAGTGATATGTTGTAGCAAAGTAGATCAGTTGCTCCCACAATTCACCAGCTCATTCTTAATGCGATGTATTAACTAATCGTTTTCGGATGTAATGTGTCATACATTATCAATAGTGAAATGAAAATTAATATTCGCTTCATAACATTGAGTAGACGTGACAATAACAGTACTTGCTCAGTTGCTTCAGCAATGCCAGTGTTGCTTCGCAAGAGAATCAATACCAGCACAATTAGCAAAAGTGATCAAGAAACTTGGAAGCTACACTTAATAGCTAAATAACTTCTACATAAACTATAAAAAGAGAACTGAGTATTCTGATCACATAACCATTGACATTTCATCTTTATAACATTCCTTACATTTCTAATAGTGGTTAAATATTTTATTCTTCAAGAATAAACATAAATAACAAGTTACAAGCACTCATCTCATTTGGTGTCCTCAAGATGGAATCCGAATTGATTCTGAAATCCTGACGGAGAAAAATTTTCATCACAATTTGAGGTTAAGCAAATAAGCAAATATTTTTTTGAATTTACGAGGCTTGTCAGAATAGTAAAGATACAAACGAAAATAAGATATACATGAAATGCATTGGGTACAAAGAAAGTTATATTGGTACTGAGGCTACCTCTCTACAGAAGTACCGCAAATGTCCAAACGAAGATTTTTTTTTTTTTTTTAAATCTCAGAATAGTAAAAATCAGGTGCCTGCATCTGTAACCACGTTGTAACTTCTTCCCTGATCTCATTGCCATCGTCAAAGTGTTTTCCACAATGATTCTTTTAAAGGTAAAGAAACAGAACCTTCTACGAAGGCATGGCACCACTTTGCTATTTCCAACGTGTGCTCCATGCACAAGATCCAGTACCAATACTGACGAATCATTTCCAATTCTCATAGTATGGATCAAGGTCACTGCAAATGCCAACTTTGGTACACATTTTCTCCTAATGTGCAAATGTGTTTGTATCTTTATCTTCCTGATAAGCTTTATATTAGTGATAAGCCGTACTCTAAAATGTATCAATAACACGGATAAAAGTGATTTGTATAACTAGAGTTGAATTGTTCAAATATATATATTCAGAAACTGATACATGTTAAAATACTTCCGCTTCTCATACCAGGTTTATTATTATTATTATTTTGCTTAGCATAGCTTTGTATAGCAATTACTAGTTTTGTGCCATGGTAGTTGGTGGTTTTCGTTCCCAACATCCCGCTTTTGTCTCAAAGAAATATGGCCTGTCTAAATTTAATATAATTTTAAATATATTGCTTCTTTACCACGTGTAAAACTGAAATGTATCTTACAGATACCAAACACATCTTAGTAAACTGTAATTCGAACGATACACAACTTGTTTGTTGAAACTTAAGCGACCCTTTTCAGCACCAAGACAATATGAGATGCGAACCTACAGTTTCACGTGAAATTCGAAATCGGGACCTTGTGCACAAATGCGTGTGCGCTAGCCACTGGTTCAGAAGGGAGGGCATGACACATATATATAATCTATGTCAAAACAACAAATAACAAATACAGCTGAAGCTACAAGTATTTAACTGTAAATCAGCAGTTTCTTCTGAAAGGGTACAGAACGCTAAGAGTTAACAATTTTAAACGTATTTAATAAGTTACTTGAACTTAAATCATTCAAGAAAATTTATTTAGTTATTTTACGAGGTGCATCCAGAAAGTAATTTTCCCACGCGTCCCATAGCTAGGAAGCCGTATATTGCGCGAATCGACTGCGTGCACGTGGAAAGAGTAAGGTCCTACCATGGCGCATGCGCCAGTGGAACTTCTCTAGTGCTCTTAGAAGCGTCGTGGCAGTGCTTGAAGATAGACATTCGTATTCCAGCTCCCGCCGCGGATGAAGTGCGAACAATGATTAAGTTTCTGAATGCACTGGCCATAGTGCCGATTGAAATCCATCGTCAGCTGTATCGCTGCGAAAATGTCAATGCTGACCCCACGCGCCTTGCTTTGTGTTCTGGAGTCACTTGCTTCGGCACCCACTTCACAGACACCTTCTTGAATAACAGGCACTCCGTGACAATGGTGTGCAATAAGGAGAGGGAAATCTGCGAGAACTGACAGCTGAGTTCTTTTATTCTGAAGCGACGATTCTGCATGATGCGTTCCCCCACAAGGTCGTCTGTGATGACGATTGACCTCCTGCTCCAAATTGTCTACACCAGCAACGGACCATCTGCTTGCTCATGATGTTAGGCCCATAGACTTGGCACAGCTGACGATGGGTTTCAATCGGAGCTATGCCCTGTGCATTCAGAGACTTTATCACTGCTATATATCAGGAAATAATCAATATTGCTTTAGGCAATTATGTGAGGCAAAACAACGTTGCTATTAATATTAGTCAGTTCTATCTTTAACCTGAAAATAATAGTACCTATCATAATGTTTTATGAAATGAGATTTGATTCTAATATGCATGTACACTCATGTCCAAAATTATTGTCGCATGTCTATAGATATCTTGTTCTAGGAATACAATTTGATAACGAATTCGCCCGGTATTTCTTATAATGTTAGTATGTGTATAATCGGCAAAGACATATGTGTGATAAATTTCATGTCAAAAGAGCAGTAAATAAGAACAATAAAACGAAAATAAAATTTTCTTGTCTATTTTGCAACATTTTATTTTACTCATTCTAATTTTCGTATTTATAATTCTTTTGCTATGAAATTTACCACAAATTTACATTTCCCGATTATACACATAGTATCAGTATTAAAAGTACCCTGCAAAATCATTATCAAATTATATTCTTACAAGAAGACAGTTATAGATATGCGACAATCATTTTGGACATGAGTGTACCATGTACTTGAGTAAATATTTTTCCTATGAATATTTAGATTATTGAAGAATAGAATAAATAAGTTACTATGGTACAGGTGCATTTCACACAGACTTTCTTGTAAAATGGAGGATTTCTGACATATATATCCTTGAATTGGATGTTGTTAATCTTAACAGAATTAGCCCCGATACTCTGATAATACAGCAATTAAAAAATGAACGTCAAGTATTGTTATAGGTTATTTAATACCTAATAAATAGTATGATAATGGTTTCTAATGACGTCCTCCGTTGTGCGGGTTCCAGCCTGTTGGGAACGGACATGCTATTTTCTTGTACATTTAACTAATGCCTATCCAGCATTCACCTTCTGACTGGTTTTTGTTTACAACTCGTAAGCTATAGTGCTCTTCCCCCTTGAAGAAATACAGCATAGACACGTGTCATATATTCCTTTGAGCAAATGGAGAGCTCAGTTGTTTTGAAAGAAATGAAATTGCACATTTACATATGTTCTATATGCTTAAATTATGGGTCATTACAATATGACGGGAGAGTAATGGCAAATTAATGTATTTCATACATACAACGGGTTTCTGCAGGTGTTTTACATTAGTGAGCTCTATATATAAAGTTAATGCATGAGGCCTAATTTTTAAACTTAACTATGAAGTTTCTGTGTATAATTACTGATTCTAAATCAAGGTGATGACTATTTTCCTGTCATCCAGGGACCGCGGTGGTTCAGTGGTAGAGCGTTCACGCCTGGTGTCCTTGGTTCAATCCCAGCTCGCACCAAGTGAACTTTGTGGTTAACAAACACTGTGTGCGTGGGTTTTCTCGGAGATCTCCCGTTTCCTCCCACTTTCTCCATTCCACCAACACTTTCATTTCTCATCATCACCGTCTCCTTTAGCCTATCCGGCATAACCGTGGGACGTAAAATTTCATTTTTCTACTATCATACATAGAAAAGGTGATGACTATTCTCTTGTCATCCATGAAAAAGCTGAAAACAAGAGTATATGGAATATTATTATTATTTACTGAACAGTAACAACACTATAAGTAAAATGAACTCGTTAAATAAAGCATTTTCTTCTGCTTCAAACTACTTTCTACTTAGCAACAGAAGGAATATCACGCATAGCATTATGGTAACTAGTTTCATCACATGTTACTTAAAAGAATATATTAATCAAATATACAGTACATACTTGTAGTGAAGCAGTTTTGACACTGGTACTGGACATTATCCCGTGAATCAGAATCGTCTTCTGAATTCTCATCTTCACTCGCTGAACTCGCTTCACCTATAAAAGTAAAATCGGCATAAACTGTAAGTGATTTATTACATTTGATATAAGAATCTTGAATATAAAACGACTTTGCCAATATGTGCTTAATGTTCCGTTAAAAGAAAACCATTTATTAAAATAATTTACTGAATTTTCATGAATAAACATATTTTCCCATTGTTTTCTTTTACGAAAATATGAAAATTTGTATATAAGACTTTAAAAATTCATATATTTTTTCAAAGAACACCTTTCTGTGTTGAAATAATTTCAACAATAATTTAGAATTTTAAAAAATTCTGCGAGTTTCAAGAAAGTATATGAAAACACTTCTGAATTTGTGAATGTTACATTTAGTAAATGTCAATTATAAACTGTAACTATGTAAATTATAGACCATGTAACGTACTTATTCTTACAACAAATTTTCAACAACTCTATGAAAATGTCGAAGAGGTTAACTTTAACATTTTTCATTTAAAAATAAATCAAATATAGTCTCAATACAATTAATGTAATCATCAAAATCACTTTCGCAATAGTTTATTTGTAAAGACTTCTGTCTACTTTAGAGTTATTTCTCCTTTATGCAAATGCACGGAAATTATTTTATGAATCTAAATTCTATTCTTCCTATGCCTACTATTTAGAGTAACTAAAAAGTTAATGCAACTCAAATTTCAGTACACTAAACAATTCAGTGTAAACATTTTCAGTGTATAAAACAATTCTCTAAATTGGTTTATTTCTGCTGCATTAGTATATTTGACAGTTCTGTTAGATCATTAGTACGCAGAGTGTATATAAACAGTGTTTAGTTTGTGTACAGGTATCATTCACGGAAGAACAACTCGTCTTCCTTGTTGGCTGTTACTTCAAATTACAATCACAGACAAAATTTCAATTGCTATCTTCTTCCATTCCAAATACCAGGCATCAAAGAAATACACTATATGCAATTTAGGGGAAGGGTATGATACCGTTCGTTACCACTAGCGTCGTTCACTTTTTTTTTGCATTATCTGACCGTAGAGTGGATGAGATTTACAAAATAATAATAATAATAATAATAATAATAATAATAATAATAATAATAATAATAATAATAAACTTTCATTCTCCGTCTCTTTGAAAACTTTCTCATCATTTAAAGCGGCAGTGTTCATAAAGCTCAAAAATTCTTTACAGTTACATCCATACCGGGTTAACCTGGTAACTTCAAAAACCACAGGACGAAAGAATGCTATGATTAGAGTTTTTATTTGAAGTACGAGTAACATGGCTTGCCAGTTTCTTTTTGTACTTTTTTTTTCCCCCACACAAAGTCTAGTTTTACACGAGTAAATGTATGAACAGTCATATTTACAGAATATAGTCTTCGGAGAACTACCTTGAGGTAACCAAACATTAATCAGCCTCTCTGAAAATCGAGATCTATACGGTCTTTTGTCTCTCTTGAGGAGACTGATAGCCATCCACTACCAACAACTTAATTTCATAGTTTCCAACTTTACTACAGAAAGATTGTCATTGTTGGATTTAAGGTGAACAACAGCATCATGAAGTACGCAAATTTTGAGGATTACTTAAATGATTACAACATTTCTTGAGTATATGAGCCCCTAGACTATCGGATCTTTCTTCTGATTTTTATTTGTGAAAAACTAGAATTTATATTCGAACAACCCATGTACACTTTATAAACTCAAGATTAACGATACAATTTCGTGTATTAATGCAGTCACATTACGAAAAGTTGTACCAACATTATAAAACAAGTTAATGTATGCACTTGCCAGAATGAACATTTTCAGCACTTATACGTTTGCAAAGTGCTAATCTCTCTCTTTTTTCTTTCTTTTTTTTTTAAATATAGTGTAATGCAGCATAAATTATAAATAAATAATAAAAAGATCGTACTGAAATTTGAGTTCTGTGACTTTTCAATTATCCAATATCATTTATTATCTTGTGAAGCTAACTACTGTCTAATAAAAATTTTATCTAAATTCTGGAACAAAGATGTTACTGTTGGTTAGATACGATATGGAACTAAGATTAATGCATTCACTATCTTGATCGTACATTCACTATGTATTCAATTTGTACTGACTCTCAGTTGTATCAATATTTATACAATCTTTGTTATATATCGAATAACCAAAATATTCCCACTTATCAAATGACATTTTACCTGTAACGTTTTTATTTTCTAATAATTGTTTTTTAATGCTAATATGTTTCTACATTTCAAAAATTAACTACTTCCTTGCATGCTGAGTACAGTAAATGTAAATTAATGAAGGATACGCATATATATATATATATATATACACACACACACACATACTACCGTAAAGCATACCGAACATAATATTCACACACCAATGGATGTATCTACATGATACTAAAAGAAAGTATTCTGGAAGAGTTAAACACACACATATACTGACAAAACATTTCGGACATACACACACAATCTGCCACACATATATACACTCACACCAGCTACAATTTCCCCAAAATTTTTATTTAAAATAATTAACACCTGTTTATCTACGAAATAGGAAGACATAAATAATAGCTGTTCACGAAACTAATATTTAAATCACCAATTGGAATTCTGATTTCTATTTTAGTGGTAAGGCTGGAAGAATAATATTTATTTAATAAACTTAAGTAATCGCTTTAGCTTAAGTTTTTAACTTGAAAGGTATGCTGCTCCATCGAAGGTAAAAATCTGGGAACGGTCATACTTTAGGAACGAACCACTAACGTGATGACTGAGAAGCAAAAACACTATTACCATTTCAGAACATTCGATCTGGTAAGAGCAAAATAACGCCATTCACAACATTTTCTTTTACTTCCCAGGGACAGTGATGGAAGGAATAATATTCAAAGAGCATGAATATCAATGTTAGGCTCATTTACCTATAATACCGAATGCATTACGAAATGGCGCCCGCACTGAAAATATTACACTAAATTCACTCAAAAATTTACAGCAGTGTATATTGTAAGGTAGACGTAACATTTTTCGCCTGCCGAACAATATGTCTGCAACATAGCAATATATTGATACTCAATTACCTCCTTGGAAGAACACTTTGTTCTATCTAGAACATACATGTTTTTGTAGATAAATAATTACTTATTCTCTCTATTGGCAGGTGACGTGTGTTTATTTTCATTCATTTTTTTTTCTTCCTGCACACCCTCATTATTGCTATCATACGTAACAATACCATACACGGAGAGAAAAACGGTGGGAATGTGATTTGGGATCCAGGTTCACAATCGAATCTCCAAACAATCGTTATCTTGCACTAACAGTCATTTCTGATTTATATATATAATAAAAGATCTCGCACGTATCAACAAGATATTAACTATGACAGCTAGTACTTAATCTTATTCTTCAGAGTAATTACACTACTTCTAACAACTACAAACTTAAAAAAAAAGTTGGATAATGATATTGCAATAACATTCATATCTGTAAAACGTTATTTGTTCATAGTTAATTTCCATTTTTATATTTCTGGCTTCAGCGACTTAGATTGTCATGTGAGACAGAAATATATAGTATATACCTGATTATATATATATATATATATATATATATATATATATAACCTGCTGAAACGTCTTCCACGGTGGTACTGAAACTATACTCCAACCCGGAACAAAATTTTTCGAGATATTTTTCAAATGCTCTGATAACTTTGCATTTGAAACTTATTTTTTTTTTTTTTTTTTTAAGTACTGTACTTATTATATTTATTTTTTGAAAAATAAGCCTAAGTGGAATCAATAACTAAGAACTTCAAGCTTACAACTGATTCATGACAGCTACTTATTTACTATCTAATAAAACATTCTAATTTCTCAAGCTGAAGGCAGTAAAAGAAAAGGGGGGAAGGAGAGAGTTCTAGAAATAAACTCCTAGAAAAATTCTGTGCACAGAATTATGGTAAAGAAACGATTTGGATGTTACTTAGTTGGTTCAATGCTTGTAAAAGATGTCTGCCAGAGAAAGAACGAATCTCATTGAAAGAAAGAAGGAAAAAATGAAATTCTGGAACGGCTTGGTTTGTCAACTCTTACAATGGAATTAAGTGATATCGATAATTATACCTATGGCTTAAATATCCGCAAGTATAACACGGTAGAAATAAAAGTCTACTAGATCTTATCCTCTGCTAGTTAGGTTTGTTATTAGCCACTTTTCCCTATCTTATATTATTCTATCATGTCTTCGGCCCACCCAAAGACAGCTACGGCTTCCCTATCAACATTATATGCTCGTATATCTTGTAGACATGTGTCATATCCATCTTAAACGCCTCAACCTAAGTACTCGCAATATATAATATGGAGTTATCCGTTCTGTAACACCCTCTTTTCTTCTGTTTATTCGTCTTTCATTCTTTTGTATATTTTCTTTCTTTGTGTCTTGAAGTTTAGTACCCCTTTATAGAACCGTGGCTGTAAGACGTGGATCTTCAATTTAAGATGGAATTCAAACCACCGTAGTAAGTTAAAAATTTTTAATGCGCTCCCACCGGGAATCGAACCCAGAATCACACGTACCGAAGGCGCACAGTTATTAGACCAACGAAGAAAGACTTGTAATTTCCCCTGCGAGCAGAATTCATTAGAATCCACAGAGAAGTGTTAATTGTACACTACAAAACTCCTCCAATCTCGAATAAATTTAAAATTCAAGAGTGAAATTTACTATTGCTTTCGGTTTCAATTCCTTGTTTATCAACTAATTAAACAAGATGCAACCTGAAGCATGAGAACTGCTTAATCAAAGTCATTTCTGTTCGTTGTTACTCTGGAAAAAAATCAAAGGCTTCCGAACAGACAGAAATAAAATCGTACCTCCATTCGTATCACCTGTCAAATCAAGGACACGTGCATGCGGATGCGGTATCAATTTTAAGGCGACAATACACAAGACGTGTGCATGGCAAAACGAACAGCAATAATTGATAACATCCGCATTGACCAAAGTCCGGTACAGTGAACCGTAAGAGCTGAAATGTGCTTTTGTATAAATATCATTATACAAGCAATATTGAAGAAAGTTAGATTTATAAAGGAATAAAGAACATTTTACAATTAGACACGGCCACTCACACTCTTTGTTTTATTATTAGTAAAGTTCTCGATGTAATTGGCTTATACCTTCCGTTCTAGTCTGAGAGCGACGAGAACGCTATAGTCTTTCCTTAATAATTGTGTGAGGAACTGATTGCATATTCATACAAACATTCGTATTTCGTTTATTGTCCCTACAATATTTGAAGACACAAAAAATATAAACAGGGCAGTTTAAGATAAAATATAAAACAGATGAAAACGTCTATGTATTAGCGCATGAGAATGTCGGGCATTGGATCTCTTCACTCAGCTCTGGATACATATCCTCATATACGGATGCATTTTTTCGCCTTTATTTTATATTTTACTTAAACTTTCTATTTCCAATCTTTTCCCTGATATTTCGGAAATATCTTCACGATAGGCACAACAGCATTATACACAAACTTAATTCCTTAAACATTTTTCTTGAAAAAACATTAATTTTCGCAATTCAAACCACCTTTATTCCACCAGAAATTATGCACTTCTGAAGTACATCCTTCATGTCAGATTCACTATGACGTGAAAAATCTACAGGGAAACAGCGTAAATTTGAAGTTATCGGTCTGTTTAAATTTTATTTCGAACTCTGACGGAGTTTTTTTTTATTTTTTTATTTTTATTTATTTATTTTTTTTTTGTAAAGTCAGTGAGAAAGACAACTAGTAATTAAGATACTTACAAGAATACAACAAAGATTCCGCTGATTATCCATGGAAGTAACGAAAAACCATTTTTACGTAGTCTTTATTAAAATAATCTGCGAGGTATTCGATGTTATATCCTTTAAACTGTCCTTACTTACCAGTTCTACCTTCCCTCCCCATTTTCTCTCTTCCATTTCGTTAAGTTCTGATTAAGGATTCAATCAAATTTATAAATAAAAATATATAAAGTCACTGATATAAAGTTTGAACAGAATGGTAACTTCTGTTGGTTACTTTGTGGAAACACTGAATAAATAAAATTTATCAACAAAATTTAAAGCAGTAGGTTATGAATTCGAACATTTAATGAGGGGATCTATGTAACCAACAAGACTTTCAAATGTAGACATCACATGTACTTATCCTGTTAAGAAAACACACGACAAAAATATAGTAACTCCCATTATCACCCCCACAATGAAAAGCAACAAATACTATGACAATTGTGTTGAAATAAAAGCTCTAGAAGCTAAGCAAGAAAGGGATGAACATACGAAATTGGGTAGGACGCAAAATATGAACAAATATAATTATGTAGAAAACATTTTTTATCTGAGGTTCCTTTTCTTCCTTTTAAATAATGTATAGTACTTACGAAACATACTCAACTTTATACTATTTACAAATGCATGCAGTTTGTTCTGTACAAGTGGGTTGCTTATCTGAAGATACTTCTTTTAATAAGAGAAATAGAAGAAAGTGGCGTACAGCCCTAAGAAACAAAGGTTCTATTTCAGGTAATCGCACCAATTTAACTGTACTTCGTTATCATGGCCTGTGCCTGAAACAGGTTTGGATTTATCGTAATATACATTCCATCTACAATATTGCTACTGAAATTTTATTAATTAGCCATCAACATGCTCACTTATCTGACCTCAGAAAAGATGTATCTTATCTCTTTTTTTTTAGCTTACAGACATGCTATTTGCAATACCAGCCTCCTATTGTCTATCAGCCTTCAAGTTGTGCTTATCAGCTGATTTCATGCATACAACATAGCCTCCAAGTTGTTCTTTTTATTTATTTTTTTTTAACGAATATTCTTTGGTTTTGTTTGTATACGAAAGTGGTGCAATCTAGCTACTGAACACTTTTGTGCAAAAACAGAATAGTCCCCTCCTCCTATGGGTTTTTACAATGCCTTCTACTGTATACTGCACATTTCGAAATCTATTTACTGTCCAAAGTTCTTTTCAAGCCGACTTACCCTGTTCCTTGGAATTTGGTCTCGATGATCCCACAGCTATGAAACCAGAGAAAATAATGTTAGGATTCAAAGCAGTGTAACCAGTCTCAAGTACAAGCTATTCAATAAGTGGAATGTCAACTTAAGACAAATCTCACTACTGCTCCGTCTAAATACTTTTATGCGTTGGACAATATAATTCACTTCGTTATTACAGTAAATCTGTTACGATTCGGGGGTATACCACTAAAATATAAAGTATAACTAATACATAATGACCGCATAGTAAAATTTAACGTATGTCTGTCATTGTTCACAGAATAATATTTAACCGCAACACAACAATTTAATTATTTGCACCTAACAAGAAACATACTTATACTTTACTTACTACTCGCTATTAACTATTCAAACTATACCACAGAATCTTAAAAGATAATTTGAGGCGTTGGCCGGGAGAAGAGCTTCTACGCCTTTCCTCGGTAACACACTTTAAATGATAAATAATGTTTTACTTAATTTGTTCATCGGATATACGACACAAATTACGAAAATAGTTGAAAAACACGTGTTTATCAATATTTTCGAACTGACGTTGGTCCTTAGCATATATATATTACTTCCGTATACAGAATTATGTACAACAATCCCAAGGTGAAAATTATTCTTATTATTATTCAGTATGATTTTACATTATGCAGATTTTGTTTCAATGTTACTATTTTATTTTCCATTTATGCTCATGTACGTAAGAATTAAGTACATCCAAACGTTTTTCTACTACGAAATGTTTTCATGTAACATTTATTATTTTCAAAATTGGGTAAAAACGAACTTTCAGTTGTAGTATGTTGAGAAAAGTCAGCACCAAATTAGTAAGCTGCTGCTGCTGTTGTATTTATACAACAATGTTACTGTTTATCTTCTTTTTACAATATAAAGCACTGTGTTCTTGAACAAAAGTATAATAACAGTTAAGATGAAAATATTTTTTATCGTTTCTGATTTAACTGAATTCTCAACTTCTTTTATTTTTTCAAGTTTCTTTCCCTGTTATGCCTTGAGAACTAAATGATAGGATAACAGATGAATCATAAAATTAGTAGTGAAAATCACCACAAAACATCCACACCTCACGTGCGATTTGGTTGCTTTTACTGGCAATGATTTAAGTTCTCAGGCAACAGTGCCTGTTATGGAAGGGGATCTGAACCACTTCTACAGTTTGTATCTGCGAGCTCAAAATCCTTTCAGGTAACAGCGTTCTATCCTGTAACTGACAGTACATTTTTGGCTGCTCAACAATACTAGTGGCCTTTAATATTTCTTGGTATAATAGCATGTATACTTCGCCAAGAACGCAGAAAATCAATATTCCATCCACTAGGCGAAAAATGTGTTAGTTTGGTGTACTTGCTTACAGATTAAAAGAATGAAAGAATTGCTACAAAGAAAAGATCGTCTATGAAAATTTGGCATATTGTTGGATACAGAACTGAGTTAATGCGAAAAGTAAGTTGACTGTCGAACGTAGTTTCAGAAATATGTGTGTATGGTTCTGGAACAATTAAACGGTATACGGAGGTGTGAAAAGAGGAATATAGATCTGGGTTCGAGTAATAGCTATTACAATTTTACAGAAACTTCAATGGTTTTGGGTGCTCTAGCCTCCAATAGATGTTATCCTGCAGACGTTAACATCCAGAACGGACAAAGCACTTCTGGTAGCAGTCAGTGAAGTTTGCTCAATGACTTCACATACAGAGGGATGCATCTAGTAACTATCAAACAGGAAAGTGTCCATAAAACTGAGAAAAAGGAACGACTGAGAAAGTAGATAACGTAAAACTGGAATGCTGAGAATCTACAGATAGAGAAAGCAAACGGTGTCAGGTCGTACCCAGGTAAGTTGTGAAACATCGTGAAAATGAGAAGGTTGGAGAAGAAATTCTTGTGGTCGAAAAGCAGAAGATAGAAGGAATTGTTGAGACTAAGTCTATTAAGTTAGAAGAGTGACGCAGGTGGCTATCTAAGGAAGTCGATAAATGGTATACGATGATCAGGAAATTAGAAGAGCTCGAAGAATAGAAGAATGACAACAAAGTTACAAGTTTTAATAGAAAATCAAAAGGAGATACGGTGTATATACACATTAAGAAAGAACTGGAGAAGAGACATGATAGGTTCGTTGGGTTAAGCGCAGCCGCTGAAGCTATTAGGGAGGAGGTCTGCTCTTGGCGAACGAGAAATGAAAGTTATTTCTGATGTGTTCTCCTAGAATTGTGGGCTATACATGCAGTTGTAGTTTTATTCAAATAAAGGGAGAAGAGGTTGGGCGGAAAATGTGTTAGCTTGGTGTACTTGCTTAGAGATTGAGCGAATGAAATAGTTACTGTACAAAAAGAAGATACTCTGAAAATATAGGATATCGTTGGATACAGAATTGAGTTAATGCAAAAAGCAAGTTGATTGTCGAATGTAATGTGTATGTGTGGTTGTGTAATAGTGACATGGACTAAACTCTGTAAATTGTAATAAAGAAATACTTGGAAAAAGTAAGTTTGTTTTTAGTGCCGGTTTTTCCTTGCTGTGTAGCTGTATATAACCTTACAACAGCTTCATTCGTTACTACGGTATAGGCAAATTCATTATGTAACTCGGCCCTAGATTTATTACCACCAGCAACTTGCTCGCTAGTTACTATAAAAAATAAAAATCTAAGGTGGTGAAGAACTTTTGTTCGTAACTACTTACTGTAATTAGTTCAGCTATGATTACACAAGTGTTTCGGTTCGTATTTGTAATAATACAAAATTTTAATATAAATTATATTTTGAAATGTCCAAAGAAATTGTTATATGTAAGCAAGGCGTATAAGGATTAGTTTTATTTTGGAGAGCAATAGTAATGGTGCTCTTTATATCGAATACGAAAGCAATTAGTTGTTTTTCATTTGAATGTGAGTTATTTCCTAGTACTATGTATTTAAAGAGTTGATGTATTTGTTTTGTGGAGTCGCTGCTGTTGTGTTGAAGTGGAGTAACAAGGCGAAGAAGGTGTTGCGAGGGTAGATGTATATAGTCTTCTGCATTACTTTACAGGATTGCCAAATACAAAAGCAGCAAAGTCAGTAGGCATAGCCCAATAATAGGTTTATTTTGTTGGAAGATTATTGTGAGTTGAAGAGGAAATGAATTTACAAAAAATCATCAGATACTAGAAAAACTATATGTAAAGCGTTGAAATTCTGTAGCAAAGAAAAATTCTATACTATAGACGGGTTAATCTTAATGTTTTCATAAAAATAATCTTTATTGTTTAAAGTTCCATATAAGAAAATTAAATTAGTATACTCTTAGTGGTTTAATGTTTGATTCTATGTTAAACAGCCTACTATATTCTGCGTAGGACTTAAAATATGTACACAAATTTGATTAGGTTCAATCCTTTTCGTTTTCTTCAAAGATACACAGATCGCACTTAAAAGCAGCACTTTGAGCAAATTGCCATATGTCTCATGTTACTCATAGCCTAAGAAACTAGTTCGTAACCTTGCCGTCTGCATTAATATATCAGACACATAATAGCTACCTCTCAAATATTTCATTTGTTCATTTTTTGAATTTTCAGTTGCAAATATCTCAGTTTACACGCCCTTACATAAATAAAAATAATTTTGTTCATACACCCTTATTCCAGCCAACCCCTCAATTTTATAATTTATCTTCACAAATTGCTTTGTTTCTTCTTTCTTTTTCCTTTACACTCTCTGAAACTACCATTACACATAAATTAATGTACACAGACAGACATGAAGCTCTTACATACACATGTGCTGAGAAATACCACTGTGTCTCATTGTGGCCTAAAAACTAAAAGCAATGATGAGACTTACGTATAATGTTGCATAGTTACTATATATATAATGTTACTATATATATATATATATATATATATATATATATATATATATATGTAAATTCATTACGTTTCTAGTAGCGTTTATGTCGTTAAAATGATCATATTAGTTTAAATGAATGATTTCTTCACATAAAAGCAAGCAAGTGTTCTGAATGTACTGGTACAAAACTAAATGTGTAATCTAACTGTTCGAAATATGTGACCATACACTTTAGAAAAGAGAGAGCTGTATTTCTGAGCTGGCTAAATTTACAGTAATACTCCGGACAGTCAACTAGCATATCATATATACTATCTACTCAGGTTGACGGGACTTCACGTCTTATTATATTATTATTTCTATTTCTAATATAGGCAATTTAATACTCATAAAATTTACCATATTTACATACTGTTCATTTGGAAAACTGAAAATATATACAAAATAATTTCTTTTGCCAAGAAAATGTACCTAAAATAGGACAAGTAATGTCTATTTGACACACAGTACATACGTTATATGAAAAAGAATATGGTGTAATAGATACGACTCATGTGTGTCACTACCGATCTCGGAATGAGATAAATGCCAACTCCATTAATTACTAATTACGTATTTTTATTTTAATAAAGATACATCTAATTCGAATAAAATTCTCGCTCATGTTAATCTCCCACGCAAATAGTTACGCCAGTCTACACTAAAATTCGATAATAAATATGATCTGCTCACGGAAATAAACGATCCAACTCAGCAAAAGCAAAACGTTTGAATATTCTCTCTCTATATATATATTGTTTAGGTTTTATTTATGTTAAATCTATTACACTACTTGAGATCACGGGCGCTAAATAAATTATCATTAGGTAAGACCTATATAGTAAAAGTGTGAAAAATAAGAATCGAAGAAAATTTTATATAGGCCAGTTGTTTGTTATCTATTGTTCATATTACAAAACTAGAACGTCAAAACAGTTTAATTGCAAACGTTAAGAAAATACTTTTCCGTTATATTTTTTAACACTACCAATGCTTATTAAATACTGTAATCTTAAGTTTAAAAAGTATTTAAAATAGTAATTATGGACTGATTAATATGGTGAAATAACGGTCTTTTAATCTCTCGCATCAAGTAACGTACAATCAAGCAACATTATATCCACCTAACCCCACTTCTGATAATACATACCCGAATTTTAATGATTCAACATAATAAACATCAGCCTATCATAATAAGAATGTTTAAACAACTGTCAAAAGTTTAGTAACAGCATAAGCAATTTTTGTTTAATAAACAACATTCACAACACAGTAATTTCCTCCTAAATGTTTCCTTGGAATGAAATATTTTTTAAGAATAATTACCCAACATTTCAGAAAACACAAATAAATACACATGTTAGAAACTCTAGTCATTTTGTACATTGTTAGAATGAAAGCAACAATACAAAACATTTGATATAATATTTAACAACAAGTTTTCCACATTAAACACTGTAATTTATGTAATCTCCCAAAAAGCACATACATTTGATTGAGCTTTAATGTCTATATACTACTGTATTTTTATTTAAATTCTAGTATCTCCGTACTTTTCTTCTTCGAAAAATGGAATGTTGTATCCTTCCTTCCTTCCTTATATATATATATATATATAAACGTTTATATGTATGTTTACCTATTCGGAATATATATGTATTATCTATTGCACTTTACTCATAAGATTTTTTTTTAAATACAACGTTCAGTTTGGGAAATGTAACGCAGGTTCACGCCATGCAACAAAGCAAGCTGCAAAAACAAAACCCGTAGCGGTCCTAAACAATTCAACGCACAAAATTTTTCGTTTAATTTAAGCATTATTTTGGAATGTCATCGCATGTGGTATAAAGCAAAGTAATTTCTATATTTGTAATTCGTCACGCATACCTAACATGATTTTTAAGTATATAATTTTCAATTACTCAGTTATTAGTTACGACTGCGTAAGTACACCAGGACTTAAAAAAGAACTAAAGGAAATAATGTACATTCGTGTTCAAAAAAAACTGCCCACTTATTGTATTGTCTTTCCAGGATTAGATCCCATAAAACAGTTTTCTTATACTTTATTTCTTAAGTCTTGATATCTGAAGTCTACGTACCAGAACCTGTATCAATAGGCTTTAAAAAAGGGCACATAACCTACCTTTCAGGAACATGATCATTATCTGATATTAGGAAAAAAATATCGTTATCTGACATTAGAAAAAAATAACTTTCAACATACATTAAGTCACCAGAATTTCTTTCAGTTAACAGCATCAATTATATCTCACGACCTATAATTACAGGGTGACCGGAAATAATAGGGCAGCAACTTGGCGTTCTTTTACAAAATTTAAATTAAGCATTCCTTTCTCACATCTCTGTACATACAGCTTACTCACTGAACACAGAGTTTGAGTTGTTGACTACATACATATTTAGTTCAATTCAAATCTGAGAACACTAGTCTATTTTATAACACGAATCAATTCTGATTTTGAGGAACAAGCATTAAGAATCTTTTCTTCAATTTCAAAAAATGGAGTAGGGTATCGTAGATCAAACTGAGTTCTTCAATTTGTTGCTAATTTGAATTTAACAGCCCCATTCATCGTCAACTGTATAAGGATATGCAATTAGAGTTTAACATCAGATTCGAATCATATACGTATACCGCACTGAAGATAGAATTCGAAACATGAGAGTTCTTTTGAGAGATTCTGTATGAAAAATATCTGAGATGTCAAATCCAAAAATGTTCAATTTCTTCCCATCTTCCATTATTCCACGATATCAAATGTTCATCCAATAAGAAAAATGATGTAACATTGAAGAGGAAAAGGAAGAATTGCATTATCTGTCTCTGCTTTTTCAATACGAAACTGCATAGAAAACAATCTTGCAGCATACCCATACGTTAACGGTTACTCATTAACTCTACTATTTCTGCCCAACTCTGTACATTTAAGTGACAGCAATAATGACAGTTAACTAAATAAATAAACAAACGGAAGCCATATATGAGTAGGATCATTTGAGTTCCTGAACCCAGTTTCGTGCTTTATTTTGCTATCCTAAAGAATAAAGCTACTAATTATCGCAAGAGCCATTGTTGCTAGCGAAGTATAAAAGTACATTATACAAAAAAATAAGACAATAAAATACAGTTCACATTATAAATCCTTGTTCATAAAATATTTGGAAGAATCTCGGTAACCAAATCCATTTCCCTAAATAAACAGAGAAAAAGAAAAATTACACATACCAAATATACTTACGTTGACATGTGAATTTTTAAGGCACATCTCTGCAGAAAGAATTTTCAGCATCTCATTGTAAAAATAAATAAATAAATAAATAATAATA
Organism: Thermobia domestica; assembly: GCF_964235325.1. NCBI lineage: Eukaryota > Metazoa > Arthropoda > Insecta > Zygentoma > Lepismatidae > Thermobia > Thermobia domestica. Next base: position 74,854,911 of record NC_137468.1, read on the forward strand.
ATAAAAAAAACTTCTTGAATGTTTGGTTGCTACATGCGAAACACTTTACTTACCTTACTCACACACAAAAGAACATTTACTTGTATTAAAACACTACAAACTAGAATACAACATGCATAATGAATTACAAGTTCAAGTTACTCACAAGAATCTTCTTTCGGTGCTCGCGAATTCCGTGTATTTCGTATTCTACGAAGAGATCCTTGTCTTCTATTTCGACGATGAGTTCGATTGTAATTCGCTCCAGGAGTTTTCTTCCATAAATAATAGAATTCCACGAGTTCCGCCTAAAATATTTGTATTTATTACTTATCTCATTATTATTACATTTCCGTTCAGAACAATTACAATGACAAAAGTTCCGAAACTCTGCATTTTTTAAAATACAACAATGCATACTAATTTCTAGTCTAAATATAATTTTGCTTGTATCATATATGTGTGGAGGGACAGGGAGGAAGAGTGAAGATAAGATGTGTTTCCGTTTTTAAGCAAATGGAGTATTATTCCAGTACCTAACTTTAGCAGAGTTCCAACTTGAAAAAAGCACTGTTAGATAATGAATCTCTGTCAAACTTACTGAACGTATCGCTAGAACCAATTTTATTGCTTCTTCTCAAACGTAAAAAAAGTTTAATATACGAGGGCTGTCTAAAAAGTATCCGATCTTTGGCCAGAAAAATAGTTGCGAATACCTGACAGATTTGGGACCCTAATCCCCTTCAAAGTAGGCCCCTTGTGCTTCCACACACTTAGCCGACCGATCCTTCCACTGCTGGAAACACCACTGGAAGTCTTCTTTTGGAATGTTGTTCAGCTCCGTCGTCGTGTTCCGCATTATGTCTTCTCTACTCTCAAAACGGGATCCCTTCAGAGGCGTCTTCAATTTTGGAAACAACCAGAAGTCACAAGGAGCCAGGTCTGGAGAGTAGGGAGGTTGGCGAACGGTTGTAATTCCATGTTTGGCTAAGAACGTGTGGATCAATTGGGATGAATGTGCTGGGGCGTTGTCATGATGGACGTGCCAGTTCTTCGCTGTCCACATGTCTGGTCTTTTGCGCCAGACTGCGTCACGGAGTCGCCTGAGAACATCTTAATAGTACTCCTTTGTCACTGTTTGTCCTTCCGGTGCGTACTCGTGATGCACAATTCCACGGGCATCGAAGAAAACAGTCAGCAACACCTTGATTTTGCTTCGCACCTGCCGCGCTTTCTTCGGCCTTGGAGAATCGGGATGCTTCCATTGAGACGATTGTTGTTTTGTTTCTGGGTCGTACCCGTACACCCATGACTCATCTCCAGTTATCACGGAATTCAGATACCCAGGATCAGTGTTGGTGGTGTCCAGAAGGTCCTGTGCAACGTCAAAACGGGTGTCTTTTTGTTCCTGAGACAACAACTTGGGTACAAATTTAGCAGCCACTCGTTTCATGTTCAAATCGTCACGCAAAATTGCATGTGCAGAATCTTTACTCACTCCAACATATTCTGCAATCTCCCGCACTGTCAAACGGCGATCTGCCATCACCAAATTTCGCACCCGCTCAACAACAGCTGCATTCCGAGCAGTTTGGGGCCTGCCGCTACGCTGCTCACTCTCGACTGATGTGCGGCCATCTTTGAATCGGTTGAACCATTGTTTAATTTGTGTTACACCCATCGCATCTTCTCCAAACACCTGCTGAATCTTACGAATTGTTTGGCTTTGAGAATCACCCAGCCTTTGACAGAATTTGATGCAGTATCTTTGCTCAGTTCGTTCAGTCATCTTGCGAGAAACACTAAATCCGACGAACACTACCAACAGCACCTCACTTCGCGACCACCAGCTCACGACTGGCACACGCGAACGCGGTGAAAAAATTCAAGCATGCGCATTAAGGTTCCTCCTTCCACCGTGCACGGTGGCGCCGCCTGAGAATCACTACTTTGCGTGGAAAAAATTAAGGTCGGATACTTTTTAGACAGGCCTCGTAACTTACTACTTACTGAAGAAGAAAAAATCAATAATGAAAATAATTGTAAATGTAAACGGAAATATCTATATTAATTTTGGATGTCTCCGTCTCGAAATGAGAGGAACCTTTAACTACAATATATATTTTAATTCCTAATTTTACCAACTGCCAATATATAATTTGAGATCACATTGGCGTTAAGATGTATACGAATTAAATAGATCATTTACTAAGTATGAGCCAGTAAATAGCAGGCAAATGCGAAAGCACTAAGTTACAGAAAGAGAACACCTAACCAACAATACTATTTCTGTTCCAATTCTATAACTCAGAATAAATTTACACGAAAGATAACCTAACCAAGATTTTTTTTTTTTTGTTAAAATATGTCAAAATACGTTGAAACTACAAAGTAAGATTAGGTTTAGGAATTAGATTACTGGGCTTTCGGCATTGGCCATGTTAGCCCGTGACATGTAAGGGATGACGTCCCTCGGCATTAACACTACCCGGGAAACTGGAGAAAAAGAAAGGAATGGGGAAAGAAGGAAGAGGCCTAGGACCAATGTGCTAGGTACAATCCCGGCATATGCTTGGTGTGAATGAGGAAAATCCAGGAAAATTTCACTCTCGATGGCTGGGCTAAAAAAGCTTTTACACTTGTTCGACCGAGTGTACCTATCAGGAATCTAAGCTGGGACCGCTCGAACAAAAGGGGAGAGCGTCAGCGATTACGGTATGCGGTGCTACACTACAAAATAAGATTATATTTTTTTTATATATATATATAACTAAAATCAGAAATCTCCATATTTTCCATGTTTGCGTTCAAGATAATAGGTGAATTCTGGAAATTCCACTAGAATTTACTAAAAGAAAATTGCATTATTTTGATTCAAGAATAGGATCCAGTACAATCCATTTTGTATCGGCCAGCTAAATCGCACAATATAAATGTGTTTGTTTTCGTCATTTTCAATGCTTTCAAGCAGGGTTGGCAAAAACCATGATTTTTATTGAAAAACCAAAAAACAGTTTTTTTTTTTTGGTTTAAACCAGTTTTGTTGTTGTTTAAATAATTTGCTCTATGTATTCATATCATATATGAACAGAAATAAGTTTCTTTCGCCTTGGTGTTATTATACAACAACCGGCTTATGCTGGAAGGGGTCACATAAGCTTAAAGCGGAATTCAAACCGCTTCTCGACTTACATCCGAGAGAAATTGTCCTCCATTTGAACTCGGAACCAAGACTAATTGGCCACAAATGCGATACGTCTGCCGACTCACTCAAGAAGGTCTCCTGATAAAAATACGTTGTACTATCTTTACATACTTGTTAATATAATTGTCAAGAGTCGTTTCAGAAGGACAAAGAGATAAACAGTTGCACAACTGAAACCATACAGAATTACATATGGACAATTTCAAAGTACTACAGAGTACAGAACAACTAATTTAGTTCAAGTTAGTTAACAAAGGCTTTTATTAGTCCAAGTTAAAGAAATACAACGACTTAATTTGCATATCAGTAAGAAAAGTGAATAAAGACACGAACTATTTGAGTCCACTTTGCCTCAGACTCATTTATACATAAATAGGTACCAAAGATACTTCTCATTTCACTAAATGCCTCTCGTGGGATTTGTATGACCCCCCAGCCACATAAAAGTACGGCATTTCGATGTATTTTATCAATAGTAAACATAATTGAAACGAAACAATATTTAGAATTTTTCTTTGATTGCAATTACATAACAATAATAACAAACTATTAAAAAAATCACAAAACAAACATTCATAAACTTATAAAAAAAAAAAAAGTTGATTTGATAGTATAATCTTTTTGAGTAATGAATGGGGAATTTAGTCTGAATATAATACGAGTAATATACGGGAGTGAAACGTGATAACCCACAAATGTGTGTTCATCAAGATTTTACAAACAAACTTTTACGAACATTTTTGGTTTTTCGGTTTAAACCAGTAAACAAAAAAAAAAAAAAAAAAAAAAAAAAAAAAAAAAAAAAAAGCTGGTTTAAACCAGCCAACCTTGCTTTCAAGTACACATTTAAATAATTAAATTTATTTGAATAAACAAATTACATAAGAACTGACAGGCTTCAAAGGTAACTCTACAAGTAAAATCATTTTTCAGGTTTTGTAAACACTTTTATACAAAGCAACATTTAAACAACTTACAGTGTCTTTATGAGGAAGCAGGTCCTTTCTTATTCGGAAGAAATTTTTACCAAATTGACGCAAACCTTTCACGAATCGTTTCTGAAAAGTAAATGCTACTTTCAAAATATGCAATACATTAGCAGCTTATACACAAAATGAAATATCCCAAAATTACTTCGAATTTTTTTTTATACATAATAGGAAAAGGTATGAGACAATCGTACATGTTTCACATTCCTGTAAAATTAGCTGTTAGGTGATAACGAAATTCAAAATATGTGCAATATGTAATTTATTTTGCTCTAATTATTATTATTATTATTATTATTATTATTAAATAATAATAATAATAATAATAATAATAATAATAATAATAATAATAATAATAACGAATCTTCAAAATAATTAGTTGCTATATTTCATTATGAATCATTTCAGTTTTCACATATTCATTATCAATGCAAAAATATAAAATAAAATAAAAACAAATATTTCTAAAGTCTGTTCAGTACAGTCGGTAATCATAGTTGGGTAGCGAGTACTCGCAATGGAAAAGTGGAAGAGTTCAATTTAGGCACAAGTTATTTACATAAAACTCTGTAGGAAAAGTTTTTTCCCTATAACAATAATAATAATAATTGGCGGGTGGCTGTGTAAAATGCGTTAAGTCAAACATTAGTATTTCAGAGAAATCGCCTTTGAAAGTTCGGACATAAATCGAAAATCCGGTTTTGGGAAAATGATTAGCTGTTGTAGCTCTTCATGTTAATAGGACTGTTTTTTGGATTTATGTTCGAAACACAAAACCGGACTTTACGATTTACATCTGAACTTTCAAATGTAACTTCTCTAGAACATTAACTTTTGACTTACCGCACTTTACACACCTACCCGCCAATTAATCTGTCTTTTCCGCCTCCTTTAAGAAGTATGAAATTACAAGGATTTTTTTCTATACTCATTTAGCTTTTGAAATAGGATTAATCGAAAATCCCAGCCATTTACACTGATTACTATAACAATGAATATTTTTATGGTATGTTTTTCTTTGATCTGATTTGAAAAGAAAACAAATTTTGAGTAGATATTGTACCTTACTGTGCCACGCTCCTATAAAATGATTTACAACATATTTGGTCATACTGAAGCATTTAATACGCAAAAATAAAGATCCAACGAACAGTTAAATTTGAAAAGTACAAATTTCCAATTTTTTGTCTAATCAATATGTTACTAAGAACTAAATAAAACATCATTAAAATAGTAACAAGCGGGAAAAAAATTCACGAGGCTGTGAATAGTATATGCTAAACAGTTACAGGAAGTATGCTTTTTTTTTTTTTTTTTTTTTTTTACTATGATCTCATTTACACGGAAATAACAAACATAATGCATTTATTTTGAGGTGAGGTATTTAGCAAATGCCTGAAGTCATCTGGAACAGTACTGAGTTAACAGTATAATACTTATTTCAAGAACTGAATATCCAAATAAAGAAATAGTTAAGTGCTACCACATACGCTTTATTTTACAACTCGAATCTACACTTAGAAAACACATATCAAGTTGCGATGAGACGTGTTCAACTGTTGCACTCCCATACAGGAAGAAATTACGTCAAGCCCCACTTCATCTCCAAGTGTCTATATCCAGCATCGAATTGCTTATCAGAGCAATTTTCAGGCGCCATATTCTTAAACATTGCCATCATACGATTATCACGCTTAGATGAAATCCAGAAGCTCAGTGTGAGCTCTAGTATAGACGAATGACTAGTGAGCATTGACAAGGATCGACTCCCGGCGGAGACATAAATTTTGGGTGTTGGGCTAGTATCGCGAAACAAATTGGGAGCTATTTCAATTGAGAATAGCGAACTTCTATGTAGAAAGACGAAATACAGGCACTGGAAGCTGATGCGATGACTACGCATGATCGTATTTAAAAATGCACCATACTTGATCGACCATAGTTTTTCATGGGCTGTAGGACTAGGAAGTTATTTCGATTTTCAAGTCTTTCTGTTTTGCCTTCTTATGCAACACGGAGTTATGGAAGATAGGACCTTCTATTAATGTGAGTTCAAAACCACCCGGTATTGAATCGGGTGAAGTTGGCGGGGGCAAGGGCCATCATCACAATGTAGATCATTCGCCTTCACAGTATATCGCTTCCAAAGGAGTTGGCTTACAGAATCACGAAACCGACCAAGGCTTAACACTTTCTTGTAAGAAGTACACGATATAAAGCAGATTGCAACAGTTGTCGATAGCAGACACAATGCATTATATTATATATAATTTTTAATTATTCGAATTCAACGTATCAATATCAATCCCACACTTGAGCCTTATGACCTATTCTGAAGGGCATTTCTACTTCTGACCTGTCAATTTCCTAATAGTATGACATACTCAGCAATATGAAAAGTAAAAACTTACAATAGAATAAAAGTTAGAACATATGGATAATAATTTCCCAACAGCTGTGTCGCGAAATTTTAGGATTTAAAAATAAATTTTATCCCATGCAAGAGACTTAAAAGTCTATAGGCTGTATACATAAAAAAACCTTTAATAATACATTAAAATCAATTTTGAGGCTCTCGAGTTCGATATTATTAATCAGTAGTACAGTACCTACCCTAAGTGTGTTGCAATGTTGTGGGCGGTGCGTCGCCTGTCACAAGAAGTTGGGAATTACTCATCTAAAGGAATGTCGATGAAATAAAATTACTTTCAATCTTGCATAGATAAAATAGTTACTGATTCGAGGCCTTGGACACGTTTGTTTAAGACTTTGAGATGATCAATGCTGGTGTAACAATTTATGCATACTTATATTGTCTACAAGAAAAATAAAAAAGCAATCTTACCGTTTCCTCTTCAGACCACTTTTTCTCGATTCCTTTCGGCACTGGACACTTTACGAGTGCTTGGAGTGCTTTGCCTGGATCGTAGCCTGAATCATGAAGCTACAAAAGTAAAATCCATATAAATAATGTTTACTTATTTTACGCATTACACATGACATTATTAATCCGAATTCTTCATAACTGTAGTAATTGCTTTTGGACATATACAAGGTGGCCCAAAAGTAGGTATACACACCCATACTAACCGGCTCATGACATTTTATATAATTTTCTTATTGTTATCCATTCAGGTAGTGACTTAGATTCTTTAATATTTGTTCTTAATCTCTCTTCATTCATGCCTTAAGCTTGGAACAAACAGAAGCAAATAAACTAATTATCTTAGTAAACTAGACTGTCATGCTTTGTAGGACTGTATACCTACTTTTGACCACCCTGTATAGATTGATTCATTTATACTGAGCCGACGTCAATGTGGAACTGTACCGCGCATGCGCAACTCATCGCCTGACATGGCAAAGATACAAGCAACAGTTTCTTGTTAGTCACGCAGTAAAGAACTGTGGTGGAGTGTAGCCTGATGCCGTCAAAACTAAACAGATTCTGACAGGGGTTCATTGTGATTCTGTCCGATGTTAAGTTTACGCCGCCGTGCATCGTAGAAATGTGTTCAAGTACGTAATTTTCATGTAGGTCGTGCCACTGTGAATCATATTATACGGAAATAAGTGGCACAGAGTCCTGGGCTCACTACACCGACGCGCGCAGGTAGGAACCGAGCTCCCGTGAAGAGAACCCCGCCGCTATTGCGTGTGGTTCGGCGTATGGCGACATCTGGAAAAGCCCCCACCACGGCGTGCGATGGTCAGCAAATGCTGCACATCGCAGGCGACAATCAACCGTGCCATTCACGGAGAATTACGTCTTACGGTCGTTTGCAAGAGCAGTGTGCACGCCCTGAAATCATGTCATGTGCTTAAGCGAAAAGGAACTGCACGAGGCTGTATGAACATCATCTCTTAGATCATTGGTGGAAGTTTGTTGTTACCCTTGATTCACCTTACAGACTGTGGTAAAGTTCACGCCATTACATACAGACCTGTTGACGCTAAGGGCCAAAGTACGTTCTTCCGCCAGTGCGCAAACAGTTTCCCAAAAGGTTTCACGATTGTGGTCGGTTTCTCGTACAAAGGGCAAACTGCGTCTCGAACAGGGTAAAATCAATGCTGCGTACTATCAGATTCATGTCCTGACTGAAATGTACCAGCATGAAATCTCAACACTGAGACAAGATGTGAACCAGGTTGAACTACACCAAGACAAGGCATCCAGCTATACGGTGAAAACATTGCTGGAATTCTAATACAGTATGGAAGAAGAAACTAGAATTTTGGCAACTCCCTTCTCTGACACTCCTATCAAGTCTAGAAGTCAGCCTAATGGACTATTGTGCTTTCGGATTCCTCAAAGGGCGCCTGTCCCATCATAAGAGTCCGCACCGTCCCCGGTCTGTGGAAAGCCAGTAAAGAGGAGTGGGATGCAACAACCGGAGTCCAGTTGCAACGCAGTCTCCTGCAACGGAAATTCCGATGACGGACAACAGTCAGTAGAAGAGGCCTACAAATCGCACACAATAGGTGGTGGAAACACGAAATTTCCTAGGTAAATTGTACATTCAAATTTGGCTCAATATAAATGAATCAACGTCTGTATTTAAGAAACTGTGCGGGAGTTAAATTTACACACACAAGCAAATAAATCTATTTGTGTATAAGTGTGTGTTCCTGATTTTGTAGTTTACTTAATAATTTCAATCCTATCTTCATCTGGAATTTGGTGAGGTGAAGAGAAAAAATTTGCACTTACAAAACTCGGATTACAAGGAATACTTAAATGTAGACTAAAATCCAATCACTATTACCTTGATTGTAGAAATATTTACGAAATAAATATATAACAATATTACACATTACTAATTATGAAAACAAACTTAAGATAATATCGAAGTCCCTAGTGCCTATATGGTTAGCGTACGCACCATTGAGGCAAGAGATCCGGGTTCGACTCTCAATGGGAGTTCATGTGGTTTGCATTTCACATTAACCTGTAGGTCAACATCTCAAATAGCCTCGGTGCTGAACGGGGCGCTAAACTCCAAATCAACCAATCAATCAACGGAAAAAATATGACCATTTTTGCACCTTCTACATTCAAATTTTTCTGTAGCAGATCTTGTAACTGAATAATCTGGCCCAAGAATTAGATCGTGCCAGTTTTTGAAATCGAAAATTGTAAGGTTTAATATTTGCTCTACATAAATTACTGATCGTAATGTCCCAATTTTTATTTAAACGTCTTTTATCCGTTTTGAGTTCTGGAACTTTTGGCCAGATGTAGAAAGATTCAAACATTTCTTTCTGTTTATTATTTATTTAAGTGTCCTTCAAGCAGTGATTAATAAAAAAGTGACTAGAAAAATTTGAAGTGATTGTATTTCCTGCTTTTGAAATTCTAATGGTTTCCTTTACTCTAGTATTTATACTACGTTTAGGGCTAGTTTTCCATCTCAACTTAATGTACAAGTAACGGAACTTTTCGTTATAAACGGAACTTTAACAAAAAGTTTGGTTTCTCAATGTATTCGTAACTACCTAGGTAGTAGTTTCCCAAATTATGCTGCAGCTTCAGCATTTTAGTAATGTCAACCCTTTCAATTTATCTGCCACCTTGTGCTATTTCATGAAGCTTAACTAAAGCAAGTGAATGTATATAAGCGGTGCTGTCTTTTGACCTGTTATTTGGGAGGAGAAATGGAACTAAATACTGGCGTTAACTTAAGAAAGAAAGAAAGAAAGAAAGAAAGAAAAAAAAACGTACTTTCGACTTTACAAGAGGGGAAATAGAGCTACTGATAACTTGTATTGGAAGTTAAAAGTACGTGACTATAAAGAGACAAACTGATGCCTGTGAGCTCATTCCTAGGCAGCCTACGCAAAAACTGTGCATCATAACGCAACACAAAATGTGTAAAAATCAATTACAAATAATATGCCGATTATCGCAACATAAAAGGCAAATTTTGGGTTTTGTTGACACGAAGGAATGACACCCCTGGAGGATTACATTTATTTATACGCTATGTCTCACTATGCAATGAGATAATAACAAGCACCAAAAAGCAAGAAATTCGTCGTGATACTTATGCATACAACTGTAATTCGGGGTGAACTAATTCACGACGCTAATCTGGAAGATTGCCGCATATTATTAATATCTCAAACTCTTTCACGAGCGTGGTTTTCTTTTTTTTTATTCTATTTTAAGGTACGCACAACTTCATTTGTTCATTTAACATTGCTTTTTGGATTCAAATTATTCTAATTTTGCTTCATTACAACAAAACATTCTCGTATACATAAAATAGAAAAAGAATACGAAATAAAAGGTACGGGCCACCACACTAAATTTTCTTACTTCAATAATCAAGTTATGCTGGAGTTATTACTGAAATAATCATTAATGAAATACAACTAAAATTACACGGCGTTTACGGAAAGCTTTTTCCGAGGAAACCTTAAGACCCCAGAAGTCAACTACCCCTTGTGGACCATTTTCATGAACAAACTTATGGCATATATTGTAGTTATTAACAATAATAAATCTTTTATCTATAAAACACAAAGAAAATCGTCCGAGAAAACTCACCCCAGTAGTAAGGTATCCCTTTTGAATTTTTCCCAGAAAAATAGCAGTACCTTTTCCGGATTTTTCCCCAGTTGCTAATGAAATATAAACAAAACACTTAGAACTGTTCGAGAAAATCGCAACTTTTGATTTTAATTCTTCAGTAAACAGCGCAGATTTACAATACATAATCAAAAAATGGTAATATTACGGTTGAAATGAGTGAGTGCATACGATAGAGGACTGTCTATGATATTAATTTTCACTGGCGGAATATTTCTGTACATTGTAGGAAGCCTATATCTTATAAGTGTGAGGTTACTAGTGTCAAGCCATTACAAGTACTACTATTCTGTATAAAGAAATCATAGCTGTATCCTTCTGTAAATAATTAGGGAACCATCTGGTAATAGTAGGGAATTTATTATGTATTTTTGTTCTCCACTTTCGAGAACTTTAGTCACAAAATAATTCACTACTATTTACCAACGAAGTAGACATGAGGTTATCTATAGACAATCATCCTTGTCCTGAATGAATCTCTACACCAGTCTCAATTTTTATCATTATTTCTCTATAAATTTCCACGGCGGAGAAATTGACAATTTTTAGTTAATTTCATGTGCAAATAATCGCTAAATTTAAAGGTATGAAACTTGTGCATATAGACTATAGAGTGCATATCTATAGAGTTTATTTTTTGTGTATTGACCAAACAATACATTTTTCGTTTTAACTGAATAACTATTGAATTTTTCAGTACATTTGAATTTTTCAATACTATTAGTAATATATTCGGTTAACTTCTTTGCCAATAAATAAACCGAATAGCTTCTCCTGAAAGAGTCGAATCCTAATGGAACTTCATTTTCAAGTACTGTAGATAATTTATGTAACATAAGATATGAAGATGCAACTATATGTAAACACTTTATAATTTTTCATACATTAAGCAATGTTTACTGTGGTTTCCCGTTCAATTATTTCCAGTAATGGGTTATAGTTTAAAGTTATACAGTTCGTACTTTCTGGTTTTAGTAATAATTTGTTTTGTAGTCACCATTGTGAATGACTGACATGCTTCTATTATTTGACCTAAACCAACATTCGTTTCTTTTAAGCCATTTTTAATTTTAATTTTACGAGTGCAATTTCTATCTTGTAGCCACTGATGAATTCAGAAGACTCTTAATACACAGAGGGTGAAAGTAGCACTGCAAAAATACTGATAATCCACGTTGAGCAAGACTAGACACATGTCAGCTTCTCAAATCATAACTGATTGTGGCTGTTAATGAAGCTGCTATTACCTGTTACCCACTTTCCATTCGCATTACTTAGTTACCCTGAATACAAAGTAAACTAAAAATTAACAAGGTCTCCGTCTTGGAAATTACAAAACTTCTGGAGATTTTTTAGGGACCGATTTATTTGAGAATAAAATTTACAGTGAAAAGCAATTGCATGTCCACATGCTAATTATGAATTGCTTTTTATACTATGTCTCTAAAACAATCTTTTAGTAAAGAAGCCGGAACACTGTGAACAAGATGCCTTGAAGAAATTTCCAAACACAATGATATTTTCTAGCCCTGAGAAAAGAAATTGTGGTTTCTGAGCCATTACCATAAATTTACCTTTATACTTGTCTGATTTCATTTCATTTTCAATTTAGCTTCCCTTTCAGCAGCAAGGTCATATAAGAGGTGGACCTCTAGTTTAACGTGGGATCCGAATACGAACTCATGCCGGTAATCGAACCTGGGCCTCCTACGCTAAAGGCGCGTAGCCACGAGGGAGCTCTAAGTCTTCATACTGGTGCTTCCAGAGGTGAGTGTACTTGTAAGTACAACTGTGTGCTTATCTTTGTTCAGCTTTGAACGTATTAAAGCTTAATAAGAAACTACAGTTACTGTCCAAACATTCATTTTCTTACATCAATCAATATAAAGTACAATATAAGGTACATATTCATCTTACATAAATCAACTTGTTAGGATATTACTATAAACAATTTTAATTTTCAAAAAAAAGTTCTCAATTTCAGTTACAAATTCTACAACTGTCATAACATAAAATGGTACTGACCTTCTTATATTTGTTCCCAAGCTGATGATGTTTCTATATTTCGAGTATTTTCCTCAAACCTCTTTCTCAGGAACGGGAAACAGCTCAAATCATCCTTGGTAATAAGTTCGTCACAGGTTTGATGCATCAACATTGTGGAGTGGATGCCCCAATTACAATTGGGAGTTTAAAATACGTAACACTATATCGATTTACCAAATTTATTAAATTCATAATTCCAAAGTTGTTATTACATCACAAGCATGTATCGAATTTTTCATCTAGAATGATTTAAGCTGTCTTTGACTTTTTAGAAAGAGTATTCGACAAAAATACTCGAAATATATAAACAAAATTAGCCCGCAAGGAATATAAAAAGGCCAGTACCATTTTGTATTATGTACAATGTGTTCTCTACGTTTCATTAGAATTGTATCCTGATTGTTCAATTACAAGACTTACCAACACTGGAAAAATCGAAAGGTGCAGCAGCATGAGTCATGTTCTCTTAAGTTCGTGGTTACAGTCAATAATGTGATTAAGACTATGCAAGTTCATGTGTAAATATAGCTATAATCAAGTTGAGAAATTATTGGATTTTAGTTTACATAAACTCCAGTATTGTTAAGTAGAATAATTTTTATTCACTCTCAACCTCACTGAAATCTACATAAAGACTGCAGAAGGTAACTGGAGTAAAGTAAAGTTAAAGGTAATGGAGTAAAGTAAATTTACAGAGTAAAGTTCAAAATCACGAAAATAAGAACAAAACCATATTAATGAAAACATTTAATACTTACTTATTTTTTTCGGAAACAACTATCACTCTAATATTTGAAAAGTAATAACTACCTATGTAATTCCGTTTCATTACGTGTAGCCTAATGGCATAAAGTGGGATTTAATACACACTTCTTCAGAATTAAAGCGCGCGCGTAAAATTCTTGATTACCTGAAAGAAGATAATCTAAGTTCTGTATTTATTACATATTGGCGATAGTTTCTGCGAGTATATGTTTGTTAAAAAAAATAATTCAATATATTTGCAAAGGGTTTATCGATTTCCACGTAGAAATACCATGTTTATGCTAATCCAAGTCTTCGTAAGAGAAAGGTCTATAGAGGTTCAGGTCTATTTCAGCGAAATTGTTATATTTTTCATAGGTTTAAAATCAATAAAATCACGTCTCTAGCTAGGTATATTATGAACTAACAAAATTCACCATCACCTCCCATTAACTCTTAGGTGTCAACTTTATACTTTGGAACTATGACGTAGTACCTTGTGAAACGATATGAAGTGTGCTGTAAAGCTCGCAGCTAGGATAATGGGATGAAACAATGAAGCTCCAGAAATTTGCCACAGAGTTTTGTCTGAAACTCAAATCAGTAAAATAGAAGTAAATGTTTTACACTCGCTGCAATGGTTGTGAAAAACTAAGGAACTCTTTCGAGAATCATGTCCTCATTATAAGGTTATATAAGTCTGAAAAAGATTTAAAAAGTAGAAAAGGTGAGGGGATAAAACGCAATTCGAAGTAACTACACAATTTCGCGTCACAGAAAATTAAGGCAAATGAACCGCCACTGATCACTGTTTAGCTAGCCACAGTTTACGGTTACTATTATGTCTTTCCAAATGGCGGCACTATGCAGTTAAGAGGCTGCTCCATATCGGGTTAATTTTACCTTTGTCAACACCGAGTGGGAGGTGTTTTATTTGTGAATATCAACTAAACATCATTCTTCAATGCATTGACTAGACTTTTTCCGCTCACGTATTAAGGAACTGAGTGTCAAGATTAATGAGCTCTACCTTTAATTTTTTAAAATTTTTGTACAGTTGCTTTTGTGTGCAACCAATTCATAAAATTATTTGATGATGTAACAGGATGTATACTAACAATTAAAAATTATTAATTATTTGGACTGATCACGGTTAGATGTAGTATTGTAAGCAGTGTAACTTCTTAAGGAGCACGTCTGAGGAAAATCACAATTAACCATTGCCGCTTATTATTTACAGAGCGCAATTTTAATTTTTAATTATTAATATGTATCCTATTGCGTCATTAAGTAATATCATACAGCAAATGGGTCACTGTCATTGAAATGATAATTATTATTGAGTAATCAGTCAATTACACACGTAAGACATTATAAACGGAACATTCAAATTCTTCTACAATAAAAAATGCTTCGAGACGATCATTTTCTTCTCATAGTATCTTTAAATATAATACACGCGGAATGATTCCATGATTCCAAATTTCATATTGTCATTTGATTCTCAATCAATCTAAAAAACACAATAAAATTACATATAAACTTCGCCTGTGTGAACTGCTGTTCAAGCATCTGAATATATCTGAACAGAATCGCTCAGTTTTTATTGTGTTACTACTGCTCTCTCGTAAGCATACGATGTTATCAGAGTTGACAAAGGCTGACAGTAGGATTCTTCGAGCAAATCACTGCGTAAACTTAAACCCAAAATTGTGGACAGGAATTGAACATTGTACAGCCATGTATAATACTTAGATAAAGTAAATCTTGATACAGCGGTAAGTGCCATCCAAATTAAGAACTAGCCGCGCAAAACAAACGACAAAAATAAGAAATGATGATGCACAACATTCATGCAAAGAACTGCTGATTCTATATATCACCTTATAATGATTTAATATCGTAAGCGGATGTGAATTCCAACTGATGGATTTATTTTTCGTCTCTGGGATACTTTTAGCACATGTAAGTAAGTTATACCCCCATATGCAGATGCTCACATGTTCAGGTCAATGTATGGTAACCCGAAATATAAATGAACTTTGATACAGATGCATCTGTCTTATTTCTTCCTCCGAGCTCAGAAACTATCACGAAAACAAGACTAGGTTTGTAAAAGTGCACATCAGTTAATTACTCTTCAATAATGTATTCCATTTTAACAGAAGGCAAACAGGGATTTTTATACTTACAACATCCAAAGCATTTATTGTCGTATCATCTCTTGATGCAGCAATACAACCATCATCAGGTGAGCCCCCATCACACATGCCTGCAAATGCAGCCATTGAACGAGCAGCTCGTAAGTACATAAGGAGATCCCCATCCAGGGCCATTCCTGGCACCCAGCGCAAATCCTCTCGCTCCTTGCAACATTCTGCATCAAGTTCTACAGGAACAGTGGGTTGATAATCCGGCAAACGTGCCTGAAATATCAAGAAAATTAAAAAGAAGGTTATTAACATCTAATGATTTCTTTTACAATTTTCTTTAGTTTACTACATTTCAGCAGCGACAGCTCTATCTAAGACACGGATCTAAGGACTTAGTGTTTAGAATAAAACCTAATTACATACACTTCCCACTGGAGACTGAGGCAGGATTCTCTGCACCCTATTATTTATTTACAAGCACTGGAAACAGATGAAGAAAATCGTATCATTAATGTATAAATACAAGAACATGTAACAAGCATGTTACTTTTAAAGCCCTACACTAACTTCTTTGTGATCAGAGGATGTGCCCCCTCCGCGGCTCGCGTTAGTAACTACCTATTCTCTGTTGCTGAGATGACAAATTTACAACGGACTGAAAACCAGAACAAAATGAGAACCATACTTGGACACCACTTTTCATTTGCCTTCCTCCCTGAGGTGATGGTCACGGAATGTGCGGAAATTACACATTTTCTGAACTTTTGTTCTTTTCTGCGTATCCTGCTTCTTATTTCACGTGTCTGGGCTATTCGAAAGTAACCATAAAAAAAGAAAGTAAAAGTATGAAGATTTAAAAATTTATATGAACGCGATATTCGAGTTAGATGTTCTGGCTGCGTATAAGTTAAATGCTTCACATGTTAGGTACGCTTCGACTGGAGAGCTGGAAAAATAAGCTACTGTGAAAGAAGACACTACTGGAGTTAAACAAAGCATAACTTACACAGATGGTCATCAAAATAGTGAAACACTTGAAGAAAATATAATTGCCTTGATTAATAAGGGGTGGGCCGGCGTTAGCTTGGACAGCAGCTTTGATTCGTCATGAAATGGAGGTATACGAGGAATGCTATCATGAATTGTTTAAAGAGAAATGCGTACCATTTCTCACGCAGCATTCAGTCTTAGCCCAATCATTTTAGACAAAATTTGGGTCAAACTGTGCGAAAAATAGTCTAAAGCTGAAAATTGGCACACTTGCTCTATTGGATGTGATGAACATATCAAAAGTCCCCTAATCTGTCGTTGCCGCTTCCTGGAATTCCAGGCGGTTAAAGTCTGGAGTGCTGAAAAATCAGAAGTTATCACTGGAATGGCTGTCACATATAAACGGCTAAACCCACAAATCTAAATTAGGTCTCAAATGAAAGATAAATAATAGGGCTTTAGTTCAAGCTGTATATTGTTTTAACTACATACCATCCAGGGCCGCACGAAACGATTGAACCCCTCAAAAGTCGAAATGAAACGAACTCTCTTTTTCTTTGCTTGGTTATGGACGTTTTGCTATCGCTGATATCGTACAACTACACGAATTAAAAGGTTTCAGCAAAATTTTATCGTTCCACCGGTATCTTTGTAGTGCATGTATGACTAATAGTTACGGAGCTACATGCGTTAATATCCTCTGCACTATTGCCCGCCATTCACGCGACCATTATGTAAGCACCTGTAGGCTAAATACTTTACCTTTAAGAATATTACAAATGATTGTGTGGAGCTAAATATTGATACATTTGCTCTACTTGATGTCCTGAACAACATATCAAAAGTCTCCTAATCTCCCGTGGTCGCTTCATGGAATTTCAGGCAGCTGAACTACTGGAATACTGGAGAAACGCAATGAATCGCTGGAACCGCTTTTAAATCCAAACGAATAGGCCTCGGAGTTCAAACAGGTCTCGAATGAAAGATAAAAAATAGGGCTTTATTGTGAGGTTTTCATTTGACATCAGATACTATCGCGCAAAGAAATAAAATTTATAAAAGCAACTAAAATAACCCTTTTGTTTGTCCTTTTTAAATTCTGGAAGCCTTATATCGTACTCTTTAATATCGTAGGTATTGCAAAAACTCGATATAAATCTTTTGAAGCAAACTTTAGCTTTCCAATGACATCCATATTGTTTATATAAGACCACTAGTTGCAGAACTATAAACTCTTTCATCTATCTTGGAAAATGCATGCAACGACCTATCATCTGACAGCCCTATTTCAGCACTTTGGATACAGTACCAATTTGAATTTGGCAGGCGAATTTGATTCGCCTCTTTATTAGAGCTGAAAAAACTGAAGATTGGGAACTGCACCTTCATAGCGTAAAAAGTATGTTGCCTCATCTATATTCTGCAGGTCACTTAAATTATGCTAAATGTGAGCATTTGTACGTTCAGGAGATGCAAAACTTGGTGTTCAAAATCAAGTTTACTTCCCGATAAGATGAAGTGACAAATTCTGGAATGGAGTATGAAGTTATATGGTTGTGGAACAAATTAATGCGAGTAATTAAAACCTCTGGAGGACTTACGAGAGACCGAGGTATAACTAATAATATCCTGGCCCAGTGGGTGCTTTCCCTACCTGGAACTTCGCAGATGTATGAAGCCTTCGAAAACTTCAGCGGCATCTCATCGTCGTCCAAACAACATGTCTATCTCCGAGAATCCCGGCAACGACGCGACTACAAGGATCTTGAGAAGTTTGTTCTATGGCTCAATGACCATAGTCCATTTGACGTTGATATTAAAAATTTTATTTTCTCTACCGCGACTGGAGTTGTTTCTGATGCTTTAGTTAACTGCGATTCCGCGGACAATTTGGGAAAAGCCTGTGTAGAGAGAATGGTTGGGAAGGATTTTGGAAATTTAAAATTGAAGAGATCTGACTGAGTAAAACCTATTTCGTACGTATTGTATTGATGGTGCATATATATTGTATTAAGTGCATTAAAATGTGGCCCCGGCAGATACGATTCAATTGTTTATGTGGATAGCATGTGTAATGAAAACAAAAGATCTAAACAAGAGTTAGCCCGTTATTCAGAAACACGGAATGAAGAAAAACAAACAAGTCTTCAATCTGTGATCTCTTACAGTATAGCACTCCCAGTGATGATGATATCAAAGAAATGTTGTCCCATGAATATGAAATTACAGTGGGTGGAGGTACGCTGCCTCGAAAAGGTGTTTGAACAAGTTCAGCTACGTACGAACAAGTTTTTGAATCCTATGTGAATTAAGTGAAAACTCACTACACCAAATCATCAATTATAGTTTTCGATGTTTATGGTGATGCTACCACAAAAGAGCAAGAACAAATCCAAAGGGCAAAACGTAACTGTTCAAATATTTTAGTTGAAGGTGAAAAAATGGTTACATGTAGTCAGGGGGATTTTCTGTCAAACAGCTCAAACAAAATACAACTAATAAAACAATCGAAAATTCGCCTTGAGAAGGAAGGAATCCACGTGAAGGAAGCCAAAAGAGATGCTGATACCTTGATAATTGCTACTGCTTCGGAAAAAAGTCGAATGTAGTCGCAAAGTGACTGTAGCTTCAGACAGTGACATTCTGGTAATGCTTGTGGCTACGAGATCCCTAATGAAACAACCATCAATCTCCTCATACCCAGCGTTGGGTCACATGCGGCCCGATTATACAATATTTCAGATATCCAAAACAAGATTGGCGGTATGAAAAAAACATATACGTTTTGTGCACGCCATGAGTGGAAGTGATGCTTTAGTTAACTGCGATTCCGTGGTAACTTTGAGAAAAGCCTGTGTAGAGAATGGTTGGGAAGAATTTTGGAAATTTAAAAACTAGTTCTACTACTTAAATGAAAGGCGGAAAAATGGCTTGGAGTATACTCGAAAACAATCCTCAACTACAGGAAACAGTGGATATATATTTAATACGACTGATGCAGATTGTGACAGAGTATCAGAAGCGTCAGAGAAGTTCCTTATTGAACTTTATAACGGCCGTGATTTTAAATCATTAGATCAACTGAGG
Organism: Thermobia domestica; assembly: GCF_964235325.1. Classification (NCBI taxonomy): domain Eukaryota; kingdom Metazoa; phylum Arthropoda; class Insecta; order Zygentoma; family Lepismatidae; genus Thermobia; species Thermobia domestica. The sequence continues at coordinate 74,874,696 of NC_137468.1, forward strand.
GATTACCAGTACACTACACTTGTGGCCAAGACCGCAATAACTACCTCAATTAATTTAGCAGCTCTGCCAAGAAGCACGCTAATATTTCCTCCGAATGTACCACCAAATACAACAGTGGCTAGGAAATAACTTGGACGCTTCACAATGAGGATGGAGAATACTAAATGTCAAATATATTTCTCAGCTCACCATATTACCGCATCCACCCGAGGAGTTACTACACATTACATCCTGAAACTGCAAGGGAGGTTGCACCGTAAGAAGGAACTGCAAATGCAGAACGGCTGGACTTCCATGCTCCAAAATGTGTGGACGATGTTATGAGTTGTGTTCAAATAAAGTAGTGGGCTATGAAGATGAAGGAGGCAAGGTAAGAAAATACTTATCTTTAAAAAGATCATATTTAATTTAAATCGTGCTCCGTAAGCACCCATTGTATTACAATAAAGCACCCAATACTTAATAACAAAAAAACTACCTAATGATGAATGTAAATATACCCTTTAGCAATAACATATAGAAACGAGGAAGTGGCGGAGAAGATAACGTAACCTACCGTCAGATAAAATCGGGAGATCAGTGGTCACGCGAATTACGTGACAGCGTGACGTGTTTTGATTAAATGTTTATATGCACTTACTACTGATCGTACATACAAAATATATATGACATCGGAATGGTACGTCATTGGATTTTTATCGAGTTTGTGCAATACCTGCGATATTAAGGCTTCCAGAGTTTAAAAGGACGACTAAAAGGGTTATTTCAGTTACTCTTATAAGTTTTATGTCTTTGTGCGACAGCTCCTGATGTCAAATGAAAACCTCACAATAAAGCAAATTCTTTTATCTTTCATTCGAGATCGGTTTGAATTCCGTAGGCCTATTCGTTTGGATTTAAAGAGCGATTCATTGCGTTTTTCCAGTGTTCCAGTAGTTCAGCTGCCTGGAATTCCATGAAGCGACCACGGGAGATTAGAGGACTTTCAACATGTTGTTCAAGACGACAAAGTAGAGCAAATGTATCAATTTTCTGTTTCACACAATTATTTATAATATTCTTACGTAAAGTATCTGGCCTACAGGTGCTCACACAATGGACGCATGAATGACGAGCAATAGTGCAGCGCGCGTCACTTAAACGCACGTAGTTCCGTAACTATTAGTCATACATGCACTAGAAAGATACCGATGGAAAGATGAAAGTTTACTGAAACCTTTTTATTCGTATAGTTGTACGATATCAGCGATAGCAAAACGTCCGTAACCAAGCAAAGAAAAAGAGAGTTCGTTTCTCGACTTTTGAGGGGTTCAATCGATCCGTGCGGCTCTGGATGGTATGTAATTAAAACAATATACAACTTGAACTAAAGCCCTATTATTTATCTTTTATTTGAGACCTAATTTAGATTTGTGGGTTTAGCCGTTTATATGTAACAGCCATTCCAGTGATAACTTCTGCTTTTCCAGCACTCCCGACTTTAACCGTCAGGAATTCCAGGAAGCGGCAAGGCAGATTAGGGGACTTTTGATATGTTGTTCAGGATATTCAATAAAACAAATCTGCCAATTTTCAGCCTTAGACGATTTTTCTCAACGTTCAAACCTAAAATGACTGGGCTATCTCGTCAGCAAGAATGGAAGAGAATATCTGGTCTGGACTATGGGTTCCAGAGCAGATTGCAGGTTTACTAATGTTCAATCCTGTGGATTGTAGTTAATCCCGATGCTCATTAAAAAGCACCCCAACAGCTCTAACAGTATGAACTAGCTGAATGTTACTTGGAAAATTGAGTCACCTGCCGGGAACATCTGAATCATAGAATGCATGTAATTACCAAAATGCTTACATAATCATTGTATTAATGATCCGAGGACTCATTAAATACCATGGTATCACAGAGTCGTCACCATGTCTCACAGTAGAGATGACGCAATTTAGAGCATAAGGTTCTTGGGCGTCCGCCATTTATAAATGCGACTTCTTGGAAATAAGGTGAAAGAGGACTCATCCAACCATATTACGCGTTTCCAATCATCGACGGTCAACTCCACACGTTCTCGGCACATTTTTCTTCGCGCTAAGTGTTGTTGCTAGTAGTCAGTGGTTTGAAAATTCCAACTTTCCCACGGACGTTCAGCTTATGCACTTGTTAATTACTGTTGCAGAGGCTTTCAAAATTTGGATATTTGTGATACAGTATTGTCCTAAATTTGCAACACTGCGCAATAAACGCAATATTATCAGTTTTCCTTTGACATAAAGATTTGAAATGTAAAATAACCTGACATTGTCATTTCAAAAAACATAACTCTATACTAGGTCGACAACACCGTTAGCTTGGTGGCATCGCAGAGTATGTCAAATGTCCTCGTGTTGATATTTGTGTGGTACATTTTTTTTTATCAGTTTATAAGTTACGATGAATGGTCCACCCTCTATATTAGTATAGTTCCTTCTACATACAGAATGTTGGTCACTTTACACTGAAACAAAAGCAAAAACATAAAATAATAACGAAAAATTACATAATTTAACTTTGCACAATTTGGATCGGAAAATACCCTCAGGGGTAAAGATACATATGGTAGATAGGAGTCTGCTGAATTCGATAAGAAGCCTGTATATGAGCGACCTTTGGAATATTACAATCAAGGTTTCGGAACATAGAACACTCGTATTACATGAAATGCAAATGGATGCTCTGCAATTAAATGTAGAAGTAGAAAGTGGCAATTTAATATTTCATTAATTACTTTATGAAGAAACAAAGTATCAGTTTTTTGTGGGTGTGTGTGTGTCTGACGAGTACGGTATGATGTTATATTCAGAGCTCATGATAATTTCACTACTTAACCTACGTAGCTCAGACACTATGACGAACAATAGCTAAAAAGAGATTGAGAGTGTCTACCTTGGAAAGATGTGTGAGACCGGCTAAAAGCCAAATCGGCGAATAGTATTCCAGTACATGAGGATCAAGGCCTTGCAGCAAGTAACTTAACGCTATCACATTTTGAATTTCTCTAAATTCGCATATTCTTTTCTGTAATAACAATAGTATGTTCACTGAAAGTTAGCTGGTGATCAATCATAACACAATGATCATTACAGTAAATTATTCTTAAATTACGCCCTTACAGAAGCTTGTTGAAATGAACCATGTTAAGAATATTTAGCCTTAGTTTAATCTTCCACGATTATGTACCGAGGGTAAAAGAGACAGTGATGATATGGTCACGTATCATAAGTGACCACTCTACCAATGAACTATTGCGGTCCCTAGATCTTACATTTTATTAGTAATATCTTAAGAGGAGACAAACATGAAGATCTAGAAGATTTGCACTCTCTTGGAACAGAAGGCTACCCAAAGGACGGTAATAGTAAAGCAAGTGTTTGAAGTTAATATCTACGCAAGTATAAAGTAACAATTTTTTATTTATTAAAAAAATGCTTAGTAGTGAAAAATGAAAATATATGTTTAACGTCGAGGATTACGACCTTTATATCAAAGGAGACAGATGATTAATTGAAATGAATAATTATGAAATTAATCTCTTTTGCTCTCCCACCGGAAATCGAACCCCGGACAACGTACAACAAAGCCACACACATTAGCCACTAGACCAGTGTGGAGGGCTTTGTTACTTTTCGCAGGCGGACCCCTATTACGGCAAACAATTAACTGTTAGTAAATTGCTAATATTACACGACCAACGTGTAACTTGAGATAACAATACATTCATTTACGACGTGAACTCGTAAGCAAGCTACTTTTTCTTCTCATTGCCCTCCCCGCTGGTCTAGTGGGTAGCACGTAGTACCGGGATTTACTGTTGGCGGGAGACTACAAAAAATTAATTTCACGATCATTCACTTTCATCAAGCATTCGTTCCTTTAGCCTAAAAGACATAACCATGGGACCGCGTTACGCTATAAAATTTAATTCACTTTTCTGCCTTGTCATTGTGAATTATACTATTTAATAAATACATAAAAAAGACAGAAAGAGCTACTTGCCTGGTGGGATGATCCCACTCGAATCTCTCCTTGGGTTGACGCCAGCCTGTAAAAATTAAAACAAAATGCAGACTGCAAGAACGGTACTTATGACGCTGTCAGTTGGATCTCAACAGAGGAAACCTGCAACACAAAAAGCGAAGAATATATTTCATTCAAATGATACCGATTTTATCTGTTGCACTGCCTTCGAACAAGGATGATCACACATCTAATTTTTATTTCTTTCAATATTTTGATTATTACATTTTATAAACGAAGATACGAAAGAGTACCAAACCATCGCACCATGATGAACACCTAATCACGAACTAATTTCCCACACAATACCATAGCTTACTTAAGAATGAAATAATGTATGTCCATAAATGTAAGATTTTCAGGTGTGTACCTTTCAATAAGGAAAGTTTAAATTTATTATTTCAGATGGATCGTCATAACATATCTTGATACTTCATATTTGAAATCTTTATTTCTGACTTTCGAAACTTTATAATCAACAACTTTTTTCAATTCCACAACAAAATAACATAATCACAATAATAGCTTTGTTTATGAAATTCATATATTACAGTTTCTTATTACGTAACGCTTGTAACTTCTTAAGCAAAGCAAGCTTGTGAGTGTCCATAAATGCTCGTATCTTCAAGGATAAACACCTGAACTTCTGAAGAGAGATCTCACCCGAAGCTTTAGCTTTTTAATGTAAGATTTCCATGATATCATAATGCACAATTTCTACTAGAATAATAAAAATAAATAGAAGTTCTCATCAGCCAAGACAATATCTATGCCAGTCCATCTGATAAACTCGAAATTCCTTTTCCGAGTTTCGCAAAGCCACATTATTTAACACCAAATCATTTCACACATCGATCACGACTGATTAAAACAGTGTAAAAAGGAATAACACGCAAGAAATCATCATTCCCGCACGCCGAACTTCATTTGCACTCAAATTCTTGTCAGTAATGATTCCTTACTCATATATGCTAAAATAGTTTATTATTTAATGATTCTAACTCTTTAAAGGTTTGACTAAAACTGAAGCCTTCGGTGGAGGGGACAGCTCCAATTCTACAATATTTTCAGGATTTTTTTTTTTTTTTTTTTTTTTTTTTTTTTTTTACTTTGGCCTCCGAACTTCTTGTAAAGAAAGTTTTAACCCTTTTTGCCTTATCTTAAAAATAATGTCAAATTAGACTTCGGATTACTGCTGCAGATTGCGGTCTCGAAATATTATATATATATATATATACACACACACACACGAAGAAATGAAGAGAAACAGACGAAATGTCAGCATAAAAAAAAAAAAAGGAATAAACGTCATTAATGTACGGTGAGTAATTATTGAGAAAAACGCAATTAAATAGTGGAGTATATGAATTTGTAGTATTAGGTAAAGAGGCAACAGTGCGTAATATGACTGTTTCAAATCCATTGTCTCAGTAACTAACCTAGGACGTATTTGCTGCAATAATGAAGGGATAAAAAGTGTACAGCGGAAGGAAATCTCATTTTCGAAGTTGCATCTTAACCAAATGTAGTTAAGAATTAATTCATGAATGCAGCTTGATGTGCCTGAAATGGGACAATACTTTGATGTCGAAAAGTCACTCTTTGATTATTCCTGAAGGAACTATGAAATAACCCAACACACAAGACATGTACTTTTATGCCGCATGAAGTCTTTTCCACCATCTTCTTTTATGCGTATGCCTACTGTCCCTAACGCGTCTTCTCCCTACGGACGCATCCTCGCATTATTGTGCGGGCCCTTCTCCTGCCTGACTTGGATTAGATAGCATTCATGTTTTCTAGTGTTCATCTAGCACAAGTTGGTTTGCGATTTTAAGCTGGTTCATTATTTACGCACTGTATTTTTTATACCATATATTCAGAAGCTGTAATCATCCCTCCTTAAGTGAATCTACATTTATTAACGCAACTCATCCCTTAACCCTTTCGAAACGAATGACCCACATGTCGCGTCAGATGCCACATGAAGTCTTTTCCACCATCCTCTTTTAAGCGTATGCCTACTGACCCTAACGCGCTTTCTCCCAACGGACGCATCCTCGCGTTACTGTGCGCGCCCTTCTCCTGCTTGACTTCGTTCGATAGCATTCATGCTTTTTAGTAACCATCTAGCACAAGTTGCTTTGTGATTTTAAGCTGGTTTGTTATTTATGTACTGTACTTTTTATACCATATATTCAGAAGCTGTATTCATCCCTCCTTAAGTGAATCTACATTTATTAACGCAACTCATCCCTTAACCCTTTCGAAGCGAATGACCTACACGTCGCGTCATAAAGTATTACAATCAACTGAAACAGCTATCTACTTCACTCAAACTTGTTTGAAAAAAGTAGCGAAAGAAAAGTAATTTGTACACGTGTTCGCGTCGGGTGGGCGATTACGTCACACTTAATTGTGTGCTGTATATTCCAAAGTGATTTGGAAGATCTTTCAAGTCACTCATGCTGCTGGATATACCTAATGACGGAGGTCTGTCTACTTTCGGAAATTAGATGACTTGATTGGCATGCAGGCCACATGTTCAGTCATCCATGATCTAGTTTTGAGACTGACCGAGGAGCTGAAAAGTGTTGCTTGTTTCAGAGCGATTATTTATAACTAATTCCGAAAAGACTGGTTGCAAAAAGTGGTGAAAATTTGTGTGTGCATGGGTTCATAAGCATAGATACAAAAAAAAAAAAAAAAAAAAAAAAAAAAAAAAAAAAAAAAATTGAACATATTGCCCCTCTTTCCCCATCCTAGGCATATGTTGACTTTGTTTGGGGAGAAAAAAAAAATCAGCGAAGTGATAAACTATTCGTTGTGAAGGATGTATTAGTACTCGCTAGAAGGAACTTTCATTCTTGTCTTTGTTAGTGTAGAGAATTTTGTGACAGAAAGAATTCTACTTTTCTCGTGTGGTGTTTGTGGACCTTCCTAGCACGAAAAAAGGTTTCTTTTTTTGTAAAAATTGTTTGTTAGGTCGTTGATCAGATTTTTTTTTTTCTAATTATTTATTGTTTGACGTGGTGTGGTATTTTATATCAAGGACTGAATGGTTGTTCTCTGATTTGATAGTGCAATAGTATCTTTCCAAAATTAAAAAATTGCTTATCTTTCTCCATCCGCCATTCGAGATGCGCTGCAATCTTTTGACAGATGAAGAGGCTGAAATGGATGAAGAATTTTATTGTGAACTTGACGATGGCGCAGAGGAGATAGAGCAGGAAGATGCTAGCGGTGTTGAAAGTGAGAAAGGCAATGATGCGTAAGTGCATATGTCTGACTGATAAAGTAGAAATAAGCCCGCTCAACCATCAACAAATACGCACGCCCCTCACCCTACGGATTGGTTAATCAGGGTAACTGGAATTTCTTGACTCCAATCGCAACCCTCTTTTCATGGTACATGCGAACTCAAGAAACGCTCTCTCTTTCGGCAAGATGTAAGACCAACCTGATCTGTTCTTCAATCTGTTTACCATGAGGCAGTATGAGAGCCCAATATCCGTAGAAGAACTGTGAGCCTTTCTCGCAGTGTACTTATCATGCTGAAAAGGACGCTACTCAAAATCAAAATCAACTCAACTCAATGTACATCTGTCGATGAGGTTATTGTACAAAGGAAGGCTTGCATGCAATCAGTATATTCCAAAGTGATTTGGAAGATATTCCAAGTCACTCATGCTGCTGGATATACCTAATGACGGAGGTCTGTCTACTTTCGGAAATTATATGACTTGATTGGCATGCATGCCACATGTTCAGTCACCCATGATCTAGTTTTGAGACTGGCCGAAGAGCTGAAAAGTGTTGGTCATAAAATCTTTATTGACAATTATTTTTAAGTTTGCCTCCCCTCTGTAACTAACTACAGTCATCGGGAATCCGGGACTGTGGGACAGTCAGCTGTAGGCAGAAGGGAATGCAGTAACTTCAGTCCCAAGCAATTGAGACTAAAGTGAGGCGACGTTGTATCCTTCCAGAAAGGTGAACTGTCCGCCATGTGCTGGAAGGATAAGGGGGAGATCTACATGCTGATGAATATGCACCCATCACAAGCTAGGGGAAACTATCGCGTTCACTTAGCAATTATCTCAAACCGATGATAACTCAGGACTATAGCAAGTGCATGGGATATGTTGGCAATGCTGATCAGATGTGCAGTTTTAAAGGTATGAAAAGGAGGACGATGAAATAAACAACCAAATTCTCCCTCCATTTGCTCGACGTCGTAGTCGTCAATTGTTTCATAATGAGCTATGGGATGAAGAAAAGATTTAAACACAATCTATTTCCGAAAGACCAGTTGTATCAGTTGGTGGAATTTGGGAAAGTTTAGAGTGAATGTCCGTCTCAGCTGAGGATGGGGAGCTAGCTGGAGCAGGTCGCTTCCCGCTCTTGCTCAACAAGTCTCCTGAAGATGCAAGATTGTTATGTGAAGGGGGAAAGAAAAGATTTGCAGTTGATGTGCATGCAATGCCAGGCGGTTGTATGTTACGGAGATGCCACGTGCTGGAAAGAATTTCATAAGAAAGCATTGTAAGGCAAATATATTTTTTACAAGTGCAACATCTATGTTTTATGTCTTACGAAATTTCGCACATTCGAATAGGATTGGAATGTCTAACTTCCTTACTTTAAATTTTGCCTTACCTTGTGATCAAATCTACTGTTTCACTTGCTCCTCTTATTATGTGGGAATGTTTTGTTGTCTAGTGAATATGCAATTCGAGAAGGTCTTTTTTTTTTTTATTATTTATTTATTACCAGTTTGCATTTTGTCAATTTGTTCGTGTCATAAGAAATTCAATATAAAGATCAGATTTGTGTTTATTCATCGACCTGTATTATTTCCGTCACTCTACACAGAATGTTTTGATTCCAGGTTAATATGTACATCGAGAGGGTGTGTTTTGTCTTGGTTGAAATGAATTGTTAGCACACCTCTACTATAACTTATGGTTTTAAGCATTGTGATTGGTTGGCGCAGTATTGTTGTTGTACGATACATGTGAAGTGTTGCGCATGTGCTGACTATTAGCGCTACTCGGTCAGGGATACAGTTAGCATGTGGTTTTTCTTTTAGAGCTTATCCCAAGTGGATGATATAATATTGTGAATCACATTTTAACGCATGTATTAATTTATTCGTAATGCGCATGAGCTGCAATTGGATATTTGAATACTGAAATAGTGGTATTTTAGTTGTATGTTTGAAAGGAAAATGATAAAAATGAAAATAATTAGGATTACGTCATTGCCGCGTTACAACTTTTTGCATTGCACTACCTGGAAATATTTAGTTTCTTTCTATTGCATTACTTGAGCGGACGGTTCTACCAAATTTTGATACATTTCAGGTTAGGTTAGAGCTTTGTATTTCTTTTAGCAGGGCATGCACTAAATGAGGAGATCCATTACTACTTGCAGATTGATTTCAGGAGGGCTAAGGATAAATATAGTGCGGAAGTATGGCATAGAAAATGAACCAACTTGTGCTGGGTGGCCACTAAAAAGCACGATCCAAAAGTCAGAACAGGAACGCAGCAGGAGGGCCCGAGTGGTAGCGATGGGATGCGTCTGTAGGAAGCAAGCGCGTTGGCGACGAGAATTATACGCATAAACTAGGATAGTGGAAGACCACATCCAAACATACAATACTTCTACTATCACTCAAAATTCATTTCAATATGTCGCGTACTGACAGTAATTACTTATACTCACTCTCTCATTCCTTCACGAAAAATGATTTACATCGTATTTTTCCGTAAATATTCCATTTGGTAGAACAATCTGCTTGAGTGAACCTCTTTCTATTTTTAATTTTGGAGATTTTCTTTGAGAAATATAATTAAATTATCATTGTTTGAGATAAACATCCGAAATTTTATTTATTTTAACGGAATGCCAACTAACGTACTCTATCCCAGCATTCCGCTAAAGAAAGTAGATAGGGCCTAAATAAATCTGTTGCTGCCAAATTAACATTTAACATAGTTTAGCCTACATATCTGGAACAGTTTGTAATATCTGTAAAGTCGCAAATCTCAACTGAAAGGCTCATTTATTTCATCACATAAGACAACAAAGGAATCATTTATTTTTGCCTAAGTATGAATTATTGAAGTAACATGCAAGGTCATCGTTCTTTAAGTCACAAACTTCTGATCAATGAACAGAGTATATAGCTATTATCACAACTCTTAATAGAAAACAAATGGCATGCATATTAAGATCACGATTAGCAGTAAATCTTCACTATAAACATTTTTTTTAAAAAAACTAACTTTTAACGCGTCAGAAAATCATGGTGTTAGGTAATTTCCATTTTTACTACATTAAATACCTGCATCAGAGGACTGTTCGCTAAATGGTTAGCAGAAGGGGTCCAGAAGTACAGTACGTAAAAAATGCAAAATTTACGGAAGAAATGGAAGATGCAAGTACTTAGGTGTGAGATAACCTAACCAAATCTAACCTAATATTAACAGAAATAAGCTAAATTCTATTATTTTTTCGAAAATTATGCTGGATTCCTACACTAATATAATTTAACAAACTAACTTAACCTTAACTAACTTGAAATGAACAGAAACTTCCGAAATTGTAACACTTTCCTGAAAAAATAGCTGAACCCCTTCTGCTAAACACTGTCCGACTTCAGTAATCAAATCATCTGCAGTATGGAAACCTGAGTAAGCAGAAGAGTGAAAAAAGACGAGCACAGATTACTGGGTATAAGGCATAAGGGTGGGCACTGACTTGTGTTTACTACGATTCCCAAGTGAATTAACGAAAATAGTATGTTTTAATGCATATACAAGTCACAACACTTCTCTCGCACAATTACATGATAATTACGCTTCAATGATCTCTCTTCCTTATTATTTTAACCACAGATAAGTCTTTTGCATAAACACGGTACTCAAGACATTTGTTCTCGTTTGTGAACAAATAATTTTATCCCAAATTTTCCGTACACTGGCATACCTATTCTTATATTACAAAATAAACAACAGCGTATTTTATGTTTTTGAAAACCTAAACATTCGTATCTGTTATTCTTTTTACATCTACTAACAATCTACGCCAAATGACGTCGCAAAATACACATAAAACATCAGGTCTATTCTTACAATCTCTAACCAGTTCTACTCCGAAAATGTAAATATGCTTTACGTGTTTTGTTACTTTCTACTCAAATGAAATTTACTACATAAAAAGTTGCATTACATGCCATTTTTCAAAATGTACGCCTTTCTTCCGTTAATGTATATATTTACACTTCCCACAAATACCTTTTAGAAAAATAATGGCATCTTCCCACCCAACAAATTAATATAAACGTAAACTCACTAGAGACGATTGGGGTGTTAACTACGCTTGAACCAATACAAAGAGATTCCTATGCGCTTGATTTACTTACCTTTGACTAGTCCTTATTCACAACGCTACTTAAAATACATATATCACACACTTCTAAAATTGACTACTTTAAAACAATTCCTTGAACGAATCCACACACTTATAATACATGGATGCAGTCCTGCTGCATGTAACAAATTGGTTTAACATCTCACAGTCACCTCATTTCCTCGATCCACAGCCACACTAATGACACAAATTAATGGGTTTAAATTAACAAATACTCCGCTAGATGTCTCACTTTGCGGCGTGGAATTTGTCATCAAATGGCGAATTAACTACAAGAATCCCCATTTGTTTTCAAAAGCTTAAACAACTTTAAACATAACTTCTGTCACATACGCCATTTTGATTCCAATTGTCGGCACGCTTGCACAAAAGCATCATTTTGTGAACTAAAAGATGGGAAAGATTTCAAATATTTGCATCATCATTTTGTAAGGCATTTGGTTTACCATCATACAGGATATTTCTAAAGGTCATCGACAAGGTTTGGGAGATGATTCTTGACAAGATAAGACAAAAAGTAAAGACCGACCAGGTGGTAAAAAAGCTTCCTTTCACCATTATAATAGTCAAAAATTTATCGAAAAAAAAAACACGTAACTCGAGAAGAAAATGATGCTTGAAACCGGGTAGAAAGGAATGTCGTAGTTTTCATGTACCTTCTTGTCATAGTTTCCGTTGATGCACAATTGTGTATTATACCGGGACAACGCAAGAATAACCCCAAAGAAACTGGAAAATTCTGGGATATCTTATCAAGAATTGAATGAAAAAACAAACAACAAAGAAGTAAGTTTTTTCAACGAATAAAAATTATAGTACAAACATGGTTGAAATTAGAAGAACGTTGTTAGAATTTGAAAGAAAGAAAAAAATACACATTTTTGATAGATCTATGGAGTCATTCCACATCAATCTTCGCAAAATTTAGTGAGCTGCAACGCAACCCGAAAGCCTGAACAAGCAATTGTAAGTGCAATAGCGATTATCGCAAAGTAAAAAGCTTAATTTGCATTGCGTTGACTCAAACCCGTACAGAAGAGGCCCCTTAGTTTGCAACAATCCAGAAATCCAAGGAACTGTCATTCCGATCAGTAGTATTATTTCAGAATTTACCAGTTGTAGAGGGGTAATATTGTCCATCAACATAAAAGTTTCATGATTTTCAATGGTATACAATTTGTTATAAGCCACATGTTTCTTAAACTCAGAGGATAAAAAGTGCATGATTTGTCGGATGAAAAATATTGAAGTATGTACCTGGTACATAGTGGTTCACAGTTTTTGAAGGTATAGTGTTATATACACGAATAATACCACAAACTTTCCTAATCTGTTCATTCTTACATATTTTTAATTTAGAATCTAGCCTTGATGTGTTTCCGTTTCTGAACTAATGCTCTATTAAACTTTGCATTAACATACAGGCTTTACCCTCTTTATTTCATTTGTTTCCTGACTATTTTCCCCGCTTATTCTTGACGTTCCCCAACTCATGTTTTATAGCCGCGTTCAGTTTGCAGTGCCCCCCTCCTACCTTTTGTGCTGTAATACGTTTGCGATGCCCTGAACTATGTAAAGAATAAGAATCATTCAACGTTCCTTAATCAATTTCTTCAGTATTTAAAATACTTTTCACTGTATATTTTTAAGTGATGACTCAATAAAGCCGTCAATACAGCTTAGCTCACTAGTGTTGATTACGTAGGTCTTTTAGAATTTACCTTAAAAAGTCCGCTAAATGCTATGAACATAGATGAAGATAGGGTAGGTAGTATCCCCAATGTAGCCATTGGTGATATAACCCTCAAAAAAAGACCCGCTCGGGAGAGTAGTGCTCCCGGAAGTACATTTCTTCGCGCGCTATTCTAGCCAGTTGTTTTAAGTTGGTCACAAAATTTATATCATGGAGTACAAGGGGAACAAAACGAGCCCAGCGGGGCTTCTAACCTGTTCCTACTACTACTACTACTACTACTATTTATCTGCACAAAAGTAAGTAAATCACTTTTTTGAGTATTATTTTCATATTTTAATTAAAAAGTGTTATAAAGTAAAAAAAAATCCTCGGGCCGGGTTTGAACTCACGCCAAAAGAGATTTTCGTTACATATAGCGCTAGCCCACTCGGCTACGAAGACAAACAGGAGCAAATGTTTGATTTCTGCTATTTGAATGCAATGTGGCAAGAAATGGATAACTCCAACCAATCAGAACTGTGTTTTTCGTTCCTACTTCCGGGAGCATTATTTTCCTGAGCTAGTCCTCTCAAAAGTGCCTGCCTTTTGTATACGATAAAAATCCATCAATTTTTCTCTTTTTGATTAAACAGGAAATGACGTTCTTAGACCCATTATAGTTAAAGCTTACCATAACAATTCAGTTTTACTTGAAACAGTAAATTTAACATAAATAGTGTATAAAATGATGTAAGTAACATATTCAATATGAGGTCTATTTGACTGTGTTTAGCTATACTTTAAACAACGTCCAATAGCTCATTTTTAAAAGCAATATTAATTAATTAATTTGCTTGTTATCAATAAAACCAACAAAGATAATGTCCATGCAAAAAAAAAAAAAAAAAAACTACAGCACAGAAAAATTAATCCGCCTTATGCAGTATTAGAATCATACTAAAGGCTGACTACGGCAGGAAACATATTTAGTCGAACTCTTTAGTATGTCATTAATCGCACGTCAGAACGACTCTGCATAAAGCCCAATCCGTATAAGAATTATAATCTGGAGCCCATATTTTACTGGATATGTTGCAAATATTTAAATTTAGGCTTCTTTCACATTATCCGACGATTTGCCAGATCCGTTTCCGGCAGTTTGCCGGATCAGAAGTGTACCCTTTCATATTATCCGGCGCTCTGCCGTGGATAAAAAATATGCGAGCAGAGTTGCTGTGCAACTGAAGAAACAAAACCTTGTGACTCTTGTCGTGTTGTGGTAGTTGCAATGGACAGATGCAAAATGTGTCTTCTACTCGCCTTGTTAAGACAGAAAAAAAATAGTCAGAGACACATATGGGTTCACCCTCTTTTAGAGAAGTGGTAACTTGAAGGATGTTTTTTTATACTGTTTCCACAATCGATAGCCATGAGCAAAATATCGGCCAGGTTCTGGATATTTAAAGTACGACCCCGGTATTCACCTGTCGTGATTGGGAAAACCAAGATAAAGTCCTTTCAGGATAGTCGGTGGTTGAGATCTATCCCAGAATCCAGTGGCGGATCTAGAAGGTAAAAACTGGGGATAGGGCTGCCAGATCCCAGACTATGAGAAATATATCATGAGTTTACTGTAAAGTTTCAAAAATATATAAATAATAGTTTAAATTATTTTCGTCACCCTGAGAACTGGGGGGCCTTGGCCCCTCGTCCCCGGGCTAGATCCGCCACTACCAGAATCCCAAGTCAACACAACCACTGAGCCCAAGGCAGATCTGTAGGTATTATATTATTATTATTATTATTATTATTATTATTATTATTATTATTATTATTATTATTATTATTATTATTATTATTATTATTATTATTATTATTATTATTATTATAGTATTTCGGTTTTATTCTTTTGTTTTAGGCCTTCCGACTATTGACTCAACTCTCTTCAAAGTACTGCTCTAGTCCCTGTATTCAAAGGACTATTCAAGAAATTACAACCAGAAAAGTGTTAAAGATAATTATAAATATATAAAGTACGGTATATTTATCAAATATCACATCATGAATTCTCTCTTGCTTTCAGAAATTACATAAAAGTATTATTACTAAATAAATAATATTGCTGAAATATTTGATAGTATATATTTCAATTTTGGGGCACCACAAATTTATAGAATTACAAGCTCATTTGCCCAGTGCTACCTGAACATTTATTTCATAATCTTCTATTACATAGAAAAATATAATTTATGTTGATTTGGACTCTTTAAATCAACGACCTATGGATTCGACACTTCGGTAGTATCGGTCGTTTTCGATTATTTTTACATGTGATCTTTTCCCATATATTGTATGTAAAAAGTTTGGTTAAATTACTCCAGGTGTACTGGGCTAGAACATAACCACATACACAAACACGCTCCACACACACACACACACACACATATACACACACACACATACACACACACACACACTCCATATTGTCGCAGCCACTCTCTACTCTTTCCTTGCAACACTTGCTTAGGGATGCATTCGAGTCGAGTCGAGTCGAGATTTAAGCCTGTCTCGACTCGTCTCGAGAAAATGTTGTCTCGACTCGTGTCTCGACTCGAAAATATGTTTCTGTCTCGACTCGACAGTCTCTGTCTCGACTCGACTCGAATTCGAGTCGAGACGTCTCGAAATTCGAGTCGAGACAAAATATACGAGTTAAAATATACGCACACATCAGCCAGACCATCATGACTACCTACCTAATTGTCAGTATGTCGACTTTTGGCATGGATAAAAACGGCGACACGTCTTGGCATACACGCAATGATCCTTGATAGGTCGCTGGAGAGAGCTGGCACCACATGTGCTCACTCAGGTCACCTAATTCCCGTAAATTCCGGGAAGGGGGGCGATGTGTTCTGACGTCACGTTCAATCACATCCCACAAGGGACATCACTCAAATGTCCGGCTCCAATTTCAATGAAACTTTTTTTTGCTGATAGAAGGCATGTATGCATCATTACTTGTGAAGACAAATTTTTGCCATGGTGCATGTTTTCTATTTTTTTTAAATTGACTTTTAAGAGTTGTGATGTGGTTATTAGAGATTACTACAGAAGTCCCTTACTACCCTTTGTAAACGGAGCGTTTATGAAGAAAAGTGAAGAAAAACCATGTGGATACATATAAGTCCTGGGGGGAAGTCGTATGGTAGATGTGACCTTGATGGCAGCCATCTTGTAATCCGCCATTTTGAATTAAGGTCAAGTTTTCAAAATGGGGATAGGGTAATATGATACATAATTTCGGGCTAGAATTTAATTAGGAAAACAATGGTGAGGTTAGTTTTAAGATACATCCATTTCGTGGAAAGTTACAGGCATATTAATTGTTTTTACTTACTATGTGCTTAAGTCCCTTCTTACTTTCGTCTCAAGACCTGTAAATCGATCGCAACGGCAGAGCCCGGTTTCGCACTAGTGTTTAGAAATCTTTAAACTCACTTGAGGCAATATTTGTGGATTATTGTATTGTATTTTGCCTTTAATTAAATTTGAACCCACTTCATGATCTTGTGTAAAGTATCACTAAAAGAGAATTTCTGTTTTTATGGAGAACGTAAGCATAGCAATTATAAAAAGTGAGTAAGATGCGTATGTATTTATAAGAAAGTTTATTTTACGAGTCTTTTGTGGTTCCGCCAACCTATTCTTTAGTTTTTTTTTTTTAAATACTCATATCTCATAAATAAAAGAGCTATTATAAAATCTCTTACCACTATTCTTTAATACTTATAAAATTTTATTTATTGTAAAAGCACTGGCGAGATATTTCTTATCGCCCACTAAAATTATGGTGGAGCTCCTTCGTGGCTAACGGTTAGCATACTTGCCTTTGGCGTGGGAAACCTGGGCTTGATTCCCGGTGGGAGTTCATGTGGTTCGGATTCCACGTTAATCAGTAGGTCCACGTCTCACATAGCCTCGCTGCTGAACGGGACGTTAAACTCAGAATCAATTCAACTCAAAATTATGGTTTTGACTTTATTATGATGTCATTAGTTTAAACGCCCAACTGCCCAGTAATTATAAACATTGACTACACTATAAAATTGTAATTTGTGACGACTAAAATATCAGAAATTAAAGATTATTCTTTGGGTTTTGGAACATTTTGAAAAACGTGAAAAACTGGTACTGCACTGATACAACACACCTTTTGGATTTGTCATTGTGTAAAGTGATACAAACTTAAGAAGAATTACAACTTTATGAAATTGTATTAGGACTTATTATTTAGAAATAAACACCAAATAAGTGTAATTGAATTGTTTACAAAACTAATCATGATGAGAAAACTCTTGAATACTATTATACAAACAATTATTCTCTTTTGTTTAACACTGTAATGTAGGGTATAAAGATCCAATCGTCAGAGAAATAAATATAATAATAATTGTGTTTGAACATAATTCACGGTCGTTTTCTACAATTCTAAAACACGATTGTCTAGTTTATTCAGCATTGTTTATTAAAAGAATACTTAAGAGCCTGACCCTAAATGATGTCTGTCCGACCTAATCTTCAAGCCTGATTACGGCCATGGGTGTCAATATGTTTCTCATACTAAAAGAATAAGCCTTCAATTTAATTGATTTAATTGGTTTTTTTTAAAAATGAAATGAAATCTTTGAGTTTAACGTCCCAGGATTATGTCTGTTAGGCTAAGGGAGATAATGATTAAAGTAAGTGAATGATGATGGAAGAATTGTTGGAATGAAATTGTGGGAGGAAACGGGAGTATCCCGAGAAAACCCAGAGCACGATGTTGTCCACTACAAAACTACTTTGCCGGGAATCGAACCACAGCCCCACGCACCAGAGGTAAGCGCTCTACCACTGAGCCATAGTGCTCCATCTAATTTGTTTAGATAATAAACTAAGTAGTAACAAAGACTATCCACTGGTTATTTACTAAGTAGTATTTTGTGCTCGCAAATATGATGTACGCAAATGTTACCACCAGGTCTCAAAGGGTTAAACATGCATTTCGCGGTCTGCAACCCGATTTCCAATAGTGATTCTGGACAAACATTCATCTACCAAGAGATAGAAACACGCAATGAACCCAGGAACATTGTCGAACATGATCGTTTTGGTGTACAGGTGTTCTTGTGTGTGCGATTAAAAAAAGAAAGAAAGAAAAGAAAAGAAAATGAGTTCGTGGCTTCTATTGCTACTAGTGTCGCATTTAAAATAACATATAGTAAATAACTATTAGTCTTGTAATCTTTTCTTTAACTGTAAAAATTTGAACTGCCCGGTAAGTTTGTCTAGGGTAATTAACAAGCACAGAGTAGTACATACCACATGTTTAAGGAAACTTTGATAAATAAAGCATTTCCACAGTCCATACAGGATATTTTGGTGCTTAAGAATGGTGCTCTGATTTGAGAAGAATTTCCTTTAACTGCCATGAAATAAAAGACCAACTTTTCAGTCCGGAGAAGAAGTCGCCTACTTAAGCCTTCATGAAACTATAACTTCAAATCGATTTTCTTTAACGCAGCTAAGCTGTGCTTCAATCATGAGTGAGCAGAACATGTGTTTTCTTACATCATACTCCCTCACATCTAAAAGACAATTTCAATAATTAGAAAGCTGTCTGGCCTAAAGTCCTAAACATGGAATGGTCTATAAACAGACTCTCCATCAAAAAGGCTAATTCTGTTACTTATAGGATTGAGTTGGTTGAATATAAGAAAATTCCTCTCACCAGAGAAGTGAAGTGCCTTCAGCAGAATCTTCGTCTGTGGTTAGGTTCGCATCGAGAACTAGTCCAGTATTCTATAAGTTCACACTCAGTTGAATACAGTCAGACTGTGGTTAAAAAACAGTCTTTGAACCTCGTAAACAAGCATCCTTCTTGCTCACAATTCAAATAAGGCTCTCACTCTAAAATCCCTACGACTTGCTCCGTTACTATGGAAACCAGGTATTGCTAGCAATTCTAAATATACGTGGAAATGTCAATATTCATAAAAAGACACTGTCTCCCGTGAAAATGTTAGATGTTCCCTACAAAGAAATAACATAAGAGTAATCTATTTCTCTATCCGGGGAATGATTTACCTTGCCTTAACTAGAAACAAGTCGAACTGACTCAAAGTAGTTCTGAATTCCACTCATATACTCAGAAATAACTTATTTCAACAGATATGCTGCCTGCTTCAAAGTTTGTTATAGAGAATACTGCTCCAACTCGAGTTGTATATCTGATATATCCCAGATAATCCATTATTCTCGAAGAGAAACCTTTAAGTCAGGGTTGCCACTCTTGAGACAATCGATGATGCCAAACACGGGCCTGAATTACCATATATTTTTCTAAATTATGCCAGATTCTTTACTAATATTTCCACACTAGTTTTAAAGACCAACCACCACTTATTTTCATTAAGAGGAGCTAACTGTATTCATGTACTTGTATTAAAGAAATAACATGACTCTTTCATATATATATTCAATTTTTGTTTAAAGGTATTTGAATGACTTAAATTTATATTTGTACGTTTTTAGTTCATATCCGTATCAAATACCAAGTTTATGATGAATCAACTACGCAAAGTAGGATCCAAAAACGTTCATTGCAATTTGTTCCATTCTTCAGTCGAACCAGGAACTGAAACATAAAGAGTGACATTTTCTTTTTAAAGATACTTTGTCCAGCTAAGTATTGTGAAGGTTTATGTCAGTAGAAGGAATTGCATTCCATTATACAAGCGCAATTTCACAATTTTATGTACACATTACTAAATATCGAACACCCTTGTCCATATGATTAGCGTACGCGTCTTTGGTGCGGGAGACCTAGGTTCGATTTCCGATGGGAACTCCTGTGGTTCTGAACCCACGTTAATTTGTAAGTTCACGTCTCATATAGCCTTGATGCTGAAAGGGACACTAAATTCTAATCTAACACTAAATACAAATATTTAAAGAAAAATGATGACGCACCAAGATGACGTGAATTTGGCTATCAAATCCATTTTGTGTTTTCAGTTATTTTCTAGTAGTATTTTTTCTAGGGATCCTTTCAAAAGACAGTGATGCAAATTTCGTAACTGCGAATTCCTGTTAGAAGCCATGAAATTATCCGATTAGATGCAAAATTTCCCGTCCACTAAAATAGATACCGTAAATTTACAATATCTAACAATAAATAATTTTGAAAGATATCGCTTTCGAGGGAAAAAATGAAGTGAAACCTTTGAGTTTTACGTCCCACGGTTATGCCGGTTAGGCTAAAGGAGAGGGGTGATGATGAGAAATTAGTGAAATCGTGGAATGAAGAAAGTGGGAGGAACGGAAGATATCCGAGGAAACCCACGCACACGGTGTTTGTCCACCACAAAGTTCACTTGGTGCGAGCTGGGATCGAACCACGGTCCCCAAGGACCAGAGGTGAACGATCTCCCACTGAGCCCCCGCGGCCCTGCTTTAGAGGGGCCATGACGTATAGTTGAACTCATTCTCGTAGCATGAAAGGCATTATTTATAATTATGCATGATAGGATCACAAACAAAATTTTAAAATATTATGTGCACTTTCTTTTAACAAACATTAAATTGTCTTTTATGGTGTGGAAGGGAATGTTATGTTCGAAAAAAAGTCCTTAACACGATTCTTGTTGCTACACACTGCATGTTCCTAGCCACAGAAAAGATGCAGCGATAGGTAGGCTATTTTTCAATTGCTTTACATTAGCTTGATGTTTCAAGTCTTTTGTGTGTTTCTGAAGTTCACTTTTACCACAAAAGAGCTCAATATTAACATGTCTTACATAGCTTTGGTTCGATTCTCAACACGGACTGCAACTACCCGTTAAATTGTGCATCCGAAAGGCACTCTTTGTTAAACCTCGCTTATCACCGCTCATCTTAATAATATATATAACTTCACCGCGAAGCAAATGTTGCATTTCTCTCTTTCATCCTAACACAAAACAAAACTAGCCACAGCTGTGACACGAAGGAGCTATTTTGAAAAGAAACAAGCTGTGCTTCATAGAGATGTGTACCAAATGATAGAAGTATAAAGTATTGTTTTCTTTCCTGTTTATTGATATCAGTTGGTGTTCTTAATGAGTTTACTCATTAGTTTAGAAAGAGTATATATGGAATTTGGACATATGTTGTACGTATTCTCCTGAGAAACTGATGAGACCAGAAAAATTATAGGGACAGATGGAATAGGTTTAAGCGCATCTACGTGACTTTATCAAATATTTATTCTCCATAATGGTACCACGCGTAAAACTTGGTATAGGCCTACTTTTATATTTACCTCCCTCTGTTAGCTGTTTCGTATCATATATATCGAATGGTTTTGATATTTCTTCTGATCATTAAAACAACAATGGTACCTGTGTGCGTGCAGAAATGCAAAAGCACAAGGTAACTTCCTATTTGTTCTGAAAACAACAAACCTATTTCACGTGTGCGAGAGAAATTGAGCACAGCGAGATCGGGTGTTTACTCACGGTCAGTTCGCAGCAGGAGTCCATGGTAAAAGATTTGGCTATCTCGAAAACACTCGCAAAACCTTACAAATACAAAAGACTGCGCTTCAAAGAAAGTTTAGACACAGATGTTTCAATTTTCTTTTAGCATCTTTCTTCAGCAAAGAGTCGGTTCATTGTATTCGAAAAAGGGAAGGGAGAAAGGGTGAATTTATATTTTATGTGGGGGGTAACGTTGTAAGTAGTATAAACAATACATACCACTTCCGACTCCGACTCATCCCACCTCAAGTTGTAAAGTAGAAAGGGACAGAAGTATTCAACATGACTGCGCACTTGAGTTTCAGTTCACAATACTAAAAGTAAGCAAGTAAACAGTCTTTTGTAGGATCGTGTTATACTTCTTGATTTTATTTTTGAACATTTCTGTGAATTCAACAACAGAACGCAGTAGAAATACGGACTAGTTTTTACTCCAACCATTACTTTCGCTCCAACCCAGGGATGCCACATTTATGATTTCGTACTAGATTTAGTGATTTTACTATTGAACTAGTAATCTAGTACGTACTTGGGTAAATAGGCACATTCTAGAGATTTTTTTTGCATTTTTTTTCTGATGCAGATAAATGAGAAGGAAATGGTTCTTAAAATAAAAGGAAGAAGTATATTGCAGTTCAAAACAAATGTAGAAACCTTAAATTATTTTTTCTTTTCCCTCTGACTGAATGAAACCCCTGCAGTGTAACGATCTTAGGTAAACAACGGCTATCTTTGGTCCGCTACCTCCTTTGGTTAGCCGACATGAGATGGGTTACTTTTTTTTTGGAAGAAAGTGAAGAAATAATTATCCAGTACATTTACGCTTTGTCAGGCACACAGGCGAAGTCTGTACTTGTTTCCTAACGAATTTTAGCAACATAACATAAATGAAACATATGTACAGTGAAACCTGTCAACTTGGCCACCTCTCTAAGTTGGCCACATGTTTATCTTAGCCTAGATCGTCTTGAACCTGCATTTTCCCATAAGACATTCGTTAGTTACTACTCTATAAGTTGGCCACCTGTCTATCTTGGAAGTTGGCCACACTGAAGCAATGTTTATCCTATGATGATAATGATAAATTTACCTGCGTATCTTGGCCACGCAAAACACAGTTTTGTTATTTTTCTTAACTCTTTCGTATTCCATATGAAAGGCAGATGTTCTGTATTTGTGACTGGACACAAAGAAGCATAGATTCGCACGATTTGTTCTTGGAGATCAATGGCTAGAACGCTACCCTCATAAAGGGGTGGTGAAGGAAGGTGTGAATAAGAAAAATCACGTACAGGAATTCAGGAAATGGATGTACGTATTTGTTTACCCTGTCTGTTTTGGTAAAACCATTAGCTATATCAACTCCTCTCATCAGTGGGGAACTTTAGTAATTCCGAAAAATTCTCAAGGTTAAAACTAACCATCTCAATTGTCAACTATTGGCACCTATCGGCTTGTCAAAAGATAGCGGAGTTTTTGAGATATGAATTCCCTCAAAATTTTCTCAAAACATCTTTTGCTCCGAGGGAAACACTTCTAGCTCATTAACAAGAGGTAGTTAACTACAATATTAGTATGTGCATATTTGCCATATTTGCCTGTTGTTCTGTATGGTTGCGAAACATGGTCGCTTACTCTGAGGGAAGAACATAGACTGAAAGTATTTGAGAACAAGATCCTGAGACGAATATTCGGACCCAAGAGGAACGGGAATGGGGAATGGCGGAAACTTCATAACGAGGAACTACATGATTTATATGGTCTACCCAACATTGTTGGGGTCGTCAAGTCTAGGAGGCTTAGGTGGGCGAGTCATGTAGCTAGAATGGAAGAAAATAGAAACGCTTTCAAAGTCTTGACTGGAAGACCAATCGGAAAACGACCATTAGGAAGACCTAGGCGCAGATGGGAAGACAATGTTAAGATGGATCTCGCAGAGATTGGAATACAAAGTAGAAACTGGATGCAGTTAGCTAAGGATAGAAGTCAGTGGAGATCTTTTGTGAACGCGGCATTGAACCTCCGGGTTCCATAGGCCAGAAAGTTAGTTAGTTAGTTAGTTAACATATTTGCCAAAAGAATAAAACAAATACATCTAGAATTAACCACCATTCAGTAACAACTGAAAAGAAGTAATATAAATTGCATATGAATTTCTCAATTTATAACTTAGCTTTTCTTGTTTACAATCTGAATAACTCAGTGTGCTATAATATCAGTTTCAATACACTGCGTACATACGCTTCTATTTCATGCTTGTTTGTGTTATTGTGTTTTCAATCCGAATAATCCAATGTATCAGACTAATTTTCAGGAAGAGAAAAGTATGCACATATATATATTAAACATACTATAGTAATATTTTCTAGTACTGTATATTTTTATGATTACTCTATATGCATTATTTATAAGTAGCTGTCGTGCCACTGCTTATTACAATTTTACAAGCAAGTAATACTAGAAATCCTATTCTAGAAATACACAAATCACACTTGTTTTCTTTAAGTTGGCCACTTTTCGATGGAACCGATGGGGGCCAACATAGACAGGTTTCACTGTACCAGAAAATAGAGGCAGTACAAACGGAAATTTTCATCTGTGACACATTTGATGAGAAATATAGTTAGATGTCACGTGCAAGCACTCTAAACATGTCCTATCCTGTAATTCTATTCGTATGTTTATGTAGGTGAGACTGAGAAATCGAGAAACAATAATAACTGGTTTTCTTCCAGGGGAAAAATCTAAATGTGAAGGGGTGTTACACTGGGACTTTAATTGCGTCCTTTGTACAAGATTAACAAGTAATAGCAATTTTTTAATTTATCTTAGTTCTTGGGGAGAGGAAGATGGAAGCGAACCTTCGTAAGGACCTCTGCAAGGAAACATGAATACTATCCGCCACTGTTTGTTACATTACACAAAATATATATATATATATATATATATATATATATATATATATATATATATATATATATATATATATATATATATATATATATATATATATATATATATATATTGAGTTTTAGTCAGGGTTTTCATTCTGCAGGAGAGGGGGGGATTGTAATACCTGACGAACATTTTCTATTCTCAGAGTGTTGCAATGATAGAATTTCCTCCATTATAACTTGGCCAAGCTATTGCATTATATGTAAGGATTAAGTTAGCCTAAAAAAGCTTAAATTTCTATGGCTGTTTTACTCTGTACCCATGTTTCTCATTTTCGGTCTATAGGACTCTGTGTCCGGAAATTTTCGATGGCTTCCAAGTCGGAAAATAAGTGTATCAAAGGCATATATATTATATCTATGGTTATATGAGGCATGGATCTACAGTTTAAAGTGGGATACCGGTAACAACTTCATGAGCTTCCACCGTAAATCGAACCAGAGTCTCCCGCGATTAGTGTTGCCACGAGACGAGACATTTCTCGTGTCTCGTCTCGTCTCGTCTCGTAAACGAGACGAGACACGAGACGAGACAGAACCCTTTTAGACGAGACACGAGACGAGACAGACTACTTTTCTCGTCTCGAAAACGAGACGAGACACGAGACGAGACACGAGACGAGACGGGACGTCTCGTGAAATGTCTCGTCTCGTCTCGTGTCTCGAAAATCAAAACGCTGGCGGGAATGGACAAGATTGAAATTGCCAGTGGTCATATAGATTGCAAAAGGAAAATCCCCTTTGTGAGAAAACATGTTGAAAAGCCTTCATAGAAAAGTGTCCTCTGTCTATTGAATGAAACAATCGTGATACGTGAGCTTCCAGGAATATCATCCTTAATCTCTTGTCCCAAATTCTCCTTGCTGTAAACCAAGGATTTCTCATTTTTTTTTCGTTTCTGGCTGGAATGATGACAAACGAAACAAAGACAGGGAAGATTTTTACAAGGTCAAGAAACCGAACTACCACCACCAGCTATTCAATTTGAAAACTGGGTAAGGTCTATACTCATCACAGGCTGTAGTTGAAAGTTCTGGCTGAGGTGGCAAAAAGAAACAGACAACACTTGTCTTTATTCCCTGGTGGCGCGGCGGTATTCTTTTTACTAAATGAACTGAAAACGGCAATTGAAGTACATCTTGCAACTAAAATTTTGACCTCTCTCTCTCCCTCCCTCCCTCACACACACACACACACACACACACTTAAAAATACACTTTTACCGTTTTACCAATCGCCCGCTTACAGCAGTCATGTTGAAAAATTCACATCTTCGTTTGGAAGCCGGCGAAGGACAAAGAAAGCAAACATATCGTCGACGAACCCTTCAAATTGTTTGCTTTCAGCAAATTTATGGTACCCCTATAGTAACAATAACCCTGGAGCTGAAGAGGTTTTACAGGGGGGCCTTCCTTTTGTTACGCGGAAATGTTTTATCTGACCAGAGTGCGAAATTGCCCTCTGCTTCTATGTTGGGAGGAGAAGAATACTTCACTTTCCTAGTGAAAAATATTCATTAGGACCTGAATTATCTTCAAAAATGTTTTCTTACAGGCGCATTAAGCCTTTCGAACTTAATAAATGTAAAGAACATTTGGTATGATATTCATGGAACTCCGTTGAAAGCAGAAAATATTATGACAATGATCAAAATTCGAACATTGAAGAACATAATTAACAGAAAAGAAATAGGATACCCAAACCATATTTTTAACCCTGCTATAAAATGTATATCCTATATTTTTACTAATTCCGTACTCCCATGAAAGTAACCTGGCCAGGATATTCTCTCCAAATTTTTCAGACTGAAATCCGTTTATTCCGTACGATTTCGCCCCCTGACACAATACGGAAAAACAAATGCTGTTAAAATCCATACACATGACCCTTCCGGGACTCAACCCGTGGCTTTAAAGCCGATGGTCTATCACCGCAGACTGCTCGGTTTGGTATGAAGATGTACGTTGTATGATTACGAATAGATCACGACAATATAAGAAACTTTAATCCAAAATGGCCACCCAAAAATCCTTTTTTTAGACCACAAGCTAATCTGGGTATACTGTCATGAGTTTGTTACACAAACGGGGCAACCACCATATAGGGGCACACACCCCGCGGGTATGGGAAGAGATTTGTACCATGGAGGTGTAGACTGGCCCCAAGCATTCTTTCCTCCGATGTGTCAAATAGAGCTTACTGTGCAGTAACCTATAAAATTTCAATTAAATACTTTCCATTACTCAATAAAATTATTTGGTTCCAAGCCTTTTTAATATATATATATATATATATATATATATATATATATATATATATATATATATATATATATATATATATATATATATATATATATATATATATAATAATTGCAACAAATCTAAACATGCTAAAATGAAAAGTAGTTTTTGGATTGGTATGGGTTAACACTGTGAAACCTAAAGGCTGGAATATATGAAATCAAAGTGTACACACACATCTATCTATCTATCTATCTAATATATATATATATATATACCGACACTATAAAGCAAGTGGGCCTCTATATGGTGGTTGGTAGTATACGGTAGTGTCGGGGATGGTGACACCGTTACATCGGACTTTGCTTGTCGTGAAAACATCATTTGACATTAGTGTCTTCATCTTCCACGTACCTATGAGCAATTTACTATATATTCGTGTATTGAAACTGGTAAAACAAATTTCAATGTTTCAAAATGTTAAAAAAAAAAAAAAAAAAAAAAGGCCAGGGTCGAGAAGCCTCAGACAACTAACAGCAGAGATATATTATCTTGTAAACTATTTGCCCTTACTTTGTCAGCTTATTTGAATTTATTTTTAAGACCTTCAGGCAACTTTGGCCCACTCCGAATAGATGATGATGGGGAAATTAGTGGAATGAAGAAAGTGATAGGATACAAGACAACTTCGAGAAAACACACACACACACACTCCATGTTTGTCCACCACAAACCTCACATGGCACTAACCGAGATCGAACCGACTACCACACACACCAGAGGTAAATGCTTCACGGTGTAGCTACCGTGACCAGAGATGGAGTGGATCAATAAGTCAAGTGGGTCAAGTTTTCTAAATGGATCAGTGGGTCGTGGGTCAACAGCATGCGACCCACCACCCACCATGACCCACTGTGACCCACCACCCACCGTGACCCACTGCGACCCACCACCCACCATGGCCCACTGTGACCCACCACCCACCGTGACCCACTGCGAACCCACCACCCACCATGACCCACTGCGACCCACCACCCACCGTGACCCACTGCGACCTACCGACTCAGTATGATCTACCGACCCTCTCTGCTCACTGCATTGTAGAGAGTATCTTCTGAAGACTGGTAAATTTGTCTCCGTTTTACTTTCAAGACCTTCATTTCCCTTTCTTTTCCACTTGTTTCTGTCTACTTCCCTAAGGTGAGTATATCTAACCAAGTGAAAAAAGAACTTCGGGCACTTTTGGATATTAATATTTTAATAGTAATAATAGCAATAGGACTTACACTACAACTTGGCTTTCAAGACCTGTGGGTTTTTAGAGCTAACTACTGGAAAAAATCACTTTTGAATCACTGTAATATATAAATTATTTATAAAAAAAATGAATGTAACTATGTGTACCTGATCATCACGGTCAAAATGCAAAGTCAAATGAAATTACTTTTGGTATATAGTTAGGCCTTAATCCAAATTAGGATGTTATACTGCTTTTATTATAATGCATAATATCCTAAGGAGGTAGTGAGGATCCGAATTTTTGCGAAACAAAATGAGTATCTCGCAAGCCGTTAAACTTACGGAGCTGAAATTAAGTGTATTAACTCTTTATTGAAAATAAACAGAATGTGTCCTAGCATTTTTTTAAATGCTCCTTTATGTGGGGAGGGGGCAGGGCCGTGCTGGGATACTAATGAGGGCGGTGGACAAGTCTACTAAAAGGGCGCCTATACAAACGGGAGTATATACAGTATATATATATATATATATATATATATATATATATATATATATATATATATATATATATATATATATATATATATAGAGAGAGAGAGAGAGAGAGAGAGAGAGAGAGAGAAACAGAGACTTTGAAAGAAAGTATGGGTGCTAATTTGTTTTAGTAGTAACGTAAATAGCTAACGTCGAATCGAAATCCTCTTTACTACAAACAAACAAAAAGTTTTAGTTCCTGTAATAGCATTTCTGTCAAATAAAAAGAAGCTAAATGTATCAACAACTTAATATAGCACGCCTATGGACGCAGGAGGCTCATTGCCGCGTTTACAAAAGCTCTCCATTGATTTATGTCCTTAGAAAACTGAACTCAGTTTCTATTTTATATTTCAATCTCTGCGAGAACCATTTTAATATTGTCCCCCATCTGCGCCTCGGTCTTCCTAACGGTCATTTTCCTATTTGGATTTCCAGTTACAACTTCGAAAGCGTTTCTGATATCTTCCATTCTGGCTACATAAAATGACCATTTGAGTCTCCTAGACTTGATGACCCCAACAATGTTTGGTAAACGGTATAAAATTATGCAGTTCCTCCTTATGAAGTTTCCCTTTCCCCATTCCCGTTCATTTTGGAGTTCGAATATTGGTTTAAGAATCTTGTTTTCAAATACTTTCAGTCTGCGATTTTCCCTCTGTCAGTTACCATGTTTCGCAACTATACAGCACAACAGGTATGATTATCGTTTTATATTTTAAGCTACAAATTCCTGAACAGAATTAGCGACAACAAAATATTTTTAACTGAATAACAGCACGAAATCCCTGCTTACAGTTGACATCAATTTTTTTAGTGATTATGGTTTTGGTCTGTTAATAATGATCCTAGATATTTGAAAGTATCCACTTTGTCGAAAGAAAATATTAATTGGTATTTTAACGCATGAATAAAATGCAGTATTACGATCTCGACAAACTTCCATTTATTCAGTTTTCTCTGCATTTACTTTTAAGCCTATATTCCTGCAAGCGTTAATTAAGATTTCTGCATTCCTTTCTATTATTCTATCATTACTTATTAAATTTACATCATCAGCATATGCCATAACCTGGCAAATACAATTCAGCTCTAGGACCTGATTGCTGTCTTTAAATTTCCTTATCGTGTTCTCCAGAACAAAGTTAAATAATAATGACGACAACGCATTTCCTTGTTTCAAGTCCTTCTCAACGTCAAAGCTCGTGAACAAGAACTTCTCTACTCAAACCTTACTTTGGGATTCATTTAAACATATCTTAATTAATCTACCTTTTTCGGTATTGCAAATTCTGTAAGCATGTTGTACAATGTTTCCCTCCTACCAGAGTTTAAAGTCAATAATTGATATGCCAGGATGTTGTATTCTCTCATTTATTTTCAAGTATTAGTCGAATGGTAAATATCTGGTCGATAGTTGATCGATTTTACCTAAATCCGTTCTGATAATCTCCAATAATGTCATCTGCGTATGGAGTCAATTTTGCTAATACAATGTTTAAGAGGATTTATTGGATGTTGACAGAAGAGAAATGTCTCGATAACTATTAAATCTGTTTTGTTGCTTTTCTTCTGAACTGGAACAATGATTGATTCTCTTCAATCTTGTGGTAGTTCCTCCTTGTTCCAGATAATGAGTTTGTGTATCTTGCTCTACAATTTTTCCCCTCCAGCTAAAATTATGTCAACCAGAATTTCGTGTACACCCGGAGATGTGTGTTAATTTTTTAAATAGCGATTTCTATTTCTATCTGGTTAGGTTCTGGAATATACGGTCATGCTGCATGCATTTCACTTTCTCCACGTGCATTAGTTTTTGACTATGTGTTAAGCAGATCGTCAAAGAAATCTTTCCATCTATTTAAGATGCTATCTGTATCAGTGAGAGAGAACTGTTCCTTTAGGTTTCTTTAATATATAAGCACGAAGTTGATAGCCTTTCTTAAGTTTGTTGATGCATTTATACATGTCCGGAATGTTTTTGTTTTCACTATTATCTTCAAGCTAATTAATTTTAACTTTCAAAAGTCGCGTTTCTTTGTTCTAAAAGTTTTAGAAGTTTTAGAAGTCACTGCCAGATGACAATTAAATTTTATGTAGTTATTTCGTTCGGATTTTGTAGTCAATGCAGTTTCTTCTGATTTCTCTTCTCTGCTACTTTAGTACATTCCTGGTTGAACCATGAATGCGTGCTGCGTATTTCTCCGTGCTCCAATATTTCTTCTGCTGAAATTTTAATGTTATCTCTAATTTCAACCAAGTATCGTGAACACTAGTGCACTCCGAACCTTAAAAAACCGAGAATCTATTCGACACTACAATCTGGCTCCTGTCTCACCTGACTCTCTTCTATTTTTTAAAAAATTAAACCGCTTCGTTTTCAGATATTGAATATTTCCTTTATTCAACGATAGTCTCTCTCTTACTATCACAATCAACTCCTCTGAACGACCGAATATCAGTTGTGCTAGACTGTTCTTTTCTGTCTACTAAAACATCATCAGTTTGAATATGTGTTTTTCCATCTGATGAAGTCCAAGTATATTTATGAATGTCGCGATGTTGGAATTTTGTAATCTTCACGATAAGGTTTCTGGATATTGCACAGTTCACGAGTCTAATGCCATTGTCACAACCTTCCTTATGCAAATATATATTCCCTATAATCGGTTTGAAAATACCTTCTGGTCCTACGTTCGCATTGAAACCGCCTAACAGAATTTTCATATGTTATTGCAGGAGATGATCAAATACCCGTTCTGTTCTTTCGTAAAATCTGTATTTTTTAAATCGCCATCCTTATTTTCTGTTGGGGCATGTGCATTTAAAATAATATTGCACCACCGACCCTTAAGAGAAGTAAAAGAAAATATATCATTAACAAATTCAACTATGTAATTGCTGATATTACGTATTCGTTTGTGAACGGAAAGCCCGGTTTCTAATTGGTAATTTTTAATTTGTTCCCCGACTTGACTCCTCCATTTCCTTCTCATCTAACTTTCTGATATCCCATTAGGTCCAACCTCTATTTCTAAACTCATTTATTACAAATTTTAACGCTCCTGCCCTATAGAGACTTCTTACATTTCATGCTCCGAATCTTATGTCGATTTTTCTTTGCGGAATTCGTGCCAAGTTATCAGTTCTGATCCGAGGATTCTGCGAACTTATCTGAACAATCCTTTTTTTACAGGATGAGGTTGTTAGCCCCACACCAAATTCTCAAAGCTGGATTATCACCCCTTGTCTGTCCGCAACTGCTTACTCAGTATATTCGCAGCTAACCTCTATATCCCAGAGGCCTTCTCCTCGTTCCACAACCTGAGGACGCGCCGTGCCGTGGTGACAGGAAGACCACATTTTACGGAAATTAATACAGCTATATTTCAGAAATACAACAGGTATTGATTATCCGAACATTGCTTTAAAACGCACATGAACAATCAATATGCTCGAATATATGGATGCATATTAAGACTGTGAAAGCTTCGATGCCGTAAAAATGTAAATTAGAGACTCGTGTCAATATAGTATTACATGAATGCATCGTACGTTTGATTATCCGAACTATCCTTGATGTATCACATTGTTTCGTTTTATAGCTATATAACTTTATAATATTTTTGTAAGTGATTATACTCTTTAGCTGTTCTCTGCCAATAGTAGCTGTATGAATTTATAATGCAAAACTGAAATACAGAAGAATAAAATAAAATAAAATAAAATAATGTGTTATTTCGCAGGGCATCCTATGTAAAGGGCGCCAGGGCGCCTTATGTAAAGGGCGCACTGTACCTTTCACGGGTTCTTCGCCAACAGTAACTGTCTGTATTTACTGCTGACAGTTCTGTGCTATACAGAAGAGTAAATAAAATCGTTCATCTTTGATGTGGTCTCGGAAGGGCGCCTAATGTAAAGGGCGCACTGTACTTTTCACGAGTTCTTTACCAATAAAACTGTAAGAATTTATTACTAAAAACTTGTACCATTATTTATAGTGTTATATTTCAGAGGGCGCACCGGGACACGTCCCGGTGTCCCGGTGGACCAGCACGGGCCTGGGAGGGGGGCGCACTTTCTATACATGGAAAATTGGTAGTGAATTGGTTTGTAAAAAGGATCGAAAACGATCGATGTTGTTTCGGAAAAAAAAATCAGAAACAAAAAATACAGTGCTTGGCTTCATATATAAATTGCTTTCTGCTATAATAATTGCTGAAGCTTATGTTTATTATATGGAGCGCTCACAGCACAGGGTAATCAACCCATAAAGTTGTGAGAAAAATAGGCATAAAATTTGTAGTGTAAGCTTAATTACACGGAAATTTGAAATTTGGATTGTACGCATAATTGTATGGAAAATTTTACTTTCTTCCCTTTACGTTGGTCTACTTACTTTGATTTGGAACTTCGAAATTTCATCCTTTTTCCATTGAGAAGTATTGATAATTCAACAAGGAAATAATTATACTATGATAATTTAACTGAAACTCATCGTAATTTGGCACATGGCAAACAGCAGTGTGGTAATTGAAGTTGAAGAAGGAGGGAAATTCCCATTCACCTCTGAATACTTTCCAGAAACCTCGTTCCCTTTCGCTTTCTAGACGGGGGAACGAACTTGGTAATGGTATCAAACCTTCATGTGAAATTACAAAAAATAAATTTATAAACAAATAAGAAATCATCAGTTTATCAGGCTTTAATTGATAATTTATTCACAAGATTCCCCATCAAAGGCGTGGTATATGAAGTTTCTGTTCTACATGGGTTGACATTGCCAACTGACATGGTCGATATGGAAAAGATGTTGTATGGTGATAGAGACATGATACTTCTTGCTGAGTATTTCAAAACTGACCGAGAAAAATCGTTATCAGACTTAAGTCTAACAAGTAGATTGTCGATGAGAAGTTGCAGAAATCGGGTAGAAGTATTATCAATTTCCACAACAGAGTGCGAACGGGGATTTCCCCTTATGAATTTACAGATGACTGATATTAGAAATAGATTAAGTGCTCAAACATTGTCTAACTTGTTGCTCATCAATGTTAATGGCCCACCGCTAGACAAGCTCAAAGTAGACGAGCTAGTTATTTCTTGGCTGAAGGATGAACATCATTCCACTGCGGATGATTTACCGCCAGAAATTTACCAACAGGAAATAAATCCTATTTCAGATTTGTTTTAAGGTGGAAAATTACGAGTTACGGAAAATGTATACTTGTATTACTAATGGCTTATTTGTGTTATTCAACTTTGTACCTACTTTTTAGTAACTCTCTTCTTTGGTTTAGGTAAACTACGTTTCAATAAATATTCATAATAATTGTAATTATGCATATTTGTAACTTAAATTTAACGAATACTCTCTTAGCAAGAATAGCAACAATACTCTCTTAGTACAAGTATATTTTAGGCACACACTAATTTCCCCCCACCTCAAACTGTTTCCTCACTGACAAACACTTTACCTTTTTATATCGTAAAGGTCAGATCCACCGTTATTGTAACAGAGTGGTGCTTGAGCAATTGACTAGAAATTCAAACTCCGATTAGTGACAATGTCAGTCTTGTTTTATTACAAGTGTAAACTCTTTAGTCAGTTCAGAAGAGGCCGTGGATCGTGTTCAGACTTCATGACGATAGATTTTGGTGAGTCAGACTAGATCAAAGTGGATGAGAGTGGTTCATGGTGGGTGGTGGGTCACGGTGGCTGGTGGGTCAGAGTGGGTCACCGTGGGTGGTGGGTCACCGTGGGTGATGGGTCATGGTGGGTCAGAGTGGGTCAGTGGGTCGTGGGTCACGGTTGGTGGTGGGTCAATGGGTCGTGGGTCAAGTTTTCATTGACACACGCCAACTATGACCGTGACATTTCTTGTCTTGTTTGTTCTGGGTAATAACTTAGTTGTATCTTGATTAGCATGGTGCAGCCTGGTACATTTTACTTTCGTTCCCATGGTATGCTGCTATATTTTTTTACGAGACAAGACGAGACAAACGAGACGAGACGAGACGGGACAGAACCTCTCGAGACGAGACACGAGACGGGACGAGCACGTTTTTTCGAGACGAGACACGAGACGAGGCATGCTTTGCACGAGACGAGACGAGACAGCCTGAAGTCTCGTCTCGTCTCGTCTCGTCTCGTGGCAACACTACCCGCGATCAAGGCGTATGTGTTAACCATACAGCCACGAGGAAATTCACATAAGCACACACACATATATATTGTTGAGTTGATTTTGACTTTACCGTCTCTTTCAGCAGCGAGGATATATGAAATGTAGACCTACTGATTAACGTGGAATCCGAACTACATGAGTTCGCGCCGGGAATTGAACCCGAGTCTTCCGCGGCAAAGACGCGTACACTAGCCGCGGAGTTCACACACACACACAGAATCAGAGTCCTCACACACCAAGGGTGAGAGCTGTGCCACTGAGTCACAGCGGCCACGGGGCTAGGTCGAGTCTACTTTACGTTCATAGTTTCTTCAGGGCCTAAAATTGAGTGGAGTACTCCACACTTTGTGGAACTGTAGGAAAGGAGTGTGGAACTATAATTCTTAAAGTGTGGAGTGGTATTAATGTGAGTACCTTACATTTCTCGGATTATGTATTTAAACGCGTTTAGTGTGGCAAACTAAGTCTTACTGATTCAATTCATTCATTATGCAATGGGTTACTCAATTCCATATAACTGCCAGTATATGACATTAAGCCAGAGTTAATAAGTATAGGTGTCTCCTAGATGGCAGGGAAAACCATTGCCAATTTTGAAGTGAAGGAACTTTTTAACTATATTTAGTTTTCAAACGTTTTCGTTTGCATTCATATAGTTTTAAAATATGCAACTAACTGCACGTTTATCTGTTGTTTCAATAGGACATTACACTTTTCCGATATAATGAAATATGTTGTTTTGTAGATAAAAATTACACGATCCTTTGAATCCGTTATAGAAATATGTACTACCAGAGATAACATACATCAATAACCGCCAAAAATTTAGCCGAAGCACCGTAGACTCTCAACAACCAATCATAACACAGGAAATATTATCCGTTCGTAAGTTGCATGGGGAAAAAATCTCACTAGGCGGCCCGGGTTAATTCTTTTGTCTATTGATCAGTGTTGGATGCATTGTTGTCTTCGGTAAAGTAATTTCATTACTTTAGAAACAATAACGAAAATGGAACAGAAGAAGGAAATAAAGAAACAAAAAGTAAGCCAGTGTTCCTCGTCTTTATGCCTGCAGACACGACACCTGGTTCTCATCTAGTTGATTTACCGGTACTTTGTGCCTACAAGCAGCATAGGGTATTCAATTTTTCATGTTGCTGAGCGTTGGACATTAGGTCTATTTATTTTTATATGAAACATTGAAATTTAAAGCCTCAGTAAAATTATACAGGGATCCCTCCAGGAATTTCTTAGTGTGGGCACCCACTACTGACTAAATATTACCCGGTTTTGAGAAATCGCGCTCACAGCAGTATGAACAGGTACAGAAGGCAGTAGCCTATAACGCAGTAAATTTGAGCCAAGTTGGGCATGTTGGGGAAAAGAGTACATCATCTTGTCAGTGGAGAAATACTTCACGAACTCGGAGTATTTTTATTCTTTTCACGTATTAACGCGGAAATTTTAAGTGCGGGTAAGGTGCGGGGCGGCGTCCCGGCGATGTTAAGTGCGGAAAACGACTCCCCACGTGGAGGGATTCCTGAAAATAGGTATGCCTACTAACATAAGAAACTTAACATCTGTTTCTGTTTCTTCGTCATTACTTTCCATCGTTTTGTGTATGCTACAGTGATAATGGGGAGTAAGTAGAATGC
The DNA here is from genome assembly GCF_964235325.1 of Thermobia domestica. Classification (NCBI taxonomy): domain Eukaryota; kingdom Metazoa; phylum Arthropoda; class Insecta; order Zygentoma; family Lepismatidae; genus Thermobia; species Thermobia domestica. The sequence continues at coordinate 74,911,230 of NC_137468.1, forward strand.
TGTAGACTAGACCCCCCGTATCGCTTTTATGAGCCTATTTTATATATTTCATTTTTTTTAAATTATAGGCCCATGTTGAGTTTACAAGTGTTGTTAAATATTGTTACGTGTTTTTTAATGGTTTTACTTCAAAAAATGCCACTTACTGTGTTTTTACAGGCTGAAAACAACATATATCAATGTAAGTGCAAAAACACAATAAGTGCAAAATTACTAAAATCTATATGATAAACAGTTAAAAATCTGAATTTTTGACTGTACAACATACAATCGCAAACAGTATAATACCTGTCAAATCTGAAAACCCATTCCTAAGTCGCCACAAAGTTATTTGTCCTGATACAAATCTTTTGCAGTTCGCAATGCAATATAGAGAGGCATCATCGTGCAGTACATTGAAATGTCTGGACGCTAAAAGCCTTCTCATGAAAATCTGAGGAAATCAGTCATTTCATGCTCTGTCAACAAGTCTAGCCCGAGTTGTTGCTTCGAAACCATTTTCTTCCGATTTTGAAAGACTTATAAGTGACTACAACATATTGAAAATGGATAACAGTCTTTCTTTGGCTCCCACAAATGTGAAAAATTACCTTCACGTTAATATAAATATGAGTCCGTTGAAAGATTTTAGCCCAACCCCTGCTGTTATGAAATGGCTGGCCAGAAAGGAAAGGCGTTTTGAAGTTGGTAGGAAGTCAAAGGAACAGCCCTGGTATAACGGTATATTTGCCTCTGCAGAAAACAAACTGAGACAGCGTGATGATCACGGAAAAATGACAGTGAAATTCTTATGTAAGAAAAAGTGACTTTTTTCTTCCAGTGTGACTATTTTTCTTACCAGTTTGTTTCCTGTATTTTATGGTTTAATACAATACAATTAAATATGCCAAAATTTTCCTACATAATAATAATAATAATAATAATAATAATAATAATAATAATAATAATAATAATAATAATAATAATAATAATAATAATAATTTCGTCGCAGGTAAACATGATGTACTGGACAGAACACTGATTATATGTCAAAACAAATGCTGACTAAACTAGTTTTTCTATACTATATAAAATTTTTTACCAGTGTGGAGCTGTGATTTCGTTGAATTTTAGGCCCTGAGTTTCTTAGTACATAAATGTTACGATTATGAAATAGATTTTCCTTAATGAGCTGCATAAAAACAAAAGCTTTCGAAAGGCATTAAACAATTAGCTCGATTTGAGTGTGAACTTAAAGTTATATCAGAGTGTAAATACGGATACGCACCAAAGCTCGAAAACTTAATACACTATTTCTCCTATATAGTCAGCATGTATCAAGCAATCGTTCAGCTTTCATTTGAGAGGATGGAAATCGAAGGCCCCTGAACAACTATGTTACTAATGTGCGGAATGTATTTATCTTACAGTGAACTGCTTTGATGCCAAGTGGCCTAACTCCAAAATTGAAATTTTCCAGGAGTGAAAGTTGAAGTTCAATATCTCATGAACAATCCCTATTTCTTTCATGTTGGGAACCAAAACCATTAACTACTGTATGTAGTTCATTGTTTTATAACTTAGTGTTTACAAAAATCCTTTAAAAAAATACCTATTCATAGAAGTGAATGGTACTTATCTGTACTAGTTCTTGGCATCCAAGCAGTCCATTTATTGTAATACTAGCTTAATATACCCATTCTTCGCATGGGGGCTGTATTTGGAAGTCAACACCTGTGGAAGTATCACCATTCATTTCAGTGACCGCGAAAACTATCGATTTGACACTAGTATCAATCAATATGGGCTATTTATACATGTCTCGGTATTCCTCACCCGCTGACACCCGGCCCGCATACAGTAGTAGCTGAATTTGCAAGTCATCGCTGATGGAAGTGTCACCATTGATCTCAGCGACCGTGAAAACTATGGATTTGACACTAATGTCGATCAATTTGGATTACTTTTACTACATGTCTCGCTAAACGCCCCCCTGAGACCCCCTGGTTCCAATTTTGACAAAAACGCTTCGCCTTAGACTGGGACCTGGACCAAGGTATCCGTGACCAAAATTTGGTAACTCTCGGTCAACTTGTCTAGTCCCCAGGTCGGTCCCAGTAAACGTCCCCCCCGAGACCCCCCTGGTTCGAAAAAAAAAACGCTTCGTCTTGATCTGGGGCCTGGACTAAGGTACCCGTGACCAAATTTTGGGAACTCTCGGTACACTCGTCTGGTCTCCAGGTCGCACACAGACAGACAGACAAACACGCAAACACACTCTATTTTATTTATATTAGATAAGATATACTATGTAAAATAGTCTCGTATCATAATATGTGATGTTCAACAAATGTTACATTATATATTATCCGTAGCTCGTGATATGCTGCAACATATTAAAGCCTCAGAATAGTTGGGAAAGCGAATAATCCAGAAGTTACGTAACCCTATTGCGTTCATGGGAACGAAAACACAATAATTATAACTATGCTAAATTACTATAGACTACCAACTGCTCATTCAGAGAATTTATGAAGTTCACTTTATCGCAATAGTTTTATACAAACTAGATTTAGACTACGGATAATAGTTTTATACAAACTGGATAATCAATTATTATTATTATTATCATTATACTTGCAGTACAACCAAATACAACGACATTAACTATTAGTTCTAATTAACTGAATTGACCTGAAAATTAAATCTTGATCTTTAAAGATTAACTATTAATTTTACGCGTTCTGTACCTTTCTGAAGGAATAAAAGCTGGAATTGGTTTCAAGGCTGTTTCTGAGTGAATACTTTCTTCAAAATAATATTAAAAATTATAGAAAGATTTTCGAGACATTCGAGTCGAGTCGAGATTTTTAAGAGCCGTCTCGACTCGACTCGTGTCACGACTGGAAAATTCGAGTCGAGAAATAAGTTTGTCTCGAATTTTACAAAGTGTGTGTCGACTCGAATTCGAGTCGAGATTCGAGACATGTCTCGACTCGAGCGCATCCCTACACTTGCTTCCTCCCCCAACATCTATCCGGCAGTTTGCCGTGTATATATATGAAGAACTTCATTGCTTGTAATGTCCCGCATGGCTATACACGGCGATCTGCCGCACCGGATTCTAGCAGGGAGATCCGGCTGTTTTTGCTCGCCAGATAAATGTCCGGCGACCGCCGCACATATGTGAAGAGCTTGCAATGTCTTTCTACCTTGTCCGGCAATTCGTCGGAAACGGATCTGGCAAATCGCCGGATAATGTGAAAGGGCGGTTAGCTTATAACTTGCTAGAATATATTAGTTATCAGGACTGGATCCAGGACTGTCTGAGGGGGGGGGGCACCAATAACTACCAACATAACCAATCACACTGAAACTCTTCAAAGTGATATGTGACAATATTCTTTATCCCTGACAACGCTGATGCATAGAACGGAGGAAAGTATTTTAAAGTGGGTCGCAAGTGTTATGCAGGAAAAAAAAAAGTTCGCCTCTCCTCCTGGCTTCTGTTTTCTTCCCTACTTGACAAATGCTATATTGTTTTGCTTAGTGAATCCTTTTCCATCAACCTTTTGAAAATCGACTTAAATTATTACTTTTGGAAAGCTATGCCTTCTTTAAGCCCCAAATGGACACATGGTGGCAGAAAGTTTCGGAAAGTGTTGCTACATTCACGGCTAGATAGTGTATATTTACAATGAAAGGACGTGCACTGGTGCACCCCCCTAAATCCGGCCCTGTTAGTTGTATATAAAATGTAATAATCCATATTTTTATTTACTGGAGCGAAGCTTCTCTTTACTCTATTTGGGCGTTTGTTTATCCGGATGCATCTCCGAGATTCCTAAAGCGTTTTTAACCAAATTTGACATGGTCATTCGAGAGTGTCGTAAAGGGTCGCATGTCCTGACCGGACATACCATTGAGGAATAATCACTGAAAAACTGGATCTGCGAGATGCCTGATCCGTACTTCTGACATACCACTGAGGATTAATCACATAAAAAAAAAACTGGGTACTCATTGGAAAGGCATTTGGCGCAAGAATTCTCATTGTAAACAATGACAAATAAAATTTTCAGCATTAAATAGGGCGAAACGCTTTTTGTTTTGTTCTGGAGACACAGTATTTCAAAGTGAAGCTCCTCCGAGATGTCTGAACCGTACTTAACCAAATTCGATATGGTGATTCCAGAGCACCGCTGAATATGGAAGTGGGTCACACATAATCCATACCATTGAGGAATAATCATCGAAAAACTGGATGTTAACTTAATCTTGGAAAAGAATTTGGGCAGTTTCACTGTAAACTCGTGTTCCGAGATCATCCCAAGCATACGTTCATAAGAAAACACATAATATATCATCATAATTCTTTCAACATCTTGGTAGACACCGTTCTCTAGTACCAGATTCTGCGTCGATATACAGTAGTGTTTTTCCATTTTTCATTATATCCACCCATAACTGCAGGATCCCGTGGTCGCGATAGCTCAGTGCTAGACCGTTCACTTCTGGTGTGAGGTGTCGCTGGTTCGATACTAGGTCGCGCCAAGTGGGTCTTGTTGTGGATATACATCGTGTGCGTGTGTTCTCCCGTTTCCTCCTCCTTTCTTCATTCCACCATTTTATTCATTCTCATCATCACCATCTCCTTTAGCTTACACGGCACAATCATGGGACGTAAAGTTGAAAGATTTCGTTTCAACTCCAGGATCTCCATCTTTTTCATATTCACGAATGCTGTGGTCATCAAGTGAAGTCTACAATTTCTTGTCGCACAGAATCGTGATTGGATGGGATTGCTAAATCTCCGGGCACCGCCTGGGTTCGAGTTTCTATTATTATTATTTGTTTAACGTACCATGGTTATACCCTTAAGGCTAAATGAGAAATATGCTAATGAAAGTGAATGATTGTGAAATTAAATGGTTGTGCTCTGCTACCGAGAATCGAACCCGGGACCATGTGTACCAACAGCACATGCGCTAGCCACTAGACCAGCGGGTAGGGCTACCTGGGTTGGAAATATTTTCTACGAGACTACGGGCTAACGAACTTAAATAACCCATTAATTAACTACTTATCCCATTTATGCTTTATACCTAGGTATACTGTACTCCATTCTTATTTAGAAGCATTATATCTTTATTGTAACTAGCTGAACCTGCGCTCTCTATACAGCGCATCATTCACATATGAGCATGAATCTCCTTTGTCATTCCTCACAACATCTGTACAAGTCCCTTTATAGATATAAGTGAAAGACGTCTTGATAAAATATCGGCAACGGGTACCATAAAGAGGAATTTTTTCGATTATTTTTTTAATCTCTCGCACCGATTGCAAGATTTGAGCCTACTTCCAGTTGGAGTTTCTAATTCATATATGACCAGTGTTTTTTTCTTCTTGCATGCAGTATGTAATAAGCAAATACATTATACATAAAATTATTTATAATGTCAGTGATATATGTTCATTGGGCAAAACGCTCCAAACAATAAAGATTCATCTTAGACTGGATAAATAAATGGTTATCCTTCGTTTTTCATTATCATTTGCCCATGGAACAAACACCTGAGAAATATACAAGCGCTGTAGACAACTATGTGGTGTTAGAATGTATAACAACGTAGGATATGATGTCTTACTTTTTTTAAATTTCAACACTTCCAGTGTACCCCTAAAAATGTAGTAAAGAAATAACGGCCATGTTTTTTTTTTTTTTTTTTAGATATTCAATTAGAACTGGACAATCTAACAAAAATTTGGAATCGAGGGTGGTTCAATAATTATTGTCCCTGACCTATAAGTAGCATTATTTTTCCAAAAAGTCTCCTTTCATAGTAATGCACTTCTTTCACTTATGCCGTAAAGCCACTGTGCCAGCTTCAAAGGAAGTCTCTAGCTGAGCCGGAGCCATTCCTCCACAGCTTCAATAACAGCTGCATTTGAGTGAAACTTGTTTCCCTTGAGGTGCTCCTTCAACTTTGGGAACAAATGAAAGTCACTAGGGGCAAGGTCGGGTGAGCAGGGAGGATGTTCCAACACATCAAAACCAGCAGAATGGATTGTGGGACCAGTGAGATGGCTTTTGTGGGCTGTAGCATTATCTTGGTGGAACATCACTGTTCGCTGCAACATCCCGCGCCGTTTTTCCTTGATTGCTTTACGTAACTTAGGAATTAGGGCTGCATAATAAGTCCCCGTGATAGTGTGTCCAACCTCCAGGTAGTCAATAAGGAGAACACCCTTTGCATCCCAAAAAAATCGTGGCCATAACCTTGCGTGCTGATGCTTGCACCTTGAAATTGCGTGGGGGAGGCGACCCGGGTTTGATTCCCGGCGGGAGCACATGTGGTTCGGATTCCACGGTAATCAGTAGGTCCGCGTCTCATATAGCCTAACTGCTGAACGGGACGTTAAACTCAAAATCACCTCACCGCGAACTGCTGTGCTGCCACTGCATGCTCTGTCGTTTGAACTCGGGATCATAGTGGTGGAGCCACGTCTCATCCACTGTCACAAATCTATCACAGAAATGTTTCAGGTCTGCCCCCATAACCTCCAAACCAGCCCTTGAACATCAAACTCTGTCTTTCTGATTTTCACGAGATAACATTTTGGGTACCCTCGCGCTGACACCTTTCTGAATCCCAAGTGTTCATGCACAATGGTTTCCACTGAGCCTACAGAGATGTGCATAATATCTGCTAATTGTTGCACCGTGATTTGTCTGTCTGCTATAATCGTATCATGCACAGCATCAATGTTTTCTGGGGTGCATGCTGTTGTTGGAGGACCAGCATCAGGGGCCTGTTGACAGCTTTCCCTGCGGCAACGGAAGTCGCTGCACCAGATCTTTACCACCTGGTAGGAAGAAGCCCTATCACCCAACACACTGATCATGTCCTCATGAATCTCCTTTGGGCTTAACCCCTTTTTCTGGAGGTACTTGATGACAGCTTGTTGTTCGGTTTTCTCCATTTTTCAAGCTAGGTACCACCTCTCACACCTGAAACGACAAAAAAGAATATTAATATAGCAGCTATGGTTCTGAAATTTAGCATATGGGCATCTAAGACATTAGGCTACAATATCCCCCATCATTCACCCCAGCTCAAGTATTTTAAATATGCCGGGGACAATAATTATTGAACCTACCTCGTATAAACCTAGCATTTTAATATATAGATAAAAGATATTTGGGTTTAATTATTTCCATTGTTGTGTTTTTATTATCACATGGCACCAACAATGTTTTCATTTAATGTTTTAACAGCTACAAAATTAGTAACTTAAAATTAGTTTCGATGGAAATGAATTTACAATAAATTTTCTGATTTGGAATTTATATTATTAACAGTTGCTAGGAGGGATAATATATTTTATAAATTATGGAGTGCGTTTTCCGAGAAAGCAGACATATGTTCAAAATAATGCATTATATTCTCGCTATACCAGTCAATAATACACATTTCGAACGAGTGTGATGAAAGCTTTATGGTCAAGTGAACTTGAAAATACCCTGTAAAAATTTCCGTAAAATGGGTGCTGGAAAACAGGACACTTCTTCATGTAATGAGGAGCTCCACAAAAATAAGGTAGGCATATGTAATCATTAATGTTTTAAGTTATTTTAATTTAGTTTCATACATGATAGGTTTGCTTTGTAGTAATAGTAATGTTACTAATAGTGGTTTTAAGTGTTAGAAGTGACGGTGGCAAATAACATGCAGAAGTCAAGAGTCATTGTGTATCCAATTACACAAATGTCTCCGGGCTTACCTTTAGTTCAATCTGACAACCTTACTCTTTATCCAAGTCTCGATGTTCCCTACACCACTTAGTGCACTGAGATTAATAGAACACAATTCACTGACTTTTAGATATGCAGCCCAACACTATTCAACCGTCGTGTAATGGTTTTTGACACATGAACAACAGAAGCACCTGCAAATGCCTGACTAATTTGGACTTGAATGGCTGATTGATTCCATTTAGCCAAATCTTTATCGTTTCTGTTGAACTTTTGTACACTTTCCACGACCTCAATCATGTACACGCATAGCTGTTTCTTTGTGACAACAGCTTTATAAAGTCGGATCAAGACTCTTTAATACGCCCTCACATGTGCACACTCTGTGACACTTACCTGTCTCAAGCCGAATAACAGCACTACCACGATTAAAATCACTTACAAGGAGACTTACGGAAGTGTCACTCACCGATTTGAATGAAACATTGCACATTTGTAGAACATCGAAAAATAATCGATACTTTTTTTATTTTTTATTTCGGCAATGGTGCTGGTTTAAGGGTAGAAACTACCCTTTGAACGTTAGGGGTGGTATCGAAGCATACACAGAAAACAATAATTTAATGTACAAGAAAACATAATGCCAGGGAGTTTTAGAACAGCTGATTCAGAAATTGACGTCAAAATTCAAAATTTCTTCTACATTTAGTGATTGTTTTCTGTATATGCTTCGAGACCACCCCTAACGGTTCAAAGGGTGGTTTCTACCCTTAAACCCGCACCATTGCCGAAATAAAAAAATAAAAAATAAACAATAATAATAGAAAAAACGTGTCGATTATTTTTCGATGTTCTAAAAATGTGAAAAGTTTCATTCAAATCGGTGAGTGACACTTCCGTAAGTACCCTTGTTAGATGAATCTTCCTGCCATCTTTCAAGTGACTCTGCACAACAGTATTGCATTGACAACAGCCTCTACCATATTTGACTATCTCCTGGTACAATTTTCTCCTTCTCAGTGTCGTAGTCTTTTCCTGATAACGATGCTTACAGAGCACGCTTGTCTCTGCTGATGAGTCCCATTGCTCTTTATTGGTATAATAGTAAACAGACAAGGAATCGTGTAAATAAAGTTATGAGTCAACATGTCTTTGTTCCCTAGCAATTTAAAGCAGTGTACTTTGTGGCCTCCTGGAGAAGAGTCTATGCAACGCGCATTTTCGACATCTAAATCAATGTATATTTTTCACGATATTGGAAGACGTCCACATATCGTACAGTTCCGTATGGAGAGCATCTTTCATTTGTCAATCTCATGGGCGCCCGAAGGAGGGGGAAGGGAGGCAAAATCATGAAAAAAGGATTTTTTTGTTAAAAAAAACTTTTTTTAAATACCTTTTTGCCCCTTTGAACCCTCTGCGTTAAAGCACAGATCTCAAAATAAACTAAAAATACTAGGGGGTATACTGAATGTTTGTACAAAATTTCAAGCTTCTATCTCGAAAAGTAAGGTAAAAAATGTTTACCAATGTGCTGAGAAGATCCCCACAATACCCCAGATTCCCGCATAAAACAGGATCTCAGATAAAAATTTCCTAAGACATCCCTATTCATTCTAGGATCATGGTTCGAACCTCACTCTTCAGAATGGAACAGCCTTTCAAACGGTACCATTCACATGTCTCCATCATATATACTATGTGATCAAAAGTATCCGGACACTTGGCTGAAAATGACTTACAAGTTCGTGGCGCCCTCCATCGGTACTGCGGGAATTCAATATGGTGTTGGCCCACCCTTAGCCTTGATAACAGCTTCCACTCTCGCAGGCATACTTTCAATCAGGTGCTGGAAGGTTTCTTGGGGAATGGCAGCCCATTCTTCACGGAGTGCTGCTCTGAGGAGAGGTATCGATGTAGGTCGGTGAGGCCTGGCACGAAGTCGGCGTTCCAAAACATCCCAAAGATGTTCTATAGGATTCAAGTCAGGATTCTGCGCAGGCCTGTCAATTACAGGGATGTTATGATCGTGTAACCACTCCGTCACACTCCGTGCAGTATGAACAAGTGCTCGATTGTGTTGAAAGATGCAATCGCCATCCCCGAATTGTTCTTCAACAGTGGGAAGCAAGAAGGTGCTTAAAACATCAATGTAGGCCTGCGCTGTGCGAGTGCCACGCAAAACAAGGGGTGCAGGCCCCCTCCAAGAAAAACACGACCACACCATAACACCACCACTTTCGAATTTTACTGTTGGCACTACACACGCTGACAGATGACGTTCACCGGGCATTCGCCATACCCACACCCTGCCATCGGATCGTCACATTGTGTACCGTGATTCGTAACCTCACACAACGTTTTTCCACTGTTCAATCGTCCAATGCTTACACTCCATACACCAAGCGAGGCGTCGTTTGGCATTTACCTGCGTGATGTGTGGCTTATGAGCAGCCGCTCAACCATGAAATCCAAGTTTTCTCACCTCACGCCTAACTGTCATAGTACTTGGAGTGGATCCTGATGCAGTTTGGAATTCCTGTGTGATGGTCTGGATAGATGTCTGCCTATTACACTTTACGACCCTCTTCAACTGTCGGCGGTCTCTGTCAGTCAACAGACGAGGTCGGCCTGTACGCTTTTCCCTTCACATTTCCACTTCACTATCACATCAGACACAGTGGACCTAGGGATGTTTAGGAGTGTGGAAATCTCGTGTACAGACTTCTGACACAAGTGACACCCAATCACCTGACCACGTTCGAAGTCCGTGAGTTCCGCGGAGCGCCCCATTCTGCTTTCTCACGATGTCTAATGACTACTGAAGTCGCTGATAATGAGTACATGGCAGTAGGTGGCAGCACGATGCACCTAATATGAAAAACGTATGTTTTTGGGGGTGTCCAGATACTTTTGATAACGTATATATATCTGAGGCTGGAAAATCGCGAAAAAAAGAGATTTTCTGGTTAAAAATGTCCATTTTTTAAACCTTTTTGCCCCTCTAGACCCCTCTATGTTAACGCAGAAATCTGAAAAATACTAAAGGTGCACTGAATATGTGTGCAAAATTTCAGTCTTCTAGGTGCAAAAGTAAGCCTGCCAAAAAATAATAAAAATAGGCATAATATTTTTTTTAAGTTATGACATCATCATCCTTTATGTTTCGACGCAGAAAGGCGTGAAACCATACTAACGTGTTCTACAATGCCTCCACGCTTAAAAAAAACCGAAGTAAAAAGGCATTTTTTTAATCGAATAATGAAGACACTACCCTATCACCTAAAATAGGTGATAAAATTTAAAAGGGCTAAAATTTAAAATTTATGATACTGGACATGAATGTTCTTTGCTGTTTATTGTTAGATCAAGTAAGGCTTAGAGCTTCTAATTAATCACAGTTTTAACCAGGCCGGTAGCCAGCCAAAAACTGTAGGGGAGGGGGGCCGGCCGAAGTTAGGGGGGCCCGACCCAACCATATTATAGTGCATCACCGTATTATAGTTCATTTTCAAGCCTATCGTGAAAATTTTAGGGGGGCAGCGAAAATTTAGGGGGGCCCCGGCCCCCCTTGGATACGGGCCTCGTTTTAACCTATAGTGTACAGACGGTCGAAGTCTTGGACGCAACATCTAGTAATAATAATAATAATAATAATAATATTGAAAGGCAAGATACAATTTTCAGGAATTTATTATAAAAAGTAATTCTCTTACAACACAATTCACACTACTTTACAAACACACGTAGTCGTACGTAGGCACACATTTAAGTCCTTTCTTGCTTCTACACTCGCACATAATTTGTATGCATAAAATATTTATATATGCATTAAATATACACATTATATTTTTAGTCGTACGTACGCACACATACATACAATGTCCACATTCCATAAAATATTGTACGTTTTCTTCAAATCCGCAAGGAATTATTTAAACTGTAAATCTCACATACACAGTATAGGTAACTGTTGATTACCGAATGTTTTTCAAAGCCAAGGGTGCCACGCCGGATCCATTCGACAAAGATTATCGTGGCTATTTGCTGCTGCTAAGAGAGTGCTCACCTGCAACAAGAAAAAACAATATATATTAGCATCATTATTATTGGTTTTATTTTTCACCGCATGCCAAATTATAACAGTATACACTATTACGCACGGAAACAGAACTCAAATTCTCTCTAGACCGAGAAAATTACCATCCAGAATGACAATTATAAACTTCACACTGGTGACTCTTGACCAGTCCCTAAAAATTAAAGCCCTAAAAGTTAAACATTAATGGCTTCGAACTATGGTAAGAAACTGCCTTCCCTTGCTTTCAAGTAAAAGTTTAATTTTTACTATTGTGATTTCCCTCAAGAACTGCGACTGAAACTGCATCTGTATAATTTGTTTTCAGAACTCTCCAGTTATAACACTTTCAATATATATATATATCTTATTTTAAACGTAATCCACAAGTTTCAAGGTTGGCCTAGGCGACATGAATACAGGCTAACAACAAGGCTTGTGGCTGGATGTCGCAATTTTCTCTGGTTTTAAGATGAAAAAAACACTGAAGAAGTGCAAACTTTTCTTTCGACTAGGTGTGACTGAACACTTCACCAAAGCAAGATAAGTACTGGATACATGTCACAATATCATTGGACATCAGTAGTGCAGTCTAACTCGACAGGTGTGGATGATACACTCTCTCTCTCTCATCATTGTACCAATTTTTGTACAACACAAATAAGAGAACGTGTGAACTCCGTGGAATAGTTTCCCAAGATTAAAGACAGACAAAAGGTGTCGGATTAATATATTAGCTGTCTAGCAAGAGTTAGAGCTCTCTCATCGCTATATGGTGAGCGTGCACGTCATTGGAGCTGGAGACCTTGGTTTAGTTCTCTGTGGGAGCTTATCTTCAGATTCCACATTAAACTGTAGGTCTACTTCTAATGTAGCCTCGCTACTGATTATTAAAGCTGCAAAACCGACGGTGGTTAGCACTGAGGTAGCTCACAAATAGGTTTGTCCACATACTGAGATCCCGATGCCGTCCGATATTCATAAGCATATGATTATTATACTGAGAAAGGATTTTTTTTTTTTTTTTTTTTTTTTTTTAATGCCTGATTTGACGTTTTGTAGATAACATGAGATATCGTGCACAAACACACAATCCAGACTTGTATATTCTAGCAGTAAGATGCCGATTAAAATAGCCCGATATAACTAGGATAGCCGTAAGTGGCAGATAGGGTCTCAGAAGCACTTGCTTTACGACAAGGCTAAAGAGTCGAAGGTGGGATTTTTCTCTTCAGTTCACTGGTTCATTTTTCTGTTGAAATATTCGACAATTACGCGACTAGGTTAAGTATTAACTTTTTCAGTTGGCACAGAAAGGAACAGCAGATTTTTTATGTAAGCTTCCCTTTTGCACAAACAGCAGATGTCAAAATAAATAAATAATGCTTGTGTATTCAAAATATTGGCATTTCAAGTTGAGAGAGACTGACACGAAGATGAGAGTACCCTATGTAACAAACTGCAGGCGAGTTGATGGGCTCAAAGTGAGAGTCGGGATCTTTGAATTTTAATTCGAACTAGTGCTATCGCCTAAAGCGCATTGACGGGATTCCAACAGATGACGCCCTTGTTAGTGGTTAAGTCACGGAGGAGAGCAATCGTAACGATACTGAAGTCAAATTTCTGAAAGTTTAGCAGTAGCTTCGTCCGTTTGGGAAAATGTCTACTAATAATGTGTCATACTGGAGCTTTCGCAATATACATATTTATTTTGGCAGCTGCATACGTAACAGCCTCATAATGATAACAGGAAATAACTTTCGAAATTCGTCTGAACTGGACTGTTTCAGCTCTTTATTACAGCCGGAAGCAGCCCTACCAGTTTGCTTTCTGATCAGCCATATGATCGGACATCGTAATGGCTAATGCGCCAGCACTGTAAGCCGGAGCCCTGGGTTCAATTCTCGTTCTAGTCATGTATTTTTCAGTTTTTGAATATATATAAAAGTTGGTTCTCTTCTTTTTCTTTATTTATTTTCTCTATTCCTTTCCTATTACTGACGTGGCTCAATAGACAGTGGAAAACAATGAAAACCTAAATAAGCTTTATGAGTATGACTAGATAGGTGCGTATCACACTCTGCTAACGGAAGGCATTCTCTAATATAGCAAGACAAATAAGGCCGCTCTCCTAGCCCACTCTCTTCCTCACACTGATGATCAGCTGTGTGACAGGGCATGAAAATAATGGTAAAATTAAGCTTTTACTCTTTTTACGACTTAAAGAATGTTAAGAATTTAAGATTTATCGCATCAAGCGCTTACCTTACTATCTGTTCCATCAAAATGGGACAATGACTGAAGACGATTCATGATATTATTTTCGGCTCGAGTTACCATACTTATGAGAAGTTCTCCCTCCATGTCTGCTGGTGTTGACGTCAAATTCTCCTGATCGTCTTGTTTCTGAAATTAATAATAAATATTAACACTTATCCAAACATTAACAATACACACTATGGAGAATTTTACAAAGTGAAAATGAGAAGTATTGTATGTTTTAAAGCAGAAGTAGAATAGAAATAAAACTGAAGCATTCGTTAATGAAGTGATTTTCTGAGTGAATTTGGGACTACGTCTTAAATGAAAGCAATAAAAAGTAAACACAAAGACGCAGTTAATATTCAAAGAAAACTCAACGAGCGAAAAAAGCGCGCGATTGGAGCTTGGAATCGAAAGAATTTTCGGCTTAAAATGCCGTTGCACTAACAACTATGCTACTCAGTCCATTTCCCAAACAATCATATAATTTTTACTCTTGATATCGGTATTCACACTGTGGTGATCAGAAGATCTGTACAGCAAGCCGGAGACCTAGGTTAGATTTCCAGTTCAATCCCGCATTTTTTCAGTCTTTTAATTTTCAACAAATTCTGTCCTACATAGCAGCGGTTTTCAAACTTTTTTCAAGTAGGGACTACTCTTACTATCAGAATGTTCTACGGACCACCTTACTTTTGCTTCTTTCGATTATTATTATTATTTACGCAATTTTATATATATATCCAGTCATGGAAAAATTAATAGCAACTCATTGGAATTTTACGCATATATAAAGATTTCAAAGACGTTTTTACCTAAATATGCACAAACATACGATGATATATACATCAAATTAAAGGAAATTTTATGAAGAATCTAAATTTACACACAGAAGTTACTTATCTTTACAACAATTGATGATATTCAACAAAACGTATGAGAAAGGAAACACAAATCCGTTATGCTAAATGTTCATTTAATGAATGACTCGATGTTACTTTCAATGAGGTCTGCGCTCAATACGGTAATCCACGTTCCATACATGCAGTATGGTTTCTGCTTCCTCAGTTGTTGTGTAGGTGCCCTGGGTTATGTAATTGTGTTGTTGTAGTAGTGATACTTTTACTGACAAATTTGAAAGTGATAGTTTTACCCATAAATATTGATTTACCGTTTATAAATTATTGATATCGGACATCGACATGAGTAAAACGTGTCACATTACACCACAGAAAGCCTGTAAATTATTCATGTAGCTTTGGAAAATTCAAGATTACTATTAAAACTCCAACTGACCAAAACAGTATATATATATAAAATTTTAAAATGTATATACTCCTTTGGTCAGTTGGAGTTTTATTAGTAACACAGAAAGCCTTAGAATTAAAACATTAAGTGAGTGCGGCAAAACTAATGCTGAAATAGCCCGAATTATGCAACTGCATAAAAGTACAGTAGGTAGGCAGCCGGCCAAGATTCGGGAAGCAGGGTGCATAAAAAGTGGAAGAATTGGCAAATGTGGTCGGAAAATGAAATCCTCGCCTAGACAGAACAGTGCACTGTGACGGTTGTGTCTTTCAGACAGGTTTGAGTCATCAGCAAATCTTGCTAGAAGTTGGAGGGAAACATCTGGTGTCAACGTTTATCTGCGAACAGTGAGAAACAGGTTAAAATCAATGGGTTTGCGTTCACATAGAGCTGTCACTAAGCCATATCTTACACCGGAACAACGTAAAAGACAGGTAAAGTGGGCCACAACTCTCAAGGATTGGACAAGTGACTAGTGGCGCAAAGTTCTGTTTAGTGATGAGACGAAAATAACCATTTATAGCAATAATTCACGCGCTAGTTTATCGCATGACTGGTGAAGCACTTAATTCTCCGTGTACTGTTAAAATTTAAAGGCACTCTACCAGTGTAATGATTTGGAGGTGTTTTTCTTTTAGTGGAATTGGTAAAATTCACATTTGTGATGGTGTTGCTAATGCACAAACATATAAACATATTCTTGAAACGACAATGATATCTACGGGTAGAGTTTTATTCAACGGTGGTTCCTTTATTATTCAAGACGATTCTGCCCCTTGTCATCATGCCAAAGTTATAAAAGATTACATGCTGTCCTTACGTCATGTTACCCAACTTCCTTGGCCTGGTAATTCGCCCGACTTAAACCCAATTGAAAATTTATTGAGTATTTTGAAGGATAAGGTTCGTGCAAGACATCCTACAACGAGAGCTGAGTTAATTCAAGCAATAAACGACGTCTGGTAACACTGCATTTCAATAGACACACCAGAAAACTTAGTAAACTGCAAGCCAGAACGATGCAAAGATGTTATTACTAAGCGTGGATCCAATCAAGTATTAGCTTGAGCCAAAATCAATTGGGCATGTTTCACTTAACTTCACTTACTTTCACTTCACTAAACAATTGACGTCATATTTTGTTGAATATCATCAATTGTTTAAATATACGTAACTTCAGTGAGTAGATTTGGATTCTATATAAAATTTCCTTTAATTTGATGTATATATCATTGTATATTTGTGCATATTTAGAAACTTCTTTGAAATCCTTATAAATGCGTAAAATTACAGGGTTGCTATTAATTTATCCATGACTATATATTAAAATTTTGAACATATACCGCTACACTAGAATACTTATACTTTTTTTTTTTTTTAGAAAAAATATTAATTTTATGTTGGTATTAATAGAAGAGAATACGAATTAGTTTATTTTTTTAATAACTGAAGCTATAAGTTACATTTTTATAATAATTCATCTATATAAGCTACTATAATTTGCATAACATTTAACTTATTAAATGTTACAATTTATGTATTATTTGTATAATATATACCTGTTTGAGATTATCAATTATAGAGGATGATACGTAATTCACTTATATTCAATACTTTCTGTATTTCCTGGACTAATGTGCAATCTCAGAAGATTATAAGGGAATACTTTGAGGACTACAGTTTAAAAAACACTTCTATAGAGAGTATGGTGCAATAATAATGGAGTGTTTTATCATAATTTCTAAGGATGTACCCGGTTTCCCTACGCATGAAATAATTTTCATAAAAAATTGTGTTTTTATTACAAAATCGAAGATCCTTCTACTTAATCATTTCTACTTGCAATCTAGTTTATTTCTTACTATAAGGGTGTCCAAGTCAAAGGTGTGTAAGCATTTACTTCAATATATATAATAAACAGGAAATACTACAAAACTGGAACGTTAGTATTTTATAAGTAGTGTCCATCATTGTCGATGACGCATTGCCTGCGCTACAGAAACATGTTGGATACTCTGAAAGAGGGCATGCGCAACACAAACTTTGATGAGTTGAAAGCTGTTACTCAACGCATAAGATTATGTGCGTGACCTCTTTCAGAGTACCGCAGACAGCGCAGAGTACAGCGTTTCTGTACCGCAGACAGCGCGTCATCGACAATGGAACATTATTTATGGATATATTGATATTTCAGTTTTGTAGCATTTCCTGTTTATTACATAGGACCTTCGAAAATTAATAATGGGGTTTCTTGGGGCTGCTGTGCAGGAGTGATGATACGTGGGTAGCTGAATGATACACCGTTTTATCTGACAACTCAAATAGTTTATTCAGTGTGCTACTAGAATCTACTATATTCTCTCTCTCTCCCTCACGCACTCACTCACACATACACATACGCACACGAAGTTAAAGTGCGTCTGCATGTCAATATGTTTCTGTGTGTGTACCATTCATGACACGCGTCCGGACGATAATAATGTGAACCATCCGAAAACAAGAATCAAAGATGCAATTGGGACTTACATCAGACATGCACGACAGAGTCTACTGTAAAATTGATTATCATCTGAAAGTGTGTCGTGCTGTGAATGATGCACACACAGAAACACATGGGATGCGAACTACCTTTTTTTTTTTTTTTTTTTTTTTTTTTGTCACTATGTATTCTGGTAGCATTGCATTTGTTTTTGCTCTAAAGAAACTAATTGAGTTGCCGAACAAAACAGTATTCGGTGAGTTGCCGAACAACCCAAGTGCCATCACTCCTCCACACCAGCCCCATGAAACTCCACTATTCATTCTCGAAAACCCTGTATACTGAATAAATGCTTACGCATGTTTGACTTGCACAACCTAATACTTTCGTCCACTATAAAACTGACTTATACTCTAAGTACGCATGATCATTACTCATTCAATTTTTTTATTTACAGCTCTCACTAGGGAAGAACTTTTTAATCTAAATGTTTGCAATCTAGAAGTTAATTTAAGAACCAGCACTCGGACGAAAACAAAATACGTTCCAAGTGAGAAGATTCTTAACTGCTTCAAGACTTCTCATACTTAAGTAGACAAATGTAAAGTTTAATGTTCGAACTTCAGATGTTTATTTATTTCATTACATATACATTCTCTGGGTGCGCACTTTTAAAAATCTTATTAGCGAAGGAAATAAAACAGTGACACGTATTCTTACCTTTTTGTACCATGCAATCATTTCGTCCCTAAGAATTGCTCTCAGAATGGTCTGAACTTTGAAATTCGGTTGTACAAAGCATCTGGCTGCAGCGATCATACTTGAAGTCAAAGGTCCACTGACCCCTATTACTGTCAGGTACTCAAAGATATTTGGGGTCAAACGGAAAGGGACTGGTCTGTTAGCATCCAGTTCACCTGCAAGTAGTAGTTTCAATAAAGCTATGCGATATATATATCAAATTGCGTTCAAAACACTAAACACGTACACTACGGTTTTGAAGCTTTACTCGGTTCATCAACTGACTGGGAAGAGGAGAAAAGATAAGAAAATACTAGAGAAAGGTAACTCCGATCATTTAAATATTATGTAGCTAAGCTTTAATGATTGCATAACCCAGAAGCTTACAATTATACAAATATTTAGTATTGCTCTCAAAATATTAACATTCTTAATTAATACACTGACAAGATTATTTCATGACATAACAGTTCACACCACAAATGATTACGAGAATAGCAGACTATGATTAACAGAAGTACTGATTTGTTTCTTTGTGTGCATTAGGGAGATTCCCCAGAACGATAAAAGCTAATGGCTTGACTTGTAGCTCAGGCAAAAACTGCTAAGTTTAAAATTAAAGACGGAGATTAAAAGTATAATTAAATATTAAATAATGAGGACACCAGTACTAAGGCTATTTGTCCCCGTCACAATATATGCTAACAGCTTGAACTTTTAGTTTATAAGACTGACAAGTTAGAAACCAATAATAAACGCTAAAAGAATTAATAATTAATAACGATGGATCACAGTACAATAACATGTCAGAATGTCGTGAAGTATAACTTGGGGATTAGAAAAAAAAAAAAAAAAAAAAAACTTCTTTAGAAAGTGACAAAAGTTAAAATAAAAACCTAAGACCGAAATATAAAAATAATTTCTGAAGAGGACACAACAAAGATTAAAAGGATTATTAAAGAAACTGACACAACACAATAAACAGGCCAATGAGAAAACGTTAACGAGATCACTACTACGAATAAATTCTAGGATACGATTTTAGTAAAGAAACTGCATCACCCCAAAATAATACTAAGATCATTCTATAGGCCTAGGAGTTCTTTAATATCTGAGTACTCAAAACACTTCAAGAGAATATATGAATGAATTGAGGGGCAGTACACCTCTTCATAATAAGGAAGGCCTAATACACAGAGTAAGTAAGAATATATGGAGTGAAATTTTCCAATATGCAAGCGTATCAGGACAAGTTCCTTTTAACGACTACCATGGAACATATCTTTCAATTATCAATACGTAGCTATTACTGGTTGTCATTCTCTTATTAAAAAAAATAAATAAATAAATAAAAACTAAAAAAAATCCCTGATAAATGTTCATTCTACCTTTTTTTAAAAGTAATTTCAACTTTTTTTTTTTCTTTCTTCCAGATTTCGCTTTCGACTTATAGAACCACCACTTTGTGATTGTTCTTATTTTGGAACTCCACTGTTTTTTCTGGGATCACGTTAATTACTTCTCTGCTGATTTTGGTAGAGCTTTGTGTTGTTATGGCAGATAAGGATTGGTCGCATTCATAAATATGTTCTTGAATCGGTATACCGTTAATCTTTTGAACGTTCATCGAAATAAGTTTCAATCATTACTCAAAGATTACAAGTTCTGTCAAAAATCCTGATAGAACGAAACTTCTTTGTCTCCGCCTCTTCCAGTGTTTATATGGGGGTTGGCGTTCCCGTCTTCAATTCTTTTTCTCTTCTATCCTGAGCGTCTTCTTCCACACGCCTCTCTCTTCCAACATTATGCTCTATTCTTCCAGTTTCTTCCCTGTGTTATCTCTGGATTGCATATAACGACATCATCCGCAAAATGCGTACTCTATGGTGCTATTCTTTTTTTTTTTTTTTCCTCGCCTACATATCCATTACCAAATTCAATAAATGGGGGCTGACAGCTAATCCATGATGCAAACAAACTACTAAAGGGAAATGTATACACACTACTCTTCACTTTGGTCTCTGCTCCCTTGTACATGTTACTTGTCAGCCACACATATTTTTCATAATCCTCTTTTTCTTTCATGCATCGCCATAGTATGGAACACTGTCGACTATGTCGCCTTTTCTAAGTCTATGTAACTCAGCTTACATTTCCCTATATCGGTCCATCAATTGCCTCAACGCCAAGATTGTCTCAGTTGTTCCTTTTCCTGGCATGAAACTAACTGTTCCTCTCTAACAGTACTCTCTTGTTGTATCCTTGCTTCAACTTTCTATCCCTTCTTTGCCCGGCTCTTCATATCTACGGGAATTTGATCTGCACCCATTTTTCATTTTCCTAACTGCGTTTTCCACTACTATTCTATTTCTCTCTTCCACCTCTCTCTATTGCCACTCAATCCTCATATAACTCTCTCAAACACCCATGTTTTTTTCTTTATTTCTTTCTCTTTCCTGTATATTCACTACTATGAATTTTATGATAGAAATGTTTTTACATGCACAGAAAATAGCCAATTAAGAAACATGACTACGACTAACGAAGCGTATATTGACGATTACACTAACCTGATATGTCATCCACGTTGAATTTGAAGTACGACACATTGACAAGACCAGAATCTTGGTGAATGTACATCATGTCAGGATTCAAACGCGTCAAATGTAATACGTATTCAGCGAATCCAGCTAATGCTAACTGAAGGGTGAACTGAAATTTAAAAAATACGCAAATAATTATTACATAATAATAATAATAAAATCTAACACTGATCATGGAAGCACAGAAACTTTTTAAGTATTTCTTTCAGCAATTTCTGTATGGTTTTCGAATTTTCAAGCCACAATATTTGGCTCTTTTTCAAGAAACTACAAAAATGTACTAAAAAGAGGTTAAAAAGGTAAAGAAGGTGAATCGAAATAATATGGTGGATTTTTTTACACGACGCTTCAAATGGATAGTATAGTGGTTGGCACATGACCCGGATTCGATCCTGTCCTATCGCATATTTTTATTCCATGAATTTCAAGGTTAAGTCTGCTTTCATCGACATTCCCAACACTCGTAGCAACAGTAAAAGATTTTGAATAGAACAGGGTAAAATATTTCTCACTGTTGACATGTTTTTTTTGTTTGCTTCATTATCATTAATCATTCTGTCATAATGAACAACTATATTTAAAAAATGTTGAGTATGGATTTTTCATAGTGACGGTATATGTTTTCGGCATTTAAGAATAATAATAAATAATAAAAAAGATATGATTCGGTATGTTGATCACACAGTAATAATAATGTAACCGGCCATTAAAAAGAATAATAATTTCAAGTAAAAAATTTGTTATACAATTAAAAATTATGTAATTTTGTCTGTTAATTCGTTTTATGTGCTGAAGACAGTTTAACTTACATAATGAATTTCCTCATTATGTAAATATTGCGTTAACAAATTTCATCACCTGACCCAAATTCCGTTTTATACATCAACCTAATTTTCTGAGTCACTCTTTCAATGGCGTGGTTTTACGTCATAACCACAAGCATTCTGAGTAACAACCTCAACAAAAGTAATAATATAAAACTCAAAATATTTCCAAAATAGCGTGTTATGTTACCAGATATTATATCGTTAGCTGTCTCAATGTAACTTAAAAATTAAAATCACACTTATCTTTGAACTCCAAACATCATACTCTGTATCACTTGCTGTCCGAGGCGAATCGACAATACAAAATTGGCACTTTTAGTTAGTAAGGGCCGGTTACGAGAGCCGGTGCCGGTAAGATGTGCCATCACATTAAGCTTTGACATGATCAAATATATATAAGAAATATACGAACCATCTTCCTGAATGTCCAATAGTCAGTTGCAGAAGGGAACGTATGGGCTGCCCAGTCCTTCAGCATAAACCGTGGAACCATATTGTTCTGAACTTCCTTAAGAATATCTCTCAGCACCTGATGACTAGCTTGAGATCCTCGTGCCTGTAAATATACACACTTCATTATAGTCTGACAAGTGACAAGAATTTAAACTGAAAGTAAAAATTTCTTACCTTCATGTTGTTTAAGGAATTGGATCTACACAATATATTTCTCTCGTCTGTTGCTTACAGACATTTCTAAGTACCATAAAAACGAAAAGTAATAAAAACAGAGAGGTTCAATAGAGGTACACTAGGTCGCCATGTTCATTAGCAACGCAAAACTTTTTTTTTTTTTCAATAATCCCAGTTCGTCTATGTGGGGGTGGCCACTTTAGGGCCCTCAGCAGAGAATCTTCAGCCCTAATATCTTACTTGTTCCAGCAGAACACGGCAAAAGCTAGTTCTGCTAAATTGCGGCTTGCTTTCTACTGTCTTTGTGCTGTATTAATTTATGTCGAAGAGTTGGGATAGGTGATGATTTTCATCTTGTTTTCGGAAGCTAATAAATATGCGTTGCCACTATCTCCTTCTCTTGGAAAAATGTCACGGAAGTGAAAAAATGTTCATCGTTATATCGCACTCTCTTTTCATTCAAATTTACTGAACACTTTGGTGGTCAGTTATCACAATCATTAAAATCATATAATTATAAACACCTGTTTCGGCCTAAGAACTGCTTTCTTGAAATGAGTGAAATAATAACAATTAACTGTTCACTGGTTTGTCAATTGTAAGGAAAAAAGACGCGACTATTTTTATTTACGTAGATTGTGAAATATGTTTCATATATTTAAAAAGTCAACTGACAGGAATTTAGACCGCTATATGTCGGATATGTTCTTCCTTGCTACCTGTCGTTTCTGGTTGTGAAGACAATTCGTATTAATCTACAAGGAAGAATTAATTTGAAGATATTTATCTAATGACAGAAGTTGATGTATGTTATTAATTAACTGATAGAACTTACTACACTTAATACACTTTGCTATGAATTTTTTTATGAATATACTTTGTTATGATAGAACTTAATAGACTCTGCAATGAATTTTCTTAGACCATTTGGACAAATACACCTGTCTTAGTCGGTAAATAGGGAAGAACGATGAATACAGGCAACTGCCGAAACAGTCTAAGAAAATTCACAACAAGACGTACTAAGTAATAAGTTCTGGCTTATTACTATAATTTGAAAATAGCTTCATTAACTGACCTGTCAGCTAAGTCAAAGATGTGTCATAAACTCTTGGTACTGTATATGACTGTTTTTATTTTTTAGTCATACATAGTTAAATTTTTTAAAATTCCTAATTTGATTGTCAATTTAAAATTTAGATCATCATATTATTGACAAATTTTCTATCTTTTCCCTCTCATATATGTTTACAGATATACTTGCATAGCAGTCAAAACATGACCTATTTAAGTAAATTGTCTTGCCATAATCTATTTCCATCTTTTTTTTTTTTTTTTTTTTTTTAATTAAGATTCTCAGATTCTCTCTTTACATCCATTTCGTGCAATAACTTCTGCCTCCTCAAGATGAAAAATTGTATCCAATGTTTACTGCACATTTTGATATAATTATTATATATATACGTATCACGAACTCTCCCAAACCATTGGGTCTAGAAACTTCAAACTTTGTTGCGAAACCTACGAAGAAGAGGGAGGCTTGAATATATTTGCGTCATTCACCATATTTTCAAACCTGCTAGGAGATGGAACTTTTATTTAGAAATTTATATAAATGACCTACTTGAACTCTAAAATTATTATGTAGGCGCATGACAGGATGATTCAAATGAGCAAAAAACTAGGTACTTACCAATAAATCCTCCTGCAGGGAAACTAAGCACCCTCCACAATTATCGGAACAACAAGCTAGTTCCGTTTTCAGTGGTAGGGTAATAATGATAAAAACGGATGAAAGAAAAAGGTTTTGGAAAAAGGAATACACACCACAGAGTAGATGAATATAACGTGAAGGATACTAAAATATCATGAGCAGAGCACAGTCCGAAAGAATGAGCTGATTTGAAGAAAGCGAGTTGTCTATCTTACCTCACTATTGCAAGAACCAAATTATACATCAAAGGTAGGTAACCATATTCTATCAACGTTGCCAAAATCAAGATTCAAAGCTGGTTTATATTTGTGAATAAAGAATGATTCTTCAATTTCCCGTTGTTTCTTTGTTTTTGCTGAACCTATCACATTAACCTGCTTTTTATTGTGTGAATGTTGTTTTAAGCGAAGCGCCAATCCCGACATGCCCTCTTCTTGTGACTTTTTTGATTGTCTAACATGTTCTTTAATTCGGGTGTTAATATTGCGTTTCGTTTGACCTATATATGAGGAGTCACATTCGCATTGAGCGCGATAAATACCTGACTTTTGTGGTATTAATGGATCAACAAAATGACTTTTGAATCCGCTAAGATGTTTTTCTAAACTTTTCGGGGGGGGGGGGGGCGGAATACTGGAAGCAGATATGCTATGCTTTGCAAGAAAATGTTGAATTTTTGTCGATAATTGTGGAAAGTACGGAATTCCTATCCACGTTCTTGCTTCTTTGGGAATACCTATTTTAGGGGCTTGCACCGATCTGCGTGTTTGATTAAACCACTTTTGTAAGGTGCGCAATTTATACCCCCCCCCTTTTTTTGGGGTCCTATTTGATGAACTCTAGATGGAAAATAACACGAAGTTTCACAAAATTCGATCACTAAAGGGGCAAGAGGTTGAAACTGTTTCTGTAACGTTCACCAGATTGCTGAAATTGTAGCGCACAGAAACTAGTTTGACTATATAATCGTATTTCAGAGTTCTAATATTCCTCTTTAATCCCTCCTCTACACTTTCATTATTTCTATTTGGTCTATCTTGTACTTACCACATTCACAACATACCTTTTCAGTATTTTTATCTTTGCACCTTCTGAGACTTGTTTATATGCATTTTTCAAATCGCGGAAGTCGATACTACGACCTCCAACATATTTACTTGCTCTTTTGAATCCACTAGTTCATGCCATATCTACCCTCACCCACAAAAGTTAATTCACAGAAGGTTACTTAATAAATGCAAAAGATATCAATACAAATAAAGTACGGAAAATACATAAGAAAAACGAAACAAGTAGAAAATAAACGAAGAACAAAAAAGAAATACAAAGTAATGAATAAGTAAGTACAAGGAATCAGTTAGATGACTATTAAATTTTCTGCAGAAAAGCTCTTATCTTAGAACCAATGAATTACTATTATCGTGGCTATACTAACCTGTACAGTAGCAAGTCTCTCATAATACTTTGCTATTGGAGTGTCATGTTCTAAACCTTTGCGAGCGCATCGATATTTGTAAATACCCAACAAAGACACTGACGCCGGGTTGTCTTCTACTAATCTCATCTGCGGAGAAACAGCAACTACTCGAGGTACTGTGAAATGCAAGAACCGTCTTGAAGTTTCCTGAAAAATAACACATAGACAAGCATATACAATAATTTAATATTTTTATTACAGAAGTCACAAAAATACATTTAGGATAACTTTCACAGTGGTTATGTTGATTCTGACGACAATAAGATAAGAAAATACCCTGTATACAAGTTTATCTTACCATTTTAATTTACAAATTTTCCTTTTAAATCTATTTACTCTTATTCATAAATGCATTAAGACTTCCATCAGTGTTCGACATAGAAACTTCCATTCTGTTAATACGAGAGCTACTGGAAACGTTTTTGCAAACTACTACTTTCAGTGGCACTAATGTTCTGACATTATAGAATTCGGAAGGATAGATCTTTCTGTGTTCCAATTATCTTCGACTGTTCATTTATTTTTTACAGCAGTTTAAAGAAGTACTTCAGAAACTGCTGTTCGGAATGCGTCAACAGCTGCTTCAGGCGACAAAATCGCTCATCAAGATCTTACTTTTCATTACAGATCATTAATTCAACATTTTTACTGAAAAAAATATCAACAGTTTGGTGTGCTGAGTGGGAACTGGCGTTTTGGTGGTGAAGAACTGTGACCATTTGGGTTTGTTTTACGCATTTCATTGATGACGGCTTGCAAACAAACTGTTGTATATCACTCAAAATTTACATTCCTTCGATTTTCTAAAGCTATGGTTGCCACATATTAGGTATAACCGAAGAAACAAGCAATCATTTGCTTGGCAACACTCCTCGAACGAACACGTTTTGTTGATTTCAGTTCAATTTGAAACGCCCAAACAGTGGATTGCTGTTTAGTTTCGGGCTCATATGAATAGATCCAAGTTTCGTCCTCTGTAATGATGTAGTACACTAAATCTGACCGACCTCGACTAAATTTTTTGAGCATTTTCTTTACACCAATTAACATGAGCCTGTTTTTGTGCTTGGGTCAAGTTGTGTGGGATCCAACGGCTTGAAAGGTTTCCGTACGTTTAGGTGACCATGGAAAATAACATCTATCAAGTCAATGTGTAAGGATGCCTGAATTTCACGGTATGTCACATGCCGATCAGTCTAAATTATTTCACGCACAGCATCGACATTACTTGCAACAACAAACGTGAATGGATGACCTTTACGAAATTTATCACTAAGAAGTGTGCAAACACGCTGACATTCGGTAAATAAATTACATGCAGTTCTATTGGACTGTGCCTAATTTCCCAAAACCAACTGACGTCAATCGATGCATTGTCTAGGTGTTAAACTACACTTGAAATAAAAATAAATAAATAAATAAATAAATAAATAAAAATTAAAAAAATAAAAAAATAAAATAAAATAAATAAATAAATAAAATGCCTGAAAAGTGTTCAAGGAAAATTTCCATTTCCCAAACTACTACTACTTCAAACAGCTGTGAAAAATGAACGAACAGGTTTAAACAAAAATGAAAGAAAATTTAAACGTAGGAACATCTATTCTTCCGAATTTTATAATAACGGAACTAGTGCCAGTGTTCGTAGTAGTCTGCAAAAACTTTTCCAGCAGTCCTCGTAAATACAATCTACCAGGCGATTCTGGTCTGTTTTTAGGCCACAATTTCACATAAGCCTCAAATAAATGAAATAAATAAATAAATAAAATAGCGACGCTAGCTAATTAGATTACGATCTGATCTTTCTTAAAGAAAATATTATTATTTTTAATTTACTCTAAACTACACTCAATTATTGATGAATTATCGGCAGTACAGTTACGTTTAAAACTAACCTTTTGTTTTCCTAGGTAGTGATTTAACATTCTTAATAGCTGCAGTACACGTTCTTCTCTGCGTGCATCTCCAAGTCCTGAGTCATTAACCACCAAATATGGATAAATTTTACCATTATGACCACGTATGTAAAGACGTCGAGCAGCCGTATTATGCTTTTGCACAATCTCTACACGTGGCATGAAGCGTGCTATACGAACGTAGTAGTGGGAATGCTGAAGGAAAATCACAGAAAGCACAATTAAAAAGTCCAATACTGACTTGCCAAACAACATATACTCTGCTCTAAACAAAAATAAAATTTTCACTAACGAATCTCATGCATAATAAATTAATTTTAATTTTTCTTCTTTCATCTTTCTCTCAATTTCACCTAAGTCAAGTTGTTTTGAGGTAACCGGTTTTAATTTCCTCCATCAATTATCGGATCAGTATTTCACTTATTATTTCACACAACAGAAAACCAAAGGTATATATAAAATTCATTATTTCCCAGAAAGTGGTGTAAATACGCGTTATTATCTCAAATACTGTACTTTAGACCGTTCGAATTCTGCTCAGTATGTTCGAATGTATCAAAAAAGTCCGGATCATAGGTCAACTCTGTTATGAGTGAAGATACGAAGCAATAGACAAGATGTGGAAAAAAAAAAAAAAAAAAAAAAAAAAGACAGTAAAGTTGTTATGAACAAGTGCTTTTCAATCTAGAAGGGAAGAAGTTGTCTAATCTCACTAGCCGTTTGGCTACGTAGTTGTAAGACGTCCTATGTTAATTGAAAGTGCAACGTTTCAGATCATCATGTTATTTCCTTGGGCCTTCACCATACAAAACAACACAGTATTACTAGAAAATTAATTTGAGGTGTTTTACGTACAACAATACAGCAGAGTCCCGAAAACTCGGCCTAATATGGATCGAAGGGTGTCCCGAGTTCGTGAAAATGCCGGATTATTCGGAATGGGGTTAAAAAAGAATAAGTATGAGAGTTTCCCTCAGAAAATACAGTACTGTACTTGTATGTATTGATTGCTTTGAGAATACAACAGAAAATAAACTGCCCAAATACCCTTAAGAAAGAGAAAAATGAAATGAAATCTTTAAGTTTCACGTCCCACGGTTATACCGGTTAGGCTAAAGGAAACGGTGATGATGAAAGATGAGTGAAATAATGGAATGAAGAAAGTGGGAGGAAACGGGAGAACCCCGAGAAAACCCACGAGCACGATGTTTATCCACCACAAAGTCCACACTGCGCGAGCTGGGATCGAACCACGGACCCCAAACCCTTAAGAAATAGACTAGCACTGGCAAAGGTTACAGGTAGACAACGGCTGAGCGTGCGCCGGCGCCAGACACGTGGTGGAGGAGTGAGAATGTGACGCAAGAAAGAGAATGAGAAAAGAGGGGACACAAGCATGCGGGCAATGACCTTGAACGGATTTGCGCGCGAGAGTTTTGCGCCCTGCCAAGGTTTGGCCAAATTATCCGGCCTGTCGGGTTATTGAGTGCCGAGGTTTGTATTCACATTCACTGTGTCAGTTTTGGGTGCCCTTACGTTCGGTTCGAACAGCCCGTTGACGGAAAATTTTACTTTTTCATTTAATATACGGAGCCTTACCTGTGTAGAGTCCAAACGAGTGGTGCGATTGGAAATCCTTCCCTCCCCATTTTAGATTGAAAACCACATATTTCCAACAACCTTCCAATCTTTTCTCTTTTCCATATCTTTACTCGTAACGGAGCTGGTATATGACCCCGGAATTTTGATACGCCCTGTATACATTTCAACATGGTGCCAATCTGTATGCTTCTCAGTTTTTTAAAAATTTTTTTTCTTTCTATCTATTCCTCCACTTTCCATCTGATATAGTGTTTTACTGAAAACTTAGTTTTTTTTTAATTTTATTTTTTAAATTGTGAAAGAATGTTTACAATAGTTTCTGGTAATTCATTTATTTTATACATATACACCCATTACGCACTCTAACATAACGAAAGAACTGAATGAGGTAATCAAGATACTAAATTATAAAAAGACCCATGATTATGGAACTCCAAAGACAGTGCCCTTATTTAACACTACACACAAAACCTTTTGCATTATGTATGCATTCGTAAGAATTAAACAAATTTTGCATAGATATTTTTTACATTCTGTGGAGAAGGAAGGTCATCTTCAAGTATTTAGTTTAACGCTACCTGCTCTATAAACTAAAGAAGAAGATAGTGAATGCAATCGAATACAATAATCTTTGGAATGATAGAAGCAAATAGAAAATATATTTGTTCATTATACCTCAGGAATAAAATGTTCATTATACCTCAGGAATAAACGACTTGGCGCATTACAAAAGTAGCCGTAGGCAAAGTGTGCCAATACGAACTTGCACTAATATCTGTTTAACTACTGCTGCGTTCACCTAAGATTAAGTTTTGATAGAGATATTTTAGTTAATGGAATTCATTTTAAGTCTCTCAGAAAACGAGATACTAATAGAATAATAATAATGTATATTTACTTTACCTCAACCCAAGCTTAATGAAACATCTTAATACAAATAACAATTCATTCTTTGCCTTTTCTTGAATGATCTCTGGGGATGGTAATATTGTTATAGATAATGAGTGAAAATAAGGTTAGTGTCGGTGGATTTGAAGTATAGCACCCATTTTCAGCACAATGACTATATGAAATGTGGACGTACAGTTTAATGTGGGATCCGAACCACATGAGTCCCCACTAATCTTCTAGGTTCCTGTTGGATGAACGTACAGAGTTTACCAAACGAAAAACATCTGTTATAGTTTTGTGATTTTAATCAAAACATCAAAATATGAAAATAAGCACTATTAGTCTTGATTCTAAGAAAGTTCACTGCTTCTTGTCATATCTTTGCTCTAATTTTGAAAATATCATCAAAGCAATTGAAAAGATGATAAATAAAAGTAATAATAACAGAAATGTAGTAAAGCACCTTATTACAAATTTGTCTCAAGAAATCTACTTTTCTCCAAGAACTCAGACCTACAAATGTACAACAGCGTCGATAACATTAAATCAATTTCTGTCAAGTGTGCTATACCCAATTGATTTTACCTTCCTGTTGATTTCTATCCCTGATGTTTTTAAGTATCCTGATAGTGCCCTCAGAATTGCAGCGAAACTTCGACAATCCATGAACTTCATTCGGAAGCAACATAGGGTTACTTTTTGTTTAGGATTTTTTCTCAATATACAAAAGCCGGTATATTTTAGTGAAAATATTATCTATTTTATGCATTAAATTTCAGTATATAGTACACTGTTAACAGTATTGTCTAGCTTTGTGGCATGGCTAACAAGCCATTACGCCAAACTAGATATCAAATCTATAATCTCTAAATATTACTGCAGATAATTTTTGTTGACATAATAATTTCAAGACTTCAGCTTCGTAATTAAGATTTATCAACACAAGATAACTTCCATCAATTCATCTGCACGGCTTATTGAGCACGTTCCGGAAGATTTTGAATTCAATTTATTTTGATTCTAAGGCCATTAAAACGTCCAGGCCATATTGAAATAGCCTCAAATAATTGTACAAACTTACATCGGCTTTGCACTTACTTAAGTTCTGTACGTTGTGCTGACCAAATACCATGTGAGTTTTCTTACAATACTCATCTAATCCATTTTGCCACTACTCAACAGTTTTTTTTTCTTTCTTTTTTTAATAATTCACTTTCATTTTTCATTTATAGCCTATAACAAGCAACAATGTGACTGAAGATTTTATTTCATTTACCGTATTTTAATAACTATAGCTAGACTACTTATAATCTACTATTAAAGCGGTAAAAATCCTCAAGTACCTTTACCTTTGGGAGAAGAAACTCCCCTGGCAATTCTACTTCTGCTGTCTGAAGGCTGAAATTACTAAGAAATCTACACTTTTCCTCAATCAAGAAAGACCTGAAATAAAAAATTTAAAATAATCAATTACAGATCTTAGTACTAAAGTCACATATCATAATAAATACAATAAAATAATTAAATAAAGAACAAAATCTCGAAGTACAGCGCAGGCTATGAGTCGCTTGACACTAGCAGTTATTCAGTCCTCAACTGACTACAGTAGCAGTAGCTAAATGACATAAACAATAGGTAATGGTATGGTTCGTTAATAATTCTTGTAAGGAGTGATTTTATACAGGACTTAAACTTTGTTACATTTGTAATTATAATGAATAGAGAGTTACCAAAGGATAAACGTGTTCGTAATTCAAAAGTGGTGGTTACATAACCACAATTACCAAGATATGATTGTATAATTTGTGTAGCGTTTTCCGAATATTGTATCTCCATCTTGACAAAATATTCATAACGTGACTAAAATGCTTGAACAACTGGGTCTGCAGCGGATTTTCCTAGACCAAGTAGGTCTAAATGTTCGACTACAGAATGACTGTACCACATTGTTTTGTGCATTGAAAATGACAGGAGGATATTTTGTACAATTGATTTAGATATCCTAACTAAATGTTATAATGCAACTTGTAAGAATTTCATAGTTGGTAAATAATTCATTTCGAAAGCATTTCTGTCAAGCGACTTATGGCTCATCTGTGAACTCTATCCATAGAATAACACAAGATGGAAACCAAACTTGATTTATATTTTTTAAATATTGTTTTTCTTACCACGTTTTTATTCTCTGTATAAAATATCAAACGAGAGAAAAAATAAACTAATCAGAGAGAAAGGAACTTACTTGGGTAAAAGCTTGGTTTTAGCTTCCAATATTTTGATCCACTTCTTCAGTTTATGAATGAGATTGTGAAGTTTCATGGCGCCAGGTACGCTGAAATCAAAGTCTGTGGTAAACTGTCCCTTCATACGTTGGAACACAGGATCTTGTACTGTTGCTTGCGCTCGCCGTGCAAGGCTTTCTGACGCAGCACTGCTGAACGTTGCACTTACTGAGCTGGAGATGTTTTCTGTTAAATTGAAAATAACAAAATTACAAAGATATTTTCATAAATTTACTCTATCGACTTCATGTACCGTTAGATTTCTTATTTTCGTGAAGACTAGATTAATAAATGTATTCACGAGTATTCGTGAAGTGTAGTTCATGAAGCACCTCACACTAAAATTATTCCAAAAAGAAAACGTCTGAAGTAGCAGAATACCAAAAACCATGCTTGCTTTGCGGGGTATTTTTATATGATTTGCAAAAATATATCTTACATGCATCTTATACATGTAGCATTTAATGCTGTATACTGTATATTGGCTTTTAAGCACTTTTACTTTTTGACTTATCATAGGCGAAACACGCCATTCTTTACCCAACTTCTTTGGTAATTGTAGTTGAGTTGAGTTGAGTTTAACGTCCCGTTCAGCAGCGAGGCTATAGGAGACGTGGACCTACTGATTAATGTGGAATCCGAACCACATTGAGCTCCCGCCGGGAATCGAACCCGGGTCTCCCACGCCAAAACGAGGATTCAATACATTTCGAACATTGGAATACTGAAGAGGCGTTACAAAAAATGTGGTGAAAAGCAGAAAAACGTTAAATGCCGGGACATAAAAGCGAGTTAACACTATATATATATATATATATATATATATATATATATATATATATATTCGTGCAATTCGTAGGAAATATATTTATGTGTATATTCCTATATATTCATGTTTCAACAGAGTGAATTGAAATCAGAGTAGAAGATTGTAATTGAAAATGAAACAAAAGTGCCATATTTGTAGTACAAAGTCTAAGTTTTAAGAATGTTATCCAACGAAATGAGAACTACTCTTTCGAACGCACTCTCGCAATCTGTTACTGAAATTTCGTGCAGTATGTTGGCCAATATCTTGTGAAAATGCTGCTATTTTCCTACGAATTGCACCTTTCAGTTATTCTGCAGTGCGTGGTTTCTTCACGAAAACTTTCCTTCTAGCCTCCACAGAAAATAATCACATAGCGATAGCTCCGGTAAGATGGTGAGACATATTGAGTCGGTGAGAGGTGAGATGCTTGTGAAACCATCGATATTTTAATGTGTAAGCTAATCGTTCCATCTTGTTGAAACCAAATTTGTGTGGGGTCAATTCATCGTTTGCAAAGTTCTGGGGAAAGAAAGTCTTGCAACATGGTTTGTTAGGTTCAGACCTTAGTATCACCAAATGCCTATCTTTAAACACACATGGTTCAATTATGCCAAAATAGGCTACTGTACACCATATTGTACGGGTTGCTTTTTAATCGTAGTCTTTCTTCACCTAGCTTTCTTGTTAATTTCTTAGCTTTCATCGTAAGCATACGGAAGATTATAGTTTCACTCCACAAGTAGGTAGGTGTGTGTGTGTGTAAAGGGGGGGGGGGGTAGAGTAGTCCATGATCCAAGAAATAAAGATCGCTATATTTGGTTGCTGGGCTCGGTCAGGAACATGCCCGGCTCGGCTCGGCCAGGAACAGGCCCGGCTCACCTTGGATGTGAAACTTTATTTCTTGGTAATTACTGCCTGGATCTGAACGAAATTTGGTGGGGATGCAGCCTATGATCTAAGGAATAAAGATTACTATATATTTGTTGGCCGTACTTGGAGAGGAACAGGCTCGGTTCGGATTGTATATGGTATTTTATTTCTTGGATCTGAACAAAATTTGCTGGGCAAGTAGCCCATTGTCTAAGGAATAAGATCGCTATGTTTGGTGGCCGAGCTCGGGCAGGGATAGGCTCTGCTTGGCAACAGAGGTTGTGTTCTACAGCTTTGCCCTCCGGGAGCCTCTTAGTTCGGTTCATCTCGGATTGTTTTTGTTATGATCATTTGCTGTAAAAACTATATTAAATTGAAAATGTACGTATGTATGTTTCCAATTACAATCTTGCATAATGCTTCCATAACCATCAGATTTCACGGTCGGATATCGTACTAGGGTGGGTCGTTTTGCCACTTTTTCTTCGGAACGAAATGTAATACCTGGCAAAAGTGGCCAATCCACATGGACATTTCAGGTATAGATTTTTTTTTTCAAATCAGATAATATCTTCTGTGAGAACTATTGCATCAAAGTTTCAAAATTTCACTGAAAACTACAAAAAATACCAAAATTTTTCATTTTTTGTTATATTAAAGTAAACATATTTTTGGGTTTATACATGCCAGATGCTATGAAAACTGACATTCCAGTCTCAAAATGCCAGTTATATGCGCTTGGGAGGTATAGGGGTGCCTCCTCTGGGGCCGGAAAAGAGGGTAAATTCAGTACAATTAAGCGTTTCTACAACTTTTTTCGTCCTTGTCTTTTCCTTCGGGACCTGCTGGACCAATATGAAGATGAACGACTGAACGTGACAATTTTTTGGATAGCATCGTCACTGGAGATGATACGTGGTGTTATCACTACGAGCCGGAATCCAGAAGACAGTCCATGGAATGCCGATTTTTACAAGCGCGACATGCAGGCTCTGGTTCATCGTTGGCAAAAGTGCATAACAAATGGTGAGAACTATGTGGAAAAATGAGTCTGTAGCTGAAATATTGGTCTGTTTAACTGTGCTGTTGTTAGTTATGTATCTCCATTAGTTTCCATAAAAAAAAAAAAAAAAAAAAAAAAATTACTTTGGGAACGACTTTCGTAGATTTGACTGAAACTGTTATGATTGCTCAGAGACACAATGTAAGCGAGAGGGCTGCGGCACATATAACAACTGTGCTTCAGGCAGCTTCAAAGGCTGGAATTATAACTTCTCAAAAATCTAGCGACATAACATCTGCTTTAACTGTAGACAGGAACAAAATAAGGCGTACGAAACTTAAACGTAAACTCGGAATTTAAAAGAAAGTTCTGGAAATGATGATCCCATTAAAATCCTATACTTTGATGATAGAAGAGATGACACTAAAACATACACAGGCATCGTTAGAGAAGAGCACTCATCACTTGTGGCTGCACGTAACTCTCAATACGTTGGTCACGTGATACCATCCTCTGGCTCTGCACATGACGAGACCCGAGTTACTTTCGAATACATCATGAACCAACTCAGAGTTGGCTTTGATAAAGTTGAGGTTCTTGGGTGTGATGGAACATACACTAACATGCTTGGAATGGAGTTGTTCTTCGAAAATTAGAGGAACTAACAGGAAAACAAATGCAATGGGCTATTTGTCTCTTGCATTTTAATGAACTGCTGTTCCGAGCTCTCTTCACGCATATTCACGGCGTTTATTCAAGCCCCTATTCTTACACACGTCCCATAGTTTCAAAACTATCTAACTGTGAAAAAGCTTTCAGTGTTGCTATTCAAACCAGTAAAATGTGACTTACCTCATCATAGTCCAGAAGAGCACAGAAAACACAGTAAGGACCTGAGATGCTTGTTCCAGATATCTCAAGCCATTGACTCCAGAGCATGCCCGGAAGAGCTTGTTTCTATGTTCCCTGGCAAACTAAAAAAGCTAGCTGGTTGACTAGTGCAAAAAGAATTTTAACATTGTATATTGCAACAAAAAACCTACCAAGAAATTAATAGAAATTGCGACATTCATACTTAGAGTCTGTGTGGTTATGCAATGCCGTATCAGAACATAGTCTTCCATTGCTGATGGTCCTCTCACGTCTTTGAAGCCATTCAAGGTCTAGATACTTACCAAGGAAATACCAGGCTGTAATCCGTTCATCCATTCAGACGAATGCATTCTTTGCACTCCCAGAAAATTTCTCCTCGCCATGATTGATGATCGACTTGCTGTCCGACAAGATGCATTACATAAGATTCTTAGTGCTCGAGAATACGAAGCAGGGAATCTCCATAACTCCATTAGATATAACATTATTCCCAGACTGAATTTTGAGACAAACGATTACACTGCAATGATCTTTTGGGAAAGCACTGATATTTCAATAACTGTACTACCAGTAAGTTCTATGGACGGTACCAAACAAACAGCTCATGGTCAAACTTTCACTTCCTGACAACACTGTGCCAGAATGGTCCTTCACCGTCCATCCGTGCCACACGGTGGCAGTAGAACGGATAGTGAATTTGTCACTGAGGAAGCCCCCCGAGTATGTGCCAGTGATGCTAGAGGTGGAATAATCAGGTCAATCTTACTTTCTAGGCAAGCTGCCTCTAAATTTCAATCAAAGTCCAAATTTGTGACAATTTTTCCTAACAGTGACTAATCGGATCAGTTCATCCGGCCCAACATATGGTTGGTTGATTGGATAGGCCTAGCAGAGGAGCCCTAGGTGCAGCCACCTCTACATGGTGGGCTCTGGGTCACTTGGCCAGGCTATATTGCCAGGTGAGCGAGGAGCTGCACAACCGCTTAACTGTACTTAATTTGTCCCCTTTTCTGGTCCCAGAGGAGGCACCCCTATTCCCCCCAAGGGCATATAACTGGCATTTTTATACTTGAATGTCAGTTTTCATAGCAACTGACATGTATTTAACCAAAAATATGTTTACTTTAACATAACTAAAATTAGTGAACAACTTTGGTATTTTTTGTAATTTTCAGGTAAATTTTGAAACTTTGAGGCAATAGTTCTCACAGAAGATATTGTCTGATTTGAAAAATAATCTATACCTGAAATGTCCATGTGGATTGGCCACTTTTGGCAGGTATTACATTTCATTCCGAGAAAAAAGTGGTAAAACGCTGCACCCTAATATCGTACTGCAACTGATATGAAACCTGATACTTTACATATATATATATATATATACTTACCTATTCCTATTCCGAATGTTGATACCAATTTTTTCACAAAATTCAGCGTATGTGGTGTAATAGTAGCTTCACTAACAGCACCTCTATTTTCAAACGCAATTGCGTAACATTTCGCTAACCCTTGTCTCAACTGTCGAAGAACTTCTTCATACCAATTCTCTCTGAACCACACCATCTGAAACAAATAAAGAAGCAATTATCACAATAACATAGTGACTGCCATTTTTACATTTGCAGTTTACTTCCAAACTAAAGCACAATTTACATACCATCATCTTCCATATTCACTCCTAGAAATTCTTTACATGCAGGGAGGAAGACATTAATGTTTTCTTGCGTGACTGTATGTCTCTAATAATAATTATAATGAACTAGTGGTTCTAATTGTACTTCGCAGCGGACCCTTGCGTTTTTCCGTACCCAATGTCGATGAATTATTATTTTAAGAAAGAGGAGTAAGAAAATATATATGAAAAAGCTTATAAAATATTGAATAAAGAACAATTTAAAAAGTGCAATAAAATGAACTAAAAATTATACACAAAAATGCAAATCAACTAAAAACAAAGTATATAATATAAAGAAATCAACGAGCAAAATCAGTAACGGAATCAATTTTTATATTGTTGCATCAATATATGTGTTGCACATGCAGCCATTTCTTTTCAATAACAAATAAACAGTATTTCTCCAAAATATCATAAAACGTATGAACAAAACACCTTCATATGTAAAAAACATCACAGTATCCAGAAATTGGAACCTCATAAAAAAAATAATAAAAATAAAAAAAAAAAACTGATATACAATTTATGCACGATAACAATTTAATGTTATAATAATACCATGAAACAAACTGATAGTAAATTACACAATTTATACAACATTCCAAGGTGGATAGATGGAAAAATTAATTGATAAGAATATAAAAATAACCTAACCGATCTTGATTATTAAGAAAAATAAACAAGTAAAATAAATTTCAGAAAAGAAAATGAATTGTTCCATTGTTCCAATTGTCAAGAAAAAGAAAGCTGAAAATATAGGATAAATGAAGCATTGATTTAAGGTTCATACTTAACGAAGAAGATACCTCGCGAGAGGTTGAAATGAACGAATATCTCCGCTTATGATAATTGTTTCATCGAAGTGAATTTTACAAACTTCCCCAAGACCGAAGCCTGTTTTGGTACAAAATTCAATTGAGATCGGTTCAGCTGTGATAATGTAACACATGAAGTTATACCTGATATTTATATGGAAGGTAACACTATTTTGGTAAATACATTTTAATATTTAGGAGAAAAGGTAAGAAAAATAGCCACTTAATGAAGAAATTAAACTGATAACTGCGAGAAATGAATGCTAATTTTTCTCTTTAATTTTTTTAATTAACATGATTAAAATTGTATGATTACAAATATAGCAAAATACAACTTTGCTTATTGCAGCACGGATGCAAAAGTTAAGTGCAAAGTCGCAGAAGTGAGCAGGTTAAGGTTTTCGAAAAATTCTTCAGCAAATATTTGAAGCAGTCTGTTGCATTCTCGAAGTCTGCAGTCGATAACAATATAAAGCTGATTATACCTTTCATAAGTAGCTCCCTACGATGTTCTCATTAGCATACATTAGGTTTTTCTGACTTGAATTCTTTTCAAAAGCTGTTAAGAAATCTTTGAACCAACGAATTCATATTAATGTGCATTTCATATGTCTTACAAACTTATGGAAACATAAAGACTTTACCATTGTATTTCTCGTAAAATTCTAGCCCAATTTGATATATTGTGTGACCCCCTTTCAATTTAAAACAGTCGAGCGAGATACAAGATGGGGGCCATGATAAGCAAACCCTCAAATAGATGTTTACTTCCTCCGGGTACCGGTTAATGTGTTTTCGTTTTTCATCCCTTTACCAGTTTTACAAATAAAATAAAATTTTCAAACTTGAAACACATTGTTATGGTTTATTTGATCAATCAGGTTTTCGGCCACTGCGGTCGTCTTTATGGACAGAAGCACTTTAAATTTTGCTTATGCTCTTGATATTCCACACTTCTCTGCCAAGTTTGGTCCGGAAACTAGATTTCGACATCGATAGGTTTACTTGTAAGAGAAGAAAACCATGAAACATTGGTACAGAACCTTTTTGAAAAATTGCGAGGCACAAGGGTGAAATATGTATTTTATAATTCATTCATTGTCTGTATTTCCATTTGAGTTATTTCTCTAAAAAATTAGCTGCTATAAGCACTGAACAGAGTGAGCGTTTTTACCAGAACATTTTACAGATGGAAAAACGTTATAAAGGGAAATAAGTATAACCACTAGACCAGCAAGGAGTAATTAATACTATATATGTTAGTTGTAAACCTGGGACCCCGCAAAATGTTCCCAATGCAGCTCCACACCACCTAAGGCCGGCCCTGCTGATATTCTAATCTGAGAAATCCTACATTATTCACATAAATGCAATTATTGCTTTTGAGATACTCTTCATCGTTTGACAAAGGTATTTGATGATAGTTCTCTGTATGTGCACTACTTCTCATTAGTATTAAAGATGGCGCCGACCGAGGATACGTATGGATTATGTCTTAACTCAGCCATTTTTTGATAAGCTGTAATATTAGCATGCTGCTTAAACTTTAGATGCATTGAGTATAATATGTATTTAATGAATGGTACATCAACGTATAAATATCAAAATTGCGTAAGACACCGAGACGACAATACTTCCATTACTCTTACAGTGATGAAACATATTAGATCTTGAAAAGACCAAACTGTAAGTTCTGATGCTATGTTAAGTGAAAATGGAGACTTAGAAGACAAATCAGGTTCTTTCAATTGCTCTACACGCTGTGGTGAGGTGAAAATCACACTGTTAATTATGTTACGTGATATAAGTAAAAAAATACGAAGCACTAAAGGCAGAAGTGATAACTTTGAAACAAGAAAATATTACGGTGAATGAACTATTATCAACTACCAACAAAGTGAAAACATTTGCTAAAGTGATAAACAACTCAACATCCTCTGTTCAAAACAAAGTTCAAGGTGATTCTGAATGCTTGAGTGTCAAGTTCAAAGAAGTGTCTTCTAACACATTACAGGAGACAAGAGGTACTGAGTGGAAATTCGTATCCAAATGCCCAAAGCGAAATATTCAAAAAGTACAGTTAGGAGTTAATACAAACGAAAGAATCACGCTTCGCTCCAAGAAACCGTAATACTCTACTGCAACGGAAGAACGTCATGGATAAATTAAAGGTAAACAAAAAAGTTACTCGTACAGTACCACAGTTTGTAACGAGACTTGATTCTTGTGTTTCATGTGGGGATCTTATTGCATTTGTGAAGGAAAATGCTGATATTACTGTTAAAAAATGTGTTCGATTAAGAGCTATACATAGCAGTTATTCTTGGTTTTTTAGTGTACAAGAAAATTAATTTAGTATTAATGTTCGTAATCTAAATGTACGGTCTGACGGTATGCTATTTACTAGATTTATGGGACGACTTGACAGATGAAATTGTATATTATGACGCTGAAACTGACCAGCTTGAAAGAATAATTCCTGTCTGAATAAACTTAAATACTCAAATGTTTGTTATATGCTGATGACATTTACTACAAAAAGATTTACACTGTTAGTACATGGTACGAAAACTGTATATATATTTCATATACTAACAAAAAGCAACACTATGTGAACAAATATGTCGTTAATGAAGTAACCTTGCATAAAGCTCAACAAATTACGCTTTTAGGATAGTATTTGGCAGAAATTTGAAATTTAGCTATCGTATTAATGATATAGTCTTAATAATAATAATAATAATAATAATAATAATAATAATAATAATAAAAAGAGTTCATTTCTAACAATGGCCTGAGTTTAAAAATGTCAACTCATATGTATAATATTTATATAAGGTACTTGCAAGATCAAGACAAGAGTTTGGCGTAATTATTTGGAATAACGTATGTACAACACTGACAAACAAAACTGAGTCAGTCCAAAACTGTTTTATTAGACTACTATGTCGTAAAATGAGTAAAGATTACTACTTACGTAGTTACGAATAGTGGAATCAGTTTGGGGATTACAGGGATCAAGTGACAAAAGAAATTGAAAATTTTTATTCAGGAAATATTAGACAATACTACCATAGTACCATAGCGAATACAGCCTACGTAATATATAGGTGCTAATATACGTACAATATGAGAAATGGACCAACATTATCCACTGAATCCATAATCTTTTATTTTAAAACTGTCCAATTCTTTAATCTAATTTGAGACATTCGTTTTTAATTAGTACAAAAGAATACATTTTTAAAGTCTGACGAACATTATTTGCAGTATTTTTGACGACGTATCTATTTTGATACTAAAAAATATCTGGTAATAATTTGACAAGGAATTATTGTTTAATCCCATACTAATTTAAAGTTTTTTTTTTTTTTTTTTTTTTTAATAGGCATTGTAGGTTACATTGTATGCAAAATGTGTTTATTTTTTATCTGATTAAGTGATGTATTTTTGCCATTACACCGTTCATGGCACAGAAAAAATATTATTATTCTGTTACCAGAAATCCTATGGAAATTTGAAATCATTGTGTAAAGTTCCATTTCCCCCTCAAATTAGCTCCTGAATGGAAACTGGCATTTCTTGTTTTGAACTAAATTGAAAAATGAAATGAAATCTTTGAGTTTTACGTCCCACGGTTATGCCGGTTACGCTAAAGGAGACGGTGATGATGGGAAATGAAAGAAATGGTGGAATGAAGAAAGTGGGAGGACACGAGAGAACTCCGAGGAAACCCACGCACACGGTGTTTGTCCACCACAAAGTTCACTTGGCGGGAGCAGTGTTTGAACCCGGGACCCCATGCACCAGAAATGAACTTTCTACCACTGAGCCACCGCGGCACCCTTGAACTAAATTAACGCATCTGTTAATCATCACATAACGCATCTGTCGTTCGAAGTCAAAGATTGGGAGATGTTATCAACGGAAAGCTCTCTGTAAATGGATGATGTACTTACGGGTGAAGGATTTTGCGTATAATACTGCTAATTGGTATGCTGACTATTATACGTATATATTTATCATATAAAACAATAGCAAGTATTATGGTAGCTTCCAGTATGTGTTTTCCTGACCAATTTCAGCTCAATTTACTTATTAGCTCTAACAATTTACTGCTTGCAATAGATATTAAATAACATGGACTACAAAAGAAGTAATAAAACATCACGAAAGAATACATGAGAAACACTGAGAGTAAAATTCAGGACAATAAGGGGGAAGGGGGGGAATTACAGAAGACAACAGATAGAAAGTCGGAGTGTAAAACAATGTAATAGTTAGGATTATATTCCATATGTAACATATTACATTATATCAACTCAATATTATTATTATCAAGTGAAGAAACATTATTACAGTCGCACACTGTATCACTATAATATTAATCATACATTTTTAGCATATAATTGAAATTATCTTCATACACTTAAATCGACTAAACCTTTTGTTTTCAATAGCCATTGATTCGCTATATCCAATCTAAAGTCAGTCAAAAACTTTTCTCCCACACGTGTTAATACATGTAATAATACATGCACAATCTCAATTGTTGTAAGAAGAGGAACCATCAACAGCATATTAATACTGATTCCTGATACTTATCATAGGAGAAAGACACTGTAATTTGCATTAGAGCGTCTACTGTAGTTGGAAACTATATTTAATAAAAAAATAAATAAATAAAAAATAACAATTTAAAAAATATTTATATAAGGTTTTATATCTTTTAGTCTTTAATCTGATTTCTCCACAATTTTCTGGTATTTTTCCATTTTTAAAATTGTGATATTAGTTTTCTGTTCCGAAACAATGCTCACGAAACTGCTTTTCCTACACGCTTTATCATTATCACAAATCAAAAACGTCTGGAATAATTTGGAAACGTCTGTATTATGCCTTTTCCATATTGGCATGAACAAATGATATATGGAAGAGTATCTTAAATAAAGCTGTTCTGTACTTATTCCTAAATTTAAAACCCTGAAACATTAACAAGTACTGGTAATAAGAACACAAATATAAAGATCACAATAGATAGATATTACATATATAAAATGGACCTGGGAGGTAGCTAGAAAAAGAGTAACCTTCTAAGAGAGAGTAACTAAAAGAAATAACAACAAAATACGTATAACGGAACGGGCCGTTACAACTATGCATACTTTTTTATCTTTTG
Organism: Thermobia domestica; assembly: GCF_964235325.1. Taxonomy (NCBI): domain Eukaryota; kingdom Metazoa; phylum Arthropoda; class Insecta; order Zygentoma; family Lepismatidae; genus Thermobia; species Thermobia domestica. Next base: position 74,955,004 of record NC_137468.1, read on the forward strand.
GAAAAAGTAGATCCGTTTAAGAAAAGTTGTTACAAACACTACTGGAGAAGTTCAGAGAGAGAAATACGAGGGTGTTCAAAAACGTATCGAACCTTATTTTTTCCCGCGTAAACCAATGAAGCGCGGGAGACTTTCTCCAGTGTAAACATAGAGGGGACACTCATGCGCAGTCATGAATTCTTTCCCGCCAGGAGAAAGCGTCAGTCGCTGGCAGTGTGCGGTCCTCGGATTTCAGTTTTTGTAAAATGACAGAAAAAAACTTGCAGCGATATTGCATCAAATTTTGAAAAAAGCTTGGCGATACCCAAGCGGAAACCATTTAATCGGATCGGTACATTCAATTTTGAATGAGAACCTGGGCATAAGAGTCTCCGCGAAATTTGATTCAGGCTTTCATCGCGAAACACAACATTCCTGTGTGTCGTCAGGCTCCCTACTCACCCGACATGGCTCTGTGTAACTTTTGATTATTTCCCAAGCTGAAAATGCCACTAAAAAGGACTCGGTTTGAGTCAAGAGAAAACACCATGTGGAATGCGACGGCACGGTTGCTCATCATTCCAAAAACCGTGTTCCAGAAGTGTTTCCAATAATGGCGGAAGCGCTGGGACAAGTGTACGCATTATCAAAAATACTACTTTGAAGGGGATTAGTGTTTCCGATTTCCAAATCAATAAATGTATTTTTGCCAACCAAAGGTTCGATACGTTTTGAACATACCTCGTACATATTTTTGTATTAAAACAAAAATAGTGTTAGGCTTGCTTTTAATTAGCCCGTCAAGTATTTACACGGATATTCCTTTAGCACATGACAAATAAATAAAAAGTACGGACTTCTAGACATACAAGAAATTGAAGATATCAAACTTTCTCTATTGTAATATGTTGGATGCCCTGTCGTCTTCGCCAATAAATTTTTAAGTTTTATATATGATGAGTGAGCATATTTGAAGAATTTATCCATATAGAGTAGATTGAAGCTGATCTTTCGTGTTCTTTTCGTTGTCTAAGATGACGGTCTTGTTTTCTCTATGGAAAGCACCACCTGCATTTCTTAAGAGCCACGCTAAACGAAACAGAGGAACTGAATGGACCAACAATCTATCTGAAAGTTGGAACAAAGGTTTGGTGATTCTCAGGTCATTTTGATTTGTACTGTATTACTTAAAAGGATTAAACATTCCTACAATAGTAGGAAAAGGGAGATTTAGTTAGCTAGTCGAAAGAATTCCAAGAGCAGCGACGAGCATAGAGGGACTCCTGAAAGTTATTGATCGTACCATTAAATTTTAGACACGTATTTTGACAGAAATTTTTCCATTACCTGATTGTAAGCACATTTACACTTCCGTTGTGTTTCCTGTACCTGTGAAAATATACCTATCATTAGAAATAAGAAAACTTACATTATGTCCTAAGTTTTAACGAAATATCGCTTTACCATAACAATGAAGCTATCAACAAAATGTAATTCTCTCGCTATATATCTATATATATATTTATTATATAACATGGTTTTAGGTGAAGAATAATTTGGAGCCGATATAAACGCCAAGCAAAAGTAATTTAATCACAAGAAATACATTATATATGCTGGGCAAGAAGTTCGTCATGCACAACGCTAGAACCTTTTCTTGTGCTGGAAATTAAGATTTATTTATTTTTTTTTTTTAATATATGTAATTTGTAAAGGTAAGTTGCTTTCTGAATGATACATCGCTGATCAAGCTGAAATTAAAGTTTAGTATTCGGGGCTTTATTTAAGTTTTTACAGTTTTCTGGTGTTTGCAAACAGTATTTTAAGGGTCTTGACAACAGAGTGTTGATTTTGAGTTTAACGTCCCTTTCAGCAGTGAGGCTATATGAGACGGAACCTACTGATTAATGTGGAATCCGAACCAAATGAGCTCCCGCCGGGAATCGAACCTGGGTCTCTCACGCCAAAGGTGCGTACACTAACCGCTTGGCCACGAAGGAGCTCTATCTTGACAACGAGGTAGGTATCTGTGTACAATCGTTGAATATAAATATTTAACGTCTGGAAAAACTAAGGACATGCGAACAACCAAAAATAGGAGTAAGAATATTCGAGATTGGTATACACCTTCCAACGATGAAATTCAGTAATTTATCCCAAAAAAATCTATAGGAAATCATTAAAAACGGATCTTAAACACTGCTTCTCTGTAAATGTGTAATACAATATCATCGACTATAACTTGCTTAGGTACCTGTGGCATCAAATTGTCACAAAAGGCACATTTATCTAAAATTTATACAGAACCAAATTTCATTACTGGTTTCCTTCGTTTTACGGACAGGCACTCTTTCTTTATGACGGACATTTTGCAAGTTTCTGCAGCATTTAAGTAACCATGTCAGGTCGAAAACATCACTTTATAATACTGTAGAACATTATGCGCGAATTTCAATGTCCAACTGAACTAATAATTGGAAACATTTTTATATGAATTTCTTTACCTTTGAATAATCGATAGTACTTATTAAATAACCCTACAACTTAAGAAATCAACAGGCTCAACGCCGTAGAAACAAATGCCCACTAGCAGGTCCTACTTTATAATAACGCGATTCAACTGGGAACAGAAATGTCCAAATTCGCAAGTCTGGTTCTCGGGCTCAATAATGAGCGCGAGTCTAACCTGAGCCGAATGAAGTTAATGAGAGCGCGATAGAGCAGTATGAGCCTGGATGAGGATAGGGAGCCCGAGCTCGAGCTAGTGCTATTTTGAACTAACATGAGCTTTGGACATCAGTAAGTGCGAGCCCCAAGCTTGAGCCCGAGTAAGCCCAGTTGGCAAAATAACCATCTCTGTTGGTCAGGACCCGCCTATCCTACCTAATTTGGCAAGACATATGAGACCATGAAGCTATAAGCGTGTGGTATTATTAGTTGGTACATTGCAATTTGAGGTTAGTCTTTTTCTAAACAAAATGACCAATTTCAAGATTTTTTTGTGTTATCATCCTACTACATTGTCGACCTAACAACTCTTCCAACCAAAACTTTGCATCCACGCATAATTTTTGTGCGAGTTACGAATTACTTACTTCTATTGCGAAGTTTTGCTTTATGTCATTCTTCTTGTTTTTTTTTTAAGTCTAAATACTTTCCTCAAGTCTCTGTTCTCAAAGGTGTGTGTTAGAATCAGTACTGTCTAAATCCATGTAACACACGCGATTATTATAATTCTACACTTTACCTGGTCAACAATTCCTTCCAGGGAAGACAGAATTGTTGGATGTGCATCCCTTTGCACATGCATAATTCTTGAGCACCTCCACATCGCAGTAGTCGCCCGAATTGGTCCAATTTCAGTTTGACTCTGAGTAGTTTGCTGATTGCTCTGTCCAGCAACTTGGGCTTGTTGCTGATTATCGCCACCTGAAAAATAAAGAAATGAATATACTGGTACTTATACGAAAGCAATTGACAAATGTTAAATACTATTTTAAAATGTGGTAGTGTTGATCTAGAGCCCTTCTATTTCAAGTGTGCCCTCGGAAAATATGTGAAACGTACTTCGGCCCCAACCCCGCCGCCCACTTACGGAGGAAACCTTTCCTTTGCTTTGAGGAAAGAAGTGAATGATCTCGCCTGTATTCCAGTTTGTCATTCCGTCATTTTGTCTTGAGGAGAGACGATCGTAAGCTATTTAGAATGGCTAACAAGATAGGGCAAAGCGAAGTCTGTGAAATAATTCGGAATATTACGAAGTGACAACCCTGTCCGCATCCAACCATTTGAAGGAACTCGGCCAAAGAGATTCGTCCCTCCTCTTTCGATGAAACTAAAGGAAGACACATCGAACAGCAGCGCCACATTTGATATAGAAAGCCTCTAGCTTGATCCTTACGTCTAAGAATTTTCAGTATACGATTTTTTTTTTTCAACAGGTTAAGTCAATTAACTTGAAGATCGAATCACTTTACTAAAATCTCTGCCTTTTTAGGTTCAAGGGTCTAATATTTAAAAATTAAACAACTAACCAACGAATTTCCATTAGAAAGATAAATTTATCAATTATGAATGTAGCACGAAAAATTAAGAAAGCTTTAAAATCTTCAGGATGTAGCGTAATTTACCCGCATACATAGGGACCTCGGTTCGTTTAATTGAAACTCCATGAAATACATGCTATTAAACTTTTTATTTTTTACTTTTTTTTTTTTTTAAACTGCAAATTGAACAACAACTATAAATATGAATATCTCTGAATATAAACGAATAATGTAAAGCCAAACAACTAACAAATAACAAGAATCGATTAAAGCTCAATATTACTGGCTATAAAGGAGCAAAACTTTGACAGCTCAATATAACTGACTCTAAAGGAGGAATAATTTTATGAATATGACACAAACAAGAAATTTAATGTTGCAGTAATTGCACGTTTTGATTAAAATGATTTATCGAACGTACTGAATGGAATCTAACCAACAAACACGAAGACAAAGAGATATACATTGCAAAAATATAATGCAATTCTGAAAGTCATTTACTACTACGTACTAGCAATTTCTAGTTAAGGTAGCCAAAAAATATCAATATTCATTCCAAGATTTAAACTCCAAACAACGAATTTCCACTATTCGAAGGAGAAAAATAAAAGGTTTCAATTTTCAATTTCACAGACTTTAGCCTAAATAAATAGCCTCCTAAGATAATGAATATCGTTAATTACACTTTTCTCATTCTTTACTTTTCAATTTAACTCGTACTATATGTAATCTAAAGGAGATAAAGGAAGACACATCTTCCTCTACTCTTACCTGTCCGAAGAACTAAAGAGGAAACGTCCAGTCGAACAGGTTTACGATTCGGCCACTAGATGTCAGGTCAAACAGTGACATCTCTGTCAAGGCTTAAAGTCAGCTCACCCTAGCGTTAAAAACGCGAATCACTTAATCAAAGCGAGCATTTACCGTCACAATAGCTGGAATACAATATCTTTCCAAAAACATTTACATTTTTTTTTTTTTCTTAGAGATCAACGAAAATTCACGGTACAAGGACGAAAATAATGAACTATCATAACATGATTATTTTATTTGGTAATGTGTGATACGTCTCAAGCAACATAGTAAAAGGAATAAATTAGATCATGTTTTTGTGTGACATTAATTTTCTTTGTGCTGCCATTAAGAAAAAATATACTTACCTTGTTGCTGGTTACTTGTTCCGTCCGCAGATGTACTTGTTGCTGTAGTGCTTCCAGCGCCCTGCAATAGCAATCTCAATTAATTCTCAGCAGAATTTTCAAATGAAATACTATAATTTTGGTATTTCTCTTTACCTTTCAGAAAGAAACTGATAACAGGAATGCAATTTTCAAAAATGGAAATAAATTATCATTGGACGAAATACCAGACACAAATTTGATCTGAAATTTAGAATCTGGAGGCTAAGATTCGTACGTACGTAACATTTTTTTTTTTTTAAATAACAAGTGTGCACTAAAGCATGTTTTTCATTTCTTTTCTTAAATTATTGTAGAAGTCACAAGAGTAATAGCTAAATTTACAATGCAATTATTAAAACATAATAAAACGTAATACGCACAGATGAACGGTTAGCATTTTCTTTCTGCAATTAGTCATCGAACTAAATCCCGAGACTCGTAACCCCCCCTTTTTTTAATTATTATTATTATTATTTATTTATTTTGCTCTCACTAAATACCATTTTACTTTTAGGAAGTAATAAAAGGAAAGTGACGTTCAACAAGACATCGTACAGCGCGATGTTGCCACTAACAGTAGTTACACCGGCAGAATCAATGTGAATCAATAAAGAAAGGCGATAATAATAATAATCATCTACATCTACTAGTAGTAGTACTGACCTGCAAGTTTATAGCTATAATGTAAAAAACCTTATGAAACGTAATGCAATGTCGTAAATGGATCAGTATCCATTTCAAACATTGTATTACATTTTATGATTTTTAAGAAATGTTCTTTCTTTCTATCAATCAACAAAATTGTACCAAACTCAGTAAATTGCTCAGACAGATCAATGTCAATGTTCCTGATGACTGAGTTGTCCTTGTTATTTCTCACTTTCCATGTTGAACCAATTTATTTGAAATGTAGTTTTGGAGTTCAGAAGAGATGATAAAATGTGAAGAACATAAATGTCTATAAGTTGACCGGATATAAACAAACCTTATGCAAATATACTACTTATATACCTTTCTAATGTTTTATGTGACTACCATCATACCTGTGTAGTTGGTGTAGTAACTTGTTTCCCAGCAGCTGCTGCAAGTTCTGCGCTTTTATACCGTTCACGCTGTTCTATTTTCAGTGTTAGATACAAGGTTCGTATAGGGAAGTACACCGCTTGCGGGAATACACGACCAACCTGCAAGAACATTACAAGGTAAGTATAAATAATATACTGCCAACAAGTAAACAACAAAACATTGTGAATTTACTTTTATACTTTACTAGTAGTTCCGTCCGAGTCTTTGGTCCGCTGCCAGAAGAAGTACCGCATCATAAAGAGCGACACATCTAAACAGGCAAAGCCCAAAAAAGAGATCATTATTTTGCTGCGTATCCATGAACAAAATGAGAGTGGTTGTAGAACACGCATATGAACCAAATGCATGAAATTAGGTTATTAGGTGGGTAAACATGCGATTACCAAATACTAATGTTCAAGTCTAAATATGATCTCATCCTATTTTGAAATAATTGAATTGAAACAAAATCGTTTTTAAGTTGAAATTAAATGTCACTATAGGGGCCGCGGTAGCTCAATGGTGGAACGTTCACTTCTGGTGCATGGAGTTCTTGGTTCGATCCCAGCTCGTACCAAGTAAGCCTTGTGGTGGATAAACACCGTGTGCGTGGGTTTTCTCGGGATTGTCCTGTTTCTTCCCACTTTCTTCATTCCACCATTTCATTCATTTCTCATCATCACCGTCTCCTTTAGCCTAGCTGGCGTAACTGTAGGACGTAAAACTTAAAAGATTTAATTTCATTTTATTACATGTCACAACAGTCTTACGTTGGCAAATTATTTGCACAATTTAAGAACGATAGCGCAGGTACCGACATCTATTAGTGTGACTGTTTATTATTAGGGTTAGCGTTACGCTATGATGTTTATTGTTTATTATTGCGAGAGTCGCCACACAATAAACAGATTCAGTGCATGTTATGTGAAAAATAAATGGTAATACATCGATATTCAATGCGAAGTAGAACTGATCTACAAACGTATGTACCATGTTTACGAGTGAAAGTATATGACTTCGTACAGAAAGAAGACTGCCTTTTTATGATCAAGATTGTAGAAATGCCTTATGCATATTGGCTTAAAATGTTTATTTCTGTTTCATCCCTAAGTAGACTATATCCCTAAAACACGGAAACTCCTTAAAATAAAAATAATAGTAAGCCACCTTTGTATCACCATATATTTCATGGTGGTCTCTCTCTCTCTCTTTCTGAAGTAGGGACCTCATAACACTCTCCACCTCTTATTACATATTGGAGAACTCACGCTCAACTTTATCATAAAATAATAAACCTCAACTTTCTCATGCACATCTCATATATAAAAATGAATACTTGTGTGTTTATTTGTCTGGTATACAAATTCATACCCTTGACTTAGCAAAATTCAAAGTTATTTTATCGAAAAGATCGTAGGTTATGTAGAACTTTTTGGTTCGTATCCTAAGGGGGGAGAGGGGAAGAGAGGGCTTCAAAGGGAAAGAAGTAGTTTAAAAATTTATATATATATATATATATATATATATATATATATATATATATATATATATATATATATATATATATATATATATATTACGAATTTCTAATGTTAGGAAGACGAAACTCAGTACGTAGCCTCATTTCTAAAAACATGTTAACATACACATGTACGTTATAATCTGAAAAAAAAAATACTGTGAGGTAAGACACCGCTAAGGGTGACATGTAAAAAATTTTTGAAAAGGACAGATATTAGAGTCGAATCCATAATTTTCGGGGTCGTTGAGACGAATAATGATACTTCCGACGCCATTTAAGTCCAAGTTCTGCCCCCATCGACATGGGATGGAGGGTAAGAAGGAGTGAATAATAAAATATCCAAAATGACCGAAATTAGTGTTGAATCTATAGTTATCGGAGTCGCTAAGATGATTGTGTCAGTTCCAATGATATTTAAGCCTAAATCTAGTGAAGAATGTGCACGTCAGCTGGCGCGGTAATTGACAGGAGTAACGCTGAAGGTGCTGCTTCGTGTTATTTATTCTACTCGGCTCCTTTTTTTCTGACAATGATAATGCTCAAGGACTTGCTTATGGTTATTTATTCCACTCAGTTACTTATTTTCTGACAGTGGCAGCGATGTGCATGTTAGCTGGACCGAAATTGGCAAGGCAACGCCTTTCGTTATTCATTGTACTCAGTTCTTTATTTTATATTGAACATAACATTATGTTTCCCGTGTAACGCCTGGTATTTCAGCTAGTAAAAGAATATACATTCATATAGACATTCTAAATAGAGCTCTTCTCAAATTAATTTTTTATTTTATATTATTTCAAACACTATCACAAACTTTCCGTCGCTGGCTCTCTCTCACCAAACAAATAAATACACAAGCATCTCTCTTTTATTTTATCGGTGGTTAGTGTCTGTTTATAAACCCCTTACACCAGCAATACAATACTTTTAAATATATTACACTTCACACTCCCAACGATGTACATGAATCTTAAGACATCACCATTATCACCTTACCTGACTCAACAAATTCAAAATCAATTTGCCTTCTTTCCTAACTAAGCAGGTAAGTAATTGAGGTATCCAAGGTAACCACTGGATAGGCGGAACACCCACTGTGTACTTGTCCACTGCTTCAGCGAGGGAATTATTCTCATCGTCGTACGTCAAAAGCCACAATACCTGTCGGAAATAACAAAAACACAGAATTAAGACCACATATTTCTAATGTTAAGACTTTATTAAGATGATAAGTACAGGATTTTGTAAATACATTGCATGTTGTTGCATCACTGGGTATTACAAAAGAATTGAACTGTTACTATTAACTACTTGCATCGACTTTCGAAGTTATGGATATTGTAATTTAGAGCGACAGAATAATTAAAGGTAATTTTTCAGGATTTTGATTTTTTTTTAGTAAGATAATGTACGACATACTGCTACACGATAGATTTTATTTTTCAAAATATAGTGTTAGAAGTACCATAAACTACACATAAGCAAAATAACTTTAACATGCCAACTAATCGAGAGAATACTAAATTTTGAAGAAAAAAAATATGACTAGGTTAAGAATTGAACTTGGTCTCCTGCTTACTCATGCTTGATACCTGGCTTATTGAACATACCTTTCAAAATCCAACATAGTTTCATCTATACTGGAAAATAAAGTGTGGGAAAGTCGGCTATTCCCTTGTTTCAAAAAATACGTATGACTTTTTTTTTGCCAAAGTTTTTGAGAGAGCTGACATATGTAATTAAGTACGTTTTAAAATTCGTCTGTACTTTTCTTTCCCTAGGATAGGCACAACAGCAATTTTCTTGTCACTGACGGTGTTTGCTTTAAAAAAAAAAAAAAAAAAAAAACTTAAATTCGTGTAAATAACACACTTTTGAGTAAGTTAATTTACCTACCTTAGCCAGGTATTTCCTTGATTTGGATTCATTCTGATGTCGACATGCATGCAGGTAGCAAGTGATTGCAGAAACTCCCAAATTGATTGGATGAGTATCTCGAGTGAATATTTGCTCTAAGTAGTCACCCCAGAGAGCCCACGCCTTCACTAATGTGTCATGCATCTGTACTGCAGCAGAAAATGCCTTATTGGCATCTTCTGAACGTCCTTTAGAAAGAAAAGCAACAAAGTCAAGATTTGGATTTTATTTTTCACTAGCGTATGTTGTAAGAAAAAAGACTGTTTCTATCATTTTTAAAATTTTATATCGGCATATGTTATGCAAGTATCAATAAACAACAATAAGTTCCGATTTTTCTACCGATGATAGGTTCTGGTCGGCCAGTTGAAGCAGGTTTTAATTGCCTCAGATCACTCACCTTGTAATGTTCCTCATCAATCATCAATTATGGAGAGTCACTATAATTCTCAATTCTCCATACTATTAGTTCTAGTTTTTGTAACTCACATACTCCTCCTCCTTAATTAAAGTAGCGATTCAGATTTGAAAAATCTGTACTTCCATTGCGATTAAAACTTTAGATCCAGGCATCAGACATGCTTTAACTATTCACAATTTTAATGAAATTTAGAAAAAACAGATTCTAACTTTGATTTACACTTTTATGCAAAACTAAAGTTACGAAGGATGGGATCAATAATTAATGTGAGACCCGAATTAGTACTCGAGTTTTACCTAAAGCCGTGTAAAGTGGGTTCCTGTCACCACGGCATGGCGCGTCCTCAGGTTGCGGATCGAGGAGAAGGCCTCTAGATACAGAGGTTAGCTGCGAATATACTGAATAACCAGTCGCGGACAATCTACAGAAAATTTTTGTCCACGAGCTTTCACGTCGAAAATGGCCTGAAACAAGGAGATGCCTTGTTGCTATTATTGTTCAACTTTGTCTTGGAATACGCTATAAGTACGGGCACGAGTTTTTCACACTAAGAATTTGAAAATTTCGCGCTTCGTTTTTTATATTTCGCATTTTGTTGTATTTTCCAAATAAAGTTACGCATTTTGTAGCTCTTGTGGAAAAGATATTCCCTGACATTTTTACAATTGTTCCTTTTATTCATAGATCACTACAGAAATAAATCACTAATTACCTAAAAGCAAAATATACTGGATTTATTTCACTTGACATTGTAAATTTCACTTATAAAAAATTATATTTCTTTAATCAAATTGAAGGAAAATCAGTAACTAAATTTACTATGAGTAGAAAAGTGCGACGGTGATAGCTAACCCGCAACATGTTCTCTATAGCCGTGTCCGAAAAATGCACCGTTCATGCCACGTTCTACCGTTCCGTCAGCGGAAAACTGGCGTTTAAAAATTAATGAAAACGTATTTTTAAAATTTCGCGTATTGTTAGAAATTTCGCGCAAAACTGTCAATTCGCATTTTATCGCGCAATGAAAACCAATGAAAATAAGCATAGAATATCATAATACGTCAAGAAACTGAAAATTACTTAATTCTGAAGCATTTCGTTTTATCGCGCATTGCGAAAAACTCGTGTTTCTAGCTATAAGGAAAACCAAAGATAGCAACCAGGGCCTAGAGTTGAATGGCGTTCATCAGGTTATGGCGTAAGCTGATGATGTAAATTTAACAGGGGAACAATAGAAAGAAATGCAGATGTCTTATTAAACGCTCGCAGGGACATGGGTTTAGAAGTAAATGCGGAGAAAACTAAATACATGGAAGTGCGTCGGGACCGTAATACAGCAAATTATGGATGCGTTAAAATATTAAATAATACTTTTTATAAAGTGGATACTTTCAAATATGTAGGATCAATATTAACAGACGAAAATCATATTCACGAAGAAATTAAATGTCGACTAAAAGCAGGGAATTCGTGTTATTATTCAGTTGAAAATCTCTTGTCGTCGCGAATTCTGTCGAGGAATTTGAAGCTTAAAATATACAAAACGATAATCATGCCTGTTGTTCTGTATGGTTGTGAAATATGGTTGCTTACTCTGAGGGAAGAACATAGACTGAAAGTGTTTGAGAACAAGATCCTGAGACGAATTTTCGGGCCCAAGAGGAACGGGGATGGGGAATGGCAGAAACTTCACAATGAGGAACTGCATAATTTATATGGTTTGCCGAACATTGTTAGGGTCATCAAGTCTAGGAGGCTTAGGTGGACAGGGCATGTAGCTAGAGTGGAAGAAAGTAGAAACGCTTTCAAAGTCTTAACTTGAAGATCAATCGGAAAACGATCATTAGGGAGACCTAGGCGCAGATGGGAAGATAATATTAGGATGAATCTCGCAGAAACAGGTATACAAAATAGAAATGGATCCAGATGACTAAGGATAGAAGTCAATGGAGAGCTTTTGTGAACGCGGATTGAACCTCCGGGTTACAGGCCATAGAGTTAGTTAGTTAGTTTTATCTAAAGCGTTTTCTCTATAGAACTTTTGAGCCACAAACACCAAAAGTGAATGCGATGTAGCGTAAGGTTACGTCGGAGCCCTATGAAAGAAAATAAGGGGAGGGAGATCATACATCATTTTTGTTCTACCGAAGTTGCATTCGTTTATATTAATTTTATGAGGTATCTCATCAAGTCAAGTCTAACGATATCGTTCCCAGAATGCACATATCACAGGAAATGACTTGAAATTAATTTCTACTTATGGTATTTAAGCACTCGTATTGCTCTAATCAACTTAGTAAAATTACTTCGAGAGTTACACTTAGAATTATTTAGTGATTGAGGAGTTTGACTCACGTAACCTCCTTTCTCTGAGATTACATGAGACGAGACCTACTTGAAGCAGAATTCGAACCAGTACTCGAGTTTTTATTGACATTTGTGAATTTCACATACGCATTACAACTTCATATAAGACCCACAAGACTAAAGATATAGTTTTAAACTTTTTAGAGCATTTTTATACATTTTAGTCTAGCAATTCGCCAGTAGTCTAAAAAGGAGAAAAAGAAAAAAATCTCCCGAATTATACTTTAAAACTTAGCTTACAGTCAGGAGTTATTCGTTTGTCAGCGAATGAAGGCTATAGAAGTGAAACTAAAAGTGACTTTCTGTCGCAGAGATAGGGCCTATTTTTATATCAATTACTCACGAACAAATTTTGAGTATATGGTTGTATTCAGATCTCAATAAGATAAATATGATGTAATTAACGATTAAAGTCTGAGTTAGAATTGATAAAATAATGTTATGATTGGAGATACTGTAAACGCAAATTTTAAAGAAAACCGAGTCAGTAGAAATGGATGAAAACTGACTGCAAATTTTGACTCAAGCAAACAGTAAATTGAATAAAACAATGAAAATCATGAATAAGAGAAAATTTTCAATACCAGCTAAATTGCTTTCATATTGTACTGTAACATCTAACATCTGTACATGACTTACCAATCTGCGCAAGAAGCATTCCTTTAAGAGCATAGAATTCAGCTGTCATTTCCTTCGTAAAGAATTTAAGATTTGTTGATTCAATGACTTCCAAACCCTATAAAAAGGAAAGAAAGGCATCTTTAATTTAGGAAATATCATTAATCTCTCTCTCTATATATATAAAAGAAGTAGTGCTGAGTAGTAAGTTACTGACTGATTGATCAACACCCTGGCCAAACCGCTTAAGCTACAAACTTGAAAGTTTGGCAGTGGAGATGATTTGTAACGTAAGGCACTATTAAGGAAATATTTTTAAAAATTTGACGGAGAAGAGTACTGGTGGCAATTATTATAGTAAAATGTCCATATCTCCGAACCTCCAGACATGAAATTTGGTACATGGACTTCCCATTTAAAATAATTAGACACGTCTTTTAGTGTTTTTTGATATTATCCCCTAGAAAGAAAGAAAAAAAAGTTGTCATAATTGCTACAAGATGACTATCTCGAAATCCTTTAAGATTACATACGTGAAATCTGATATTTAGTTTTCATTTAAAATACTTAAAGACGTGTTTAGGCGTTTTTTTCATATTTAGTCTACAAGGGTTAAAAAAAAAAGAAGAACAATAAGAGGGTGGAGGTTGTAACTGTTGAAATAAGATGGCAGTATCTCCAAATTCCTTAAGGTTATAGATATGAAATTTGATATTTGGACTTTTCATTTAAAATAATCGGAGACATGTTTCAGTGTTTTTAAACACTTCCCTAAGAAAAGAAGAAAACAAACGGGGAGAAAGAAGTGGGTTGAAATTGTTATAATAGTATGGTCATATTACGAATTCCCGTTAAAATTAGGCATATTAGGGATATAAAACTTAGTATATTAACTCCTTATTCAGAACTAGTGGACATATATCACAGCTCTTTTCCGAAATTCTGCTTTTAACGAGAGAAGAGGGGATACAAAATTTACTTTTTTCTCAATATATAAAAATGACTTCGACGTTCTCAATATCATCATTAAGGAAAATATGGGGTGAACTATTTGAAATGAATCTTTGAATACAGTTACCTCTTGGATTTTTATACTTTACTTTGATTGAAATGCGTTTTCTAAGGGATAAAAGGGTTTAAATTCACGCAAGGAATAATGCCATAAACATATTTTTGTCATGCGAAGAACGGAAACAATGCTGAAATATGAGGTGTGAGGCCTAGGCCAAGCAAGTTTGGGAATCTGGAAGCGAAGTCCCCAACTAGCCGAAGGCTAGCATCAAACAAGTTTATTTTCCTAACGCATTATATATATATAAGTCGTAGCACGGTAAGAAAATCCGAGTTCAAAATTCGAACCTATCTACATCCTACATCCTAAAATACTGGAAGCTAAAATTTGAATATAATTCTTCTCCTTTTAATTTTCTACAACTGTTCTTCCATCTTCTGAATCATGGCCATCTCGTTAAATTTTAAGTATAGATTTGCTACATATTACACTATTATTTATAAGCACAAATGCATATAGCACTACAACAAAAGCTAACAGCCTGTTACTTAGTGTTATGACATGTATTACCTCTTGTAATTCATTTTTTCCTGTGATAACAGCCATCTGGAGGTAACACTTCACTTGCTGTCGAATCTTTTGGAAGCAATCAACCAATGGAACGCTGGGAATTGAATAGATTTTGGACAGAGAATCCAAGCATACACTTGTCAGACCATGTTTCCTCGCAATTTTGCCGAAATGGATTGTTGCCTGCAAAATAAGATGTATATAAAATGAAAAATATTTGTTTTGCTTCTACTTTCTATCAGTTATACTAAGTCAAGAGTATTTATAATACGAACCTTAAGAAACATGCACTCGTAATTCTGTTTCGATATCCCTTCCTCACAGGGTAACCCCTTTAATATGAATACACTCTCTTGAGTGTCTGTACTTTCGTTATGGAGATGTACTTACAAAGGAACTGTTCTTGTTGGATTTTTCGGCTCGAATTAACAACGATATTAATGAAATATTCATTCATAAAATACTATGTAAATTAACTGTTTTGAGAACTCAACAGATTAATGGAAAACAAAATGCAAATTGTACATTGTTTCTAAAGAGACATGAGCGAGAATCGGACAGTACTTATTGACGCAAATAGGTTTATTACGTATTATTCAATTCTCTCATGTAAGTTTCATTATTATCTTCAGACTTTAGTTTATATTTCATTTAGTTTACTCCCACAATGTATGGGTCTACCTAGAGAGACAAAAAAGTCTCTTGACTTCTCTCCAGAGAATTTCGACACTTCCACAGTTTTCCGTTCATCATTTCTGTACTTTTAGAGAACCTTCCTGTAATCTAGCACAACCAGTCTGCTGGAAGATTTTTACTCGGTTTTCCATACGTTATAGTTTCACTATAGTATAAGGTACTTATGTAACAGTTATAGACAAAAGCATTATGGAAAAGCTAAATAAAATGATCAAACTTTCAACCTGTCAAACTGTCTTTTAGGAAAAAGACGAAACGAAGAAGAGAAAAGGATTGCCAGGTTACAAATAGTGATTGCCATGTTAGAAGTATTACCAAGGTGAATGCCTAAATTACGTGTCCAGGTCAATATCACTAGGTACTAGAGAGAAGTAAAACTAAAACGAATGTTGAAGTGGGAGAGCAATTCTTTCACACGCACCTGCAGCTTTTTCTTTCTTATCATTTCTTTTTCTTCTACACTCTTTAGATAAGACGATACTCAAACTATTAATGGTGTTACTTATTATTTAATAATGGGTTTGTTCTTAACTGTCATATACCTTTTATTTTATTTCGATTTACATATTTCAGTGACGGTATTCCTTCGTTCTACGACATATATATGGTGTGTGTGTGTTTATGTTATTAATTTATTTTTAGAATAATGCTTCATCATTGCCTAACATGTTTATGCATAAAATTTTAGAGGACATGATACGTAACATATGAAAACCTGCTGTAAAATACAAATATATATATTACTAGAAGTATGGCAACTTACTTGTGTAGACGCATGAACTCCTAACATGCTGTGATTGCTGCTTTGATCATGTGAATCGTAATGCGAGGCTATGAATTGATAGTGGTGCTGCCTCCATGTGAAAATATCACTCCAATGACTTAAGTCATCAGCAATGACAGGCAATCGGTTTCTCCAGGTCTTCACTATAGCTTTCATGTCATGAAGTGAATTGCTACGACCATGAAGTAAACCTTGATGAATTTGTGCCGCTTCTTGAAGTTCCATTATCTATGAAAGTAAAAGAAATATTCATTCAAATACATAGTACTGTGGTACTTAATGGATGTATAAATATTTTTGAAACAAGTGATATGTAGACAAAAATGACAACTTCAATAACTAACTAGCCTTAATAATAAATTCAATAGTACTAATAAATTTTATCAGTGATTTATTAAAAAAAAAAAAAAAAAAAATAATAATATCTGAGTCCTCTTGGTATATAAAAATGTATAACTAACCTGCTGAGCTGCCTGTAATAAAGGGAGATGAATGTGAGACACAATATGAGGAAGCCTTCGCCATTCTCTCATACACAATCCACTTGCTGCTTCTACGTATTTTTCAACCATATTTAAGTGCTGCTCATCAGGATGGCAAATTGCTAAGAATCCACGATACAAATTTACCTACAAAAACAAATGAAAGTGTAAGTTTACATTAGACACCATTTATATTTTCGTACAATTTGCACAATAGCTTAACCTTCTATCTTGTGTATGACCAAAAGTTCTATATTAAATCCTGAACAACCGAACGGCTAGTCTGGTTACATGTTCAGGAGAAGCGCTATTGGCCTGCTGGACAAAATCATGGAACGCTGAACTAAAGAATAAACAAAGAAGGCCCGTCCTGAGTTGTAGTCCTAGGAGTTAAATTTGTAAAATGGTTAGTCAAAAGCTATCTAAAGTAAATATTCTCTTATAGAATTAGATGTATCTACGAAAAAATTAATTATCCTTTTTATTATTTACTTATCTATTTCATGGAAACAAGTATTGTCTAGAGACTAAATTTATTTAACCTGAATCTGTAAGGTTAAAGATATGAGAACTATATGTAGAGGTAACAGAAGTATAAAATTTTATTCTCTTTTAAAACCGTTTTCTCAATCGTTCACTAAGATTTAACCGTAAAGATATTTCATGGCATTCATTAAAATCTATGAATCTATGAAATGTTAGACGCCATGAGCCGATCCGGAAATAAAATTTGTTCTGCAGGACATCAAGCTATACATACACATTTTATTGCAGCGGCTGTATCCTGTAGATTACGAAAGACGCGACGAATGAAGTGAGTAGTGATGGAAGAAGAGTAATAATGACAGCAAGAGGGAGAACTCCGAGAAAACCAATACATACGATGTTGTCCGCTACGATCTAACACAATCTTGTTTCAAACCAAGGAGTTCGCACCAAAGATAAGCACGGTACCACCGTGCCCTCTCTGCTTACCCAATTGGGACTACGATGACTCGGGTCACATTAACATTACCACTGGACATTAGCATCATCTTCCTTATCCTGGAGTGCCTCATTCCAAACATAAATTTAATTGTTTTTATTGGGATATATCAGGCACGTAGCCAGGATTTCGTAAAGGAGGGGGTCCGTAACATCAAGTATTGTAGTCATCACACCAGTGGCTCGATTATTCTAAACTATTTTACTGGAACATATATTGGTTGGTTTAGCCAGGATTTCGTAATGAAGAGGGGGGGGGGGGGGTAACGTGAAATACTGAAAGCCCAGAGCTCGATCAATCTAAACTACTTTACTGTGAATATCTTGGTTTGTTAGGACAATAAAATGAGGATATGTCAGTATTTTAATAACAAACTATGAAGAAATCTCGAGTAAAAGTTTAAAAAAAAAGTATTGAAAAGGAGTTTACAATCTACGCTCCTTCCTCTGTTTATTCAAATATAACAATTTTCCCTTCATTATGACCTCAACTATTATAAAAAGCACATATTCACTATTATAAAAAGTACATATTCAATAATGTCTTGCAAAATATTTTACAATATTTGTGTTCCCTTCTCTGCTGAATCAAATATTAACAGAACTTTCTTTCCATATAACTTTTTTGTTTTCATTATTCCGTCAACTACTGTTTGCTCCAAATGACAGGTTAAAGGAGCAGTAGAAAACTGTTTCTGAAATAACATGTTTGATAGTGCAGAGAAGCAATGATGAAAAAGTATGATAAAAAATGTCTACGCTGTTACAGAATGTCACTATACTTTCAAAAGCTTGAAATTTCCCTGACTAGTAGCAGAAATTCTGAAAATTCCCTAACTTTTCTAGAAATTTCAAATTCCCTGACTTTTCCAGGATATCTCGCTCATTCGCCACCATGTACTGCATGTAATACAAATCTTCTCATAAGAAAGAGTAACCAAATGCTTGCTCTATCTTTTTATTTTTAACTCTGATTCTTCTTTTTTTCGTTTCTTTTTGTTTCATCCTTCCTTAATTTTTTCATTTCTGGTCTCGAAGGGGGGTCCGGACCCCCCCCCCCCTTGGCTACGTGCCTGGATATACGAGTGCTCCAAAAGACTGTAAATATACAGAATCGAAGAATGCCCCAATGTTGACGAAATTTATATTGGTTGAAATAATGCTTTATTTAAACTAAATGGCTCGTTTTATTTCCATTAAATACAATCTGGAAACTTTTACATACATAAGGTAAGAAAGAAAATTTCAAATTTTGGGTACTCGAGTGGAGTTGTATCAATGTTCTCAATAAATAATCACAGAAAAACTTTGATTATTAAAATTTCTTGCTTCAACTTGCTATGACACATAGAATAGATTATAGGTAAGTTTGTTGATTTGAAGTTCAGCACTGAGGCTTTGAGACGTGACCTACAGCTTAACATGAAATCCGAACTACATGAGGTCCCACTGGGAATCGAACCTGGATCTCCCGCGCCAGAAGCGTATATGCTAATCATATAGCCGCGAGAAAATTTAGAACACACTATAAAACAATTATTAGTTACAGTAATTCTGCATAATGTAAATAGTTTTCCAAAAATATTTTGGCAATTATATCATTGTATATCTTTTCTATACATGACGCAGTGTGGTTGAATCGTCGTACTTTACCAGTATACCTGATTACTTCATTATCTATTGAAACAAAACAACAATCTACAGATCACTAGTATTTTGTTTACTTTCCTTACTTTTTTTTTTTAAAGCAGAAGAAAGTTGCAGTGAATAATTGCGTGCATAGTTTGTTATGGGTTTAAATACTGGAATTGGAAAGTGATAATTCCGATTTCTTAATAACTTATTCCTAATGTTAATTATACATTACTTTACTGATGCAATGGAATCTGATTTAATAATAATAATAAAATACCTTCCAAGCCATTTCTTTAGGACAACTCTGCTCCACCTGCTGCAAAGCATCTTTCATTAATGTCCAATTGGGTACTCTCCAAGCACTTTCTAAAACTAAGAAAGGATTTCCACATCCTTTAGAGTTACCATATTCTAAAAGCAAATCCCACTGATTCAGTTCTTTTGAGCACCTGGAATGGAAATTCACAACATAATAAGCATAGCTTCTCTTTAAGATGAAATCACATGATGTATTTTATTAAACTGAAAGCACTTTACTTTTTTTTTTTCACTTCCTGTCATTTGATCTTTCATTCGATACTCTTTTCCTCTTTCTTTCCAAGAGAATAAACTGGACGATTAACAAAAAATATAAAACATCATCTTTTAACAAAGATAAAGACTGCTACATTCTGTTAAGAAAACAACCACTCACCTTAATATGTGCCCTGGAAATCCTAATTGAATGATCAATTTCCTAGTATGATTTCGGTATCCAATTCTCTTAGCACACACTAAGTAAAGACCTTTGACTTCACGAAGATTTTTACATGTTTTACATGTCTTAATCCCTTACCAAAGAAAATATAAAATTATCTTTTTTTTTTTTTTTTTTTTTTAACTGTTGCTGATCATATCTACACACATTAGTTTCAAAAATAGTAATAAAAACTTTATGAACCTGAAACTCTTCCTTTAGTACTTGACAGTCGGCAAGAGGATTGGTTCCCAAAATCAAAACAGTACATTAGTCCCATAGAATTCGCAGGGCATTCACCTTCTCTACCTTAACTCCATTTGATACCCCTTCAATTCTCCTGAATATTCGTATTATTCAATCATTTGCAATAACGAAGTGATTTTTGCCATTTGGTACGTTAATAGTTTCAAAAATGGGTGTTTTAGTAGTTTCAGCACCAGCTATTAAAAATGTTATCCAATTACTTTTCCTAGATTTAACAACTTCGAGATCAGTGTCCGATATTGCTACCTTTCTTACAATTTTACCTTTACACGTGGAATTCAAATTTGTCTGATTCTATCAATACATGAAAATTGAAAAGAAAGAAAGAAAAAAAAATAAATAAAACCTTACGTAGCTGAACAAAACTGATTCGACTGCTGAACTAACAATTACATTTTTACTTATGTTATGAAAATGTACGTGTTTGGAAGACATCGGAAAAAAGCCTTGTACTAACATTCCCGTCAAGTCTAAAAAATTTCATTCGAATTCTAACCAACCGATCTCGTTAAGTTGTCCTTAACCGTAGGAATTCCAAGATATTTTAGATAACACGTCATCCCAAGAGAAGGGGAGGGTGGCTAATCGGACTGACTTAGCAATTTTTTTTATATATATAATAAAGTTAAAAGTTTTATTTTTTAAAAATTTTGTTAGGCTATCAAAATATTTGTACTCTCCTACATAAAACACGTAAGATTTATTTCATTTTTTTCCACAAGAAGCTATAGTATTCTTAGCTGATACCGAGCTGACAAGAAAGTGTACAAAAACAGGCACACCTGTTGCCAATAGTACAGAATTGTTGCCTCGTTGGGTAGCGTGGTCAGATACATACTTCGTTTAATCGAAGACATGGGAGATAAAATTTGATATTTCGACCAGATAATAGTCGGGTACTTAAAATAAATTTCTTATGATCTTCAAATGAAATCGTCCCAGGTAGTCTCGGAGTGAGGGGTCTTCGGACCTACTATTCTTATTTTCTAAAATACTTATGAAATATTTTTTATATCACTATAGCAAACTATCTAACTAACAAATACCTAACCAGTAATTAAAAAAGAACTGGCTGATTAACATGTTGATTAAAAAAAATGTGAGTTCGAAGAGTCTCCCATTCTCCTCCCCCTCTTGGGATTCTTAGGATTAATAGCTTGGTAAGTCACAAGACAGGTTTCTGAAAATTCTCTATATTTAACCGAACCGTAAATAAATTAATTTTATAAAGTTTCATATATTAAAATTTTTATTAGTTTGTGTAATTATTGCTCCAGTCAAGACTGAAAGAGAAAACTTAATTACTTCGTACATATAATCGCATCTGCCTGGTGGGATAACGGTTAAACTCAGAATGGGCGGAATAGGAGCAGCCTTTTAGGTAACATATTCCGAAGATTACAAGATACGAAATACAATTGCACTTTTTCTCCCAAATGGAAGAGATCTAGTACAATAAATAGGTTTCGATTTGTTTCCTTGCTAAATTCCAAAGAAGTGTACACTTGTACTGTTACTAATAAGAACAATACACATTATAACAGTATCTCTTGTCGCCAAGTCATTAGTTTTTTTTTATATATATATATATATATTAAAGAATACATGCCTTTTAAATGAAATACAGACTTTCTTTTTTTTTTTTTAATTTTTGCCCACTCCAGATAGCAACTTCATCATTATTCTCACTTTTTGAAAGCACAAATAGATACTCTGAATAAAAAATAAAACAACGAATATATTAAGAACAAAAATGTTATTACCTGATCCAGTGCTTATCCCATAACGTGAATTCACTTTGCAAACTCACAGGCGACGGAGTTGAAGCATAATCTTGGCGAGCTTTAGACATAACCAGTTCGTAAGCACCTTGAGCTTGTTCAAAAAATCCTTGTTGCTCAAAAGCTATTGCAATGTTTGTTTCAGCATACTTTGCACGTTTTTGCCATAAACCTGACCACATGTCTTCTTCACATAACAGTGAGTACATGTCTGATAATGCATCGGAAATTTCCTGGAATACAAAATAAATACATAAAAAAGAACTGAATACTAATGGGGTAACCAGACTTCTAATTAATCCGTTAAACAAAATGACGATTGAATTAATTACTTAAATTTTCTGTAAATTTAAATTTAATCAAATAAATTTTCCGAAGTTAATTTTCAATTAATAATTGTTAAAAAAAATCATTAATGATTAAAAAATTAATCATTATTTTTTTTCTCAAAAGTATGTGAAATGGATATTCTGCGAGTATTTTTTTCCGACGAATTTCAAGTGCTTTATGAGGGTTTCCACAGCAGTAATTTGAGTAATTTGCACGTTTTCCAAAGGGAACATTTTGACTTCAATTTGTCTCGAAGTCTATGCTTATGTACGCTTGCTTCAAAGGAGGGCAAACCAATTGCTTTTAGTAGTTCTTCATTTGATGCATCAAAGAGGTTTCTCAAACAAGAATGGTAGTTATATCCTGTTATTGGTGACGGAGTGTTTCGAGGTTTACCACCTATCTCATTCTTTGCAGTGATGTGGTCATATTTTAAAAACTTCTTCACAATCTCAAACTACTATCTCTGTTTAAAGAACAGAATAGTGAATGTAATGTAAACTATGTTTTGAATCAACTACCATACAAATGTCCTTGTCACGTGATAAAATAATAAAATGATATAATAATAATAAGACTTTTCATATTTACTGATGTTGAAGGTGTCTATTATATTTTCAATACATAATTTTAATTGCTGTCGCTAAATATTCCTCCTTTGAGACTTTAATCATTAGAGCCCGGATTTCCATGCACAAACAAACCCCAAAATATGCATGCAAATATACACGAAAAATATAGAAAATATGCACTAAAATATGCATTTAAAAATTTAACATATCCACTGAAATATACACTAAGAAAATAAAATGTCAGTTTCTCACAAAAATACCTTACCTTAACGATCTCTTTTGCAATGAATTATTGGGGCCGCGGTGGCTCAGTGGTAGAGCGTTCACTTCTGGTGCATGGGATCGCGGGTTCAAAACCTGCTCCCGCCAAGTGAACCTTGTGGTGGACAAACACCGTGTGCGTGGGTTTCCTCGGGGTTCTCCCGTTTCCTCCCACTTTCTTTATTCCACCATTTCATTCATTTCTCATAATCACCGTCTCTTTAGCCTAACCGGCATAACCGTCGGACGTAAAACTCAAAAATTTCATTTCTTTTCAATGAATTATTAACATTTTTCTTAGGTTTTCTTCTGTCAACCATTTGCGTTTATCAGTAAGAATAGTTTTGTAGGTCGAAAAGTTTCTTTCCCTGGTACATGTATAAAAAAAAAAAAAAAAAGTCTTCCTGTGTTACGTTTTTTTCCATGCTTTCACAATTAAGTACATTTGCAATGGTACAAATTGTTTTGTACCCGGGATTTTTGCCAAATACTTTGCAAAGTTTATCTGACGCTATTTTCGCAAGGCAGTGAGTTGTTTCACTGGACAAAGTCTGCGATAATTCGCCCATCAAGGAGAGTGAATGTTGCAAAGCATTCTTGCGCGATTCTAATTGTCTGATAATTTTAGGTATTCTCGAGAAGTGGTTGTGTATGTACTTAATTTTGTTCTCAATATCACTTGTAGAAAAACATTTTTAAGATACATAAATAGTGGCTATATCATCGGGACTTAGAGAGTCTACAACTGTCTTCACTGATTTACGTTATCTCCATAATACGCCATAGTTTCTAGCCATGAGCTCTACTGGTTGAGAAGGTACTGGAAAATGTTTCGCAACTTCGCGAAAGATACATCGCGCACACGATCTTTCATAAATATTTTCTTTACATTTGATACAAGTGCGTTTACTGCTACATATTAGCATCTGATTGTTTCTATTACGCAATGAAGATCGTGTGCAGGACAAGTCAGGTGGACTAATAGGATACCACACTATCTTCTATTATTCTATAGAACATTTTATTCTACATCGGCGTTACAATATGAATCAGTTCACTTTAAATATAACCTACTTTCTTGTGATATACTCTCAAATATGCTAGTATGCATTAATAAAATTCGGAAATATGTAGTATCCTGCAAAGTTTACGAAATATGCATGCACATCGAAATTCACTCAAAATATGCACTTACAGGCACCAACACATGCGTCTCAAACGAATCCTTGCAAGTCCGTCGGAGAGAAGAAAACATTTTCCATACGTTTCTGCATGTTACTATAAACATGCATTTTGCATATAAATCTGGGCTGTATTAATAATTTTTATATCGGTGGTACTCTTCCTTTATCAGATAGTCAAAGAGAAGCAAATCAAGCTTATAAAAAACCTGTTATTGCTGTACTGTCCTTAAGCTGACAATTTCTGAAGTGACAAACTATAAATTTAGTATTTCGAATGATTCCTTATAGCACTCGGAAAACAAACTGCTGAGAATTATGCACGCCGGCCGCTGTGGATGGCATGCATAATTATTTTGTTCGGTAGACACAGATTATATACCCAGCAGGAATACTAAGAAAGAAGTGTCCAGAAACTAATTTCAAACTGCAGATCTCTTCTCCTGCAGTTTGTAACTGCTTAATATGTTTTATAAATAATACATACAGTATAGAATATCGAAAATTTAGTGTTTTTTAATTATTTTTTTTAAAGTTTAAAAATCTGTGGGCATAGTTTTGACGTCATAACTGACAGGTATTTACATTTTTCTATCTGGAATACGAGAATTATTTTGCACAGGCGGGTTTTACGGTGTAGATTGCGCACATCAAAATATTTGGAAGACATCCTTTGTCACTGGAAATGGTAAAATCAAATTGGAGAATGGTAAATTTGGGGGAGAATGATAAATTTGAGGCAGAAGGCTAGTTAATTCGAAAGAACTGTGCCCGTCTTTGGAGGGGAGGGGGGCGAGGATGAACATCCTGGAACTTGGAGCAATTGAATATACTAGCGAAAATATGGGAATATACTATTCTAATGAAAAACATAGAACTCTATGTTGTTACTGAGAAAGATTTTCAATTTTTAGTTGGTTTAATACTATTTTATAAATACTGAAATGGCTACTTTCCAAAATTATCATATACTGGCATCAATTACCCGCTACGATGGGTTAAATTAAGAAAAAATAGTAATATGTTCCGTTAGTTACTTACTTTTTACTATTACTAAAGCGCTCTTTGATGTCGGCCATTTTCGATGATTTTTATATATCCCTTTTCTCTTCTAATGTTGCGGAGTACGGCATCAGGAGTGTCACTGTTCATCTCAGTGATCCCGAAAACTATGAATTCGACTGATATTGGTCATTTCAATCATATATATATATACTTATATATCCCCTCCCCACGTTGTGGGGCTGAATTTGGATTTGAATGGCATCAGAAGTGTCACTGCTCATTTCAGCGACCACCAAAAATTATAGATTCGGCACTAGTATCCGTCATTTTCGATCATTTTAAAAAATATGTCTCTTCCTCTCCCTTAAGTTATACCGTCAAAATGATATGACAAAAAACATCTCAGGCCCGAATCTCATCTATGTTGACAATTTGATTCAAGATTTATTAAGTTGTACAGTAAGAGACACTTCTGGATGGTATACCAACGTGGAAATTTACGGCAGAAGTGTATCATCCAGAAGTGTCCCTTACTGTGTCGAAGTGATATGATAAAAACCACCCCAGAACTGAACCTCATCTATTAAGATAGGTTGGGTGGTTTAAGCGTGATAAAGTCACAAAGACATTCACTTTTATTTTTGTTATTTTTACGTCTCCCCCTCCATTTCCCTACGTTGCACCGTAAAAGTGAAATGACAAAAACATCCTAGACCTAAACCTTATCTATGTTGAAAGTTTGATCGAGATCGGTCGGGTGGTTCAAGAATTATTGTTTTATTTATTTTCTTATAATGTCCCCTCCTCCCCTAAGTTCTACTGTCAAAGTGAAATGATAAAAACACTCCAGGCCCGAACCTTATCAATGTTGAAAATTTGATCGAGATCGGTCGAGTGGTTCAAGGGGTTAACAGTCACAAACACAGTCACTTTCAATTTTATACTATAGATGATGTTATTGCGTTATTTCAAAAGAACATACCAAGAAAGTTATCAAAGAACTGTAACATGGCATAAAACAAAGAATATCTTAATTATAACATAGCATAAAACAAAGAATATTTTGAAGACTTTTTGAGAAAAAAAAAACAACTTACATACTTAATTTGCGTATGAATGTAATGTTACGAATGAAAGCACTTTGTATTATGTTTCCGAATGTGCATGTATTTTTGTACTTCCGTACTGATCTGTAAGACTGATAAATACAAAACTCAAAATAAAATAGACTCAATGTCATTAATGTCATTAAATGGATGTCTAGCTTATCAGCTAGACATCCATTTAATGACATTAATGACATTGAGTCTATTTTATTTTGAGTCTAGAAAGTAATGTAAGGAAACAAATAAAACTGGCACACACAAATTCAATACTGAAGCAAACGTAGCGAGCTTCTATTATTCGACTCAATCGGCATTCCGATTTGTTGGTGTATCTGTTTCATGATGACGTCCGTAAAAGTTATCAAATTTCGATGAGATTTTGTTATGTGCTTTCCTTCAGTCTTTCCAAGTAAGTCTGGTACTAGGGGTTACCCTCAATCAAGGAAAAAGGAGAAAAATCCACCCGATCTTGCAAATTGCCAGGGTACGAATTAAGGGAACAAGGGAGATTTACTTCCTCGATCATATTTTCAACCCTTCCTTCAAAGAAACTACTGAAGCAATTCTACCGGGGATACTCATTTTGCCCCCGAAAACAATGTTTAGTGATAAAAACTTCGAGTATATTGTCAGGTTCCACCGGCTCTTTCTCTTTCATCTAATCTTAATCTGCTAGCTATGTTCCAAAATGAACGATGGAAAGTGTTCGGTTTTGGCTTCTTCTAATGTTATACTCACAGCTACCACAATTTACACATTCTCTACCCTTGGTTTCACCATCGCTGAGATTAACTATTTTATTGTACTTATGGTTGTCACTAGTAATCCTATAGGTGAATTTCGATGACGACAATATACTATGTGTAACAAAGTTACGTATGGATTTGCACATGTTCTACATTATACATATTCGTTAAAGATACTTTCAATCCTATATTAAACACATTCGGAAAGTTTAGGGGCGGGTATACTTATCTCAAGTAATATATAGATAATTTAGTTATTATTAAGTTATTTGATTTAATAAATTGCTTATTTATTACAGTCGTCAGATAATCATGTTTATGTATGTGTGTTGGGATGGAGGGAAAGTGTATTTGTCTCATTTTGCATTATCCCGCCTTCAGACCTCTGTGTTTTGTTGGGTCTCATGTTATCTCTTCAATATCAATAACCTAATTCACACACTAAATTTACCCATTATACATCCGGAAAATTTTTCCTATAAACTTTGTAAAACTAGTACAATTTTGATAAAACAGCGTATTTCTTTAAGGTATCCACATTAGTTGAGGTTCAAATTGATCACGGATAAGCGAGTAAAAGAGGGTAATTTGCCCAAAGAACTAATATTCATGACACTGGTAAAAAATACTTACACTTGGATAAATTTCTAATTTCTCGTTTTACACTAAGTTGAGGATAAGGAATTGGATGGAACCATTTCTGAACATATAGGTCCATGGGGTCATGAGAAAAATTACTTGAAAGTTGAGATCTTTGAAGTACCGCTTACGCTAATGATGAAGTGTCCACGTCTGGATACATTTCTCATTGCGCTTTTTATACCAATTTGAGGACGCTGAGTCCAAAGGGACTATTTTAAAAAAGTATTTGTCTATGGCTTTACGAGAAAATGACCTTAAAGGAAAGCACTATCAAAGTTTCCTTATTTAAATAGCACGATTTAAAAATATTTTCCTCGATAACTCACCAAACTGAATCGTTTTTGAAACAAAACAGTGTATATCTTCTTTGAAGTTTCTCAATAACCCCAATTGCATGGTGTTAAAATCAGTCAAGAAGCAAGTTCAGTGATAATTTTCGCAACAATTGTTGAATTTTTATACAATGGTGCACATGTTTCTTGAGTTCGCATTATCCTCGATTCTATCACCGGCGGATCACTTATAACTATAGATGCACATCTGATCAATACGTACATCATTTTTTGGCAAGACATTAAACTGCAATCAACCATGTTGACTCTTTACCTACTTCTAGAATACGTACAATTATGCTCGAACGATCGCATTTTAAAAATTTACCGCAAGTCCTGCCTTGTACTTGAGCTGAAGTTTACTATCAAATACTATTTACGTCAAATCAATAATGAAACTTTTCCGAATTTGAAAATCTTTCTTCTTTTCTACTAATCTCATGTTGTTTATTATTGATGACATATAGAACTGTTTCAATTGTGTGATTACGCATCTATATTTCGGAAAATTTTAAATTTTTTAGGTCACTGGCTATATGGTTAATCAAGGATTCTTTGACATGAGTAATGTGATGTAAAATGTTGAGTATTCATCTTTCTCAAAATTTTAATTCAGATAAATCTCGTTCTTATTTTTTTCCCGAAGAAATGGCTATACTTGTCAGGGAAAAGTTGAACATTTTGTTTCATATATAGGTTTATATAGTATTGTTTGCTATTTTATAAGAGATTTGACGGAATTCCCAATTTTTGCCATCAAAAATTAAACAAGAGTAATTAGTTTTCGTTACAATTTAGACATTACTTCTTTTAGTCTTTTTTTTTTTCAGCTTTTTCTTTTTTCGTTTGGTAGTTGCTTTGGAGTCAACTAAAATGTACGTACATATCGACCTCTTGAGCTTTCTAGGCCAGGAGGCCATGGGAAAAATCGTTTATTGCACAGTTAAGTAAATAATTAGTAGATAAATTAACAACAGGCACCATGAAAATACTGAATACCTCTAATACGCTATTTTCATATTTCTTACGGGTAAAGCAACATTCATAGACGACATAATTATTACTCGTAACTTGAAATGCAGAACAAAGCTATTACTCGCTACTGACACTTAACTTGCTTTTACTACTTAGCATCAGATTTACCTTACTATTAACTGATATATTAATAACTGCACTACATTGAAAACGAAACGGCAATGGGGAATTTTTCTTCTCTCCCCTGTCATCTCTAACAGCAAACGAAATCATAACACCCCCTGCCTGTCTCATCAGACCAGAGCGACCTAGAGTGCCATCGGGCTCCGGAATGTTGTCATGTTTGATCCATAGCCATTAATAAGCCTTATATTAATGGTCGGACGCAAACAAAATGCAAAATATAATACATGACAAAAAGATCTGTCACACATCCATTTTCATCTGGACCTGAGATGGGATCAACTTATGTGTCAAATGCGGTTGCTCCTGAAGGTTTTCTCGACTTTGTGAAAGTGATGTAGTACAATGAACTGAGACACGCCGAGCTTATTTGACAATCGCCGTGTGCTGGTGACTGAATTTGCCTCAACAGCATGTAATGTGACCTCAGAATCTGTTATCCTGGCGCGGCCGGACATTGGCTGATCTTCGATATTTTTATAATCTGCACGAAATTTCTAGAACCAACGAGTAGATATGATTTACTTCACCTTCCCCTTTCGCGCGGCAAATGTTTTGGATTGTTGCCGTAGTGTTACGTCCGAGTTCGAACTTCTATAATAACAGTTCAAGTATCAGACGTTGTTGAGCATTTATTGTAACTGCTACTAAAAACTGATTGAAGACACTGACGGAGTTGCAGTCTCTGTGTTAAGTAGTCCGCTTAGCGCGCTACCTCTTGGACCAGTTTGACGTTGTACTTACGATTGATCATGGCGGGTACACGTGCCTGTTGTTTTGGTTGTGGAAATACTGCATGACTTATGACTCACCTTTGTATAATGAAGTCACATTTTAAAACCGTCATTAATTATTACTATAATTTTTCAATACCTAATCTCTTATGCTTCATAACAAATCTTTTTATTAACTTATTAACTACGATTATTATTTTAATTCTGATCAGATTCATTATAAATAAACAAGATTTGTTTACTTTTCAACTTTCGTCCCTTTTTCTAATTCCTTTCTCCCTATTTCATGTTGTAATTTTAGACTTAGTTAATAGCCATTATTGCATTCTTACCTGCTGCGGAGATGTTACTGGCTCAAATTCGTAGCAATCTAACACCTCTTTCTTTATCTTTAGGTGGGAATTATTACCATTTTCGAACAACTGTTCCAAGCTAAGTGTCATTCTGTGCCACAAATTATGAGATTTTCCTAAGTACTTCATTAAGCACCTGAAAGGAAAAGAATAAATAAGAATAATCATAATCATAACTTTATTTCAGCAATATATATATATATATATATATATATATATATATATATATATAAAATAGGAAAGACAAGATTGATCATAATACAAAGAACTGTTAAAATAAACCATGTAACAGAAATTCTTTGTACTTTACACTATTTCTAATATTTCTGAATCTCTTACAGAAATATGAAAATTACAATTCAAAAGAAAAATGATAAAGGTGATCAGAAAACGAACGCGAACAATGCGGAACTTGAAAAATGTTTCTGCAACTTGAAACTTGAACACACTATTGGTTTTTTTGTATTTTTTTTTTTAATGAATGAAAATAATAATAAACTTCCGTAACTAATCAATCAAATTCCGTATTCAATAAGAAAACTCAATGGGATAAATTCCTCATTATCAAACACTGGTGGCAGATAGTAGAAACACAGACATGCAGAAGATATGTATTTTGTTTCTCTACGATTGAAACTAGAAATATTACATACATCCTGCTAGTATTAGCATTGTTTCTGCTACTGTGGATGTTTAAATACGATCTAGACACGACGATAATGGACAATATGAGGGAAAAAAAGATGAAATGTATACAATAATTTATCATATGAAGCGATTACTTATATTACATAAAGCACTAGATAATCAAAATACATACCGTTTGATAGGAATCTGTGGCACACACTGACACAATGCTTCAATAAATGTATTCAGTGCACTTGGATGACAATCCTTTTGAATAACGTGAGCTCCACTACATAAGAATGGAACTATTTCTCCTACAAGAGCCTAAATAAAATACAGAAATTTATATATAACTTTTTTGTATCAAAAACAAATACACATGTTGAGCTTTAAGAAAGTGAGCTGAATCTTTCTAGAAGGGGTAAACTGAGAAGATGTTTCTTGACTACTGAGATACGTATATACCAATCATATCCAACAGAATGCTCTGTGACGTCACTGTTTGCTTCTCGTCTTCTCAGAGAGGGAGGAGATATCACGTATCTTGACATTGTTAAAATGCAGTGTGACAAGTAAATATGAAAGTGTAGTCGATGATTTTGCAAGCATACTCTCGTAGATTTATGACTACGCGTACACTGCCACCCTTGCTCTCCTACATCCCCTTGACCAGTTGGAAACGACTAGTATACACAGTTTCTATCGTTAAGTTCAGTATAGAAATCACAGAGACTACAATGTGTATAATAGAGCCAATTGACCTTGGACATCGTGTATTTGATACGTCTGGTAATGCAAGTCACTGATTGGCCGGATATGCACACGTTCACTGACCTCCATAATCTATATGCCTCTGTTGATGCCTTGTTTAACTACAGAACGCTAATATCTATTTATAGAAACTATAGCACATATTCATAAGAAAAGTGGTTCATCTGGTGCCTCTGTGTGTTTACTGCTTTATTTATATTTCTTTTCCTCAGCACTATTTTTGTTCCTGATTACCGGATCCTTATTTTTACATTTCCTCACTCACTGACAAACTACATAAGCCAAAATAAATATTCAATCATCTTAGTGCCAACATTCACAAAATTTGCGAAGTGTTAAACTTATGAGTAGAATTAATGTTTACAACAACCAAAAATTAATTGAGGTACAATCATATGGAACATAAATTAAAGAAATATTGTAGAATTCCGCATAAATTATTACTGTAAATATTGTTTTTGTAAAAACAGTGAACTATGGGAAATACAGGTACAAGAATTAAGGACAGTCAAAAATTGAAATTAAGTCGCTGAATACTTTCCACTAATTGTTCTTTACAGGAAACAGAACATACAATACGAGATGTAAAAGTATGGATCCTGTAATACAGTAATAAAAATTGTGCTAATGACGTTCCAGAGACAAAAGAAATATTGAAGTAATAAACAAGAAAGCACAAGGTAGCCACTCCACCCCTTCTTTTCTTTTCTTTCTTTCTTTCTATATTTGTTTACAGAATGCTAGGTTTAAGTTGATACTAATGTCCTTTTTAGTTCCTTTCTTCATTCATAAGAATGAACGAGACATTAGCAACTTTAAAGAAAAGACGAAACAGAGACACGAATATCAACATGTTTGCCTCTTATTAAGAAGGCAACCTAACATTTACCAGCAACATAGGAAAAAGGTCGGCCTACTATTAATGGTACAGAATTATTTCCTTTACATGGTTGCTTCCTATATACTTGGACGGAAAATAAGAAGTTTGATCTTAAAATCTTAAAGATTCAAATTTAAGTTATCTGGATGGCTGCAAAAAAACATCATCTCAGTTCTTTGGAAAATGTTTGGTATCTTATTCTATTAAGCTTTACTAGCACAAAAACATCTGAACATACGTAAAAGCTGACTTCCTTTTAACTTGATAACCAAAGCTCCTCCGTGGCTAAGCGGTTAGCGTACGCGCCTTTGACATGGGAGACCCGGATTCGATACCCGGCAGGAGCTCAAGTGGTTCAGATTCCACGTTAATCAGTAGATCCCGTCTCATATAGCCTCGCTGCTGAAAGGGACGTTAAACTCAAAATCAACTCAACTCAACCCAACTCAACTTGATGACCACTGTTGCCCTTTAATTACTAAAGAATACTGTCGAGTTAACTTCGTGCTTTTTTGAACACAGAAACACTACTTAAACATCAACAATACCCAAACCAGTTAAAACAAATTATTTTATATAGTTTTTACAATACTAACATCATATAATAGTTAACTTGTGGTATCTTCAATATAGTAAACGAGAAGTTCTATTTGCTAAGGAACTATACAGATGAAGAACTTCGATCATTTATTAAATACAGTGTTAAATTTTAATTAAGCTATAAATAACCTCAAAAAGTTCACGAACTGTTTATAACATACAAACCGAAATACATATTCACATTTAACAATAAAATTACAATAATAATAATAATATATATAAAACAAAAAACACGACAAACTTCAGTTTTGTTTGTGCTTACGTCCCGACTACACATTAAGCAATTAAATTCAGTTGTATTTGTACTTTTCTTCCTTTTTCCTATTTTAGAAAGTAATACATATCTATACTTACGTGCTTTTGTTTATCACTAAGAATTTTCCATATTCTTGGAAAAAAATCTAACCACACTTGTTCCGCCAATTTTGTATCCATGTGACATAACTGAGCCGCAGCAAACAGAAAGTGGAAAGTCTTAACTTCTCGTACGTTTTCTATAAACTTTGCCTGTCGGGTTACCAGTTGCTGTAATGCTGTTCGTTGGTCAGGGACTTCCCTTTTTGGTGGATCCGATGATACTGATGACAGTTCGATGTCAATTTCATCCTACGATTATAACGAGAGAAAAAATAAATAAATAAAAAATAAGAGGACTTAAACGAACTTGTAAGATGATATACTATTTAAATTATATATTTGGGATTTCCGATACAAGACCGATATACAAACGCAACTAGGAGACAGTCCGCATAACGCCTGTTTACAATAGATTTCTACGCACATTACATTGCTAATCCCGGTGGTTTTTTGGCAGAAGTTCTATAGATTTTAATGCCTCATGCCAAGGTTGCCTGAAAGAGTATTTGAAATCTTCACATGTGTTGCCTCTCTCAGGGGGTAGAGACTTCTATGGTTGTATGTCTTCCTTCATTATATAAATGGCCATTCAGTTAACATATAAAACACGAGTAAAATTTTTATTATCAGAATTACAGTAAATTCAAAATGGAATGAAATGAAATCTTTAAGTTTTACGCCCCACACTTATGCCGGTTAGGCTAAAGGAGGCGATGAGAAATTAATGAAATGGTGAAATGAAGAAAGTAGGAGGAAACTGGAGAATCCCCGAGAAAAAAACACGCACACGGTGCTTGTCCACCACAAAATTCACTTGGTGCGACCTGGGATTGAACCAAGAACCCCATGCACCAGAGGCAAGTGCTCTACCACTGGGCCATTGCGGCTGCCCTACAGTAATGAATAGTCTTACTAGTAAATTCAAATATCATTATTACATGAAATTATTTCCTTACTGAATTATAATACTTCTTAAAAGAGGGAAAAGGAGAGTCAATTTTTCAATTTAAAATTCTCATTCAAAAGCGTACAAGAACTTATGCACTCTCGAAACTTTCGGTTTCTTTGAATCCCAGTAAACGGACTCTTTCTCCCTCAACATACTGAAATCTAATATTTCACCAATGCATCTGTTTAATTGTCAGAAACAGACAGAGATTTAAATTAGTTCGTAATCTTTTAATCACCATGGTTCACACTGAAATCCTGATATTGATTACCCTGACTTTCCTCGAATTTTCATGATTAAGTAAGTACATTTTCCCGGATTTGAGACATCGTGAACATTACCATTTATGGTTAGATTTAAAAAAAAAAAAAAAAAATACTTTTTTTTTTTTAAAATTAAATCGGCCTCTATTATTGCAACAGCCGTCGAACGGCCTGCTTTCTTATTACTATTAATATTATTAAATGCAGTATATGCTTACTTTGTTAGTGAAAATGCTTAGTGTAAGTCACACTTTCTGTTTGACTGTCTGGAATATAATAAAACATTAGTAACAAATAATAATACACTGACGTAATATCTCGGCATTTTGAATATACTATAACATAGCCTATCTCTTAGATTATCTACAATCAACAAATCTAACTTATTTTCTTCTGTAGTACCTCAAGTTTTTATTTAATTTGTTCTTCTCCCAAAGTTCACAATTTTAACTTCTTTTGGTGCTTCTCAAGCTTCTTTCTCTCTAAAGATTCTTTTTATCATCATCATCTTGAATCTGCACTGATTTTTTTTAGTGTTCATATCTTCTGTGAACAATTGTAATGCTTGTTAACACTGCTTGAGTAATATGAATTTTCTGAATACTTTCCTGAAATCTGATCGCATTTTTTCTGACTCTTCCGTGAAATATAGCAATTTTCTAGACACGGTATATTCTGAAGAATTTCCTTGACTGATTTTAGTTTCCCTGATTTTCAAGGTGTGTGAATCCTACTGAAACAACGAATTCACCACTTTGCATGATACACTCTAGTTAGTTGAGAAATAGTTTCCTCGTCAAGTGCAAGATTCTCAATCTATTTCTGGCATTGTCATTTCTTTCTGACACACTTACCTCTTTGTCGTGTGTTTCTAATGATGTATCGACGTCAGGCGGCTCTTCTTTTGTATTACTAAATATGACAAAATTAGCCTTTTCTGTTGGATCTGCTAGATTAATTACCGAACATACACCGGGCAGAAGGTTAGTAATGGACGAACTTTGAATCGGTGTAGCTACAAAAAGACAAAGAAAATATTAAGTTGTAGTTTTTTAATATTAATGGTAGTAATCGTCTAAATTTTGGACATTCATTTGCATCTATACATTTTACGGCAGAAAAATATTTATACATTATCCAAATTTGAGAGCTAATATCGAATGATAATACCTACTTTTCGTAAAATCAACAGTTTATAAATTCGAAATGACGCAAACTAAGTACATGACAAATTAGGATGAACTGTAATTCTGCATTTTATTCATGATAATAACGGAAATACTTAACATTTTGTAAATTTTTTGCTCTTTTCCACAATATGATATAAATTGAGAACATATTGCTAATTTGGAACAAATCTCCAACTACAGGGTTTGTATGATAAGTAATGAGACCAGGTCTGGAAACATTGTTTTATTGATCTGATCTGTACAGGGACTTAAAAGCTTTCGAAGTACTCTCCTCTTGCGTCGATGCACTTCTGCAATCGATGTTTCCACGCTGCAAACGCCCCCTGGAAGTCAGCAGCCGGCATGTCCTTTAGAAATGTGGTCACGGCTGCTTGGATGGCTGTGACGTCTGCAAAACGGGTTCCTTTCAAGCGTGGCTTCAGCTTCGGGAAGAGGAAGAAGTCGGCCGGGCTCACATCTGGGCTGTAGGGTGGTTGTGGAAGGACTTCCACCCCAATCCGGGTCAAAAAGGAGGTCACTAAGAAGGCGGTGTGGGCAGGGGCATTGTCGTGATGCAACTTCCACCGGCTAGCGATCGCCGGTCTTTTCCGCTTGACGCTCCTGTGCAGTCTCTCAAGGACTTGTTTGTAGAAGGCGGCGTTGACGGCTTGTCCTTGGGGTACAAACTCCTTGTGGACCACCCCCACATTGTCAAAAAAAACAATCAACATTGTTTTCACCTTTGACTTCGACATTCTGGCCTTCTTGGGGCGCGGGGACGCAGGAGTGTGCCACTCCGCGCTTTGACGTTTCGTTTCAGGGTCGTACTGGAACACCCACGACTCGTCACCTGTTATGACGTCATCTTCAAAGTTAGGGTCACTGTTCATGAGGTTCAACAGTTCCTGACAACAATCAACACGTCGTTGCTTTTGTTCGTCAGTCAACACTCGCGGCACCAGTTTCGCACAGATTTTTCTCATTCCCAATTGTTCCGTCACAATCTTGTGCACTGTTGTGTGGTTCATATCGAGTTCATCAGCAATCAATCTCAACGATAATCGACGGTCTGAGTTCAGGAGATCCCTCACTTTTGCCACAGTTTCGTCCGTAGTCACTGTTGTCGGGCGTCCAGCCCTCTCCAGATCCTCAACGCTTTCCCGGCCGTTCCGGAACGCACTGTGCCAACGAAACACCTGGGCTTTGGATAGGGCTTCCTCTTTGTAGGCCTCCGTGATGAGAGAAAGCGTCTGAGTAGCCGTTTTCCCCAGGCGAACGCAAAATTTGATCGCATAACGCTGTTCGATGGAACCCTCCATGTTTGTTGATTTTCCGCCGTGACAAGAATGTTCACAAGGGCTTTGTCCAAGGCTTGTCCGCGCTCCACTAAGGCTCGGAGCCAACTGACGCGCGGTGCGTTGCTTTGCTCGGACCCCCCCCTACATCCTCCATCACCGACA
The DNA here is from genome assembly GCF_964235325.1 of Thermobia domestica. NCBI lineage: Eukaryota > Metazoa > Arthropoda > Insecta > Zygentoma > Lepismatidae > Thermobia > Thermobia domestica. Next base: position 74,992,563 of record NC_137468.1, read on the forward strand.
AACCCGCTCCAGCGACACGCGCGCCGCGGCGCGGCGAGTCTCATTACTTATCATACAGACCTTGTATATCTCTTAACTGCCTGATCTCTGAATGCGATAGTGTTAACAAAGACTGTTACCTACACACAGCAAGATATCTGTTCTTCTCTCATACTAATTTTCTTCTCTCCTTTGTGTACTCCAACAACAGATCATTCGAGGATTGAATGTTATGTGTTTCTATTTAACACCTTCAGTGCATTGATTAGTACATAATTACAGACGTAGAAAAAAAAACTAATGTGAATCATGTAAATTTTAATTACTTATTTAGTTATTTTTTATATCTCTCCCTTCGGAAACTGAACTAAAACTCTGACACGTCATAAAATTTCTTTTAGTATTTCAGAACAAAATTTAAATATGTTTGCTATCTATCTTATCAAAATATTTCACTAAAACGCAATCTAATCACTTCAGTACTTTTCCAACAATAGAAACATATGTTTTATCGAAGTAAGCAAATTTCGCATTTTGGTAAGCAAACGCCATTGGTTTCATTTAACTTTAATGGACAAAACTGAATTCTTTAACATCGTCAATTTTCCTTTTTACATTACTTACTTTGAACTGCTGTAACTATGAGAAGCTCAATACATTGTTTGATCCAGTAGTGCGGTCCCATCGCTTCCCAATTCTGGGAACAGATGATGTAGAGAAGCCGATCGTGAAGCCGCCTTTTCATGCTACTGTCAAATACTTCGAAGAACTTCGTTCTGATATGAGGCTGAACACATCGAAGGCCAGCCAAAAATGCAGGTTCTAATTTAGAAGTGAGTTCAGAGCCTTTCAGTGATTCATCTCTTCAAAGAAAGAAAAAAAAATCATAGGATAAGATTATACATTCATATAGTTATTATACAAGAACTAATGATTGAAAATAAAGGAATATTACAATACTACGTTCGACTAACATTGCAATCTACTTGTTACTACCAGATATACTGGGTGTCTCTTAAATGAAAATGTAAGGATGCCGTTTACCTGCGTCTGGGCGAAGAAGAGGATGGGAGGCACACAAATTTTGTAAGAATATGGTGAATGGGGGCATGTTTGAAATGGGGGTTGGCCATCGGCACGTTAGCATAACAGACAGTAAATTTCATTCACTTATGCTGTGAATCCAGGTAAATGACATTTAACATTGGGCGCATAAAAAGTGTACAACCCAAACGGCTCATCCTATTTAAAAAAAAAGAAATCCTTCACTTTCGATTGACAACATCATACTTGGAGACGGTTTCCCCTCTTGCATTTTGTTGTAGCTCTGATAATAACAGAGAATATGTCAGGGGACTGTTGAGACACCCTGTATAAAAACAAGAATTTTAGGAATGATTTAAAAAATGGATCAAAAGACTACGAACTTGGCCAATAATTAGTTTTTAGATCAGGGCTACAAAAATTCTGAACGACCTTTAAATCGATTTTTTTTCTTGGTATTTTTTACGGAATAAGCATATCATACTGAGTTACGTGAGAGTTTGGGTTTGGCTACACTATATGTAGTTCTCCAGATATAACGCTTACAAGAAAATTTTTGCGTGAAATACAGTATATTGGATCTTTTGATCCAATAAGACTTTTTAACTTACTTTATTGAAACTTTCAACAACTATACACATTAAATTGAACAACTAATACAGATACATTTACTTAAAGAGTGAAACTGAGGCATTTATAATCAAATTATTAAAAAACAAAATAGTTAATAATAGCTAATTTAGATTTCATGCAATATTAAATTCTGCTCGAAAACACATTTGACAAATTCAACTCCAAGTGCTGCATTTAATTTTTCGGCACTAGGAGATTAAACTCTAGCACCTTCAGATATTATATGATAAGGAAACCTTGACATTCTTCCCATCCTAATTAGCTACCATCATAAATGAAAATGCTGGGTCTTCTTTCTCATAGCCTTTCCGCTTTTTCTCATTAAAATTCAAAACAACTTTCCAAAGTAATATGTTAAAAATGGAAGCATGTTTACACATCCCTAAAAATTTAACGCACATTTAGAATTTTATTCACAATTCTTGCTCTAGTAATCTCATGTATTGCTGTATATCAAATAAATACATGCTGAACTTGTCAATAATGCAACACTTTCTCATTTTCTTACGAAAATTTCATTTTTAGCAGCTAACTTACCTGTACACGTAGTTTACTAGTTCCAAAAATTGAGCATTTAAATCCAAATCATCAGAAAATCGCTTCTCAACATATTGCATCATTTTGACAAGCAATATTGATTTTTCCCTCAAACTAGGACCTTGGTTAATTGCGATAGGATTTTTGTTCTTCATCCAATCTTCTAACATCTGAAGAAATAATAAATAAAATAAATAAATTAAAAAAAAAAAAAAAAAAAAAACGGAAGTTAGTATAGTTAAGTATTTTGGGCTTCAGAATTTTACAATTAATTTTAGACTGATTTCTATAATAGATTGATTTTGGAGCACAGAAAAAAGGCAAGAATACGATAAGACAAGAGAATGTCATGCCTATTATCTGACATAACTGTATTCATCCATAAAATGTAATACTGAGATGTAAAATGAAATGAAATCTTTTTGTTGAACGTCCCACGATTATGCCCTTTAGACTAAGGGAGACGATGATTAAACAAATGAATGATGATGGAAGATGTGGTGGAATGAGATAGTGGGAGGAAATGGGAGTACCCGAGAAAACCCACAGACACGATTTTGTCTACCACAAACTTACTTGGCCGGGGATCGGACCAGGAACACCATACACCAGAAGTAAGCGCTCCACCATTGAGCCACATTCCCCCCCCCCATACTGAGATGTGTATGAGAACATAATAAAATAATTTACTGTTCTGTATCAATGAAAGGAAACAAAAAACAGAAACTACACCAAAAAAAGGTTTATAAATTATACTAAATTATTTGGTCATGTAGTAAATTTTTAATGCATTTATCGTGTGAAAACTATTTAGAAAATAAAGGACTAGTAGTGACTATATTTCTAAGGAATTAACTGGTCAGTAAAATACCTCTTTTAGTATATTACAAACCGGTAATATAATACAATGTTGAACTGAGTTGTAGCTAAGATCTACTTTAGCTTTTATTACTTGATTTAAATGTATGAAACATTTATGCATACAATTTTTCATACTATGTTTTCATTGTATTTTATTCCTTGCAAAATCCTATCTCATAATATATTTATCCTTTACGACAGTACTTCCCAATTTTTCTTTCATTGATTACGAATTTTCCTAAACGCTCACGACATCGTAACAACTTACGTTAAATAAGGATCGGGCATCGTTTTTGATGTTGCAGACGTTGACTAGTACAGTCTGTCTCGAATTCAATTTTAACTTAGTATTAAGTGTCGTGTGAAGAATAGACTTTGTAACGTGAGGTGGGGCGTTAAACCCCATTATTAGTGTTTGGAAGAGACATGAGCCTCTTACTAACTCGTATCTCTCTTGGGGGGCGCGGTGGCTCAGTGGTAGAGCGTTCACCTCTGGTGCTTGGGGTCCCGGGTTCGATCCCAGCCCCCGCCAAGTGAACTTTGTGGTGGACAAACACCGTGCTCGTGGGTTTTCTCGGGGTACTCCCGTTTCCTCCCACTTTCTTCATTCCACCATTTCACTCATCTCTCATTATCACCGTCTCCTTTAGCCTATCCGGCATAACCGTGGGACGTAAAACTCAAAGATTTCATTTCATTTTTTTCGTATCTCTCTTGGTGACTGAATGAGGGGCGATGATGAGAATGTGGTGGACACAATTTTCTCGTATTCTGGGTCGGTTCGGACAAGAACGCACTATTCTATTAGCTGCAAGCTAATTCCCAGAACGATCAATCACACAATACCGAGGTATCTTTACTTATACCCTTTCTCTCCTGCACTTCTCTCTGGGATAGTATACGACTGTCGGTAACCTCCTAAAATCCGGAAAAGAATGTTGCTTACACTAGAATCACTTGTACCCTGTTAGGTGTCGCGTAGGCTTTGAGATAGGAGAGTAATATTTTTGAACTGACTTGACAACTAATTTCCAACTATATCAGGTTTATTACAATAAAAGTAAAATAAAGAGAATACATGAGCTTACATAACAGAATGAAATAATCTGTGAATGGTTGTATGACTTAATCCTAAATTACAATAATCAACTTAATTTTTTATCTCCCGATGTAGCGAAGTACGTTGCCTCTAAAACTTAAAACTAAAGGCATTCCTTGTACAAACGCAACTCTCAAGTTCCACACCTAGTTTTATTCTTACTTCCACATTTATTAATGAATAAAAAGAAACTCTAAAATTGTGAATGCCAGTTTAGTGCTATCTGAAAATGCTAACACAAAAATCCCTAATGTGGTGTGTTCAGGATGCTAACTAGAATCGCGGAGGTGTGATTCGAGTATCAACCGATGTCTGCATGAGCCGACTGCGGCAAACCAGAAAACCTTCCTCCGGGGTAATAGGCAGCTTGTCTCGTTAGGGTGAGAGACCATCATCGGCTTACAATACTGTCAATTTCACCGATTATCCATTGCTTGTAAAGACTAAGTCCGCTGGGATGTTTGACGAAATCGTGCTGTCAGAAAACTCAAAAGAGCACACCTGAATGAAAAATTTCAAAGTCCAGAAAATTGAACCATACAATTGAGTGACGATTGGTGCAACAAGCCGTGATCGAAAGAACAGTGGGTGCTGAGCGCTCCTGCCTTTATCACCTTTTTCTTAAATAGGATAGTTTACAATTTATAACAAAAGGTTCTTTCCTGTCTCCACGTAATGCCACTCCAGGTCCTGGGATGAGGAGAAGCCCCATCCTCAGGAACGCGCATTACTTTCGTGATATTTTCAAGGTTTATGATGTAAGCGGAAATTTTGTTTTGGAGCCAGAATCACAGATGGGGCCTCTTTTCTTTTCTTTTCTTTCCTTTGCCTCTTTTCTATCCAAATATGGATTTCTGTTGGCGAAAACATCCGTAGTGTCAATTTATTTATTTATTTATTTATTTTAACTGTTACCAACGGATTATTTTCACCAACTAGATTCCGGTGTCTATTTTCATTCTTTCCAACTTCCTTAATTAGAGAAATGACCAGTGAGTGAAAGACAATTGACATTTCAAGATTCTATTACTTTTGTTATTACTACTACGCCTTATGTTCCAGGAGACATCGTATATACGTCTGTTCTTCCACACGGAACTCGTCATCGTTTATGGCCTCTTTTGAAGTCGAGGGTCGAACCTGGACTTCCTCCCGAGAACGCGCGGTGTGTCATATCGACATTTTACATATTATATACATATCTGTCGCATACCATGCCGCTGATGTTCTGGTTTTTAAAGATGTTCCAATCCGACTGTCTAAGACCTCTTTAACTACACTAGGGGCAATGTGTAAATACCCAGCATACATACGAATGTTCCCCGAACATAATCCATGGCCTGTTGGTTGCTTCTTTCATGCAACACAAATGATTCAAACACTATCTTTGATATGCCGGGTCTTTACTTACATCGTACGGAACGGGCACGTAAGGAATGTGGCTAAACTCAAACACTCATTACTAAATGGTCTTTCCCTTCTTTTTCATTTTTAATTATCTTTCGCCTTTCATTAAGGAGGAAAAGAAGCGCTTCCGCAATTGCTAGCTACCAAACTGGGTCACGGGAAGAGCAGACATACATACTGACTATTACTGTTTTGGTTAGTCATTTCTTTCCTTTAAATTTGAGCTAGTATGTATCTTCCTTCCCGTCCGGCTTTTAAGATTTTTTTTTTTTTTTTTTTTTTTTTTTTTAACGCTGTCTCAAATCCTACACGTAACAACTTAAAAGTTTTCTGAATAGCAAGAAGTTATTTTTAGGTTCTAAAATCTCGCGGCATTCCCCATGCGGCTGTGCGACACACCGGTTGGTAAAGTCTGCTTTACAATATTACATTTCATAAAATGTAGGCTCCGTTAAAATAAATTGTAGAACAGAATCATGTAGACCATACAAATCACAGTCTTCTTATGACTTTTTTGTTCTTTATTACGAGATCACATTGAGCTAACAAACTGACCTTATGAATTATTTAAAAACTTAAAGAACACTTTATTTATATTTATAATCAGGCCCGTATTTACGGACAGGCCAGGGGGACATGAGCCAAATGCAGCAAATTAAAACAAAATGAGATTGAAGTATGGTATGTGAAGAAAAGAGGCCATCTACAAGAAGAAAATTTAAGGGAGAACCACACTGAAAACAATGTTGGTACCACAGCGCAACTTACTTTTCTCGTTATGACGGTACTGGCGCTAGAACGATCTGAGGCTATTGCTTATTAGTTGCAGTGTAATCCATCTACCTGGTTCTGTACGCCCACTTCAGTGCTGGTGACTTAATGTAAGCGTCTGTGGCCACATTGTTTAGGCTTATACTGAATACGAACACATAAGAGGGGAGGGCAAAAATTTTCTTGAGCCCATGGATGTAAAACACCTAAATACATAACTCCGTGTTACCTGATATCAGATTTTTTTTTTTTTTTTTTTTTTTTTTAATATTTTGATTTTACCTTACATTTTGTATTCGTTGAAAATCTTACAAATATGTCTTTTATCAAACTTGCGAAATATATATACACACAGCTGAGTACTTTTAATTCGAAGTCCCAGAGAACACGAAAAAAATCGAATTATCCAAAAATATGTATTGTTTAGAACCTAAAATCAAGCGAACAAATCTACTATACCTACAATGAAAAAAATATACACGTAGTACCTCTAAGGAAGCGTATTATTTGGTTGAGACAATACCGTAAACAAACAAATGATATTTATTTAAGTCACACGTACCATGGAAAACATATTTAAGTACAGTTCTACATATACGAGTAACTACCTTACCGTATTTTACGGACTATAAGACGCACTTCTTTTCTTTGAAAAAAGTGCCTCCAAAATTCAGGTGCGTCTTATACTTGAAATTAATATTAAAATGTCCAGTGTTTGATTTAAAATTTTCGTCAGTCTTAAAAAATGGCTATATATTGGATGCCGCAGGAAACCTATCTCTATCTGGCAAACGTTAGATTCAACTGGCAGCAGCAGTGCAACGATGCGACGGATATGAGTTGTGGGTATTCACAAGCTTGCTAACACTTGCTAGTAAAAATGATACGGTATATATATATATTAATTGCTTAAAAATTAAAGTGTGTCTTATAGTCTGTAAAATACGCTAATTATCTGATCTCACTTAAAGAAGTTCGTGAGCTTAGTCTGGTTTGATTAGATTACTTTTATACGGTCAACAAGCCTTCAAATTTCATTCATTGCGTGAAATACGTTATCAGTAAATTTTCAATCATTTCAGAAGCTTCAGATGAGGTTGGTACTTTTTTTTTTTTTTTTTTTTTTTTTTTTTTTTTTTTTTTTTACTTCATCGCTGATCTCATCTTTATCTTCTTTTTCATCAGACAGATTGTGCTTCGGGGTTATTCTTTCCTATAGCTGCCCCTCTGAGTAACAGCCAATACGTTGCAACTGCTTTCCTCTGTTGTAGTCTGTCCAACACTAACATTTCTTGTACTGTATTACTTCGAATTATCGAGACAGAGGGTTCAAAATTTCGAGTTACTCACGTTTTTTCCTCCATTGTTTACAATGCAGTTTTCAAGGGAAACAAAAGTTTGTTTGAATTATCCAAGTTCAAATGAACGGAGCTCCGCTACAATTATATAATTAATTTTTAACAAATACAGAATGTTAAAAAAGGAAGTGATATTCACAACCAATTGATGCTGCAAGTCCAATTACGCTTTGAAACACTGCAGATAATTATTCATAATATCTGTTTACAGGAAACATGAAGGTGAGTGTTATAAATGTAACTGTGACACTTCAATCCTCAAATAGATTTTTCACATAAAAACGTTCGTTATAACCAATCGCTACTATGTAAGAATTCCACGATTATAAAGCTACAGAATAAATAAATAAAAATAAATTATGTTTATAAACAAAAGGGAGTTAATCAGAAAACAAAGGATAATAAATTACCTTGGTGAATTATCACCAAACATATATTCACACATATATGTATAAATACGTGAAAGTATAACACTTACCTTTGTAATTGCTTTCATGACTTTAATGTCATTGGTCTTCTCTATGAGTCCAACCAAAATTGATCCAATAAAAGCTTTCCTCATTTCTACTCCCATTACACCAACACGATTCTTTACCAAGTCCAAACTCAAAATTAGAAGTTCGCTGGCAACTAGGAGAACAATGGAAGAATAATTCGTAAGAGTGTATACACTAAATATAAACAAGTATACAACAAAAAAACTACCAATTTTCAACAACTATATTGAAAATAACGATATATTCTTAAGAAGGAATTTTTATAATAGTGTCTCAGCAGACGTCTTTCGCAAATTATATAGTTTTTATTGTTTACGATTGAGGGTAATCCGGTAATCGTCACTTCTCTTATTGATTTTCAAACCTATATCTTCATCCAAGAATGTTCCATTATGTTACATTTGTATATAACTTTGTTTTTCTTCCTACATTTCAAGCTGAGTTAATATCAGTCATGTTATCTACTTAGCAATTTCAGTAAACTTAAGCTCTGTCAGCTATATTACTTAACGTCACAAAAGGGTACCAGATCTTTACGAGAGTATTTTAGTTGGGTGATGTGTAACATACTGTTTATATATATATATATATATATATATATATATATATATATGGTGTCCTATTAGTCCGTTTACATATCCTATCTCGGTAACTATTGAAGATACGATAAAATCATAAGAGAACAATGTTGTTGGAAAGTATGTTTTTTCAATCTAAAATGTTGGAATTTTCGGAATTGGACCAACCGTTTGGGCTCTACACTGGTATAGCGCCCAATGCTAAAGAAAAATGCAACGTTGCCAAGTCTTTGTTGGACAACAATGTAGTTTGAAGTATCTTGGACCAAGGAGAATAGAAGGGACGGCCATAATGAAGGATCACACCAAACGTTAACCCAAGCCAGTGGCGTCAGCATCAGAAGAGGAGGGGGCAGATACGAAAAAGAAATTGAACTGAATTTATTCACGGCAAACTGGTATTAATTGCTCAGTGATGTCAATGAGACGGTCATTTTTATTCATTTTTAAGGCCCGATAAAGGGGACATGTGGGGATAAAAGAAGACGTTTGGTAACCCTCAAAATTAGTTGCTGTTAGACAGAAATCTATCCCATTTCTCTTACTTTGAGGGTAAAGCGAGCTCCGATATTCTAAAAGCTGTTTTGCTACATTATCTGAGCTTTGTAAACGGTCATTGTAATTTTGTTTTCTTCATATTAGTAGGAAATTATCTAAAAAGTAAATATAATTTATTTAGTAAGACTATTCATGGCTTTGGATTGATTATTTTAACAAAAAAGACACTGACCAAAGCTTAAAACCCACTTTATTTTAAATTATAATTTGTAACTGTTTCGGATAGCTAGCATATCCTTCTTCAGACACTATCGAAAATAAATGAAAATACAGACACATATATAAATATTGTTATAACAAAGTTTAAATTATTTAACATTTGTCATAACAATATTTATATGTGTGTCTGTATTTTCATTTATTTTCGATAGTGTCTGAAGAAGGATATGCTAGATATCCGAAACAGTTACAAATTATAATTTAAAATAAAGTGGGTTTTAAGCTTTGGTCAGTGTCTCTTTTGTTAAAATAATTTATTTGTGAAGAGATCTATTATATTTTGTTTATTATTAACAGCAGATTTTGACTGCATTAAAGAGGTCATTTTATTAAAGTTATTATTTCATTTAATTAAACTCTGTTGTACCCTAACAGGTAAGTGTAAGAAGACTGACAAAGTGCTGTGATTTTTTTATGTACACCCTGTTTCAAAAAGAATATACGTATTTCGAATGCATATATTTATTAAACTTTAAGACATACGAATATGAAATTTTACACACATATTTACGAATTTCTCAAGTTCAAATTACAGATTTTCAATATGTCCTCCATTAGCGACACGAACAATATCACATCGATACTCAAATTCCTCCCATACTCGGGCAAGCATGTCCTGTGTCACTGATGTTATGGCAGTACGGATCCAATTCTTCAACTCTTCCAGGTTCTGTGGGAGTGGTGGTACATAAACGTTGTCTTTAACGAAAGTCCACAAGAAGAATTCACAGGGTGCCAAATCCGGTGATCGTGGAGGCCAGCTGAGACATGCTAAGTCGTTAGCTCCTTGACGATCAATCCAACGGTTTGGTAGTTTCATTCAGATATTCACGCATTTGGCGACTCCAGTGAGGGGGTGCCCCGTCTAGTTGAAAAATGAAATTGTCATCGTGCAGCCTCGGAAACTACCAGTTTTGTAACATAGCGAGATACTGCTGACTGTTAACGTGTTTCCATTAAAGAAGAATAGGCTGTAAACAGATGATCGGGATATCGCACAAAACACATTGACTTTGGGCGAATCTCGTACATGTTCAATGAATGCATGTGGGTTCTGTAGGCCCCAAATTCGAAAATTTTGTTTGTTTACCTGACCACTAACACAGAAAGTCGCTTCATCACTGAACACGATGCGCTGTGCAAAAGTGTTATCATTGTCAATAGCATCCAGAATCTCGTTACATAATGCCACATGTTTGCGTTTGTCATCAGGACGCAGAGCTTGTAACAGCTGTAACTTGTACGGCTTCATAACCAACCGACGTCTCAAAACACGCCAAATTGTTGTCGGTACTTGTAACTCCTGATTGGCACGACGAGTTAATTTTGAAGGACTACGTTGGAAAGCAGTTTGAATTCGTGCAACATTTTCTTCAGGAACACGAGGGCGTCCCCGACTCTTTCCTTTACATACACATCCTGTATATACAAACTGTCGATACCATCTGCGAATGTTTCACCCATTCGGAGGATCAATTTGGTACCTCAACCTGAAACGTCTTTGCACTGTTATCACGGAATTGCACTTCGCAAACTCGAGAACACAAAATGATTTCTGCTGCGGAGTAGCCATTTTAAACATATGACGGTTACCAAGCAAAACAGGAGACAACTGACATCTATCGCCTATTAATATAAACTAGACTATGTATTCGTTTCTCCAATAGCCGAGCCGAGGCGCAGCGATCGATAATTTGGACAAAATAATTCTTCGTAATATGTATATTCTTCTTGAAACAGGATATATATATATATATATATATATATATATATATATATATATATATATATATATATATATATATATATATATGAAATGAAATCATAAAGTTTTACGTCCAACGGTTATGCCGGCTAGGCTAAAGGGAACGATGAAGATGAGAAACGAATAAAACGATGAAATGAAGAAAGTGGGAGTAAACGGGAGAACCCCGAGAAAACCCACGCACACAGTGTTTGTCCACCACAAAGCTGAATGGGCACGAGCTGGGATCGAACCAAGGATCCTATGCACCAGGGGTGAACATTCTACCACTGTCCACTGTTTCTAACACCAGAAAGTAAAGTCCGACCACATAGACAATTCTACTTGAAGTATTATTAACTATGAGCTGGAACTTGTTACAGGTACTGAAAAAAATCATGTAGTAATTTTCTCCGAGTGTTTTTCCAAAGTTTCATTTCATAATGTATTACAAGAATAAAATATAAAAAATCGAACTCATGGAAAACACAAGAGGAAACGAAAAAATCTAAGTCAACAGCATAGGCTCAATTAATTACATTTTCACTTAAAGAGTTGAATCAATATTATCGCTCTTATCCGAAAGTTTCAATTTTAGTTTAATACTCTTTCTCATTTGTATCAATAATTAACAAGAAATCTGAATATATATGAAGGGTAAGGGGAAAAAACAAGGAATGTCCATGCGCGTGCTTTATCGGGTGCTTTGCCCTATCCGTTGGTGACTCTTGGTTCTATTTGACAGTATATGCCATGCATTCATAGATGTCGGAAAGTCCATGTAAAAAGGGGCGAAAGATTTAATAACCCTATTCTTTTTACGTGGTTTACAATATTAAAACGCCGTTTTCTCAAAAATGCAGTTTTGTGACATTCCTTATTTTTTCCCTTACCCTTCATCCTCCCTTTTCAATCCATCAATTATTTCATCATTCTTTATTTCTGATTCTTATCGTCTTGAGAGTATATCTCTTGAGATGAAGCACTAAATTATATATAAATGTCCTTTAAAAAAGTGAATGACTTCTCAGAATAAACTTTACCTGGACTTGTTTCTGTAGTACTTGGATTAAGATGTTCCTTTGTCATTCGTTGCAACACTCTCATAAAGGATATGATCAGCCTATCGATGTAGCACGGATTATTTACACAAGCTGCTTTCAACATCATCAGAGTTCCGAAGAGACTAGATGGACTTGCATTTTGGTTCTTTTCATAATTTGCTAATCCTTCAAATACAACCTACAGAATAAATACACAAAATCTTAGAATACTTGAAAATTATGAAAATGAAACTTCATATTTTTTTCAGAGAATACGTTCCACGTTTGACTGAAATTATCTCAGAACTCCAGGACACCAGACCATCAAGATCCAAAAGGGAAGGGGGACTCACAATCAAGTATTAAGCTTAAAAATAATAGCTGACAATCAGCAATGGAAAAAAAATATATTTTTAACTTAAACCAGTATAAATCGACAGCAGTAAATAACAAAAGAGAGTTATGAGAGGGGGGTCGAACCTCGCCCTGTACCCTGTACGGCGCCCATGTTCAGAGGTTAAAGATGAATTATATGATTTGCACTGTATTGAATAACTGAATTCCTTTTACACAATTATCTGTACTACGATCTCTACTCTTTCTGCTTCAAATAAAATACATCAGTAAATATTATTTATTAACAAAACCACAACTAGTGAGAAATCTTTTTGAAGCTTAAATAAAGTACACCACGATATGGCTTCTAAAGCGGCATATAGAAAGTATCATGACTCACAAAGATTAATTCGAAATACAAAGAATGGGTTTACAAAATGCTACATTTCGTTTGCGAACAGTCGTAACCTTGTTGAACCACATAAAACAAAGGCAGTAACCACTGTTTTTTATGATTATGTCATTGACCACTGTTCTGATTAACTGAAGTCCCCCGCTTTATAAAGTTACTAATAAACTTTCAATTGATCATCTTTTTATTGATAGCACAATAGATTAGTTTATTTTTTAAATTAACAGGCACTTAACAAGAGGAGATACATTTCATTTGCGTTAATACTAATTTAGGTATGTTAAGTGATGTATACACGTATTAAATATGAAGATCTATGGGGAGGGAGTCCAACCTCGCATTATTTTCTTGATGGTTGTTCTATTATAAATTATTTCACGTCTGAAATATTTTAAGAGGAAGCTGTATACCTGGTATCTCAACAAACGACAAATTTGAATATCCACAGTTTATTCACTTTAGTGTTACATAAAGTACGGAAAAAACATGTCTCTGAAAAATAAAATATAGAATCATACAGATATTGACCTACCTTTCCCACACAGGCGTACAAACATTCCAATTCCTCATACTTTGAGGCTACTGTCGAATTGGTTGGTTCAGTTGGGAAGATACTCATCAGTCTTGACAGTAAACCATGAACGAGCCTTATTACCTGAAATAAAATATTTTGTTCAGAAGTATTACATATACATTTAGTAAACTGGAATATATTTATCATTTTATCCCTATTTACTTTGTTACCTTTGTTAACTGGTATTTTGTATTGGAAAATATTAGTTCAAGTTCATTAACTACCACAATGAAACCTATTACCATTCTGCATAATCAAAATAAATGATGGTTGTATCATATTTATAATACTCTACAACGCTAATTTCTACTACTGCACCGTCAACCTAATAGCCTCATTGATCTCTTTCAAGGGTAGTCTCAATATGGTATGTGTCACAAGATCTCCTCCTCATTATATATATAAAGTTGAATTCAAGATTGCGGTCAGATACATCAGGCTTTCCAATGCTAATGGAAAAAAAATTAAGAAATCAAGACGAAAAAATATAGGAGGTTTCTTGAAGCAATGAAAAAGGAACATTTCAATTATCCAATAGGTAGAAATAATAATAAAAAAAAAGTCACATGGAAATTACACCAATTGTTACATGAATATACATTCTATTCTAAATATAACTAAATGGGTAATTATCTCGTTGAAAAACTTTATACGAGTTTCTTAGTGTTTTCGTACGTAGCTCACCAGTACTAAGCAACGATCATAAGGAAAAATGAAAATGAAATCTTTAAGTTTTACGTCCCACGGTTATGCCGGTTAGGCTAAAGGAGACGGTGATGATGAGAGATGAGTGAAATGGTGGAATGAAGAAAGTGGGAGGAAACGGGAGAACCCCGAGAAAACCCACGAGCACAGTGTTTGTCCACCACAAAGTTCACTTGGCGGGGGCTGGGATCGAACCCGGGACCCCAAGCACCAGAGGTGAACGCTCTACCACTGAGCCACCGCACCCCCCAACGATCATAAGGAAAGTCTTAAAAGGATCTGTATCAGAAAATCGGTGTTTGTAAGTATACGTCTCCTCCAAGATGTGAATGACTTTTTCACTTGCAAGATTCCATTATTTCTATGTTAATTCCTTTTTTTAAAAAAATAATATACGTAAGTTGTAAAAATCAATACAACATTCATAAAAAAAATCACAAAACACATTATACAAAGAGTTGGTTTGTTAAGTATCTAAATACACAATTGCACAGAGAACTTAGTGCATCTAAGGAAATATATACAACAGTAAAAGTATCAATTACTTTTATTTTCTTTAGTGCCTGAATATGCTTATTTGCCATCTTCCGTTTCTCTTTGTTCTGCTCGTCTTGAATTTTTTGCAGTTTATTCATCTTCAAGGATGCAGTCTGTAACATTGCCTGGGCAACACTGTTAGCCACGTCACTTTCTGATAGAGCAGAAGATAATCTTGTTTGAGCATCTTTCATCAGTCTAGTAGCTATTTCTATTTCCTTCTGAAATGGGATGGAGTGATTTTGAAAAAAGAGAAGGTGTGAGTAAAGTAAAATATCTTGGAAGATTAAAATTTATGGAAGAAACAAGATTAGTAAAAGTGGTGCATGAGGCCACTAAACATATGAGAAAAGGGGAGAACACGAAATGGTTTAGGAGAGTTAGGAAATTAGAAAGAAAGTATGATCAAACTACCCGCTGGCATAGAGAAGAAAATTATAAAAATTGGGAAAAAATCACAGAAAAAACATTTAAAGAGAAAGCGCAGGAAAAGTGGTATGAAGAAGTTGTTAAGAAGAGCAGTTTAAAAGGAATATACACACATAAAAAGAGTTATGAGAAAATAAATTACATGAACAATGATTTAGGAAGCATTTTACTTTTTAAAGCCAGGTCAGGGAGCCTTGAAACAGGGGTAAGACTGAAAAAATTTAAAGAAGTGAATGAAAAATGTCAATTATGTTTTAAAGAAGATGAAACATTAGAACACATATTGTTAAAATGTGAAGAAACCCAAAAAATCAGGGAAAAATGGAAATGGATTGATGAAATGAAAGAGGAAGGAAATTTGATGAAATTAGCTTGGAGGCTAGGCTTTAATGTAAATGGAAGGGAACTAAGTGAGAAAGAAATGGAAAAAACCAAAGAACTTCTTGAATTTTGGTGGAAAAAGAAAATGGAAAACGTTAAATGAAAAAAACAAAAAAAACAGTACTTACTTTTTTTTCTTTTTTTCCAGGATCCAAACTTCCGAAGAGAAGGAAGGAAAATACCTTGAACCTGAACCTGAACCTGATTTAATTTATTCAGACGATTCACTCTTTGAAACGTCCTTTGATATAGCTTCTTGCTTTGCATTTCTTAATACACTTTCTTCTCTGGAAATCTTTGCCACTGTGGCTTCTTGGATCTGAACTCTTCTAAGTAATCTTTATACTTTCTCCAGGCGTTCTGCATAGCATCTATTAATTGCTTTGTAATAAGTAGGGTTTCAACTTTTCTCCATACATTACAATGCTGCCCTTGAGCTTCCTCGTGGCTAAGCGGTTATTTAATTGTTGAGACATCATTGGATATTTAATTGTTCCACATGAATTTCTTATATCACATATTCTTGCCCAGTATTGATCTACGGGCAAGTATCTGACATAACCACACTCAGTTTTCTCCATAAACCAAGAATCTTCGATAAGTGGCTCCACAGAATAGTTTCCACTCGTTCATGAAGGCATCGATGTTCTTACAATCTGCAAATACATGCTTTTTTTTTCTGCCAAATTCCGTGCAAGGGATAAACAAGTTATCTCCTTTCTGAATAGTGGATGTAGACATTGCAGGTACTTCAACAATGGTTTCGATATTGGTAATTTCTTAAACACGTTCGAAACCACACAATGTAGAATCGCTTCACATCCTCCCTGAATTCCCTCTTTTGTAGCTCTTGAGTAGTTAGCTATTACCACAAAGAGCAGAAGTTTGAATTTGCGCTTTCACTCCAACTTCAGGTTGCCGCAAATGGTATTTACAGTTCTTGAAATCAATTGCAGATAAACCAGTACCCTCCTTCTCTCCCAACACATCTGGCTTTATAAACCTCAATAGTAGCATTCTGACTAGCTCAGATAACTTTGAGTAGAGTAATGAATTAGAGGGTCTTTGCATTGAAAAAACAGAAATTTATCAATAACTAATATACAAATGATGAAATGCAGTTTGGCTTCAAACAATTTGTCTTTCAGAAAAACTGTTTAATCCAGCGTCATTTAGAAACTTTCCCATCGTGAACTGTAAATAAACATTGTTGTGCACTTCTCTGTTTTGAGTTTTTAATGTGTCTCTGTAGACGCGTGCTGTACAAGAGCACTCTTTGCACGATTAGCTACTGAGAAGTATTTATCACAACAAATGCTTAGCTTCAGTTGATGTTTCTCCTTCACAGAATCATCGTTCACACTAGTTTAATCTAACCACTTCACGGAAAAATGGGATGTTCCACCAGGCATCTTTCCTTATAAAGTACCACAAAAACATAGGAGGTTTCGTTAAAATGTAGGAAATATAGGAGTTTATAGGAAGAGACGCAAAAATATAGGAAATATAGGAGCATTGGAAAGCCTGGATACACGTATCTCTCATCAGGTGGGACCCTTAACACATTGTTAGTTGCCAAGGTTGAATTTCGTCCTTACAGAGGTTTCAATTGAAATGAAATTTCTAGTTAACGTCCCACGATCATGCACTGAGGCTAAAGGAGACGGTGATGATGATTATAATGAATGAAGGTGAAATGAAGAAAATAGAAGTAACGAGAGAACCCCAAGAAAATCCACGCACAGGTGTTTACCACAAAGAGCAGAAGTTTAAAAAAATACGTGTAATACGTGTAATATTAAAATTTATGCCTATGTTCTTCGCATTATGTCTATATGATGAGATTTACTATTTTAATGGATAATTTGATTAATCACGCTATTTGCTTCTGTCGTTCAGATCGTTTATATAGTGCGGAGTTAAAAGTATCATTACATTAATTTACCGATACCAATGAAAAGAAATCTAAGGTTCTCGAAAACATCACGACTAGCATGTTACTATAATGGCAGAATCTTATACTAAATAAAGAATAAATATACCTTTGAGTTTGGACAAGTCATACAGGATGATATGCCCCTCTGCAACGGCTTGAAAGCGGCTAAGATCTGCTCTTTTCGAAGCACTGTCAACAAGAAGGTTAGTAATTCAATGGCTGTACATATGTTTGCATAGTTGGGTTGACTGGAGTCTATACTTCCAAATAACTTATCAAACCATGCCAGTTTCAAATCACAATTCGGCCATACATCTGGTTTAAGTGCTGTTTTTAGCAGAGCCACACAACGACGAGACAATACCTCACCAGGTGATCCTACAGTCGTAGTTGTATCATTCACCTAGAAATACACATAAAGTATTTATTAACTTTAAAAAATTGTATTACCTTAGCAAACCAGTGCTATTTTTAATTCTAATTACTTCACAATGAAATTAAACCATAAGCTAATGTTCTACAATCATTTTTCGTAAACTAAAGGAGGAAGATAAATGGAAGTGAATGATTATGGAAAAATTAATGAACTCAAGAAAAGTGTGAAATAGGAAACATAAGAATACATTGCCCAAAACATGTAGTCGGAAATTATAACAAAGATTCTTCACACTACAAGAGGTGAGGTTTCTACTACTAATGTTTGAAAGATACTACATATTATATTCGAAAGTGATAATGTAAGTGTTGGGGGTGATAATTATTTAATGAGAATACTATGTATAGCACTCCAATTAGTAAAGGCAGATGGTAGATAATCAGAACTCATGTAGCAGATTGCAAAAATTGTATACTTATCTCACCTGACAAGCTAATCTTAACAAAAAATTAACTACAGCATCAGCATGGTTCTTCTCAATCGGCTTAAAAATTCCGTCTACTTTCTGTACTGGCCCAGAAGTGTGACGTTTCTTTGGCTCAGGTGTTCCTTCAGTTGAGGGTCGTTTTACTGCACCTGTAGGCAAAGTAGTGATGTTCTGGCCTTGCTGCTGCTAAAGAAATACATGAAAAGTCATTTATCACGCACAATAATAAAGAACTATGATGATAATACAGATCATAAGTAAAAATAATACGCACATTTCAAAAATGAGATTAACAACCTCTAACACTTATACTTCAGTACAGTAAATTTAAACAATATTAAATTGTATAGAGTATCGCAAGAACACAAAATGTAAATTACAGCTCAAAATTACATTAAAAAAAAATGCAATAACATCGATAAAAAGTCAAACAGGTAATGATAAATAGAAATTCTATTTGAAAACTTGATACAATTTAATTTTATCGATACTGACACTTGATTATATTGATGAAAATTATTTTAAGTAGTTCCTTACTTTAACATAAAATACATGACTTATGTACTCAAATTCCAATATTTCTTTTCATTTATTTGATCTTTCAAGCTTAACTCGCACATTTGTTAGGTTTTAGTTTATGTCTCACGTTTATGCTCTCCAAGATAATGAAGATAAGGGTTCCGTTGCGGCTTGAACCCCATCAGGCATACTAAAGACAAATGTATTAATTACTTAGTAAGTAGAGAGCCTAATTTAACTACTGATGATGCCTCAGCCTGTTACGATGAGTACATTGTCAGATGAATGGATGACCTAAGACTATTAACGGTATAAATGCAAGATGAACAATGGAAGTCTGGATTATGTGTAATGTATTCTCTGCTTAATACATCAATTTCCTTAAATAACATTTCAATATATATATATATATATATATATATATATATATATATATATAATGTGATAAAAAGATGCGTTTGTTCATACCTCTTGTATTTCTGATTCATCTTTAATTCTTTGCAGCTCCCACTTAATAATAACTTCAGCAAGTTCTACAGCAAGTTTTCGATGCTCAATTGTAGAGGTAGGGCTGAATCCTAATCTCTGGATGGAATTTACCATATGCTGAACTAAATGATGTCTCACAGGATAATAAACCTGGAAAACGAAAGTTAAAAAATGTATCCAAATATCATATGTAAATGCTTACTGACATAAATATGTATTCATATAGTTACTTCAAAACCAACCAAGCCCAACTACAAACTTATTTGTAAATTTCCTTTTCATTAATTTAAGCAAACGGAACTTCACAGATGCTAGCATGTGAGATATATGCATTTTACCTACAAATTTTAAATTGTCGTCAGTTGTATTGTCTCCTAAGGCTTCATTTCTAGAAGATCCCAGGTGCTGATATTGCTGATGCGATCTCAAGGAGATCCCTTTAAATACTATAATAATATATATATATATATATATATATAAAAAGAACCAAATGTAATGGTTTTGTAAGGTGTCCTTGTACACACACCAGAATTTTCAGTTGACGCGACACGCCATAGATTATGAGTTATCTAACTTACAAACTTCCGAATTTTCATTGATTTCTCCGAAATTACGACCATGACAAGATGCGATTCACTTATGAGACCCGAACGAATAACCAATAGGAGATTTTACCACAAAAACACACACGCATAAAAGTTTCACTTTAATATCTCTTAGAGCTTCCTCGTGGCTATGTGTTAGAATCGTGCTTTCTCACGAATCGTGACATTACACTCATTAATTGTTAATAAATGTATGTATTATTGTTGATTTTGTTTGTATTTACTATTGAACATTATTCGTTTAAATACGGAATTTATGTACAAGGTACATGTCTACAATATATTCGTTTTGTGTAAGTTTATATTGTAATTTCGTTTGTGTGTAGTAGTGCTTAATAATAATAATAATAAAAAAATTAAATACTAGCTACAACAGAACTGTGAAGTAGTAAAAAGCAATTGCATAAAATGTGTGTTGCGTTTCAGATGTGCATAATAAGGAGAACATAGGTAACAAAATTGACACTTCAAATAATTATCATCTAAATTCGAACATAATAAAGGAGCCATACTATAGTAAAGCCTGCTTCACCTTGTCGATTATTATTCCCCAATGAAGTAAATTAGATGCCTTTTCTAATAATTGACTTTCAGTATATCCGTTTTGAATAAATTGACGTAGTAATGCAGTATTATGAATAAGTAATTTGTCTTCGTCCTGTCAGACAGACAAGCTATGGGGGGGGGGGGGTGTGTGTAATAATTTGTTTTGCTTCAAATGTTAGGCCTATCTATATTATTGAAAATTATAATTAACCTGATGCGGCATACTACTTCTTTTGGATTATTCCAATAGTTTGGTTAGAACGAATTTCCAAACTGAAATTATTTCGGTTATTTGAAAAATAATGATGCGAATTCGAATAAGGTGAAAATTCTAACTAATGTAATAACGTCTGAAATATTCAATGAGATATAACTGATTTGTATTAGCTACTGAAGATTGATAGCGTTTAAGCAATTAACAAAATCAATTTTAGGCAGTTGTAATTAGCTGAAAGCTAATAATAATAATAATAATCTAATAATAATAATAATAATAATAATAATAATAATAATAATAATAATAATAATAATAATAATAATAATAACACGATCAGTTAAATGAAATACGGGATTGAAAATAATAATCTCATTTGCTACCTTGTACCCAATCTAGATGATGCCTATGCGTTGGTCCCTAAATATATGTTGATTTAATTGCCCTATTCTTATCAATACTAATAAATACATCAATCATAGGATTAAGTTAGCTAGGTTAGAGTAGGTAGTGTTAGATTAGGTTAAGTATTATTATGTTATTATTATTCTATTATTATTATGTGCTAATATGCTGATTTTGTGGCTAGGTCCAATACTATAATTACTGAATAAATTTGCATAATGAAATTAACCTTTTATTATTGCTAATGGAAAAATGTAATCCTCCTTAATAAGGGAATAAGAGTTATCCCTTTCGCAAGACGAATATAAAGTTAAAATGAATATATTATTATTTAATCAGATAAATGTGAAAATAATGAAATATATATCGAAATATGACTAAGTCATTATATAATCCAATAAAACATCAACAATAATGTTGAATTTACATTTTAATCCTGTCTCTATGAACTATATTAATGATGGCATTATTTACCTGGAATATATGTAATATGGAAAACTATTCATAAGGGACCGAGCATAGAGTGGAATTCATATGCTAAGATATTTAAAAAAAAAAAAAAAAAAAAAATCCAGAGTATTCAGGTAGTTACGTATTTCTATCAATTGTCAACAAATGAATAAGCAAGTGCTTGGAATATAGGATCACCTTTATTAGCTTTATTGTATACGATTTAAATATGCCATGAACTACTTTGTTACAAAAGATTGCAAGTTAATTTATAATGATTTGACATTTATGTATAAAGGACATCAGATACATAATGAATCTTCATTGGCATGCTATATATTGTCCAAGTTGCTACAATTATTATTTCAGTAATCCAGTTAACTTTAATAAAAACTGATTTCTCCAAAATCAATTTAATTTATTTATATCATATTCTCTATAATATTGAAGTCGCCATTGGAATTGTCACTGCTGCAAGTTCCTGGATAATTTACACATTTGAAACAATAAGTACCGTTGCGCTAAGGATTTTTTTATGCTAATACATATGATGCTAATACATATATACTGCTCTCTATTCAGTAACTAGCAGAATTTTTTTTTCTTTTCTCTTTTAAAATGATAACCGATACTGGATTTTCTTTTTAACCAAGTGACGAGAGTTAGTACGGTACAATACATACACATATTTATTTATTTTAACATATGTCTCTTTGGCGTGAGAGACCTGAATTTCATTTTCAACGGAAGCCCATGTGGTTCGGATTCCACGTTAAGCTGTAGGCTCACGTCTCATACAACCTCACTACTGAACGGGATGCTAACTCGAATCTAGCTAAATATCTTTTAATCTACTGGTTGTATTTAACACATTCCAGAGTAGCGGCGGCCTCAGCGTTTGTGGAACTAATGTTCAGTAAAACGAACAACACGCATAACTTTCCCTTTTCTTTACATTTTTATAGCAAGCTTTATAGTTTTGCTGGCATGTCTTTAAAATGAGAAAAACTTAAGCGAGTATTTTCTACGAATATTGAAAAAAACACGCCTGTCTGCTGGGAAAAACAGTTCATCCGCAAAGAGTAAACGAATATTACTTTACAGGTTAGAATAAGAAAAATAATAAATTAGGTTATTATCAATACGAAGTTATATCTATAAATATGTGTGTAGGGGGGGGGGGGCTACATGATTTTGACACATTTATATTTGAAATTGAATAACTTTGAGCACTTCAAGGTATTTACACAATTAGTTTTAATTGGTGGTTCATACTGGCTTTGCTATTTCAAATAACTTAAACTGAAAGTACAAATCGCTGAGAAAGGCGACGTTTACTTAACAATAATAAATATATAAAAGTTTCGCCAACTAACTGAAAAGTTTCTGATCAAGCCAATAAGTTCAGTTATTTCGCGAAACTGTTACACATTTATTTTTAAATAAAGGTTGCTTTGCACAGCGATTTGTAATTCTACAGTAAGATCATTTAAAATATTTTGTAAAATTCGCTGTTTAGTTACATTTTGATTAAAAAAAAAAAAAAAAATTCTCTCCATGCCAGTGTATAGTGTGCAACTCATGCTTGTTGTAACAAGGAAATAACGGAGCATAACGCGTAACACACGCAACCAATAGCGATATAGGTATTCTGGTATTAAATGTAATTTTGCATAGTAACAAGCACTTCTTTCCTTTTTGCATGTATAATGCAAGTGTGAACAATGTGTGCTAATCGTGTGTTTCCTTATTTGGGAAAATTGCAATTGCTTTCTCAACATAAAAGTATTAAATTAACAAAAATAATCACAAAAGAATTTTAAAAAAAAAATTAAAGAATATTTTTCTTTCACTTGTTTGTAGAAAAATAAAATAAAAATTGTTCATATTACCTGAAATAATAGCTTAACTGATCTTGAACTATTGAGCGCAATTTAAAAATCGTCATATTCGAATGCATTTTTTTTTTTTTTAGTAATACAGTGAATCAATGTATAACAAAATGTTTTGTAACTGATTACAGGCCACGAAAACCTAAACAAATCAGTGAGTCATCACCTTTACAATTAACAAAGATTACTGATCTACCTTATAATGACGAACTACGAGCTGCAATATGTGGAATAGTTGTGCCATCGAATGTCCTTCTTCTACAATGATTTTCTTTGTCCAATGCGTTAGCATCGTGTTGCCATCTTCCATTCGAACTGGCATGGCTGGGGTCAAAATTTCTAATGCCTGTCGAACAACGTTCCTGGCTTCTAAAGTGTGAGCTTTCAGAAGACTATGAAAAACTGTTTAGAGGAAGTTTGAAGCAAAAATTAGACATTATATAATATACCACTGTAATTGTCTAATACTTAATGGAGAATTGTTCTTCGTTTATTTTTTTTAGTATACTTTCTACATGAACTTAAATGCTGAATATGCAGTAATAAAAGAAATACATTTGTATTCATCCTCACAAATATTTCTACTTGTTCACTTACTATCTCATTAATGCAATTACCCTAAAAAATTTGATCTTGGCTCATTTATCAGGCTTTTAACGTTAAATGAATATTTAGCAATTTAAATCATTTTCTCTTTACTTATTTATTATGAAACCATGGGGAACGAATATGTAACACAAATTAGGTAACTAATTTGTTTTTGTGATTTTATGAATGATCACAATTTTATAATATAATACAAATACGTATCGTCGCTGCGCCTAGAAAAACCGCTATGTGCAGAGCTGGCAACTTTCCATAAGAAGCAAAAGACGTGCTTTCTCATCATATACATTATTAACAAATGTTATCTTTGTTTCCTTATTATGAGAAAACTATTAAGAATTCGCATAACGAATACAAGGGTCTTTCTACTCATATTATACTATGAAACTCATTTTCATAGTGGTTTTTCGAGGCGCAGCGACGATACATAACATAGACAGATTTTCACTGTGATGATATAACAGACAAAAGTCCATATGGTTTTCATATAGAAACTGCCCTCTTTGTTCCTTTAGAAGGCTGAATTTTCGAAAACTCGAAGCTGGGAATGGTGTCCACTTATTTTTAATGAGGACTTCCTACACCAACTTTAATGAGAAGTTTCTAACATGAAAGGCTAGTAAGACACTTCATTTTTGGCAAAAATGATGAATCCCCATCTCTAAAACCCCAGATCGAGTCAAATACTATGCGTAAGACTTCAATTCGAACTGTTTAGCCATATTTCTGATTTGATGTAACAGATAACGTCGATTTCATTTTTATATCCTGTACGTTCTTCCTAACACACAGCTACACAGAAAGGAGTCATCTAGAGTCACCAAATTTTGTACATAAATAGATGTACTGCAGGTCTAATCGCGTACGAAGCAGTTTTTCGATTTTCGACTCGAGGGAGACTGGGAGGGGGGTCACACGTACTGCAGGCTTAAAAAGCATATTAGGATCCTTGAAGTTAGTAAGCAACCCACACTGCTAGGTTGCAGGTTGTATACTGTTCAGTCCAGTGCGTACACTTTTACTACTGTTACAAATGAAGGTTAAATTACATCTTTCAGTTTTACGTCCATAATTGCCGCGTATGCTAAGGGAGACTGTGATGATGAAAAATGAATCAAATGCTGGACTGAAGAAAGTTGGAGGAAACAGGACAATCCCAAGAAAACCCACGCACACGGTGTTTGTCCACCGCAAAGTCCACTTGGCGCGAGTTGGAACCAAACCAGGGATCCTACCCATAAGGTTGCTAATATTATATACATATAATACTCGTATTTTACAGAACAAAGCAAAAAGATTACATTCTTTATAATAATTTCCATTTTTTACCATCATGATGTCCTCACTATTACGTAGACCACAGTTTGAACGTACAATGCCCTCCTCACTGATTTTGGAACATCTTTATTCGAATCTGGTGTACATTTTTAATTTTCAAAATATAATTATTTTCTTCTGAAATTATAGTAGTCTTTATTTTTCGTAAATTTAAACATTACTTTTATTTCTGTAGAGCGGAATTGTTGCGCCAGTTTGCTGCGTAACGCCCATGTTTTGAAACTAAATAGTCTGTGCAAGACAGAACTGAAAACGATTAGCAGGCATTCTGCAGCCAGTTATTAAGTAGTGTATCATGTATAGCTATGTGAACTACGTAAGGCATTTTTTAAAATCCTTGTAGCTATCTTAATGTAGCTAAGTATGCAATTGTGTAGAGAGTCCGAGTAAATCCATCTGTGTGAAATATAAATCTTCTGACTTATAATCTTTATGCACGGGTTTTCCCGTGCCATTAGGGCATGTATAGAGTTCCCATATTGTAGTTAGAATAGAATTTCTATGTTATATGTTCTTTTATTTCTATGTATTTTTTGTGGCGAGATAACACGAACATTCCGGTATTTCTTTAATACCTTCATATTGACTGTAACAAGAACGTCTTTGTGAATTCAATGCATTCACAGAACACGTGCTATATTTGCAAAGGTGTTGGAGTTGTCCCAAGCTAGATTCCCAGATTTGGAAACAATCGAACATCATGAAAGTCTCTATAAAAGTAGGTCACGCATCAGAGTGAATGATGCACTACATTCGCGTATAAGAGTGAAAATTTAGCCTGCATTCTGCTCACTTCCTTCCATTCTTATCGCACGAGTCCATGTTTAGAAGACGCATAAAACTAGAAAAGGAACTTGTGCTGTAACGGTTTCCGTAACTCAAAGTATAGTCTTATAAAAAAAATCTCTTTGAAAAACTCTACACTCTTAGTTATTACGGCTGGAATTATTCAAAGGTGGATTTTATTTCGCCAATTGAGATCTTTATTTCAGCCAAAGTATTAGATATTATGTATAGTTGCCAGAATGTCGACTTCTAAACCAAGATGAGTGCCAAAGACATTTTTGAACAAGACTGTACATCAAGTAGACATGGTTGAATAGTTGCTCTTTTGTCTTAAACTACACGATGGCTTATGGCATGAAACAAACCAACTAGAAAAATCATTGAAGTTTCAGATATACTTTTATGAAGATTCTAGAAGAGATGAGACTGTAAGATTTATACTCACTTTTCTGTTCAATCTAAACTATCATCACCGTTTTTTCAACATCTTTTAGAGATAAGCATTTAATGCATGAGGCAATCTCTAAACCCTTATTTTTATCTTGTTTGGCATGTTCCGATATGTCCTACAGTGCAGAATAAAATATTAGAAAAAAAGGTTTTTCTTGTTTATTGATTTTTTTTTCTTTCTTTCTTTCTTTCTTTCTTGAAGTGAGTCAACTTCATATTTCAATCACACTAGTTACTAATTTTATAATAAATAATTTTTCAGATGACACACAAGAAAATGTAACTGAAAAATAGTAAGAAATATAAACAAAATAAAACAAATTTTTAAAAAAATACCTTGAAGAACGATCTTTTTGTGTATAGCAAATTTAGCAATTATATGACTGAGAAGCAAATGTCCATGATATCGTGTTGCTGGATCTACACAATTTTTCCCCAACAAGCAAGGCCATGCAAAGGTCATCAGGCGTCTTAGTTTATTTCCTTGTTTCTTATTTGCGATGTCATGAATGTGTGGAGAGGCTTGTTCCACCAAAAGACACGAAAACTGCAGCAAAAGAATCCTCACGGAATCTGCGCTTCCAAATGGATTTTCAGGATCAATCACCTAAAAGAAAATACATCCCTCATGAAAGATAAGGGTATACTTTCTGGACACACTCTTAAATAACTATTATGATATGTGTGTATTGCAAAAGCATAAATGAATGAATCGAATATGGTATTTCTTTTTTTCTGAACCGAGCAAGAAGTCGAATAGTAAGTTTGTTTCAGGTTTTTAGCAACACTATGTTTATTTCGCAATTTACTCTTTTCAAACAGGTATACACACCGAGTAACTAGTTCAGTATTCTGCCAAAAGTGTTCTGCTGTAATATTCCTAAGAGTTCTGAAAAGCTTTCTTGACATTCGTTGGAAACATTGATTTTTTAAGGGCTATGCAGATTCTACACATCATATTTAACATTTATTATTTATTGCATCCACTCTGTACAGGTGAACTATCGTATTTAATCCATTTCCTCACCAAAACTCCTAGACACGTTACCAAGCACCCGAAAAACTAAAATCTTGTCTGGGCCCCTTTCCCGTATCTTGCGGCAATTCCAACATGGCGGCTTTCCAAATGTCCCCCTGATTCGCATTACGCCTATTCAGTGGAGCTCTACATGCATTCCTCATATCTAACAATTGACCTCAATCCCTCTACTCGTTTCAAAATTACCATAGCATTTTTAGACATTTTCTACCTTCTATCTTCGCACTTTGTTCTCACTTATCTCTTACCCTGTATACGGTCTGCTACTAAACATCCTCTTTTTCTCTGTTTCTTTTGGTGCTGAATCCAGTGCTAGCAATCATTTTCAGCAACTGAATTCACCAAATCAGAATGTCACCTCGTCAGAAGAAACAAATCCCTGCTACAGCTTTTATCCCGCCCAAGCTTGAAAACACCTTTTGTTTCCCAAAAGAAAAAGCCGACTCCTCTATAACTGCTCTGACTCCCCCCTCCCCAACCCAATATAGCCTACAAGGAAATTTAGTTTCACTTATAGAAGATATCGTGTACAAAATAATCGCTTCAATTCCCAAGTGAAATACTTTACAACTACTTCACAGCTCTTCTTGCGAAGACTTCCCTCCACATTCCACTCCCACAGATTTTACTCTTTGTGTTACCAACAATGTCTCTACCTTATGCAAATCTTACTAACCTGAAGTGTGGTTTTCTCACTGCTTCAAAAGAATCGAAATATCATGAGTACTTTCGCTGACAATTGCTCTAGACATGTTCGACAACAATATACGCACTCACTGTCAGCTCTTCGAATCTTAACACCAATCCTCACTGATTTCACATCTAAGGATTTTATCCACTAACCCACAGGGCAAATCAAGTGCGGAATTAATACAATATTCAAATGAAGATATTATCAATAAATATATTTCTGTACTGATTTCTAAAAGAAAGCTTTAACCTACAGTCAGGGTTTAAGATGAAGTAGATTTCAGTAAATTGCAGAAGAAAAAAAATAATTTTGCTACAATTCTATTTCCAGACTCACAAAAATATATTTTTATACGCACTAGTTATTACAAGCTACAAGGGAATGAAAAATAAAATGAATTACGCACTTTACCGACCTTGCTGATAAAAACGCTCACAATATTATCAGGATTATCTTGATCTGGTGCTGCAGGTCCTCCAACGAGACGCTCTCCTTCGCCTTTCTCAAAACTCACAGCAAAACATGGTATAAGAACATACTGAAGAACTTTCGCTTTTAATTCTTGCGATATCGTAGGATTATGGAAATGTTCAACGAATCTGAAAAAGGCTGATCTCTTCCATTCTACTGTGTAATTCTGAGCTACAGTATTTTCCAGGAATTCTCTCAAGAACTGCAAAACAAAAGAAATACATTTTTAAAGTTGGTCTAGATATTTACTGGCATTCCTGAACACTGTTAAAGATTTCTGACAACGACAGAAAATTCA
Organism: Thermobia domestica; assembly: GCF_964235325.1. Taxonomy (NCBI): domain Eukaryota; kingdom Metazoa; phylum Arthropoda; class Insecta; order Zygentoma; family Lepismatidae; genus Thermobia; species Thermobia domestica. The sequence continues at coordinate 75,021,863 of NC_137468.1, forward strand.
AACTGATGAGCATGGCAATACTTTTGAACATGACTGTACAACAATTTTGAAAGAATTTGAATTACTAAGCAACAATTAAAATTATGTACTATAATTAACATATTCACGTTCTATATTACATTCGTCAGGTCAGCAAATCTTATGACCTAGTGGATTGAAATATCCTCAATATAATGCAAACTGGTTCTCAGAAAATAATAATAGATTTTAATCACCTCCCTGCGAGCACAATCAATTCCTAGTTTAATTATTACTTAAATGTGCATGTGCTGATAATAATAATAAATGTGTAATAAGGTATGTAAATTTAATATTTAATTAGGGCCACCATTTTAGCAGTTGTAGGGACATATTTCCTAACAGCTGCTAAAATGGTGATCCTATATCAAATATCCACTTTACATAATTTATTACATCTTTCTTATTATCAATACATGCACAGTTAAGTAAGTTAGTTACATTCGATTGCACTGAACATAATAATACCTTTATTAATTAATTTTAAAAAGTACGAAGGGAAACTGTTTCTTTTAGAGGAAGTCTTTTTATTTTAGACAGGTCAAAGAACAATTCGTCACTTTAAACTGACATTGTCTACCAGATTTTTTCTGCTTTTAATGTTAGTGAAGAGCAAGTCACTTTTCATATCAATAATTTCGGTACACCTTTGAACCCCATTACGTATATTGATATCCAACAGTTTTTAAGAGTATAGTTGGGACAAAGAAACCGCAATGTGGGAATAGAGAATGGATTACTTGCGAGAAAATATCACACACAAACATTAAGAAAATACACTTTCGCTAAAACTTATTATCGATAGGGACGAGAAAAATAGGGAGAAAAGAAAAATTAAAGAACAGATAATAATTGAGAAAGTCCAGTTTGGAGCCATGCTCGCGTGTAGAGTCACGTGGCATTGTACCAGGCTATAAGTACTTATAGATTGATTTTAGTGGAGGAAGATTAAAACTAATGCGAGGGCAGATTGGTAGGAGTACATTTCGTGGCTAATGTTAGGGCTGTTTTGTCTTTACTACGGAAAATTCCAATGGAATTTCACGTGTTTCGAATCCCATGTTAAAAACACGTGAGACAGTGGGTCTACGTCTCATATAACCTCCGTGTTGATAAAGGAACTTGAACTCCAACTAAGCAATCAAGTATTTATCTCAGCGGACACGTGTTACAGAAAGTGAGTAAAACTTTAAATTACTTACGTGACGTATTTCTTCTGAATTTTAACACTACAACTGACATACTGTAATATAGGTTCAACATACAACATTCATTACATCACTATACCAATTCTAAAAGTATTTCTGAAGCTTGGTATCACATAAATCGTTCACCTTAATGAACTGAATCTTAATCAATACTGTAGTCACGTTAACAATAAAATACTTGCAATTTATGCTCAATGTCATACCTGAAAATCCGGTATAAATCTATCACATAATGCTCGAAGCAACTGGAATAGTAAGTCAATTTCGTTAGGATGATGGCATATGTACTGCAGAAGAATTTTTACTAGTAGCTTGGGTTCCTTCCAATGGTGATATTCTACACTATCAATGTTCTTGTGCCTCTCCTGTAAGGAAAACACCAATTAAATCACACTCCATAAACATTAATTGTAGCTTTTAATATAACACTTACTTTTACATTACATAGTATTATTACACAGAACTTTTACATTTACTTCAAGTTCAGTCTACATTTTGAAATAAATACCTTACATATAAGTACTAATACACAACACTCGTTAAATATTTTGTAATAGCTTCTAATAAATTATGAGCAACTAAAGCAATAAGCAACTAAAATAAGCAACTAAAATATATGAATGTTAATCATCACCTCAAAATACTTTACTTAATAATTTATGGTGTTAGTAATAACTGTTAATTAGATTTTACACTCGTCCGTTTGAAAATTCTAGTAACTTAGATATATTCTATACTCTTAGTTTAGTGTCATGCGAAACGAAACTTCTCTACAAACGTTTAAAAAATATGGAGATTGATCTTAAAAAAAAAATTAAGGCGCATTATCCTCATAAATATGACTTTAAAAAATGTTGATGCTAACATGGTTACCTGAATCGCTATCAGAAGTGTTGGGTAAAACTTACTCCTTTCTAGGATTATTATTTCATTTAAGGATCAGAATAATAATTAAAAGACAGGGGTATGTAACAAACGTTTTTAACTACAATAATATAACGACTTCAAGGGTGTTGGATGAATACTCTATGAAATACTGGATAACAGAATAAGAAAACAATCTTTTGCTCGTCACCTGAAGAAGAATACATAAAATATACTCCAAAACTACAGAATTTTCGGAACAAGTTTCCTGTACGTGGATAATTACGTTGAGTTTTTTGTTTTACTATATTACAGAGGAGAAAAGTGTGAAAGTTTTTCATTGATATAAGACATTCACCTGATATTCATCGGTACACCAGATCTTCTTGAAAGCAGAAACCAACTGATGTTGAGATGTAAGCCACTGATCATCAAATTTTATTAACAAAGACGTAATACGAATACTTTGGTATTGTATTTCAGCCTTCTCCGCTGGTGTTAAAGGAGGTGGCTGCTGAATACCTAAAAATGAAACACACATTGTGATGAATATAGCGTTATTTGTATTAAATAAATGAGACTTAACGATCTGGTGGAAGCCCCAATATAAACTTGAAATTATTAATGTTATTACAATTTCGAAAATTATTCGACTAGCGCATTTCCTATAAACCATGAAATGTATGTCAACATCTATTTACATGCAAGTACTTAATTTCTGATGTTTCTGCTACGTATATTTCCCTCTAATATGTGTCGAAACTTCTACATTTTCGTCAGTTTCAGGAATGAAGTGTTGAAACCATAATGGCTTAATGGTAGAGCCTGCAATTCGAACTCTGGTGAGGCTTGTGATTTATACATGAATTCTCTCAGTATACTCGTAATTTTCAGCTGCTTGAACACTCTACATTTATAATCCAATTACACTGATTATGTGTTAAGTTTTCTATTTATGTAGTTAAAAAGGTATATTGTACTTCGCCAATATTTTTTAATATGCCATTCTTTGAGATTACTTTAAGGAATGTATGTAACATCTTTGCCCAGTTTACAAATCTAAGTCAATCCAAAGAGTTAATGCATCATATATTCGATTTGCTTTCATCTAAAGAGGAACATACTACTGATCAAAAAGGAACTGTACTAGGTCACTTAAGATTTCAAGTGTTACGCCAATTTAAATTCTACCTTGATCTCTTTCAAACCAATTCCCTTCTAAACACATACACTGGCCCCACTGTTTACTCCACATCAAATGGAGTACCTCCCAAAAGTTTATTGTTGTAGTTGATCGAACACCATCTTGCGATACAGTCTAAATGATTTGTACCTCATGAAACCGATAACCTTTCAACATTGATTTTAGATTAGGAAAAAATAAAAGTCACAATGTGTCAAATTTAGTGAGTGAGGGAATAAGGTACCACTTGATCCTGTTTACCGTTACAAAGCGTTGTGTCTGGAAGGAACTGAGGAATTGTAACTGGGTACACTGCCATAATGAAGCAGAAAGTCCCCGTCTTTCCGGAAACCGGTCAAAACCCCCACACTCAAGAAATGTCAAAACGCCCACACAAACGGTCATAACCCCCACACAAATGGACAAATCTCCCAAATACACGAACGGTCATAACCCCCACAGTCAAAACCCCCACACTCAAGAAATGTCAAAACGCCCACACGATCGGAACGGTCATAACTCCCACACAAACGGACAAAACAGCCACATAGCAACGGTCACAATCCCCACATAAATGGACAAAACCCCCACACAAATGGACAAAACTCCTACATGCAGAAATTGTCACAACTGCCACACAAATGGACAAAACCCCCACACAATCGGACAAATCTCCCACACTCTAAACTGATCCTGGTTGCATGTCTTGCCCTTGTACTTTTTAATAACATTTTTTATTCCACTTAAACTGATATTGCAACTATTCTTCTTGGGCGTCATAAAGAGCCGCAACAAAGACGTGAAATGACGATCATTCTGAGTGTGGGGGATTTGTCCGATTTTGTGGGTTTTTTGTCCATTTGTGTGGCAGTTGTGACAATTTCTGCATATGGGAGTTTTGACCATTTGTGTGGGAGTTTTGTCCATTTATGTGGGGATTATGACCGTTGCTATGTGTGGCTGTTTTGTCCATTTGTGTGGGAGTTATGACCGATTGTGTGGGCGTTTTGACATTTCTTGAGTGTGGGGGTTTTGGCTGTGGGGGTTTTGACCGTTCGTGCGTTTGGGAGATTTGTCCATTTGTGTGGGGATTATGACCGTTTGTGTGGGCGTTTTGACATTTCTTGAGTGTGGGGGTTTTGACCGTTCGTGCGTTTGGGAGATTTGTCCATTTGTGTGGAGGTTATGACCGTTTGTGTGGGCGTTTTGACATTTCTTGAGTGTGGGGGTTTTGACCTAGACCCGTCTTTCCACAGAAGCCTGATGTTCCCTCTTGGCGATCTTGAAACATGACAACGTAACACTGCATTGATATTCTGACCAAGATAATTTTTTTATAAGCAAACCCCTTAATATCGACATGATGACCAAAAATATTGTCTGTTGAACTTTCTCATTTTTTCTTAACTTTCTTGGTTTTAAAGAACGGTCTTAACTCTCTTTGCCTTTTATATTCATGGTGAAATCTGAACTCATCACAAACATGTGTTCACAATAGACCTTCAAACCATAGATTTCTTTGCTCTCAAAATATTGAAAGTTCACTCAACTGATAACTTTCCAGTTGAATATTCCCTTGCACACATTACACTCATAAGACATACGGCCACTCCGGTTTCTTTATAATCAACTATTACTGACACCCGACAAGAACTGTAATTCAGAAAATACTGAAAATGAGCTCTTCTTAATACTTATACAGGGTGACATTCAAAAATCCACCCATTAACAATCTAGTTTCTTCAGATTTCCTGCATGGATTTCGGAGTGCATTTTCAAATTTACTGTGATGACGCGCCACTATTTTCTGGAGGTGCCCTTTGTTTTGATGGCGCTGAAGTCGATAATCAGTTATGTCTTGCTTGGACCTGTTCACAGGCATTCCTCTTCATTTTATCATTTATTTGTTGAATTTTCTTTCTTTAAGAACTGTACAAGAGTCATTTTTTAACTCCTCAGTGCCGGATTTTTGAATGGCAACCTGTACTATAATCTAGTACAGTGTAGTTTCATACGGTACTTACAAGATAGAAATAATGAAAAATGTTATACAACAAAACTATCTTAGATAAGGATACACATTTTTGTTTTTTTCTACATTTACACATTTCTCTAACTCAACAGGTGTAGTTTCTATTTATTTATTAAATTTATTTTGAGCCTTGACCTTTCTGACAATAATTAAGTGGTGAAATAAATGAAGCTTAGATCTAGCCAGCAATTTTTTTCATCTATAAAAATAGATTTTCTCCGTATTTTTCTTTTCTTTCCTTTTTTAAATCTCCCTTTTATACACATAAAGGTGTACATTTGGTATATGAGTGTGTGATGATATTTAAAATAATGTACAAATAAAGAAACATTTCTATACTAAATGACCATAAATATGAATTCGAAGAAGGTGAGTGTCCTTAATAAAATTGTACCTCTTTCTATTCTACAAAAACCATGAACCTTATATTGATACCAATCTATGGTAAGTTCTTTTGTTTAGGTTTACGTTTAGGTCAATACTGTGATGAATAAATTTCGCAACTCATATATCAGGTGTATCGAAAGTCCGGGGAGTTGGCTTATGGTCCCGGACTTTGATATACCGGTATATATTAATCTATGTATCATACATACCTAACTGTGTCACTTGAGCCTGAAGCTGCGGACTTTGAGGATTTCCCATAGCCATATTCATTAGTTTAACGCTATTATTTTGAAGAACATCACGGAAAGGTTTTCCATCTTTGTGTTTAATTAGGTACTCAAGATACCTGCTCCACTGTTGATCCTAAAATTGTAATAATTAAAAAAATATATTACCATTATTATTATCATCCTATTGTGTTTATCTACCTATATTTGTATTTCCCTTGCTTCCTCTCCATACTGGTTTACTATCACTTACTAATTATATTCAACTGAATTTTATAGGCCCTTCTAACCCTGAATTTTTAATTTGCCCAAAGCGACCTACTGATGAGTGAAACGCCCCGTAGGCTGAAGGAGAAGAGTAATACAGTGAAGTGAATGAAAATGGAAGAAACGTGGAATAAGAAAATAAAAGGAAACGAGAAAATCCACAGTCATAATGATACTCACTAAATTTATTAGGTTGCTAATGCCTTACAATACAACTATGAGCGTTTTACTACAACTACGAGCGTTTTACTATTAAGCCATAGTACTCCCATCTAACTGAGTTTCTAGTCAAATCACATGTGATAAACTTATTTGTGCATTATTTTTGGTGTGCCCAGCTCAGACAATTTAATCATTTTATTTTAAATGCTGCAATTTCTTCGCGCATAGCGTAACTATTCGTTGTATGTTTTCATAATGTGTATATCAGCAGTAAAGCACACGATAGCAGTCGATGGCCTTGGCCGCCGCCAGCAGCCAATCACAGTCCTACCTGTACTTACGTCAATCTGGTAGGTGGGACTCACGTGAGCAGCAGGGACAAAGGAGATGCATAATGTAATCAGCACTTGGGCGCCGGAAACGAAACTGAAGGAAGCAACTCATCTAGAGCTGCTCGTAATAGTTCAAGTCAATACCGCCATAATGTGTATCGATTACTAAATTCACTTGTATTGACCATCCACATATTATAATTTCTTTAAATTGTTTTCCTATTGTTAATAAAATGTAAGTATATAATAATTTGGAAATAAAGCACTTATTTTATGAATATCTCAGTGTGTCAGTTTCATTAAGTATCGTTGCCTCATGCAGCTTCAGTGTGTTATGCATGGTGCAATATATTGGTACGAATATTTTATTGTTTTATGTTTTCTTTCAGTTCAAATGATGCTGTAGCTCTATTTACAAGTTTAAGGTGGTTGTTTGAATCTTTGCCTACGTGTTGTTAGCAGTGAAAGAAGCTACTACTCTAGTGATAACTTGTTTCGTCGTTAATGCTCGGTCATTAATATTCGATCAATGACTACCTAATGTAATGCTTACTCTATTTGGATTTCCATCCTATGGAGTAAACATCGCACATATTAACAGCTTCCTTCACATGTAGCATTTTGATTATCAAAAGATAGCTATCAGGCTATAGGAAAGAAAATGATTTTGCATGATTTTGACAATAGAACTTTTACTAAAAACTTACTTTCAAACGACGAAGAGTTAGCTCTAGACAAATAAACAATAAGGATTTGACAAAAAGATAGACAACAAAAGGACGGAATGAGGAATACTTGGAGGTATTATCGCGAAGAATGGAGTTATGCAACATGTGAAAATATGAGACTGAATTTTACTATATTCATGTAAAATTTTCTAAATATGCTGTAACAATGCCATAAACATTGCACGCTGACTCCAGTCAGTGTAAACTTTTATTTTTGATTCTCCTTCGGGCATGGTTGAAATGTTAAGGTAACAAAAAATGACAAGACGACAAAACAAGGTACGGAAATAGGAAACTGCCAATTGTGACAATTCTCGAAGGAAATGGGGGGGGGGGGAATTTGTGTATCGACATAAGGTGAAAATAATACCGCTGATATACTGTGTACTTCTGTGATAAAATGATCTAATATAAATAGAACAGAATTGAATGATGAAAAATGTACTGCACTAACTATATTAGAAACTAAAAAGGATTTTTTTTTTTACTAATAAAATATGTACATTTATACTCAAATAGACAAAACTGTATTTTTTCTGAACACAGGAGACATGATGTTAAGTCGCCATCTGACACTGCTCCTTGGGAATACTCAGTTTTAATATAGTTTATTTATGGAGCTCATCAATGTTCCTTTTTTCTGTAATTTTGCTATCTTCTTTCAATCTTTTCTTACAGAAATCTGATGAAACCAACCATATGTAAGTTTGAAACAGAGAAAAGCCAAGAAGAAACTAATCACTGAAAAGTTGTGTATTTTATATTGAAGATTTTGAATAGTCAAGTACAAATATACTATTATATTTGACATTTACTTCACATGATATTACTTATTAAGTAGATTGCCACATAATCCTTCGCTCCTTTCTACCAGCAACTAACCGGTTTTGAGAATTGACCAAACGAAGATTAGACTCAAAAATTGTTCAAAACCGCTCGATTAAGATTAGGAATTAGATTTCCTGCCTTTCAGCATCTATGGCTATATTAGCCCGTCACGTATGAGGGATGACTTCCATCGGCGATTACATTATCCGAGGAAAGGGGAGGAAAGGATCGCGGAAGGGAGGAAGCAGCCTGGGACCTGTATGTAAGGTACCATTCCGGCATTTTTCCTGGTGTAAATGAAGAAAATCTACGAGAACCTCACTCAGGATGGCTGGCCTGAAAAAAGCTTTTACGCTTTTACGACCGAGTGTTCCACCGGGAATCCAGCCCGGGATCGTTCTTAAAACCGCTCGAAAATGTGGCAGAAATAGTGGGAAAGAATCGTAATCCATCATCAGTCAATAAAAACTACAAAGTTATAATAACAATGACGTTCTGTCAATAGATGAAAGGTAAATTTACCAATGACGATTTCCAGTTACATATGTCTAAATCTTTAAGTATTTTGTCTTATTTTACATTTTGGTATTTTCATTAGCTATACAGAAATAAAAAAGAAAGTACAGTATTTTATTATAAAACATCTACATGTTACAAAAAGGTCGGAAAACGTATGAAACGAAAAGAACTGAAAACTTAATTTTAAATGATCTAGCAAATTCTGTTGAAAGGGTATGTAAATTTAAGAGAAAAAATGATCTACGAAATAATTAAACGTTGTATGATTGATTTGAAGTTTAGTATCCCGTTCAGCAACGAGACTATATGAGAGACAGACCAACTTAACGTAGGATCCGAACCACATTAACTCCAATAGGGAATCTAACCCGTGTCTTACGCACCTTCGATGGTCAATTATTAGCCAAATGTACATTAATCATATAGCCACGAAGGAATTCTGAACGTTGTATAAAAATTTTTGTCCACGGGCTTTCACGACAAGAACGGCCTGAAACAAGGAGATGCGTTGTCGCCATTATTATTTAATTTTGTCCTGGAATACGCTATAAGGAAAACCGAAGATAGCAACCAGGGCCTGGAGTTGAACGGTGTTCACCAGGTTATGGTGTATGATGATGTAAATTTAATAAGGGAAGATAGGAAAACAATAGAAAGAAATGCAGAGGTCCTATTAAACGCTTGCAGTGACTTGGGTTTAGAAGTAAATGCAGAGAAAACTAAATACAAGGAAGTTCGTCGGGACCGTAATACGGCAAATTATGGATGCGTTAAAATATTAAATAATACTTTTGATAAAGTGGATAGTTTCAAATATCTAGGATCAATATTAACAGACGAAAATCATATTCACGAACAAATCAAATATCGATTAAAAGCAGGGAATCCGTGTTATTATTCAGTTCAAAATTTCTTGTCGCCGCGAATTCTGTCGAGGAATTTGAAGCTTAAAATATATAAAACGATAATCATGCATGTTGTTCTCTATGGTGGCGAAACAGGGTCGCTTACTCTGAGGAAAGAACGTAGACTGAAAGTATTTGAGAACAAGATCCTGAGGCGAATATTCGGACCCAACAGGAACGGGAATAGGGAATGGCGGAAACTTCATAACGAGGAACTACATAATTTATACGGTTTACCAAACATTGTTAGGGTCATCAAGTCTAGGAGGCTTAGGTGGGTAGGTCATGTAGCTAGAAGAAAGTAGAAATGCTTTCACAGTCTTGACTGGAAGACCAATCGGAAAACGACCATTAGGAAGACCTAGGCGCAGATAGGAGGACAATATTAAAATGGATCTCACAGAAATAGGAATACAAAGTAGAAACTGGATCCAGTTGTCTAAGGACAGAAGTCAGTTGAGAGTTTTTGTGAACGCGGCATTGAACCTTCGGGTTCCATAGAGTTTGTTACTTAGTATAAAAACAACTATACAAAATATGAACTTTAATGAACTTAATTAACTATTCACCTTAATAATGTTCCTTCTAATACATAATTTATATTTCTTTCCAACATTTCAAGTGCGTCACTCAACATTTTTTCGTCATGACCCCGCGACGCATTTGAAATGTTGAAAAGAAATATAAATTCTATATTGGAAGGCACATTATTTAGGAGAGTAGTTAATTTATTATTACAATGTGTTTCATACGCTCAAATAATAATTTATTGAACTTCTTAAGTAAATAAACAAACACTAGAATAAACAGAATATACGTTATAAGAGGGCTTTGAGTCTGAGCTATGGAATACGGATGAATATAAATTACATGGTTACTTGGTCGCACACGATTTCTATATGAAACCCACTCGTCCTTCTCCTATCTTACAAGGAACTTTTTCTTGTTATTTCTACGATCATATCATAGTTTACTGTCACAATTATATGGATGTCCCTATTTTCAGATTATTATTGAAACATGTGTCACTATTAGTTTTATACTTTGACAGATCTCAGAAAGAAATTTTGGCTGGAGCCAATCTGTCCCTGAGAAACAGAAACGGAAGCTCCCACCGGGAATCGAACCCGGGTCTCTCATGCCAAAGGCACGTATGCTAACTGCTTAGCCACAAAGGAGCTCATGACTGTGAAAGATCAATAAAATAGGAATGTAAGAAGAAACGGGAGAACCCCAGTAAATCTCACTATGTTGTCCACCATAAATTCACATGACCTGGAATCGCACTCGGGATCCCTCATATCAGAGGTAAGAGCTCTATTACTGAGCCACGTGCCTCTCAGGAATTAATGCCAATTGTGAGCTACGTCTACTCTGATTGTATTGGTAACTACCTCATTCATCATTAAAAATTTTCGCGTAATTCGAAAGATCACACTGTAAAAACAAAGATTAAGGTATCTTTTTAACGCGTAACCCTGAATGGTCTGGTTATATTCCTAGCTGCACATATACTCTAAGTTTGAAATAGTATAGTTGCTGCGTATTGCCTAACAGACGGTTTGACTGTACCTATCTTTCATATGTTTGTTTCGTTCTCGTTTGTTTTTATATCATATACACTGTGACTGATTGATCACTTGGAGTTTAACCTCTCCTTTCAGTATCAAAACTGTGAGATGGCACATTTAGTTTAAAATGGAATCCAAACGCCATCTCCGGAGTTTTATCAGAGTTTCTGTCTTCTTCTCGGACCACGCGCCTCATCCGTTTAACGACGAAGCAATTTAAATCAGAACACAAGAATCTGTACATCATTTTAAGTAAAATTTACCTTGACATTGCTTTCCAATAAGAAAAGATCCACTGTTTCATTTGGATAACGCAGCAAAAACTTCATTAATGGTTCTCGGAAAGGGCTGCTAGCTTCAATCAGCATCTGTTTTTCTGTTTGTAAGACTAGTTTGCACAACACTTCAATAAATCTGCTGGACGCAGCTGGAATTTGATGGAATATCCCAATTATGGTTGCTATCTTCTGTTCGTTCTCGCCATTCTTCGAAATACCTATTAAAGTAAAAATATAAGTAAGAAGATCTGTGCCATCTATGTTTAACGTATATTTTTCCTTCAACTATACTAAATGACATACAAAGAATGAATTCTCATCTATAGAGGATTTGGTATAATATAAAATCGGTCATTTTCTCCACTTATCATATACACTAGATGATATTTACGTAATTTTATATTAAGAATACTACGTAATATAGTGTCTACTTGATCTAAAAAACACTATTGAGAAGTTGGGGAAAATATATACTTTTAAGACGTTTAGCTGAAAGATCTCAGTATTTGATTTTTCTTAATCAGAAACTGCTATTCTTCAAGCTTACTCTCCTTTCAGATGAATACGCAACTCAACTCAGGCATTTCTTTGAATTTACATTATATATATATATGGTTTGTGCTATTCATTAAATTTTGCACGGCAATAGTCAATGATTTGGATGTTTTTAAAGCGACATGATTATTGGATATGTTCCTGAGGAATACATATAGAGACTATCCTACAAATTAGTATTGCTTTCTCCAAGACTACTTACAATAGAATAACTTGGCACGTGGATAGTGTTCATAGTGTTAAATGGTTTTAAAGCAGGATGGTTATCAACAGTCAATGTTTTTGAGCAAAAATAGTCGAGAAGTTGTCCCATACTTAGCATTACCGCAGCAAATACATTCCGTGCTTTCCTGATCAAACTAGATAGAGAATGACTAAGACACAAACAAACTTTGCACGCCTATAGTGGCAAACAAGTTCACTCTTTGCATTCTGAATTCATTTACACTTGTTACAATATAAAGGAGTAATTAATATGAAATTTTACCAAAATCTTACAATTGTTTTGCAGAAAATCCTCTTTATTTGCCCTAAATAATAATAATAATAATAACGATAAAATCAGACATTTACATTACTTGCTTACATACACTCAAAGTACATTTCTAGAGTTCTTTGAGCCCCTCGTCCATCTAGATCATCACGAGTCACATGGTGAATCACGATCCACAGGTTGAGAATCGATGTCTATATCAATGAGTAGTCTAGACATAAGCTATATATTTTTAATGCATACATTATATCACACTTACAACTGTCTGCAATGTTGTGCTCAAAATATATGCAACTAATTTTCATTTTAAAAGAATATTTATACCTACCGCTTCCTTTATGAGAGTGAATAGCAACTTCCAGAAGTTTTTTCAAATGCTGCAGTAATTGTTCACAAAGCTTTTCGTTGAAACTTGAAGGAAACAGCTGAGTCAAATATGACAAACGTCTAGCACCATTTAGGCTAAGATTTCTGTAATCACCTAACGTCATCAGCAATGGTCTCATTACAGCGTGAACCTACGGTAAAAGTATACATTTATTAAACACTCATAAAACTAAATATTCACATCGTCACAACAATCTAATCCTTTCGATTTCCTCGTTATAAATCTTTACAGAATCGACAATCTGCTGTGAAACTATTCTGGAGATACCCTGCTTTACTTCCTACTATTCTATTTAATTTATAAGATTACAAAGAAAGAAAAAAAAATCACAATTCTGTACACAATTTAAACAGAACTGATGTAACTCGCGCACAGAGAACATGTTTATTTTCTTGAAGTTTTATATAAATAATGTTTCTTTCAATTTGGCGAAAGCTTTTAATATTCCTAGTGTTTTAATCTATCGAGTTTAGGATGAATTTGAATACAACTAATGATTTAAAAGTATAACTGTTGAAGTAAAAGTACTTCCTTTTATGTTTCTTTTTCATTGTTTTCCCGACAAATGAGTCAATGTTGCCAGAATATGCTTTTCATTCTGTGAACACGTTTGTCCTTAGAAGAAGAACAAAGTCCTGCAGGAAATTAAATCTCAATAATGTTGTAACTGTAATGTTTACGAATAAAAATTTGTGGGTGACAAGGACGAAATTTATTGAAAGTATGTTATGCCATACTACTCAATGCACGTTTACGACAGGTTCTGATTTAATAATAATAATAATAATAATAATAAAATAGATAAATAAATGCAACTCTGAAGTTCTGCTGTATTTAGACTGGAGAATGAGATGTATTTTTTCCTGAAGTTTTCAGCAAGCACAGTTCGGCAATCATGGAAATATGAAGCAGCGGCAGCCATTGAAAATTCAATTTTCTGTTGTTCCTCGGCCTCTGTTCCTATTTGTGCGAGAAAACGTCTGGCAGCAAATCCAATGTAGACATTGCTCACAACAGGATTTTTTCTTTCTTTTGGCAAATCAACATTTAATAGCCCTCTAACTGTTCATTTCAGCAGTTCTGGTTTCACATCGAATCACGAGATCTCGTAAAAATTTCCCTACATCATCAAACACGAACGTGCCATTGGCCTTGAAGTCTGAAACCTACACAGGACAGGTTGGCATTCAATGGCTACCATATTGCAGAAAGTTAGTTTGCACTTTAAAATGGATCGCTTGCTGTCTTCTTCCGAGTTTTCACAGGCCTCGTTTTCGGCAGTTTTTTCAATGCCCTCTGAAAACAACTAGTATTTTGCAACCAGCGGACACCGCAGAACTTGACAGGAAATTCTATGCATCCTGTGATCTAAGTAAACTTTCTTGAAGAGCTGATGAGTTACTGAACAGATAGTGCAAGTGGCATAGTAAGATACACATACTCCAGTCAATCGATTCAAGACTAATGTTGAGAATAATAGTGTTTCACCGCACCATGGATAAAATGCAAACCCCATGCACTACACTTAACAAGCTTTCCATAAGGTAACTGTTCTGATGTGGTCCTGGAAACGAGAAAGCAAGTTTAAAGTGTTTGGACCATCCATGGAAATCTGTAATAATTCTGTCAGTGGCAAGGGAAAATTTTCTTTCAGAAACTAGTTTGCCACACATGTGGAAGACGCCGTATATCGTCGGCGCGTCAATCATGCTTCGTTGATGATGCGTGAAATTAAACTTCGACTACCCTTCGAAAACTCTTACAATGGTTTTTGCTTAACGTCCCATCTGGGTTATTTCCTGGTTCATCAATAATTTCTTTCATGACGTTCAATAGCACAGACTACATAGATTAACCATAGGTGAGGTTAATTTATTTTATTAAGAAATTACATATGTGAGAATAAGACAACAGAGAGCAAGAAAGCTTACTTCTCTGTAAAGTATGTGTACTTTAGAAAAAAAAAAAATGAAATGTGACTTCAACATTAATTAAACGATGATGCTTTTCATTGAGTTCAAATTAAAGTAAAATGTCCTAATGTTCGAAATAAAATAACTCATAATCTATGCAAATGCATAAAAATTTCATATATCTTCACAGTAGTGCTTCCCGTGCAGTGGTTTCTTCATTTGGTGAAAAGGTCGTCACGAAATAACTTTCGTGCTGTGCACTGCACCCATCTGCCATTTCAATCTTGATTTAGCACGTTATTCGTGTTTCCGCAACATATTGTTATGGTGCTTCCACTTTCTTTCACTGTACTTCACGGCACTGCTGTTATTGACTGAATAACAATAGTTACCACTCGCTATACTTCATCACTTCACATTCCCTAATCAGATACGGAAATCTTATAATGATGAGAAACAGTCCTCTGCCGTGAGAATAAAATTACCACTACTTTTAATCCACCTATGTATTTGCCTCTTCTGAATAACTTTATTTAAAGCCTCATCGAAGCATATCAGAAGCTTGGAAGCTTTTAGGCTGTCTATTATCTGCTATTTAAAAAAAAAGATCAATTAGTTATGAAACCTTGTCCTGTCCAATAGTGAACGGTTTACAAATCTGACTATCGGCGAACATCAACATGAATACCGAATTTAAGTTGTCCCATGAATTGAATGACATTCTTTTGCACACAAACTGAAGAGCCCAAATAATTTTGGCTTTGCACATTTTATCTTTTATATTTGGTCTAGGAATTAATTCGTGCGGTTGGTACGCACACATTGAAGCTGTAGTACAAACACAAAATACATAAATACCTTAAGAAAAATATTGTCCATCGCTAGCCACCACTTTCGCCCATCTGTCAGGCAATATACGGATTCCGTGGCGAAAGAAGTCCTCATCCTTGGAAGCGATCCAGTCAGAGACCCATGTTTCGATATCTTCTGAAGAAGTAAACCGCTGTCCAATCAAATCGTTGTTCATGCAATCGAACAAGTAGTAGTCCGAAGGAGCAACGTCTGGTGAATACGGCGGGTGGGGTAAAACTTCCCATCCGACATTTTCTAAATAGGTTTTGACCGATTTTGCGACATGTGGGCAAGCGTTATCATGTTGAACAATAAGTTTATCATGTCTGTTCTCCCATTCTGGTCGTGTTCTGGCCAGAGCTTGCTTCAAACGCATTAATTGTCGTCGATAACGTTCTCCATTCATAGTTTCACCCGGTTGCAGCAGCTCATAGTACACTACACCTTTCATATCCCACCATATGCACAGCATAACCTTTGCACAGTGAATATCTCGTTTTGGTTGTGATGGACCTGGTTCACCTGGTTTCACCCAGGCCTTTTTTCGTTTAGGGTTCTCGTAATGGATCCACTTCTCATCACCCGTAATAATTCCATGCAGAAACCACTTTCTGCTCTGTCGTTGAAGCAGCAATTCGCAAATGGTTTTTCGTCTTTCAACGTCTCTGTCTTTCAATTCATGTGGAACCCAATGTGACATCTTTTGAATCATTCCCATGGCTTTCAAGCGTTTGGAGACTGTTGTTTGATCAACGCCTAATGCTGCTGCAAGTTGTTCCTGCGTTTGACACGAATCCTGCTCGAGCAATGCTGTCAATTCTTCGTCTTGAAATATTTTTGGCTGTCCAGCTCGCTCTTGGTCTGCCAAGCCGAAATCACCACTTCTAAACCGTGCAAACCACTTCTGACACGTTCGCTCAGCTAGAGCATGGTCACCATACACTTCCACCAAAATACGATGACTTTCAGTCGCACTTTTCTGCATGTTAAAGTAATGCAGCAGGACACCCCGCAAAAACACTTTATCAGGCACAAATTGCGCCATGTTCACTTAACTACAAACTGGTGTTGTTGACGCTTTAATCCACTGCCCTATACTACGAACGATACGCGATGACAGGGGTTTGCAACACATGTGTGGATACACGGAACTGTGGGACGCTCCGTTCGTTGCGCCATCTCTTGTCCACCCGCACGAATTAATTCCTAGACCAAATAATAAAACTTGACGATTTATTGGATTACTTCTCTCTAAACTCGTACACTCTGTTTTCTTTACATCTGTCTAGTAGATGCTGAAGACTCTGAAGATACAGGTCCTATTTGGTATTCTGAACTTGTAGAAACGAAAGCACTTGGTTTAGTTGTAAAAACATTAACAGAGAGTGTAAACTACTCATATTTTTGATAGTTTCCAAGTGGGTTGATCCTTTGGCGTGAGACTGCAAAGCTTGCTTTTCCATACTGTATTAATTACAATATTTTTACATTTTACAATACGCTTTAAATTTATCACTCGGCAAAGTTCCTCACCATGACGAAAGATACGAGCCTCTAAAAGACTCGATATAACAAATCAATGACAGTGGCATTATGCGAGAAGAATTCTTAAGTTACGTTAAAGATATTTTTGATATTTTTAAGTGTCCTCCATTTATCAAAACAACCATCCGACGAAACTTCAAATTTTACCCTGACTTTCCAGTTTGTACCGTCAGTGACACTTGCACTGGTGATCATTGACTCATTATGGTGTATATACAAAAAAAAGGCACGGTGTGAGCTGTGGCTTGCAAGTTCCAAACAACGTATGAACCCTCCTCTACTCCATCCGAAGCAGGGACAAGTGTCAAAAGATGGTATGAAAACTTCAAGGCTACGGGAAGTACAGGAAAAAATTTCCAATTCTGAACATCTCATTACACTGACGTTCGTTATAGAGACATTCTACCGTCTCATATTCTTAATACTTCACAATCAAATAATATTAATTATAAAGATTTCATTTGCGTATTATTAAAAGTTACAATAATAATAATAATAATAATAATAATAATAATAATAATAATAATAATAATAAGGGCAATAACACAAAAGCATAAAAAACATAACAGCAATTTACATATATGGTTGGTACCTTGAACATGGTTGTGGTAGTCTAAGGGTCCAGAAGAATCTAATTTTAAAAGCATAATAAAGCATAATTTTAGAAAATAAACCATAAAGCATAATTTAAATTATATAGCACAATTCTTGGAAAATTCTGATTAACTGCAAGTTTAATGTACTGTATTAATAATTTTAAAAAAACAATATTTACAATACAAAATCTTTGAGAACATAACAATGCAACAATGAAAAGCTTATTTTTATTTCTGTAAACTTTTCAGTGTAATCCTTTGAAGTGCAGAAAATAAAAAAGGAAAAGAAGAAGAAAATTTTCCGCCAACAATGAATAAACAATAGCTTTCTTCTAAAAGTAACTGCGAAGTATTATGAGAAAAAGTTGAAGTAACGTTTAAAGATTTCATAGTCAGTATGCGCCCTCAATCAGATCTCTTTACAGTTCATTAAGTACAAAGTTCATTAAATATGAAAGAAACTGGTTGCATAAAATAGTAATAAATAGATCAAGATATTTAGAATATTTAATGTATAGTAAATATACATTGTACACGATTAACGTAAAACACTGATTGAAATTAACAATAAAGCATAATAACGCATAATTTTGAAAAAAATAAAGCATAATTAAACAAAAAAAATAAAGCATAATGTGGGTTGCAATAATAATAATAATAATAATAATAATAATAATAATAATAGTAGTAGTAGTAGTAGTAGTAGTAGTAGTAGTAGTAGTAGTAGTAGTAGTAGTAGTAGTAGTAGTAGTAGTAGTAGTAGTAGTAGTAGTAGTAGTAGTAGTAGTAGTAGTAGTAGTAGTAGTAGTAGTAGTAGTAGTAGTAGTAGTAGTAGTAGTAGTAGTAGTAGTAGTAGTAGTAGTAGTAGTAGTAGTAGTAGTAGTAGTAGTAGTAGTAGTAGTAGTAGTAGTAGTAGTAGTAGTAGTAGTAGTAGTAGTAGTAGTAGTAGTAGTAGTAGTAGTAGTAGTAGTAGTAGTAGTAGTAGTAGTAGTAGTAGTAGTAGTAGTAGTCGTCGTCGTCGTCGTCGTCGTCGTCGTCAACGCACGCATACTAAAGACAAAGTGCTAAACATACACAACCAAGGAGTCGTGCCCTCATTATTTCAGAAGGAATTTCAAATTAAGAACGCACTATTTAACAATGATAATAATTGAAGACGACGACGAAAAAACAACGAAACAGCTATTGATAGGACCTATTCTATTCATATAACAGTATTAATTCAAGGGAAAGCAAAAGAATGATACAAATACTGACTGCAGAAAGAAAGCTATCATTGCATTCACTTAAACGAACTTACCATTTCCATATCAATTTGAAAACCAGCAATGAATTTCCTCATACATTCATAACCAGCTTTCTGTAACTCTGGATTCGGTTTTTCTAAAGCTTTGTACAGAACATTAAATATCTTTTCTCTGCTAGCTGGAATGTAATGGCATGCTGCTAGTGCCCGTAATGCAGCCTTTCTGAGTGGCACCAAATTGTTAACTGACTTATAACATGGAAATTTCAATAATGTGTTATCTTCGGCTTCGCAGAGTGACAAGAGTTCACGGAAGAAATTCTTGTGTTCCCCAATTGATAAGTCTGAAACCAAAAATAGAGATTAGTTGTCAGTCAAATATGTGCAAAATATTGTCTTGTGAAAAAAAAAGTACAGAAATGAATATTTCTAATGCATTATGTCTAAGGATTTAAATATTTCAACACTATTTAAGGAAAGCAGTGTTCTTACTCGTAAAGTTGTTTTATCCCCTAATATTTGCTTTATATATATATATATATATATATATATATATATACAGTGGCGGATCCAAGGGGGGGCTATAGGGGCTCAGGTATACACTGGATAAAATGGGCATCAATCCTGCTTTGCACTGGATAAAACGGCAAAATATGGTTTGCCCCTGTATATATATATATATATATATATATATATATATATATATATATATACCCTAAACAGAGCAAGAAAGCAACACAATCACCTTATTTCTTCATTAATACAAACAATTTTTAAAACATACCAGAAATGCCATTTTCTTTGTTTGATGTATAACTATACGAGTGAAAGTACTGTATAAACCAGAATAACATCTCGAAGACCCACCTGAGTTTCTTTATTTAACTGTTTTATTCAAAATGGAAGCCTGCTGATTATTTACAACTTATATTCAAATAATCATGACCAAGGCTTTTAGAATCTTTTTCTTCCCGTGAAAAAAAAATCTAGTTAAGACTCACTCAAAATTCTGGAAAACGATTTCACAACAGTTTTCGTAAAATATATGTACTTGCCCTAAAAACGATGAATCCACCGAAATTCACGTTATTTCGCGACTTGTGTTGTGAAAATTGAATCTCGATATATATATACAATTATTTGCATGAACAACGTTCTTCCGTTTCACTGCAATTGCTATGATCTAGTTCCCAAGTACGACTTACCGCATTATATGTACTTCCAATTAATTTTACTTATTTCGCAGATCATAATGTTGCTATTCTGCCTGTTGGCACGTACTGGGACTAATGAGTTTATTATTATTACTTTAGGTTTCTTCCACGTTTCTCCATCTTCAGCTTCCTCTTTTAACTCCCAATATTTCCTTCTATTTTTCAAATAATCGATCAGTTGTGTTCTTCTTCATATTCTTTTTTTTTTTTTTTTTTTTTTTTTTTTTTTACATCTTTCCCTATATGGTCATATAAAGAAGACGATTTCTTTGCAAGATATGTCCAATGCAATTGGCCTTTCTACGAAGGCTGCTAGCTAAAAGCGCCATCTTCTCTCCTACCCGTTTCAAAACCTCTTGATTTGTTACTCTTTCCGTCCATTTTCTCATCATCTCCATTTTCTTTCAACATCACATTTCCAAGAAAATATTTCTTCTCTGACTTTCGTAATGTCCAAGTTTCTAAACCATATTGCAATGATTTTGGTAGAGTCAATAATAGACCGAGATTTATCCCTTCACCAATTTTATTATAAAATTTGATAAATACAAAACGTCTTTGATTACAAAGAGAATAATACTGTTTTCTCGTTAATGTCAAAGTAGAGGAGTATAGGTGTTTTGCACGGTGCCCCTTCTCTCAAGGCAGTCTCCAAGGCACCTGCCGGTTCGGTGAGTTTGCAAGGATAGCCCCCTCAGCTCAAGGCAGCTTCGTAAGGCTTTGTTGTTGAGAGGATCCCTAGTCCAGTGCGACCTCGGGAAGGATGGGTGTACCCTTAGTCCAGTGCGATCTCAGGGCGGTGTAGGTGATTTGATCAGTTGGACGACTGATGCTGGGTCCCTTGGTGTTCCTTCTTTTATTTGTCCTCCTCGGGTCCTTCCGTGAGGTCCGTCTGCTTTCGGCGTTCCTCGGTGTCCTCCTTGTTGGCTTGCTGTCTGCTAAGTTGTTTATAAATAAGCACGTGTTAAGTTGATACGTGCGTCTGTCGAATGTGGGGATCTTTGCAATATGGTCCAACCTTTAATATAGCACTTGACCAGCTTTTTCCTTAGTACAATATTAAGCCTGCTAGTTAAGAGTGATCTTTTTTCTTGTTGAACACCTCTATAGCTATGATAATTCTTGACCTGATCTCGTCAGCATATTTCCCAAATATTTGAAATTATCGACCTCTTCAAGTTCTCTTTGTTCTAATCTGACACGCAAGGGTACGTTTCCACAGGATATCCTAATCACTTTCGATTTTTCGATGTTGGTTTCCATTCCATATTATCTCCCAGTGTCAACTATTTTGTCATCCATTTCCTGTTTTCCTTCTTCGGTTCTAGCTATAATAGCCGTATCATCTGCATACCTGATCTTGTTACTGATCTGACCCAAAATCTTGAAATCTCCAATTCCCATTAATGCTTCTGTCATTAAACATTCACTGTAAATGCTGCATAATTGGGGTGACATACTACAGCCTAGTCAGACTCCTTTTCCAATCTCCACTGCCGAAAGGTTTTTGCCAGTCGATGAAGCACAAACACAACTCCTTTACATCAAGAACTTATTCTGATATAATTCTCATCAACTCAATAGCATCTTTGGTGCCTTTTCCTTTCCGGAATCCAAATTGATCTTCCAACATCTCTTCGATCTTACTTTCCAGCCGCCTGTTCAGTACGCGCTTAGTAGTCACTAGAGACAGTGATGCACGGTCATTGAGAAATTACATAACCTGATCTCAATGCCTACCTTTTTATCTCTTTGTAACTTAAAGCACACCATATTTAACAGAAAGAAGAAAAAGTAAGAATCGTACACTTCGCAACTTACAAGTACTAAAAAATGTCCACCATAATGATTATTATTATATACGTTCATATTGTTTCATTATGATGATAATGGCAGAGTACTACCCTCTTTCGCATTTTAATGCAATAATAATAATAATAATAATAATAATAATAATAATAATAATAATAATAATAATAATCGTAGCTTAAACGTTGCGATAGTTTTTGCCAAATAGCGGACTTTTGACAAATTATAAAAACTTCCTACTGCCAATTAAGTCGCGTTCCATATCACTTCTCACTCTTAGTTATAAGTCACTCACAGATGTTTCTCATTAATTCTACGTTTGATACAAGCTACTATATTAACCATACATTTAGAAATAATAATAAAAATCAATAAATAATAATTTACCAATGGTAAAGAGTCTGGGCTCAAGCGTTGTGCAGAAAGTATTTCCATCCATCAAACCAATTTGTGCGTTTACCGGTTGATGTCGAAGGAGATGTTTCTTCGGCGGAATCATATCAGCTAAGACATCTTTGTGCGGTTCCATAACTTCGGTCACAGTCTTGCCTTGAATTTTTGCCAAAACTTCTAACGAGTGCATTGCCTATAAGAACACACGTAATACAATACATTTATTTAAGATCACAAAATCTAAAATAAGAAAAAAAAGTGACTCACTTCTCACCAAACTTCTAAAAGAATTGAGCTTCGGAAATTAAAATTTTGTATAATTCTACTTAAACCCACATATAAATGTTTATCTTACTTTCGACAACTAGCCTAACCCCTTGACATTTTGGCGGACGAGCCGATCGTTGAGTTTCCAAATGTCGGAGCCAGTCAAGTTAGTATAATATATCAAATTCATACTATTCAAGACACTCTCTCAACAAAGATTTGCTTCCTCCTGACCAAAAGCATTACTGGATTCACGCTGTAACTTTTATTTCTCATATGCACATTTATTTCAACAGCCACAGATTATTTCAACAGAACACTAGAATATCAAAGCACAACAACTGCAAGTTATAGTCCAATTCATGTAGTCTAAATGACCGAACACTAACGTGAAAAATAAAAGATGTGTGGCTGGACTGGACAGACTTTATGGTGTAGTGGTTAGGGCATCTGCACGTTAAGTCGATGACTCGGGTTCGATACCCAGTCTAGTAGCAGTATTTGGCTCTTTGAATTGTGGCAGAGAACGTCTTACACAATTGTGTAGACAAGGAATACTCTTGCACAGTAATAGATTGTATATATTATATACGAAAATTAAAACCCTGAAATTATTTTGATTTCGTAGATACTTGAAGTCTAGCTTGAGTACAAAAACACATACTGTCTAAACTGAATAGATAAGTCAAAGCTACTACCAAAATCTAATTCGGATTATTGACATAAAAGTTATTTTATTTTACTAGATAGTCACAAAGATCCTCTGAATTCAGTCATTTATTTGTTCTAACTCCAGAGACTTGCTATTTGTCAACTGTGACGATAAGTCTTAGTATATATATATAAATTTATAACTATTGTACCACAATATTATCTAGCTTCACAAATGTACAACACTGTCAGTCAGCGTTTCTCATAGAGGCAAGGGAGAACGAATGAGAAAAGAAGCAAAACGCATGTGCTTTCAATGTAACTCACACAAATAATCTAACAAAACTTCCGAGATATTTTAATTCTTGTTGGAAGGATAATCTTTTGGATAAATATAAGATAAAGATGAGAACGATACAGAAGAACTTGAATCTTTCTGTTAATTTAGCCTCAATCTTTGACCCTACGACACAAGAAGACAAGAAATCTCAATATAACACCTAGCATAGAGTATTATTATTTTGATGATTCAGAGTTTCATGTTCTAGCGTATCTGATCATAATCCATAAGAGATTACAAAATATTATATAACAACTTTTATTATGTTTCTTGCTTTTACTTGCGCAAAATAAAGCTCTATATAGTTTATATAAATCTATTTAACACATACCTGCTCTCTGACAAGAGCATTTGGACTTGTAACTTGGCGAACAAGTTCATGAGTTACATCAAGCAAACTCTTATTCTGAGATTTCACTAGTTCTTCATTGGCTTCATCTGGTTCAATCGGTGAGGCACAAACTGTTAGCATTTTCTCTAAATTGGCTTTTGCCATGTCCACTGCACCACTCGAAACCTGAAACAAGTATTTAAAAAAAAAAAAAAAAAAAAAAAAAAAAAAAAAAAAAAAAAACATATTCAATTATCGTAACTAAATTTATAACAAACATAAAAAAGTATGATACGGTAAGTTTTTTAAAGCAGTCACTGTTTAAGACTAACTTACTTAGTTTCACCGTTCAATCCATCATTTCGGTATGATGCTTGCAACTTATAATCCTAAATGCAGCCTTCACCCACTTTTTTGCATTGCCGAATCTCTGTAACTTATCTCTCGATATGCATTAACCACCACCGATATTCTCGAGCGCTCAGATTCTCATTCACGTGTCCCACTAAAGCCCTTCTTTAATTCTTTAAACGTTCCTCAGAGAGAGACTGCATCACACTCCGTTTACCATATGTAATTTTATGTATATAAAATTATTGTTACTCATTTTCAATCTATTTCTATTAAATCTTTTATTCGTATTATAATTATTACTATTAATTTACTTCTATTTTTTCCTAACTAATAAATATTCCTTGCCCGTAACGCTCACCGACCAACCCGTCTGAGTGCATATCTTCCTCAGTTAAGATCTCTATTTTCAGACTATGGAAGCCACTATGGTATCAGATCTAATGTTAGTTAACAATTCCTTTTTTGAACTTAACTTTCCTCACTTTCATGTTTCTAATAACAGCCATATAATAAACATCCCTATATACTTCAAATAACATCTCGGTTTATTAGTATTTATTATTTCGTGCGTATGATGCGATTTCGCGAACTTATTTTTAGTGATTTTCGTACGTAGAACTTGATTGCTTTCAATGTTTTCGGCTACTGAACTGGACAAGATTCTGTTTCGATGGAAGATGATGGTGTGTTTTTGTTATGTGCTGTAAAGGTGAAATTCATGAATAGTTACTATGATCAGATGAGCCATGTCTAAGTAGAGTCTCTGACTTAATTCGGGAAACTCCCTAGTGCAACGCTGCCAGACTTTCGCCGTCATGACTATGAAAAACTGAGTGCAACGAATGCATAAGGAGACATAAAATCTAGTTAGATGTGTACATACTATTGAAACCTCGGTGTAATGATTGTATAAAGTTTAAATATTTCTGTGCAAAGGCGTTTGTAAATTATACATAAAAGTCAGTGTGCCGGGTTCAGACAGTAGTGGTACTCCTAATAACTAGCAGGAGAGAGGGAAAATACAAGCTTGCCCACCGTGCGCCAATGATGTAGGATCTAACGATGTGGTGGCTCATGCAACAGATTGTATTAGAGGGAATGTACAGGGGTTGGAGTAAGTGCTTTCAACATCCTCGAATCATCCAAGTCAAGTTCTTGTAGCTATGCTCTAAATGCAAAGCTGCATTTGAAGAGTGGAAATTCGGAAGAGATGTGGAAAGGAAAATCAAACTAAAGGAAATAGGAAAAGAATCAGAAAAGTCTAAACAACAAGTGGCACATTTCCAGAAATCAATGATGGACAAAGTAAGCTTGATCGAAATGAAGATTACGACATCCAAAAACAACTTTCAACTTAGTGGGCAAATGGGGAGAAAGCAAGCGCCCAAACTACCGACTACAACAAAGGAGCAGCGGCCCACGTACCTCAGAGTCTAAGGAAACAGAAGTATCTACTAAAAGAGTCTGTAATTAAGTAGAAATAACCAACCTGAACTACCAAAGGAATTTCAACGCACTGAACCCATTGTGGGACCCGTCCAATTTGACGGAAGGAAACTAGAAACAAGGAAACACACGAATAGTGCGGAAGACATGCGCAGCAGAAAAGATCAGGAAAATAAAACGTGGAAGACAAGAAACACAAGAAAAAAAGCTGGAGCATGGTGGTGAGGCATAACAGTGATGGAAGAGGCGTCAAACATCCAGAAAAGTACAATAAGAGGAACACGAGAAGGTATGAGCAGGATACATGCTGTGGAGAGCAACGCCTGTCTGTACATAGAAGACATTTCAGAAGATGATTTGGTGGTGTACTCACAAGAAAACGGAATCAATGGGACAATCGGGTACAAAATGGTTAGTGACACTGGCACCAACAGTCTTCAAAACAGGAATTTCTCCTAAGGTGCTCGATAAGGTATATAGAAACTCTCTCTGGCCGATGGATGTAGTATGCCAACCATTTCGTGCTCTGTAGACACTGAAAAACATGATTATTTGAGGCGCCTGAATTGAAACGTCGAAGGGCTGAAAGGGGTAGTGAACAATCTCAAGGGATCTATTTTTTGTGGTCTCGACATATTGCTACACTTATAGATTCTCTATGATTAGTTTCAAGCCAAAATATTGCATATTATGGAGTAATAAGAGATACAGTAGCACCAGATGCAAGATGAGTTTTTTTCTATGTTCAAATATGCATCCTAGAGAATCTACAAGTTACTATACAGACTGGTAGCAAGCCAAGGCAAGGCAAGCTTGCTCAAATTTGAGTTCGCGCCCATGAACCCAGCGTGGACCAAAATATTGAATATTACGGAGTTGTAACAGGAACACAGTAGTACTGAATACTAGCGAGTTGTTTTCTATGTTTAAATACGAGGCATATATATATATATATATTCATACCTTCGTTAAGTCACGAGGGTCACTTCAGATGACGAAATGAGGATAAGACGAAGTTATTCATTGGATGTCACTCATCTCCCATATCGATAGACAGACTCTGCCATTCAATCATTGTGGGTAGCGGGCATGAAACATGTCGAGTGCAATCGAAGCGCCCACTAGGTGTGAACTATGTTATGTAAACTCGATTTCTACAGGCGACTTCTAGGTTCCTTGAAAGTGCAAGATCAAAATTCAGAAATCAAAATCTACGCATTTCACGAACCACACAATTTACTCGTTCAAGGTCATTTGTCATCTTCCGCCACAGGTTTCTAATTTTGCCTACTCTTGTCCTGTACGTTGGTCAGTCGTCGTTGAAATTCATGTACCTAGCCTACTACTCGACAGTAACTTGTAAATGTCGAGTATGTCGTTCCGCCTGGACAAAAAGAAATATATCACGTAGTTCATACTTGGCGGGCGCATCGATTGCACTCGATATGTTTTTACACTTGCTACTCCATAATGATCGAATGGCAAGAGTCTGAATATCGCTGTGGGAAATGGGCAACATCCAGTGAACGGATGTGTCGTACTCCGGTGTCTCATCTCACTTGGTTCTTCGCCGGTGGCTTAACGGAAGTTGAAAAAAAAAATATATAGAACTTGTGCCCATCCTAGAGATTCTACAAGTTAATGATATTATACGAATTGGTTACAAGCCAAGGCAACCTTCCTCAAATTTGAGTTGGATGTCTATGATTCCAGCACAGTTTAAAATATTAAATATTACGGAATTTTAACAGGGATACAGTAGCACCAGGTGCAAGGTCGAGTTCTTTTCTAGAATTGTAAATGGCAACTTACCACACTGTATATACACAGAATCAGTTAAGAACTAAAATATGTAATCTAAGTGAACCTTCTCTAAACCTCTGTATGGCCTAATTTAATACATAAAATAGCAACTTACAAAAAAACAAACAAACTACTGTTTATTCTTTTTTTACTTATACCTAGAAATAAATAGTGATATAGGTGATATACCATATAAAGTACATGGAACTCTTACCTCTCCTGTCAAATCCATCATTACAAAGAGTAATGCTTTTAGAAATAAAAATAAATGATCGAAAACCCATTTCATTGCCATCCTCTCAAATAAGAACTTTATTGCAATGCATCCTCCAAGTTTGGCATACCAGGCTCTGTCGTAGCAAAGACTACACATCCGATCAGCTAAATACTCCATAAGAGGAAGTTTACATGCCTGAAAACGGAAAACAGGATGTCGTTACTAAAAGAAAAATAATACACAGAAGAAGATAAACAAGAAATGAAATATTTAATTTAATATCTTAAAAGTGTCTTAACGTTAAAGAAGAATGATGATAAATGAAAGTGACGAAAGAACCGGAGAAAGAATAGAATCTCAAGAAAAACTACGGAAACGTTATTGTCCAGAACAACTTTAGAAACGTAGCACACAAATATTAATACACTAGCAGGGTGTCAACTAAAATTCCAAAATGAAATTTCGTTACCTTTCCTTTACCAAACTATAAAATTTCATAACATTCCCAAGTGCGAATATGGGTGCAAATTAGGCCGAATTTTCATGCATGCGATAGTAGCATGCTTTGCTTGCGATTTGGTAGCGTCTAAAGCCGGCCATACACATTTTTGGTGGTAATTTTTTATTTTTTATAGAACAAAATTTTCCAGTCTCTACTTATATTTATACAGATAAAAAATTGGGCCCCAAAGGCTAAATTTCTTGACTTTCATGACCGTTTTCTGATTTCGTGACTTTTTCATGACTTTCGTGACTTTTGTGACCGATAGACACCCTGACTAGGTTCTTTAGCTATTTAAAAAGTATATTTTAATTAGAAAGTACCATATTTGCCGACGTTATCAAGTGTTAATTTCAGTAAGATTTCCCGATTATTCTGTGTAGTTTGATATGTTCCCTGCTTTCTTACGGTATACAATATTATTCTAATTACATACAGTTCACTAACTCAATAACGCAGTTTGGATACAATCGCCTATTTATCGCTACAGTGTGTATACCTTTCTCTCGACGTGCACGCGCTATAGATATTCCCAGACGCACGTGCGATTCTCCATTTATTTAATCATTGGTAACTCCACACATGTTTCTTGCTAAGTAAGTGGCTCAAAATTGAACATAGAAAATGGTATGCGTCTTATACGTCATAAATATAGAACATTTCAGTAAATACGGTACAGTTCTTTTCTTCTTGTTTCAATTTATTTCTTTTTATCTCGTCCCTACTCATTTCAATATGCAAAACATAATATGGAACAAAATCTCTCACAACTGGCCATTCATGGTATGTTGGTTCTTCAATGTACGATAAAACGAGAATCTAACTTTCCTTCCTTCAAGCCTTTACTTAGACACACTTATCCAAGGAATCTACAAGTAAATATGAATGAATCTTCAAAAGGAAGGTACATACATGATTTTAGAACTGGATTATTTCTTACCCTTTCTTTAGATCCAAGTATAGTTGTTGCAGTTTCCAAAATCAGCATCAGAGTCAAATGCCCAGGTTTACACAACTCCTTTTCTTCGTGACCCATAATAACAGCTAAAGAATCTATTAACACAAGAGGATCCATTCCCTGAAGTTTGGTTTGCCTTGCTGTCATTGTGAAGGGTCCTGACAAGAAAATGAAAACAAAAACACGTAAGAATTAAGAACTAATCATGTATACAAAGAACATGCAAATGAAAAATAGACGAACGTCCCATGTCTCGTCAAACCAGGTCGTATGTTCAACCTATAGAAAGGTAGCTTCTCGTGCGCGTGCAGGTATGCCGAAAAGAAATGAAAGAAATCTTTGAGTTTTACGTCCCACAGTTATGCCGGCTAGGCTAAAGGAGACGGTGATGATGAGAAATGAATGAAATGGAAGAATGAAGACAATGGGAGGAAACAGGAGAACCCCGAGGAAACCCATGCACACGGTGTTTGTCCACCACAAAGTTCATATGGCGCGAGCTGGGATCGAACCATAGGTGAACGTTCTACCATTGAGCCACCGCGGACCCCGCATGCCGAAAAGAGTCAATGATGGGGTTGGAAGCAATGAGTACAATGTGACCGCAACTATGGTATGACAAACATCTTGTTTGGATGGCCGTGACGGACGGTTTAGCGTTGTGTTCCATATTGTTAGCGGGATCCTGGAGCACGAGAACTGTTGTGAACGTTTTTACGACGACGACGACTGCTGACCGCTGAACTGGGGCACGGTATAGCTTTGCGTCGCTTTCCGTTGGTTCAGAGCCACAACTATATCAGGCTACAATGAGTACGTGAACACCTAAGAAGGCGTGTTGTGTGGCAGACAGTTGTGTGTGTTCCCTCGAAAACCTCAACGTGACCTGCAGTAGTATCTTCACATGTTAGACGCTATAGTGGTGAAGGCAATCTGCCAGCCTGTAATGTCGGACGTAATAGCGGCCGAATGACAATTTGATGGTATGGGGCGCCATTGGATACGTCTTGGCTTCTATTCATTGAAGGCAATCTCATCAATGACTGCTAGATCACAGAAATTCAAGAAGCCGACGTCATATCCTTCATTTTTAGATAGCTCCGAAGCCAAGACGCCTACAATGTAACTTTTTTTCTTATTATTAAGGAGCAAAGCATGCCGCTGTTTCGCTGGTCTCTACGGTCGCCTGACATACAGCTCACCGAGTATACGTGGGATATAGTTGGTTAGCACTTTGTTTGCCATGGTCCTCCAGTTAACAGTGAAAATGTCTTGCGAACTTGCATACAAGCACCATGATATGTGATTCGTCAAGAATACAATCAACACCTGATGGATTCGATGAAACAAATTATAGAGGCTCTGATGCAGTACGCAGAGTTATCCCACCACACTGATTTATGAAAGTTAGAAATGTTATACAGTTCTGACATCGTATCATTTCTGCATAGGCAGCAACGAATCTGTAACATGAATTTCATTGCATTCACATGTGTCCTTCCTGATGATGCAATTCTCACAAACGTAAGTATATAATATTTTAGAAATGGATAAATCAATCTGAACTTTTTCTGTAATTCGTCTTTTTATAAAAATAATATTCTTTAACAAAAGAATCACGTCATTGAAAGTTCAAGAAAATATTGATAAAAAAAATACCGTTAAGCGAAGAAAAAGGTTGCGTATTTTAATACCAATATATAACTACTCCAAATAAAATATAGTATTGAGTATTGTTACGAAGAAGTAGTTTACTGTCTTTCTTATTGCACATGAAAGCAATTTTAATTGTGCCATAAAGGTTGTATTAGGTTTGTAGTGACGAATTCGATCGCTTGGCAGCAGCAAGCATGAACACTTCCGATAAGTTACTGTAGATAACTCAAAGTACTGTTGTGTTGACCTGCAGGGAGGATGATTATTGTGGGTAGGTGGTCATATGGTTCCAACAAAAACTGCCTTTTGGAATAGCTACATTTGTGCTTTTTCCGACACTGGTTAGGTTATAGCCAAATAAATAAACAAGGTATGACAAAAGGTTTCCATGTGTCAAAGAAAGAGATCAACGCTGTGTTGAATCAGAACAAAACGGGCATTTCTGCTCTGTTGCTAGGCTCGCCAATATTAGGCATCATAATATCTGATGTGATGCAACAAGTACGTTAACTTGGTATGACGCAACAACCCACGATCTTAAAGAACAATTATAAGGGCAACAAAACGTTCTGCTGCGACCGTAAATTGCATAATTGAGCAAGATTTACATATGATAAAGAAGCATCACGCTTGAGTTTATATGCTCCGTCTCTCAGATAATGGTAAGGAAGACGAACATTGCAGGGAATAGGTGGAAGTTTGTAGTTTAGACGAGAAATGGGTGTACCTGTCAGGCTGTGACGAAAAGAACACCTTCTATGATTCCCATGATTCCAGATGTCGTTCTGACTGAGTATGTGAATGTTTGAATAGTTTTCCACGTGGCTTTATGGTTGTTGGTGGTTACTGCTATAATGGCAACTTACGCCACGCAGAGTGGACAAAAAAAGCTAAAATCAATGCAGCTTATTAGAGAAACATTTTGCATTCATAGTACCGTCATAGTATTTCATCTCTATACGGCAGGAATACCTCTTATGATTTTACTCACCACTACAAGGCGGCCAATCATATGCGAAGCCAACAATGACGTGCATAGAGTGGATGGCACATGAAACGGAAATTCATGCAATTGTTTTTACAGACATTCTTGTAAAATTCCCTTATGCATCCCCCATGGATTCCCATTGTAGAAACGAGCGTTGGATCTTCGGCAGCCATGCACTCGACAGTCTTTGTGTAAATTTTGTCAAGAGGAATGGAACAGACTTGATAAAACTGTGCCTCAACGCAATCTCCTTCAGTGGAAACTGAGATGCAGGGCAACAGGTAAGAGACACAACTCGTCTATCGAGTACAGAAGTTGTAGTACTTCTTAAAGTGGTAAAGATGTCAAGTTCGTTACCATGAAGTTGAAATGACTTCTATATACAAATGCAAAATAGTATTTACAAAAAATATCTATCACCACTAAGATTACGAATGTGTGATAAGAAGCAATGAGATTACAATACTTACCACTTTGCTGAGTTACGGCAACCAATGTATAATGTCTCACTAAAGCTATCATTGTTGGTAAAACATACTGACGAAGCTCTCTCACCGCTGCTGCCACAAACATACCTACACACAAATGTAAATTAAATTAATTATAGAAAGTGAAATTATCCACGAATATATACTAAATTAACGACAGAAGCACAGGAAGGAAAAAAAACTGTATTTAACTAAAGAAATCACTAGCACCTTTTGTTCATAAATTGATCAATGTTGTTATTCCAGATTATTAACATAAAATAATTTGTTGGTTAACAAGAAAATTGCACATTTACTAAACTCACAGACCTAGCAATAAACGTTAACGAGGTCTTTCATATTTCTATGCATGATGCTTCCTTCACTTAGCTTTTATTACCATACACTACAACGACTACGAAGTCTCACGGGAGAAGCAAGGGAAAACTGGATCAATTTTAAAATCAGTTGTAAT
The DNA here is from genome assembly GCF_964235325.1 of Thermobia domestica. Classification (NCBI taxonomy): domain Eukaryota; kingdom Metazoa; phylum Arthropoda; class Insecta; order Zygentoma; family Lepismatidae; genus Thermobia; species Thermobia domestica. Next base: position 75,054,831 of record NC_137468.1, read on the forward strand.
CAGAGAATACAATGAAGTAGAAAAAATGACAAAGATTTAAGAGAAGGAAAAGAAATTATACTTTGAGATGTGTATACCTACTAAAGGAAGGGGAAAAAAATTACGAATTGTTATTTTGTTATGTTTTCCCATGACAATGGATGTAATAGTCAAACTCTATGATGAGAATCTTGTTATACTTATGGTTTATTGCTGACTGGAACTGAGTATTCGGTAATTAAGAATATAATTAGGATAGAAAAACAAACGTTTCGTATTTTAATTATATTCTTATGGAAAAGATTATAATTTGGAAAGGATGTGGATCCTCCCAGTAATGGTATTCGTTTCTGAGTTATTGAGAAGTAATCTGATGTAAACAGAGTTACGGCGAGAGACGACTGAGCAGTCGTCAGTGCTGTAAATATATAATATGAAGATGAAAGTAGCCTGTATTGTGAATATAGCACCGATGAAACCTAGATTAATACAGATAACTGTTACTAGCAAATGCATGTCGACTGGTATAAATTAAGTCACATTGTACAAGCGCAGTCAGTAGTGAAGCACCATCTACCCTTCTTAAGCCATTTTATCTATGACATCAAAGACGAATTATTAATTATTGCAAATTCAAAATACGAAGATAAAAAGCTAGGGTTTAAAATGCTGTATACGTATAATTAATGACGAAGGAATAAGCAGAAACTTGTGTTTGAAAGGGATTTTCTTACACTACAGTTCAGTGACGTTCCTCCAAAATGTACACGTAAAAGCGCTCACTTTGAATTTACGTCCTGATGTGCTACTCTTGTCATGGAACATTCGTCAATGAATGACCGTGTTGCTATCTTTGAGCTATTTACTCGATCAAAAATTTGTAATCGCTACTTAGACTTTCCTTTTGTAACTGCAATACCGAAATTCATTATCGCCATCTTATTCTAGAGATAACTAAATCGACGCTAGTAAAGTATAGAGTCTAATGAAGACTACTGGCATTTCGAACGTAAGTTGAGAAAATTTTCCATTCAAGAAAAACTTTTATTTTTACACGAAATTATTAATACGAAATTTTGCTTAACTTTATGTATCATCCGTATGACGAATCCATTTTTTAAACCTTTAAGTTCTCAATGGTATAATACCTACCACCTGAATGATATAATATTTTGTACACCTATAAAATAATTTATTCGAGTTGAAATACAATGAAATATCTGAATAGCAAACATGGATGAAATATGATTTATTATCTGTCCACAAATGAGAGCTGTCCGTTAGAGAAGGTACACAAATTAGACTGCTCACAGCTCATGAGAAAATTGTATTCAGTAAATACACTACTAATAAATGTAAACATAGGCCAATAACGGAATACTGTACTCAGTGTTTGGATTGCTGGGGGATATCCACCTCTATAAATCAGCAAAAGTATCGCTGGAAGATATGATCATACGGACTGCAAAATATACAATATTTGTGGTAATTTTCTTCTCAAGTACATGTCATCCTCGTGTAAAATCCTTTAGTTTGCCTAGACTGTTCTAAAAGTAACACAGTAAGAATATGCAACGTCATTATTAAATACTGAAAATTTATTGTGGACAGAGAAAAGAATTTTAAATTGCAAATATTCTGTGTAGTATTTTTTTTTTCACAGGTGATTGATTTACAACACAGACGTATTGTAAGAAGAGGATTTTCTGTTTACTGTATTGTATCAGGTTATTTTAAAATTGTGCAAAATAGTTTCTGTGCTAAATACGTATGAACAGAGAATAATTTCAGTCCGTTAATGAATAAGTTACTAAAACGTTGGGCATACAGGGTGTCCCAGGGGAAATACTTCGAAAAATGGTAGTATGGATGATTCTAAACAAAAAAGTTCATATGAACATGGGTCATAACCTCAACGGTTTGAGAGCTACAGGTCGTAAACCATTTTTGACTTCATGTTGCTCACTGTTCATCCTGTATTTGTTCTACAGAGGTGATACATAGCGGATTTGAAAGGTGCTGGAATTGCCATTTTAACGGTATGCAACATGTGACAGTGGTGTCTTTGGAAGAGACGTTATTTAGGGAAATTTGGGAATCGGTGTTGTCATCCAATTCCCTTACATGATCTTAACTTTCTCTCAATAACCTCCCTTTTATTGGGAAAGCAGTTCCATTTCTTTCAAATCCGCAATATTTCAGCTCTATAGAATAACTACAGTGTGTGCAATACGCAACATAAAGTCAAAAATGGTTCACAACCTTTAACTCTCAAACCGCTGAGATTAGGATCAATGTTCATATGAACCTTTTTGCTTAGAATCACCGATACTACCATTTCCCAAAATATTGCCCCTTCCTCCTAGGACACTCTGTATATAATATATATATATATATATATATATATATATATATAAGGGAGAGAGAGAGAGAGAGAGAGAAATATTTCTGCCGGAATAAATTGTGCGTGTACAGACTATATAGAGGTGACAGTTAAGAGAGGTTTCACCACTGTATCGTAACATACAGGTGAGAAAGCAATATGGAGCTAGGAAAGCAATTACAAACATATTAACAGTACTCACCTGTAAGTGCCATCTGATGTGCTGCTCTTGCTTGTTTATCAAACGATTTGTATGTCGGGCCCTGAATAGGATTGACTTTTCCTTCACGGAAACTGTGAACATAAAAGTATAAGTTACTTATGCTTCATAATTTCAAAGTCAGCACTCAAAATCACAAAAACTAAACTTAATTACAAGAGAGGAAATAATTTTTACATTGTGTAGGTAATGGAAGATATTTGCATAATTTTCTAGTACACATAAAGAGTCTTACAAGTTTGTAACTGTTAATTCTGTTATCTCTTCTTCCAATCCCAGTACGTATCTGCATTTTATCTATAGATGTCAATTTAGGTCAACAAATCCATTATCCACAAATATTATAATTAATAGTCCCTGTGATAACATGCTACTGTTTACATTTAAAAAAAATCTAAAACTAAGAATTATCGGGAAATATGCATTGTCTCTGCTGTAAACAATATATTTTTCCTTTCTTGTAGAAATGTAATTTTGATTGTTTCTATCCTGTAGATTTGCCAACGTAATGTTGCAATATATGGATACTCCTGAAATACTTGGAACAATGTTACCAGAAGTTTTCCGAAAACACGAAAAACTACGGGCTTTCTTGGCCAACTCTAAAGTACCATGAGAAAACAGTAATAACTCTAGCAATACTTTAATGTAATTTTACATAAGCTGTATTTACAGGGTGTCTACTAAATTCCAAAATGAAATTTCGTGACATTTTCTTTACCAAACCATAAAATTCCGTATTCTCACGAGCGAATTTGGGTGCGAATTAGGCCGAATTTTCAAGCATGCGATAGAAGCGTGCTTTGCTTGCGATTAGGTGGCATCTAAAGTCAACCATAGCCATTTTTCATGCTGAATTTTTACGTTTTATAGAACAAATTTTTCCAGTTTGTACTTATATTTGTACAAGATAAAAAATCATGACCTATAATGCTAAATTTCGTGATTTTTCCTTGACTTTCATGCCCGTTTTCTGATTTCGTGACTCTTTCGCGACTTTCGTGACCGACAGACACCCTAATTTATCAACTAAATTTCTACATTATTTGAGAACTTGAACAAATGTTAAAAGTAAAATTACTCACGCTGGATGTGACAGAAGTTTCTGCATGGTGAACTTGTCATCCTCAAGATTAAGTGATGCTACTAAAAAGCATTTAATAACTTCCCAACATTGGCGCCTATAGTAAGGATCAGTTGTACTGGACTTAAGTGCGTTAAATGCTGTCTCTATGACCTAAAATAAATAGATAAATAAAGATCATTAATTTCCTTAAAGTTTAAATAATTCTCACACTAAAGATGATATAATGGTCCTCACGAACTCCAATACAATACTTTCAGCTCTGATACAGGAAGTTATCCTTTCAAATGATTGATTTTAATGGTGGTTTGATCCTTTAATGGAGGGTATGTTATATTGTGGGCAATTAGACAGAAATGATTTTAAAACTAAGACACCATAATAATAATGGTGGAGGTGATAATGATGATGATGCGATACAATATAAACTTGAGTAAGCTTTTCAAATGTAAGACAAATTTAAAATAAAAGGTTAAGAAATTTACATTCCTCGTCCAGACCACATTACTGAACTCGTGTCTATGCTTTTTGATACCGAATATAGCGCATATTCAAAGAAATAACGCACCCCAACCAATAAAAATACGAATGGGGAAGCACGAAGCTATATTAGAGTACTGCATTCAGACGACTCAAACGAAAAGATGTAACAGGTTTCGTTATTAAAATAAATCTTAAGCACAACGGATCATGGTTATACCTTCAGGTTACAGGAGATATGTATCATTTAATGATTTATGAATTGATTGATTAGAATGTCCTTGGGACGAAATCTACTGTTTGAAGTGGAATCAGAACCGTTACTTTTTCTATCTGAGGAAAGTACGTTCACCTAGGAACAAATTCAGATCACGTGTATATATGGCACGACCTTAGCCGCGACCTCGACAAAGGACTGGTTGAGTGTGAAAGTAGGAGAGCAAGGGAAAAAAAATTACGTACACAATGTTCTACAAAAACTTAACTGGAACTGGAACCATGAACTTTTCGCACCAGAAAAGAAGCACTATACATTAAGTTATCTTGCCTCAGTTTTACTGATGATAATTGTATCCAATGCATGGTTCCACGAGTATGTAATTACCAGTACACCGTTTCATACGGGCACTATTCCTGAACACGAAGTTAGGTGGTGTGGAACTCAGAATATAATAACCTCAAAATCATACTGATAACATTCATTTAATGTGTATATCTTAAAGAGGTATAATTATTGATAAAACGCTGAATACACCCGTGGTAGCACTGTAAAATTGATAGAAGCAGAAACGCAGTAAATACTGTGCGGTGCCCCCCCCCCCCCCAAACACTTGTAAAAGTACGCTTCTCTATATAATAGCACAAACGAATGGAAACTATAGCAAAACTAATGTCATTTTAAAAGCATAAACCTCTGAATCTATAAATTCCGTTCGTACAAAATATTAAAACTAAGATATTGAAAATTCGTGCATGATTAAAGGATTCTGTTTTGGGAACTATGCACCAATGCTGCACATTAATCAATTAAAATCATTCGTAACTCATCAACTGAAATTAATTGCTGTCTAACTTAGCAGCAATAAATGTTAATGCAATTAAATGAAATCTGTTGAATTCGAATTAAATAATAAAAAGCTTAGTTGAGACTTTTCAATCGTCCTATCACATACAATTTAAATCATATACTGCCACGTTTTCAGAGGCATTAACCACAGGATTGGAGTGATTAAGAACGTTGACAAGGTCAGTAATTTCATGAAATATTTAGTCATCCACTCCTTGTAAACTCAACAGACTAAAACTCGTTCATGATTTGAGCTGCAGGTGAGGAAAAACCGAGTTCCTTGACTCTTGAGTCTTGCTTGTTCGAATTTAGCACTATTTTACAAGTCAGTTTATATAAGGTAACTAAAATAACTAAAATTTCTTTATAGCCATAATACAAGGATCAGTACAAAATTTCCCGGAATTCTGTTGTAGCTCTTTATTAACACAATATAAGTAAACATTTACTTAATCGCCTTCCAAGTTGGCACCTTTGGAACACACACACACACGCTTGCTCCACCGTTCTTGCGATTGATGGAAACACCGACGAAAGTCTTCTTTTGGTATCTTCCGAAGTTCAGCCGTCGCGTTAGTTTTGATCTCTTCTACGTTGGCGAAACGAAAAAGACCCATTTTTAGCTTTCAAACATCCGATGGTGCTAAATTGTTTTTAAGGCTATCAAAGTCTCTGAAGCAGTTTCCAAAATTTGCACATGAACTTGATGGTTGAACGTTGTTCAATGTGGAAGTTGCGCTAACTTATCACTACACACTTCTCCGTTCAGTTACACCGTATTCGTACACTGACTGTTAAGACATGTTGACACTTGTTAAAGTCATAATTCGGCAACTTAAGGACTGTATTGTACAAGATTCATTGCGACTGCATCACAAGTGCTAAAATTACAACATTCTAGGAACTTTTTGACTATCCCTCGTATATAAAAGCAAAAAAGTGAAATTTTTATAAAAGCAATTAAATGATTTTACTTATCTATGAGTGTTCTTCAAAGCAATATCTAGCGTATAAACATTCTTAGTTTTAACCAGTTAACGGAAGTTTAACAGTGTGGTATCTCACTCTTTGGATTTCTTTTCGTTACTGAATACCAAGAAATATCTGTACCGTAGGAAGAACACAAATGCATACACAGTGCATGTAATTTGTGGTAGAACTGGTACGACAAATGTAAAACATGCGACGCACAGTGGGGCGAAAACGCAAAAAGCTGGCCAAAATATGATAACTATATTCAAATTGAATGAAATTTAGTATTAAGGGGAAATTGAGGCTGCTGATTAAGATTCTGCAACTAAAGTTGAAAAAAACAAAATGGCGGAACCAACATGGCGGAATAAAATTTGGAAAAGTCGAAAAAGTCGTAGAAATGTTCTCAAAAGTGGGGATAAAGGGGTTATTGAGGTTGCTGCAACTAAAGTTGAAAAAATGAAATGAAAATGAAATGAAATGAAATTTTCAGTTTTACGTCCCACGGTTATGCCGGTTAGGCTAAAGGAGACGGTGATAATGAGTAATGAATGAAATAGTGGAATGAAGAAAGTGGGAGGAAACGGGAGAACCCCGAGAAAACCCACGCACACGGTGTTTGTCCACCACAAAGTTCACTTGGCGGGAGCAGGGTTTGAACCCGAGACCCCTAGCACCAGAGGTGAACGCTCTACCACTGAGCCACCGCGGCCCCCAAAAGTTGAAAAAAAAAATGGCGGAATAAAAAGAATGCCAACATATTTCGTAATTTTCGCAATATTTCTTTAAAAACATTCACTTTTTTCACATATTTTGATGAACAATTACTTGTTACTTACGTTCTTATTTGTTAGAAATGTATTATTACTTAAATGACATAAATTATTGGTATTTGATTCGGTTATGATAACTGGAACGGCTTGTCACTGTAACATTAAATGAACAATAATTAACATCAACACGCTTCGTAACTGGCACGTTTTGGCAGCTACGTTTTAGTCGACAGCATTAATTAATATTCCGACTACCATTCTACAAAATATGAACGTGGTGCACGAGGGTGCACATAATGTTTTCAACGCTTTAAGTTAATAAAATATATAAACAATGTGAAAAGTTTGCCTGACCTGCGATTCAAATTATAAATTATTACATCATTATTATTAATTTTTCACTTCATGCACATTCTACTTACTAGTACGATATAGGAAAACTTTACAGATTTAAAAAACTATGAACGCGTTCGAAAGTTACAACCGTTTCAACGGACGCGTCACAATTCTTCTATTGTTCTCTACGCATTTGACCTGCTGAAGGGTCTATTTAAGAGTGGCTCAGGTAGTCGGAATAAAGTAAAAATCCTATTCTATTTATGGATTTGGACCCTTCTAACATCACTCTAGCCAACTACATAAAAAAATTCCTATATTACTAACTTTCGTTTTTTTACTTTTGGCCAGCTTTTTGCGTTTTCGCCCCACTGTGCGACGTCTGGCACTTGTCATACGAGTACTACCTCAAAGTAACAGTAAACTGAATCATTATAAGGTCATTATCACTGCATGGTATATTACAACAAGCGTGGAAGTAATATACTTACTTAGTTGGTATTTCGGAAGACAGTATAAGCATCTCGTACTTGTCTGATAAACTTAAGTAACCATTATTTATATACAGACAAGAATTTTATAAGGTAAGTATGCTTCCGGGATTTTTATTTATTTGTTGTATATCGGAATTCACATGCAGAAAACTTTTGAACATTTTTCTATTGCCCCAGTAATCAGGCTACTGCACATTATCCAGCATGTTATTTATTATGTAAACTATTTTTCTTTCTTTCTCTATACTGTTACATTTCACTTTTCGAACATACTTCTCAAAAAGAGCACTGTTTCAAATTAGTAAATGGAGTCCTAAAATTATTACTGATTAATTAAATAACGATTTCTGAACAATTTATATGTTTTCTCATTATTATTATTATTATTATTATTATTATTATTATTATTATTATTATTATTATTATTATTATTATTATTCCAAATACAAGAAAGATATACATAGTATAAATGTGAGCATTTAACACGCAGTAAGAAGAAGAAGAAGAAGAAGAAGAAGAAAAACATTTGTGTCATTTTGTATTCTGACCAAACAAGAGTTCTTCTAAAGTGTAACTAAATATTTTCTTACATGGAATTTTTACCAATAATCAATCAGTACTTACTTTTTTCTGCAATTTGAAATTACTTTTATGGTTCTCCATAAAACTTGTCACGTAATTTAACCGGACTGCCTCGCAGATTTTTATACTGAAAACACAGCATCTAGTAAAAACACAACCCGAAATGTTATCGAATAAAGTAGATAATATTTAAATAATAAAATACTCACCTTCTCCACTGGAAATGCAATTGGTGTTTCATGTTCCTGGAAATGAGCCAAAATTGATGGTCCTACGGTTTCTTTGTCATTATATTCTAGTTTTTGAGGCTCAATCATCATTTTTCTGTTTCCACCACCAAATTTCCCTAAGACCCTAGTAGGAAAAAAAAAAGTAACATATATAAACAAACACATGGAGTAATTAACAATCAACTTTTACATTAAGACAATTATAACTTTGTCAACCGCAGATAAATGCCACTTTCATTGAGGTAAATTCGTTTAATGACAGGAGTCACGAACAGGAAAGCTAATATTAAACAAAATGTAATAATATAAAATTTTACTTTACCCATTTGTGACTTTCTAATATACCCTAATGCAATTTTCAGCCGTGAGTTTTAACCTTCTCGTCTTGGTTTCGAAAATTGACTCAGAATTGTGTACCGATTTTTGATCTACAGAAAGCAGTTGCAATTCTATCTTATTCGTGCTTCATTCATTTTATAAGGTGAATCATTTTCACTACACGACTTTTGTGCGTGTACTTCTGAAAATGTAAATGCTCTGTTAAAAATGTGAATTTTTAAATGGTACCTTAATTAATATCTTTCGGATGGGAGATTATGAAGAGGATTGCATGCTACCTCGGCGGTAGGTTGCTATCAGCAAGGTCACTTATGTCAAATTGGTCTTGACAGTGTATATAGAGGATTTAGACGATAATATCCAAGAAGGTGGCAACAGCTTCTCTAGTAGTTAAGGTGGCAGAAATTATAGTTACTGTATGAGAACTTTAAATCAATCCCAAGCTTAGTTAATGTGGTTTTGACGGATGGGGTTCTACGTTATAGAAGGCAGCTAGAAACAGCTAGTCTGCTGCAATATGAACTATGAAAATGATCTTTTGCAGGGCAAATAATTTCACAGGTTAAAAGAAATCCTATTCCGATCTTACGAAGCAGAATTCCTTGGGATTTAGACACGAACGAACCAAAATACCAAAATTTGCAAGGAATTTATGAAGCTGTGTGGAATGATAATAGGAGAAATGCGAAGCGAAAGATGATTTCCTCAAGCCATTAGAGGGGCGGTCGAAATGGTACGAGTAACTTGGCAAGTCATTGGAAGAGACCTACGAAAGTACAATTTGTTGACTTTGAATTTCATGTCTATCTCCAGCACTGTGATTATATGAAGCATAGACCTACAGCTTAACGTGGGATCCGAGTCACATAAACTTTTTGCTCTATTTGCTGGTCTAGTAGCTAGTGCGATTGGTATCGTTTGATAAGGAACTATATATCGAAAAACATAATAGAAGGTACGGTTATCAGAAAAGAGAAAGGGAAGATAGATGATTGATAAGTTAAGATGAAGAGGTTAGCTGAAGATCTTGGTCCGTGGAAACTTTTCAATTTTGCCCAGTGACCTATCAAAACTCTTATTATGATTATCATTATCTATACTATGCAGGAATCGAATTGGCGTTTGGCGATAAACCAATGGGTGCTCAACTCGCTATCGCTAAACTTTCGCTGAAAAATCTGAAACAGTTCCGAAGGTTTTTGTCTCTCTAAGAACGTAAACATTTAATAATTCAAGAATAGGTAAAATAATTACATCATGTATTAGTGTCTGTATTTAAATAACTGAATTACACGTTCGTTCAATTCGAATGTTAGCATTACAAGCAAGCATATGTAAAGCAACCATGCGTTTCTTGGCATTTAGTACCTAACATTTTTTGGGTGAATATTTAATTATGTCCCGTCCTTCCTAGAATCGAACCTAGAATCACTGATATCCTATAAACTGATATCAATACTCTACTACGTTCTTTTACGGTGGTGCAAAGGGGAACTTGGACAGAAAGTGTAATCTTTAAAGTCTCATTACGCCCTTTAAAAGAATAAAGGACGGATGACTAATGGAAAAAAAATGATCGCGAAATAATTGGTAGAATAATATATTGTCTGGGCTCGAACCAGAGTGCTTTCCCATTAAGCCACAGTGCTTCCAGGGAACCTTGCACATGGTACTCAATAAGTATCATACAAACAATTCATCAAATATAAATGTGACGAGGGGCATGAACGATGGCTCAGTGGTAGAACGCTCATCTCTAGTTACTGACAATTTCATGCCATGTTAGCTTGTGGTGGACAATATGTTTCTTTTCTGCTTCTATTATCCTATTATTTCACTATTTTTTTCATGCTCATTCACTTACAATCATCATTTGCCTCCTTTCAAGGGTATAATCACGGTACATTAAACTAAAGATTTCGTTTAATTTCATTAGTATTTCAATTTTCACACCATCTGTGTAGAAAGTATTCATATACTATATTTCTCAACGCTCACGTAATATAGCTACGATACTGCAGAATTTTATTTGTCAGAATTTCTATACCTCAAAAATACAAATTCTTTCTTACAAGAAAACTAAAATTCACATTTAAGATTAGAGTATAGAATAATAATAATACTAGTAACATTTTTTGTGTTTCTTCCACTATAATCACTTTACAAAAACAAAATTATCATTCCACTCCTAGTAAATCTGTAATAGTGTCTTTAATGTTGTAATAAGCTGAAATAGTAGTTTAAAATACAGTCAGAACATTAAGTAAGTTTTCCACATTTTTCATTAATCCTACATTCATTCTTTATTTTGAGCGTCCATGCAGTGACAGTAGTCGTAAGTGGAACGACATTACAAACTTAGATTTCAAAAATTTAAACAGCACAACTATTAAAAGAATGATAGTTATGGACACACTTTACCTGAATGCAACATGTGCCACCTGATCAGAAGGATTTCGCAATGTTCGCCATAGTGCCTGCATTAGTTCGGCTCTTACTGGTTGTATGTGTTCATACAAGAAGTCTGGTTGAAGATTGTCGACGCACAATTCCAAAGTACGTAATCCCTGTAAGTATATTATGATAATTCAATGTATTATACTACGAAATCATGAAAAAATCTAATGAATCTTATCTTGTTGCAAAGCAAATGAAATACATACTATGTCATGATGTACAAATACACACACGCACACATACGTACCAAAAAACAACTTTGTAGCTGTATACTCCAGGAGAATCATGAACATTTACCTATCTCTACAGATTTATTAATTGAATACAGCAATGTTTTCCAAAATTCACTCCTGAAGAAAAAAATCACAGATTGTACATTGCTAAATACTCGATTACAAATATAAAGTGTGTTTTGATATATACGAAAAATCAATATAGAGAAACATATTATCGTATCATTCGAGTTACAGCACATATATGTAAAAGTTTAACTAAGATTGTAACAAGAACATTTTGTACCACGTGACATTCAATTTGGGTGTAAATAAGCTTTTCTAAAGTTAAATGAAGCGTCTTCCTTCGTAGTCTCATTAGCATGTAAAGATTTCAGTAAATTACCTTTTCACTCTAATTCAGTACAACTCTGAAGCTGATATTACTTGCTATGAGTTCAGAAGCTTAAGATATCGATTACAATTAAATGACGAAAAATTTCAAGGGGAAAAAGTAACATGGCAAATTTACGAATATATTGTTAATCCATAACTCAACCTGCGTGTAGTGAGATACAGTTCAATTTACACTTTACACTTTACAGAATTATTAAGCCATGGTTCTGTTCTTTCTTTAAAGTTAAAATGATTCAATAACTTGGACGCTATTCGTCCTGAGTTTCTATTTATACTGAGTAGTAAGTCAGACATGCTTAAGGATAACTTACATGGGAAAATTTCGTAAATTGTTTAGTATTATTTACTAAGTATGTTAAGATTTTGTAGTACTACTTTTGATAATCAATATTTTGTAACATTTTTACAAATAAAATAAATCCACAGCATTGTATTGAAAGCTCTATCATTGAGCAACAGCGGACCAACAGTTTGACTGAACTCATATGATTCAACTCGTAATAATAATACGTATCAAATAATAATAAAAAAATATATGCTTTTATGTCTACTGGACATAGGGTCGTATATACTTCATAAAATCTTAAACCAACTTTAATTTTAATTATATTTAATTATTCTATTTTGTATATCGGGATGTCTGGTATCGTTACTTTTCATTTATTTTTAAAGCACTCTTCAACACTCTCTGCTATATGTAGTTTTACTTTAAATTTGTACGAGCGGAAACTTCGTTTCTTCACTTCATTCAACGATGTGATACTGGGCTCCTTTCTCTCAAGTTTTGGCTTTTATTTACTTTGTCTCTTAGTTTGAAATGCTTAAGTAGTATATCTACATGTAAGCAGTGATTCTTGACAGTTTGCTTTTTGTATCTTTGAAGTTTGTTTCTCAAAATTTTATGAAGACATACTGGAAGGGAAAAAAACAACACAAGGAACGTATGTACCAAAAGCCAGTTGGTCAGCACAGCCCACTGTGGACTGTAATGCTACGAAGTTTAGTAAATACACGTAACATCACTGGAAAACTTCTCAAGTATCACGACCTACCTTTGTACCGTGACGAATATCCTTTTTAACTCTGGATAGTTTCGATCAGCACTGTGATCTTGGTCACCATCACAATCATTGGCTTAACTTGATGTTTAATACGTCATTTCTGATCTTATTCTTGTAAAAGAAAACTGAAGCAGCTATCTAAACAAATAATAATTATTTTTTGTACAATCAGCGGCAAAAAACCTGCAACACAATCATGTAAGTTTATTGTGAAATGACGAAGTATTTTGCTCCAAAATAAGTGTTCACGGGAGGACGCCGAGGTTTATCCTGGCGTGATTCGTGCCACTTAGACGTTATGTTGATTCCCTGTGCTGTTAGGCGTAGTATCACAATAAACTTACATTCTCATGTTGCAGGTTTTTTGCCGCGGATTGTACCTATTTTCACTGCAACCTGAGTGCTATTCATAAATATAATTTGCGTCTTACCATCATACTTAAAATATTTCCATATCAAACATATATACCTGGCTAATTAATGTTTGAGAACCATTTAACGCTGATACTAACGGATCCATTAACATTGGAAGGTAAGGCAACAAGGAACTCAGACGAACAGGTACAGTTAAACATAACTCCACAAAGAGATCTTTCATATGTTGTTTATGTAAACCACTTTGAAGACTATTTAAGCCTAAAAAAAGAACGAAAAATCATAATTATATTTAAGCAGATAGTACAGACTAACTCATCTTAGTGATGTTCTATTTCAATTTTTCCATTACTGATAATTCGCGACTTACTCCAATCTGGCACCTTCATTACAACACTTAGAATGGATGAGTTATAAAACGTAAGGCATTACAGACGGTAGAATCAAAGCTGTATTGAAGCAACTAGTTTCTCAGTATTTGTTATAAAAGCAAGAAAACAGCGAATCTAATGAAAGTTATACAACGTTAAGGAATTAACATGTTGCATATGTTTAGGAGTCACTTCCTTCGTTTCTTTTTTTGAGAAAGAAGGTTTTTCGGTAACTGTTCGTGTAAGACAATACAATCTGACAATTTTGCTTTCTTAGACCTGTCTCAACAGTCTATCAGTCGAAGCGTCTAAAAAAAAAAGAAGACGAAAAACCGAAATGCACTTTTCGGAAAACAAAGGAATTCTTTACGTTTTCCTTTAATAGAAAGAAATTTGTTCTTATCTTAGTAACCCGAAAATAATCTTATCTTTTCTCATATGGGAGGTAATTTTGACAAAAGTATAACCCTGATCATTAACATCGTTCATCATCAACAGAACATTTTCTTAGACAATGTCCCGAAAATGCAGTTCTACGAATCATTCTCATTTGAATTTTTATTTGAATCTATTACTTCACCTTCCCGTACGAAGAATTTTGGTTCAACACAAGTACAGGAAATTCGTAAGTTCAATTTGGAATAGTAAATACAAAAATTATTGTTCTTCGAATAGCTCAAGCTTCAAACATGGTTTCACCTAACCATCTCTCTCTCTCTTCCTTCCTTTCGTTAACATCTTAGGAACTCATACACGTGGTGGGATATTGTAATATACAAAAAATGATGTTATATCATTTAAGAAAATTTAGAATGAAAATTTTCTGGTAGATTTTAGTGACACGACAACGCCTTTTCTACGCAATTTTGCTAATGAATGGACGAACACCCAACTGAACTAGCAGGATCATCTACTGCGGATAAAAGGACCGGGTATTTGGATTTTTTTTTTAATTTTTTTTTTTTAAAGACGGGAGAGGTACGAGTCTAAAAATAAATTGCAGTCAAAGTGAATTATTCTTCCTCTTTCTTGAATTTGAAATAGCAACAAAAATAATATGAGTTTCAGACTAAATATTGAGCTCAAACTTTAGTCTACAAAAGTGCAAACAAAATAATATTTACCTTGCAAAAGATTAGGTAATAATGGCAAGAATTCTTGATACAACAAATCATGACTACCACCACCAATAGATCTGAACAGTGCTCTCAGGAGTAGAAAGTAATTATACGGTTCCTTGGCACTCATTGCCAACTCCATAGATCTAAAACAGTAATAAAAAAAATACAATTTCATTAGCAATACAAAACTTCCAACAGGGGATGTGAAAGTAAGGATTTGATAACACCATAATAATAATAATAATAATAATAATAATAATAATAATAATAATAATAATAATAATAATAATAATAATAATAATAATAATGATGATGATGATGATGATGATGTTCCCAGAGAGGAAAGAAATATTGAATTAACGTAACACACAAGGAGGCACAACGTAAGTCACTTTTCATTAGCAATATTTTCAATATATATCGGATGTTCTAACCTTCTCTGGAGACAAATTGCACTATGGCAACGTCGCAAATAAAGTACCATAGATTAGACCTACCAATCAATCAAATAGTTATATCGATTCTTTCCAGATGGAAGCTAAAGTCGATATTGATTGACTTTACTAGTCGATTGATACTAGCATTACTTATTAGTGTAACAATCGATTCAACTGCTTGTTATATTCGTAGAGTAATGCTAATGGCTCCAAGTTAATATCTGTAACGTTGCCACATTGTGAAATTTTGATTCCCCATAGCAGCTGGAGGAGGCCCCGAAGGGCATACTATCATATAATATTTTCGATTTATTTTGGCCTATAGAATAGTGCTCTGTGGTCTGTGGGCGCCAATTTTAGAACACACGATATAATATATATACAGTGGGTAGACAGCGAATTAGGAATTTTCAACGTTCGTTACTGAATTCTCTATGTCTGTCTGTTGTTTGAGATTTTTTAAATTTCGATTCCTGCATTCGATAAAGCATCAAAAATTATCAGAGAAAGTAATTAAATTTTTCGCGTCACTTTTACCGTTCCCGAGATATTGGCCAAAATATGGCCGATTTCCAGAGATTTATGGAGCCATATCTCGGGAACCGTAAGTCATAGAGAGATAATATTGGTGTTGATCAATATCTAAAAGGATGGTGAACATTTTGGTATAAAATAGTAAGCGGTGGCCACTGACTGTCTACTGGCCAACAGGCCATCGTTCCCCAGATATTGGCCAAATAAGTTCGAATTTCTAGATATTTAAGCAGCCATATCTCGAGAACTGTATGTCATATTAGAGAGATGATATTTTGCTAATTTTTGCGAGAAAGAGAAGAAGGTGCAGATAAAATTATTTATTTTTACATCTAAGAACAATGACAGCTATCCTTCCTGCTCCATCTCTCCATTCTTTTTAAGTTCGTTCTGGCAATGCTCTTGAAGCATTCTCAACTGGTTAAGTTTGAATCCTTTTCAGGAGTTTGTAGCAACTGTATATTCATATAGGTTATTTGTCTGAGTGAAAATGAATGTAAGTATCTTCTGTTGACTTGTCGGAAGTGATACATCAGTGCTCCACTGTTAAAGGCCGTTGAGGTCCAAGTGCTTTTCTTTTGATAGTGTGTGTAGGTTTGTATCTTTCAGTTTATTCACAAGAGTGAGAAAGGAAGTTGCTTTGTGGAACTGAATTAGATGAATGAGCAATCGTTAGAGTTTTCCAAGTGAATATAGTCTTAATTTGGAGTGTCCTGTGTGATTAATAAGACAATAATAGGAATGGGTAAAGAAGAGACTTGAGTCCAAGTAAGAAAAAAGAAATTGCTGTTATGATGAAATTATCTAACTTAAAAGCGTGTGAAATAGCCAGGAAATGTAACGCTTCCCCCCACAAAGTATTGGAAGAATTAAAAGACTTATATCTAGGTGCACCAATTACAACAGCAAGCGACAAAACTATAGGTGACTGAGAAAAACGACGCCAAGGGAGGACCGAATGCTTAAGAATATTACGCTGTGTAACCGAAAGGCTAATGTTCAGAACATTCGTAATTGCTTGAGTGATGCAGGTTGTCATGTAAGCACAAAGACAGTTCGTTGGAGACTGCACGAGTGTGGTTTACGATCCTGCCGTCCAACAAGAAAGCCGAAGTTAACACCAGCCATAATGAAAAAGCGCTTATCTTGGGCTTTGATGCATACAGATTGGACTGCCAATGATTGGTCAAAGGTAAGTTTCTTCATTCTATCCCTTTATGAGCGAATTCAGAGCTTTGACCACACACTGTTGCAGGAATAGTCAATATTTAATCACAATTAACAATAATATGCAGTTACTGCTTTTCAAAAATAAAGTTTACTCCATGCGTTTCCTTGTTGCAGGCGTTTCTCCGAGGTGTTGACGGTGGAAATTATACAAGATCGGTAGCAACTTCTGTGGAGACGACCAGAAGAGGAGTTTGCTGTCTGAATGCGTTAAGGAATCTGTGAAGCTTCCCAGCAAACTTATGATCTGGAGTGTGATATCTGTGAATGTCACTGGGCCATTGTATTTTGTTGAGGGCACTATGAGGAAGGAACAGTACAAACATATCTTGAATACTTGTCTACTTCCTCAAATAACTAAATGGTACCCAGAAAACGATGGAATCTTCATGCAGGATGGAGCACTCTGCCATACTTCAAAACTCATCATGAGTCATCTGCAGCAGCTCGGTATTAAAGTGTTGGACTTGCCATGGAACAACCCAGATCTCAATCCAATCAAAGGGATATGGAATACTATAAAGAATAAGGTCAGTAGTCTAGTCTGCACTAATATTCCTGAACTTACACAGCACCTTAAGAGAGTATGGCAATATGAAGCAGCTATTACTGAAATGGTAGCACGGAGTATGGAGAGTATGTCGAAACGCATTATGGCTGTTATTAGAGCAAAAGGTGGACCTACCAAGTAATAACTGTCGCCAGTGATATGTAAATATGTACATTAGCTATATACTTTTGAAATATGGATAAGCGCATTGTAAATATAGTCTACAAAGTGAAATATAGTTATAAAATATACACATTTGTTTGTAATTCCTAATTCGTTGTCCACTCACTATATATACAGGAGGCCTAAGGGGGACAGAGGGGGCAACTGGAAAAGTTTAAATGGGACCTCTCAGTTTTTAGTGCAGATTTAAATGCTACACACAAAAATACGTAACTTTTACTGGAGACATTTTTCTATATTCTTGACAGATGGCACTGTAATCGCGAAAAATATGTTTTATTAAGTAACGCAGCAGAAAGATCGGGACAGGAAAATATCTCGAGAAATACACGTCCGAGCATGAAAAAACAAAATACGTGTCAAATATTTGTTCAATTTCTATTTAACTGTGTGCAAACCAATGCTCCTTGGCGCCCCCTAAGGGGGCAACTTGAAAAGTTTAAATAGGATCCCCCCCCCCAGTTGGTAGTGCAGATTCAGATGCTACATACAAAAATACGTAACTTTTATCTGCAACATATTTGCTCGATAGATGGCACTGCAATTGCAAAATCTCGGTTTCATCGAGCGACGCAACAGAAATGTCGGGACAGTGGAATATCTCGAGAAATACGCATCTGGGCATGAAATTAAACACAAATATATGGGTCTAATATTTTTGATCCCTAAAGTGCGTGTGTGCAAATGAATGAACTTGGTCAACACCTAGAGGGGGTGGGTGGAGGGAGCACTTGGAAATATGACATGGGAACCTCTAATTGTTACTGAAGATTCAGATGCTGTACACAAAATCGACGTAACTTTATCGGAAAAGTTGTTTTGTGTTCTTGACAGATGACAATGTAATATCAAAAAACTGTTTTATCGAGTAACGCATGAAATGTACTTTCGAGCAAGAGATACAAATACTGTATACCTGCAAAACGTTTATTTGAATTGTTTTATTGCAGTTACCATTACTGCAAGCTGTAATCATGAGCGTTGACAAATACGGAATTATGGGGCATTTGCTCCCTCTGGAATTGCTCCTGATTTTGATAAACTACCCCTACATGTGAGAATCATTGTGCAAAATTACCTTTTTAATGGTAGTTTCGCCCCCCTGCTTCCGTCTTCTGAAACACCGTGCTTCCCTCTCCTCGGAAAAAGCCTGAGGGCGCCCATGACTGTAATCGCAACAACTAAATATTTCTTTCAAAGTGCACAGAAATGTTGGAGTTTAACACGTAAGCAATATTTCAAATTGAACTTTGTGCCCCCAAGTTCTCCGCGAAACGGAGGCATTAAAATCAAATCAAACAAGCATGAAACTACCCTAAATGCCAGAAGAGTTGTTTTTATATCGAAGCAACGTTAGTCATCGACATGTATGTCAAATAAGTCATCGAAATAGAGCTGGTAATTGTGTTTGTAGTTGCTGTTTAGTTCCTTGCGGAGTAGCCTCGGGTTAGTTTTGCATGGAAGACACTGCACAACTGTTTTCATCAGTGCAAAATTAGTGACCTGTTACGGCTGAGAGACGGTAGCAAGTAGTGTGGAATGAGTGAGAATCGAACTCCTGCCAGAGACTTCCTTATCACGAAGTCTTATTCTGAATACAATTCGAGATGTTCATTGTGAGTAAGTGTCTTGTAAATTAAGTGCACTTTCGTGGTGAACGTAAAGTCAAATTGTGATGATCTCCAAGTGCTGGACAAGTATTAACTACTTGACGACATGGGATGGCCACTCTTTCTGAGCAAGACAGAATAATTATTTCGATGATGCGCGGATGGGATGATCGCCTCTATGCTGAAGTTAGGACGCTATTTAACCAAGCATTTCGCAGTCCAAACGATCTCATTTCAAAGTTATCTGTCGAGTGGACCGTGTGGCGCTTCGAGGAAACGGGAAGTGTAAAGAATCGTCGAATTCCTAGGCGTTCAAAGTCATCGACTACGGCCGAAAAACAGTTGACGTTGCATTATCCTTCGTTGAAAACCCTCACCTGAGCACCCGTAAAGGTGCTCAACAACATGATATCAGTCACATGGCTATCCACAGAAGGCAATCAAGTTCCACCCGTATAAAATTCATCTGATACACGAGTTAAACGAAGATGACTTCGACCGTCGTATGGAATTTTGTGAACAGATGATGAGGTGCATTGAGGACAATCTTAACTTTCTCACTAGAATTGTTTTCCAGACGAAGCCACTTTCGAATTAACATAACTAGACATAACTAGAATTAACATAACAGACATAACTAGATTTTGGGCTGACTGCGATCCTCATTGGTCGGTTGAAGTACATACCATATACCCTCAAAAATTGAACGTCTGGGAGGGAGTGATGAACACCTCCATAGTTGGACAATTTTTCATTGACGGAAATTTGAATGCTGGAAAGTATGAAGATATGCTGCGGAACGACGTACTTCGAGCAATTAGAGACATTGTAGCGGATAACTTAGCCGAAACGTGGTTCCAGCAAGATGGTACGGGCCCGCACTATGGTGTAAATGTTAGACAATTTCTGAATGAGCAATTCCCCCAAAGGTTGACTGGCAGATGAGGTGAAACTTAGTGGCCAGCTCGTTCTCCCGACTTGTCGCCACTGGACTATTTTCTCTGGGGACATTTGAAGAATCGTATGTACGAAAGGAACCCTACCAACTTAGATGAGCTTCGGTAAAGTATTATTGACGAAATTGCACTCATTAGGGCTGCTGTAGATGGATTCTATCATCGAATAGGGAATTGTCAAATCGAATAAGGTACGCAATTTGAGCACTTACTATAACACACTGGTTACTGGGAAATATCGTAGACACCAACAAGCACCCCGACGGTGAGAGGCGAGGTGGTGCACCGACAGAATAGACCCAGGAGGGAATATACAGATACTCAGATACGTTCATGTAGCTGTTCCTGTGTAGCACTACAAGTAGTTAATTTATCGCCTGTTGCTATATCTGATGTACACATTAGGCCTTTCCACTTCAATATGAATGTTTAATTTTAAACTTTAGTTGTTTCTCTGATTATTTCCTGCTAAGGTGACTAGAATAAAATATTTTCGATAACAATTCGGCATGTCTTTTTGTATCTTTTGATCGGAAGCGCATTTCGTGCATTACAGCGATAAAACGTAGTTCGGCTCTAGTTTTGCCACTATAGTGTTATCTCTCAAGAGCACAAAAGAACTTTTCAGATAAAAGTTGTATATTTGTGTGCTTTCCATCTGAATCTGCAATCACAACTGCGGGGTCCTATTTCAAATTGCCCCCTCTGTCTCACTAAGGTGTATCCAGATGTTTTCATTTGCACACACACACACACACACACACACTTTAGAAATCGAACATATTAGACCCATATATTTGTGTTTAATTTCATGTCCAGATGCGTATTTCTGAGATATTCCATTGTCCCGACATTAAACTTTTCAAGTTGCTCCCGTTTGCCCCCTTAGGGGGCGCCAAGAAGCATTGATTTGCATACAGTTAAATAGAAATCGAACAAATATTTGACACGTGTTTTGTTTTTTCATGCTCGGACGTGTATTTCTCGAGATATTTTCCTGTCCCGATCTTTCTGCTACGTTACTCAATAAAACAGATTTTTTGCGATTACAGTGCCATCTGTCAAGAATACACAAAAAGCTTTCCAGTAAAAGTTACGTATTTTTGTAGGTAGCATTTGAATCTGCACTAAAAACTAGGGGATCCCATTTAAACCTTTCAAGTTGTCCCCCTTCTGCCCCCTTAGGGGGCACCCGGGTGAATTCATTGTTTCACCCCGAAATAGAATTTAAAAATACATTTGCCACGTGTTTTTGTATTTTATGATACGACGTGTATTTCTCGAGATATTCCACCGTTCCGATCTTTTTGTGACACCCTGTATATATATATATATATATATATATATATATATATATATGAGGAGTGCCATATATATATAAGGTGGCCCATTTTAATCTTTCCACGGAAATATCTCGAAAACGGTTGAACATAAATGAACTGAACAAAAACTCAAATAGCAAACACCATGGGCCAAATCGAATGGTGATGTCGCGATGCCCCCTGGGCCGCTCTTCAAGGGGGCCCCGGGGCCCAACTTTAAAATTTTAAATAGAAACATGAAGCGAGTGACACCTCGTTCGGTAGACCTTTAAAAACTAAAAAGAGATGTGGCAAAAGATTTTTCATATCGGTCACTATATTCAAAATAGCCGCCGAGATATGTTACCTGTATTAGATAAACGTCCAGTACCACTAATATGAAAACGGTTGAACATAAATGAACCAAACAAAAACTCAAATAGGAAAGCCATGGGGCAAATCGAATGATGTCGCGGTGCCCCCCAGGGCCGCCTTTTATGGGGGCCCAGCTTAGAAATTTTAAACGAAAATATGAATCAAGTGATACCTCGTTCATTAGATTTTCATACACTAAACAGCGTTGTGGCAAAAGATTGTTCATATGGGTCACCGTTTTCAAAATGGCCGCCGAGACATTGTGCCTGTACCAGATAAAACGCCCAGTACCACTGATATGAAAACGGTTGAAGATAATAACGGATGAACAGAATAAAACTCCTATAGGAAATCACAGAGGGTATTTATCATTTTATGGCTCGAAAATGTTGCAACATAGATGATGATTAGAGTAAAAGTGCCATAATGCAAAGGAGGAAATCTAATTCCTAGAAAATCATCGTACCAATGTCCTTCGTAAGTGGGTGAAGCGGAACGGGAAGGAACGGTGAAATTGCAAAACAGAACCTTAGCTTTCGCAAATTGTATCTACACAACAAAATTATCTGAAATGAGTTTTTATAAGAGATAGATGTCTGTAATGGAAAAAAGTAGGTAAAATTCTTGTTAAATGGTACCTTTCATTTTGATTGCAGACAATGATTTGTGCATAAATGAATAAACTGAAATGCGAAACCAATTTGTTGAACAATGCAATTTTAGAACAATGTGTACAAACGTTGGTTTTCCTCAAAAGTCGTCTGCACAATATCGGTTCATTACAGTACCAGTCACTTGTACACCTAAGTGTTTCTGACAAACCATACATATTGCAAGTAAAAGTGGGGTTCTCATTTGAGATTTTACCATTCATTCCCGCTTCACTCACTTACGGAGGGAGATCGGAAAGATAACTTTCTAACCATTAGATTTTCTCTTTAGCATTATGTCACTTATACTTTAATAATCTTTTTTCTCCGTTGGATTATTCTCGAGGCGTGGAATGATAAATACCCTCTGTGATTTCCTGTACGAGATTTATCCTGTTCATTTATTTCCAAACTTTTCATATTAGTGGTACTGGACGTTTTAAACGATCAAGGCACCATGTCTTGGCGGCCATTTTGAAAACGGTGACCCATATGAACAATCTTTTGCCACAACGCTGTTCAGTGTATGAAGATCTATCGAATGGGGTATCACTTGATCGATATTTTCGTTTAAAATTTCTAAGTTGGGCCTGGGCCCCCATGAAAGGCGGCCCTGAGGGGCACCGCGACATCATCGTTCGATTTGTCCCATGGCTTTTCTATTTGAGATTTTGTTTCGTTCATTTATGTTCAACCGTTTTTATATTAGTGGTACTGAACATTTATCTGATACAGGTAACATATCTTGGCAGCCATTTGAATACGGTGACCGATATGAAAAATCTTTTGCCAAATCGGCTTTTAGTTTTTAAAGATCTATCGAACGATATGTCATGTGCCCCATGTTTCCATTTAAAATTTTAAAGTTGGGTCCCGGATCCCTTTGAAGAGCGGCCCTGGGGGGCACCGCGACATTACCATTCGATTTGCCCCATGGTATTTCCTATTTGAGTTTTTGTTCAGTTCATTTATGTTCAACCGTTTTCGAGATATTTCCGTGGAAAGATTAAAATTGGCCACCCTGTATATATATTCAATATAACAAAGGAGAGCTTATTTGTTTATAGAATAAATTATACCTATAACATTGTCTTTACTCTGTAAAAAAGATCACTATACAAACCCACAGCACTGAACCATTCGAAATAAATTCTGAAACACACAATTTACCTCGAACTGGGTTTCCATTGTATCACTTCGATTAAAATGAGTATCCTCAGGAGACACGGGGTTCAAAATTTATACTAAAAATACATTATCTCAGGAGCCAATAGAATATCTAATTAGGAAATAACTGGACAAACGCTCCAATGCTTTCGAAAATTCTGCTCTTAAGGGGCAGGGCAATTTCTATTATATTTCTCATTTTGTAGTTATAAAATGACAAAAATAAGGAAAGGGCTGAATTATTGAAAATAAAAGTTTGGTATAGTTGGCACTTGGGTCGACCTGAGTTTTTATCATTAACTTTAAAATGCGTAGAGTAAAGGCAAGGGGAAGGAGGAATGGGAGATAATTTTTTTCTCTCCAAGAATAATAGCACCACTGTTTGAAAACAATTTCTGAATATATTCAGCACTTGAATGGAACTGCATTTTTATCACTTCATTTAATTTCAATTTAAATATACATCCTAAGGTGAAAACGGGATTCAAATACACCTTTCAAATATTTTACATAAACTTAATCTTCCTATGCAAAGAACGGTCATTTCAGCTGATATTTATTTAAATAAACTTTTGGTTGCCTGGCCGTAAACACTTATAAACTTAACGTGTATTATCAACTGCAAAACCTTCTCCTTAATTATATACAGGGTGTCTCAAAAGTCCCCTGACATAGGGTAACTCTGTTACTATAAGAGTTACGATAAAATGTAAGAGGAGAAATCGTCTCCAAATATGATGCTTTCAATCTGAAGTGAAGGAATTTTTTAAATCGGACGAGCCGTTTGGACTGCATCCTCTTTATGCGCCCAATGTTAAATGAAAATGCAACGTTGCCATTTACCTGGACCCACAACCATAAGTGAATGAAGTTACTGTCTTTTACGCTAACGTGTCGATGGCCAGCCCCCATTTCAAATAATAACTTAATTCACTTTCCCCTCTTACATTTTGTTGTAACTCTGATGATAAAAGTTACCCTATGTCAGGGGACTTTTGAGACACCCTGTATATTGCTGCAAATGCTTAAAGGATGCTATTTTGGGGATTAGATAGTTTGTACTTTAGCGAGAAGTTGCATCCTTCAAGACTGCCTTTTCTACCAGCTACTCGCTGGTAACGTACACTCATGTCCAAAATTATTGTCGCATGTCTATAAATGTGTTGTTGTAGGAATATAATTTGATAACGAATTCGCCCGGTATTTCTTATAATGTTAGTATGTGTATAATCGGCAAAGACATGTATGTGGAAAATTTCATGTCAAAAGAGCAGTAAATAAGAACAATAAAACGAAAATAAAACTTTCTTGTCCATTTAGCAACATTTTATTTTACTCATTCTAATTTTTATATTTATATTTTTTCCTATGAAGTTTACCACAAATATACATTTCCCGATTACACACATAGTATCAGTATTAAAAGTACCCTGCAAAATCATTATCGAATTATATTCTTACAAGAAAATAGTTATAGATATGCGACAATCGTTTTGGACATGTGTGTGCCTCCTTATTAAAACAGCTAGTAAAATATTACATGTACTGGTGTATTTCTTAAGTGAATGTGATAGCACATAAATCTCTCTCTCTCTCTCTCTCTCTCTCTCTAACCTTTCTATTGAGAACTGATGCCTTCCTTCTATTGGAACCTGGACAAGGTTTCTCCATAGATTTGGATGAATTTAAAGTTTTTGATCTAACTACTGTCAGTAAGACTTAGTATAAGGCTCAGCTTATCTAATACGGCATCCAGCTCGTCACTTTCCTAAAACTCTCCTAAACTCACACTGAAGTTTTGAGATCCTAAGTTTTTATATGACGGAAGGATGGATAGTCTTCCTGGTCATAAACATGGAAATTGACTGTTCTGATGTCCAAATCCCAAATCTTTATGTTAGCGCGAAACTGTCAGCGTGAGAGAATTATGTGTATCAGCATTGTATAGTAGGAAGTGTTCAACATTGTGTATAAGGAGATGCGTATACAATTTCTACATTTGTTATCTGACAAACTGTTATACAATAAACATACACAACACACATGACATCCTACTATTCTTCCGTTCTGAATAAATTAAGAAAAACAATTTGAAATAAATCATCTGTGAATAATCATTGAAATATTGGTTTACTA
Source organism: Thermobia domestica (assembly GCF_964235325.1). Taxonomy (NCBI): domain Eukaryota; kingdom Metazoa; phylum Arthropoda; class Insecta; order Zygentoma; family Lepismatidae; genus Thermobia; species Thermobia domestica. The sequence continues at coordinate 75,080,909 of NC_137468.1, forward strand.
TTTATACATTATAAATTATTGATTTAAAGTTGGTTCCACCACAATACGTACTATATATATATATATAACGATATGTAAATGCAATTTTCTACTTCGTAATGTCATGTGTCCACACTTCTGTATTTCTATCAAACGTCTGCATATGACAGATAAGAATATTATTCTAGATTTCATTTGAACGACCTTTATACACTGTATTACGCTCTGGACTCTTACCTGTTAACTATTTGATGCAGATGGGGTTTCAACATTTGTTCATTCTCTGTTGGAAATAATGACACACTTCCAAATACTAATTTGAAAAGCTTTAAATACAAGTTACTACGTTCCATGTTGTTCCCCATCTCTTCCATTCTCTCAAGTAAATACTCGACTAAAACAGTAGCAAATATAGGAGAAGTCGTTGAGTTTGCTAAAAATGAATTGCACACAATTTGTAAAGCGTAATTTTTGTAGATTCTTTCAACCATATAATCTATGGTTGTAGAAAATATTTCTTGAAATGTCTGTTGGTTCATCATGCCGAACTGAAATAAAAGAGAAACGTAAATTTTATGTATATATAATACCAGAGAAGTGAAAATGTGAAATTTGGACAAATACATCCCTGTCACGAAAGCAAGGGATATAAAGATTGAAATACGTATCGTAAGTCGGGGTAAAGGAGGGTTTAAATTTTATACCAAGAAAAATGAGTACCTCATGAATCTGCAGTTTGGGCGATGAAACTCAACATATAGACTCCTAATTAAAAATAACTAAGCACGTGTTTCAGTTTTTTTTTTTTTTTTTTTTTTTTTTTTAAATTCCACTTCTACGAGGGGAAAAGAAAGTCAAATTCAATAATATTGAAATTTCCGATCTTTACTCAGAAAATGTCTAACGCGAGAATTCATTTCAATTCGATATGGGAAATTCGATGCATAAAGTTTAAATTAAGATGAGGGATAAGCATTTCAGAGCTTCCAGAAACTCCGCTTCTAAAGAGGAAAAGGACACATTTTCTACAATATTCTAGTTTCTGGTTTTATATTTATTAAATCTTATTTTTTCCGCATAAACAAGGGTACTTTTGTTACTAATTTATAATGTACTACTTGCTTAAGGTCTAAATACCCTACGCAACAAAATGGTGCAAACTTATTTATCACGAGCAAGACTTTTAGATACAAGATTGTGATTGTGGTTTACGATCTTACTACATACCAAAACAGTGACACAGACAAAATACTTGAGTTTTAATAGATGCGAAATCATTATAGAGGAAAATAATACTCGAGTTTCTGAGAACATTTTCAAGTCTGCAATCATTCGGTTTGAGGCTACGAAAAACTAGCCAAATTAACATTACTATCAGTACTGAATATTCTGGAAGATTGAAAGAAAGATAAAAAAAAAAGTTATAGTGAACAGCATAAGCATACAAAATGAAGTAGAGAGAGGCTTGTATATCTTTATTTTACATAATTTCTTGAGTTCAAACCAGTGTGATGAAAACTTTCTGTCACAAGGCAGATGTGTTTTCCAAAAATATGTAACACTGATATATTTCAAGTCTTAACAAATATTATCAACCTCTCTCACGGACCAGGCTTTTGGTCTTGACACTATAGAAAATCAACGAACCTTAATTGACGTATGCAAACAAATATCCGTATAACGAAGCCGTAATTACTCAGTTATTGTATGTGTAATATCCTTACAACTCTTTCTGAATCAAATTTGTTCACTCCAGTTCTTTAACGATCACCTTTCCATATATTGTTTGATTCATAGGGGAAATGAAACTAGCCACATTATTCCTGTCTTACTGTCCGCCAACGACACGAGGTAAAGGGGTAAAACTTTCTTTCCGGCAAAACATTCGATCTTGAACATACTATCAGTATGAAATCATTATTATTATTTAAGGCATAAGCTTTCTTGGTTTAAAAAAAGTGATGAATGAAATGAAGTAATTTCATACATCCGATTATATATATATACGTGTGTGTGTGTGTATTTATTTTTACACATTATTATTATATGGTTTCCCTGCTTCGTGGGAGGATGTTTTTATACTGTTCATTGTAGCTTTCGAAATGTTTAGCACGTATTACTAAAACACAACTGACCACAGCTCTAAATATATATCAATAAAAACTTGTGCAACAGTTTAGGCAATGTAACATCGCCTTCATAAGACACGTTATAACATCTTCACATGTCTGATGAAGGCGATGTTACATTACCGAAACTATTTTATTATTATTATTATTATTATTATTATTATTATTAAGGGGATGATGTTATATCTGTTGAGTTACCACAGATACAATTAGGCTTCTGTATTTTTTGATATTTTATCCCTCGAATTCAGAATAATTAGAGATTATCTCTGACATCTCAATAAAATAATATATTTTAGCATTGCTTTCTTGCTCAAAATAATACTTCAAATACCTGTCACTCGAAAATTACTGTAAAAATTATTTTCATCAGGTATTGCCTTCAGTATGTATAGCCGTCTTGGTAAATATACATAATTTTTTCTTTATAATAAGTCTTCTATTTTTATATATATTTACTAGTGTATTCAACTTAATTATTATTTTATTAATAAGATACAAGATACAACTGTGTAAGCACTTTATTCTGGATACAATAGAAGTATTAAAGATATAAGAAAGAAATAGGCAGGAAATATAGATTTCAAGCTTCTCAACATTCGTTTGGTTGACTGATAAAATTAAAAAACCAAAGTACAATTTTAACCTAGGACATTCTGATTCTCGAACCGTAGAAGCCACCTGTTCACGTTCACTCATTAAGATACTTCCGAATGGATACTTTTCTCTACAAATGGACTCTTTCAGATACTTCCGAATGGATGCATTTCTCTACAAATAGTTTTATCAAATTAGAGGAAGTTTGGTTGGTTAGTTATCGGAATTGAAATCCATTAAGATAGGGACATAGTTTAATGTGAGAACTGAACAATTAACGGAAGAATGGAGTTCAAGCTAAGAATATAAGTATGGTCACAAAAAACGTAAAATAAGAATTCGTAATAAGAGTACATGATTCAACTAACTTCTCAACTACGGTAGAAGAAACAGCATTAAAACAAAAGAATAAACTGTCTCTCTGAATGATTGAAGCTAAATCTTTTACATTTTCTTTGTACAACGAGAACTGAGCTTTCAGTTAAAACCACTTACTAGTAGTTATAACTTACCACTCCCGCAAAATGTTCAAGCACTTCTTTCTCTTCTTTAGTCCGGACCGTTTGCATGGAAGGATGGCGTGGCTGCGGTGGAAGTTGGCCAGTAGGACTTACATTAATTGTATAAATATCTAACGCCTGCATTGCCCACTTTACCAATCTGATGAACACAAGAGTTTCTTTCGGCTGGAACTGTTTATTCTGGACGGAACTTACATCACCTGTACTCTGAAAACAAGAAGAAATTCAAACACTTCTTCATTAAATGCACCAAGGATGCAAAATAATAAAATCTATCTTTAGTAATACAGTAAAAAAGTACACATTTTCAACACAAAACTAAATCTCACAAACTAGTACAGAAACCGCCAATATTAAATTTTCATCTGTTACCTGTTACTGTGTTTTCCTGAGCCAATTTCACGATGGACAAGTTAAACCAACCACTCGGCGTAAAAGCTCATTTGAGGGCCTGGGACGCTCCAACGCCATCTGTCAGCGACTGCCTGAACTACATCCAGCCTAGCAACGAGCACGTGATTAGCGCGCTGCGTCGCCGTGTCACTAACCGGTGTACCGGGAGCTTTCTAGAATTAGCGGCCGTCACGTCTTTCATTCACGTGACTCCCTACTTTGCATCACGACGCTGCGTGGACACTGAATAATGAGAAGCACTAGCCGGGAAACGAATCCGGGATCACATGGATGTGAGCCCAATGCTCTAACCCCTAGACTACATTGCCTCCCCATCAATTTTGTTAGTTTGGCTTAAACTGAATATGGAATAACTGAAGAAATAAGTATCTCAATTTCAAAATTAATTTTAGAAGCTACATGTAATTATATTACTGCCTTTTTATATTTTCATTTGTTTGCGTATGTTTACCGTTATTAGGTCACTTTAGGTAATAAATTTTCTAGTAATTCAACTCTCTTGAAAGCAAGATAGTGTAGTGAGAGACGATCTATACAGTGAAGACTGATCTTACATGATGGTCTGTGCATCACCAGCTGCATCAGATTCAAGCTCCCGTTGTAGATCAGAGCTCATGTTAATAAGTAGTAGGTCTTTTCCTTCATAATTTCATGCTGCGTATGCACGTATAACACAAAAACTGAAATTTCTAACAAACTTACATACTGAGATCATTTGTAAATAACATAATTTTTCAAACATTAATTTCCCCAATCAACTTCGGTAGAAAAGTGATTACCTACAGCAATTTTGCAACAATGCATATACGTAAATAAACAGAAATATAAAAGGAAAAGAGGAACAGTAGCTAAAATAATAATCTCGTTGTCGCCATTATTATTCAACTTTGTCCTGGAATACGCTATACGGAAAATCAAAGATAGCAAAGTATTCACCAGGTTATGGCGTATACTGATGATGTAAATTTAATAGGGGATGACAGAAGCATAGAAAAATACAGATGTCTTATTAAACGCTTGCAGAGACATGGGTTTAGAAGTAAATGCAGAGAAAACTAAATACATGGAAGTTCGTCGGGATCGTAATACGGTAAATTATGGATGCGTAAAATATCAAATAATACTTTCGATAAAGTGGATATTTTCAATTATCTAGGATCAATATTAACAGACGGAAACCATATTCACGAAAACCATATTCTCGAAACTAAATGTCGACTTAAAGCAGGGAATTCGTGTTATTATTCAGTTTAAAATCTTTTGTCGTCGCGAATTCTGTCGAGGAATTTGAAGCTTAAAATGTATAAAACGATAATCATGCCTGTTGTTCTATATGGTTGTAAAACATGACCGCTTATTTTGAGCGAAGAACATACATTGAAAGTATCTGAGAGCAAGATCCTGAGACAAACATTCGGATCCAAGAGAAACAGGAATGGGGAATGGTGGAAAAAAAATGAAATGAAATCTTTGAGTTTTACGTCCCACGCTTATGCCGGTTAGGCTAAAGGAGACGGTGATGATGAGTAATGAATGAAATGGTGGAATGAAGAAAGTGGGAGGAAACGGGAGTACCCCGAGAAAACCCACGCACACGGTGTTTGTCCACCACAAAGTTCACTTGGCGGGGGCGGGAATGGTGGAAACTTCATATCGATGAACTACATAATTTACACCGTTTACCAAACACTGTTAGGGTCATCAAATCTAGGAGGCTCAGGTGGGCAGGTCATGTAGCCAGAATGGAAGAAAGTAGGAGTGCTTTCAGTCTTAACTGGAAGATCAATCGGAAAAAGACATTAGGAAGACGTAGGCGCAAATGGGAGGACAATATTAAGATGGATTTTGCAGGAATACAAAGTAAAAATTGGATCCAGCTGGCTACGAATAGTGGATAATTTTTGTGAACGCGGCACTGAACCTTCGGGTTTCATAGGCCATACAGTTAGTTAGTTTAGCTAAAATAATAATTTTGAAATTCAAGTATTTCTTGAGTTATCCCATATTCAATTTAATTCACAACTAACCTAAACAGATAACAGATCGAAACAATGGCTCAGAAAACTATGAAAATTTCAACTCTCGTTCCTGTGCTTGACACTCGTTTGAAAGTAAAATTCAATCTTACCCTTATCCTCCTTCGGATGTATATGACAACTGAAGGTTGACAATTAGTAATTATATTTAATTAAGCCATATGCACAAATTGCACATGCTTTCAAAGAGAAAATAGCCAATCAGAAGTTATATTCATTGGAGGATTCAAAAATTTACTAGAAATGTCTATTTGTTTTATTAGGTTTATTTAGCGGCAAGGTTGGTTGAATGTTGTAAGGAAGCTGAGTAAGCAGCTGAGAATTATATAATAAATGAACTGTTGCGTGAAACTAACGAATGAGAACTAGCATTGTAACTGGATCCTGGTTATGAAAATGGTGTGTTATTAGTGATAATTAATTGTTCAGTGCGGTGACTAATCATCGTGAAATCAGAATAACTACTTTACGTGCGTTATATTTTTTTCGATTACTTACAACACATACTTCTCAACTTACTTCCTGCTCTTTTTATTATATTATTATTGCTTAAAACAATAATTATCAAAGTAATAACCATCCAATAATAATCCCTTTAAAGCATTATCACTAACTAAACCCAACAAATATATTACAATCTCCATTAAATTCTAGAACCCTTCATCAACAGAGATACCAACTTTCATTTAACTTTCTTTTCTTTTCCAGAGGAATGCCATTTCTATTAAATATTTTCCGCCCATAATCTAATTAAACATAATTACTTCTTTTCAACCTCTTTCAAGAACTAAGTATAAACAGCTTAAAAAAAAGCCCCCCCCCCCAAAAAAAAAAAAAAAACAACTAGAAAGCTGTAATGGATTACAATAAATATCGCACCCATGCTTTATGCTTTATCTTCATCTAAAGTAGCAGTTTCTGAATGCAAAGAACCATATATATGCACGACAAAACTTCGAAACTAGATTTAAGAACAATGTTAGAAAGAAATAAAGGGGGTAAGAATATTTATCTTCTCAAGTATTTGAAAACAACACAGCATTACCATACAAGTCAAAATTCTATCTAGGCAAAAAAAAAAAAAAAAAAACTATAAAAAATAGTTGGAATTTAATAGTAACTCGTATCTTGATGTATAAAAATGTTTACAACGCTCATTGGAATTCTACATTTTTAGTAGTACTAAAGTGAAAACAAATTGCCTTGCATCACTCATGACATCACCTAAACAACATCATTACTTCACAAAAGCTCTGCAGAAACTGCAGGTGAAATTGATCAATTAAATTTGAATTGTTTGCACTTCGTTAAAATTATATCAAGCAATATATCTACTCTGAAATTCTAAATTCTCAGGGACTTTATTGCATCATCGGTTGTACTGTTCTTCACGAACTATATTTTTCATTACTAATAACTGAACATATTTTATTTTGATACTTTATCTTGTGTGTGCGTGAGTTGATCAATAAAATTCAGGCATGTATTTAATCAAATTATCTGTTGGTTAAAAAGCAACTATAATCGATTATTATTATCTTCTCAAATTCTACTAAGGCTGAGAAAATGCATCGTGATACGTATTTACGAAAAGAATGCTAATATGTTTTATGTATACAGTTTACCACCGGTATTTAACAGGATTTATTACACTTATTAGTTTTGGAGTTTCACCCTTACTACAATATTTACGCGGTCAGTATTTCGCACACCACTCTTAAGCGAGAAATGTTGCTTTCCACGTGCAATATTTACTTTTGATCTATTAAATATACTAAATGACTTAGATCAAAATATGTCTTTACCCTGTATGTTGATTTGTTCGCGTTGTCTTAAACCTGAATGACAAATAACGTTACCATAACTAGGATCATTTTCAAAAAGTTATTTTAGTCAAATATATTTTCTCTTACACAAGAACATAAGTCCCTTACCTTACACGAAGCACAACCCCATGTAATAGTTTTCACCCCACACACAAGCGTTTTCACTAGACTGCGACAATCGGTCACGCTGTAGTTGCTAGACTGTAAAGTAGGAAAACCAAAACGACTTTTGTCCTTTTCATCTTTCGCTCCTTCTAAAATTGGCAAAGTCGGTTTAACGTCTTCTGTCTTTACTTCTACAGTGGGAGTGGTTGGCGCAATTGCCTGGAAAGCACTCTGTGTTGGGGTTGCCAGCAGAACGGCCTGATTCTGATTGGCTACTGTCTGTAAAGCTTGTGTTTGTTGTTGTTGTTGCTGCTGCTGCTGTTGTTTACTGAAACAGAGTAATATTATTACATCATAAACAACGATGGTACTTCAGAGGTAAATATGTAAAGAATCAAGGAGAGCATTAAATCTTCGATATCCAATTTAAAAAAAAATAAATAAAATAAAATAAAAATAAAAATTACTTGACTGCTGCGAACTAAAGCACCCAACTGTCGCATAGAAATATCTCCTTTCAAAACTCAGCAAACAAATTTATAATATGCGTTACACATGAGAGAGAATATATTACTTACATTTCCGTTAAACAAAGGAATGGAAACATTTCTTCAACCATTTCGACAGCACTACAGGGTCGACATTTCAAGGATACAGGAACAAGGAAATGATGTCAAAAAATAAGGGGAATTATATTACTTGGCGTTCGGCATCTATGTCTATTTTAGCTCGTCATGTATGAGGGATGATGTCCCTCGGTGATCACTTAACTTGGCGAAGTGGAAAAAGAAGAAAGGAAGGGGCCTGGGACCTGTAAATTAAGTACCATAACGCTATTTATCTGGAATGAATTAGAAAAATCTAAAGAAAACGTCACTCTGGATGGTTGGCCTGATAAGGCTTTCACATCTTTCAGACAGTGTCCTTATCGGAAACCGGGCCGCTCGCATCATTATTGTTACCGACTACGCTTCATGGGCCACATGATGTCAAAAAAAAAAAAAAAGTAACTGACAAATTGATGTGTCAATTTCCAGAAAGGTTCTTGTCTATAAACCAAAAAATGTAGCAACGAACAAAAATTGTACGAACTACAGTGAAACCTCTTTAAGGTGTTCGCTCAAAATTGCCAACTAAAACTGGTCGTCTAAAGAGGTGATCGTCTTAAAGTGGATCCAATGAATTACAAGGACTAAAACTTAAACGCGAGTAGCTGGAATAGAACTATAGACTATCGTGTTTTCTGTTTGTCTTTCTTTAGAAATATTTATAACAGAGTGATGAAGTTGAAAGAAAATTAGTGTGATAGGGGACTTAAGTGATATAAGTGAAGGAGGTCAAAATTTATATTATTACTCCTGTATTTACACGTCGACTTCTCTAGTGTATTGCTTACGATACTATCTATCATTAAGACAAAAAGACTGTATTTAAGTTGCATGTTATTACTGTAAATTTTTAAAAGCAAATATTGATTCGGAAAAAACAGTATTAGATGGCTGCTAGATTGTTTTCAAGCTCTTGAGAAACTCACAGTTAAAGAATATTCCACAAACCCTGCCACAACTAGAACCTATATCCTGAGGGGGGGGGGGGGAATTTCCCCACTCAAAATATTTTGAACGACTCCTCCCCCACGCACATACTAATGATTTAGTGAAAATGAATAAAGTAATAATACTATGAAAAGTTGGCAAATTACAGTAATTACAGAAATTCGTATGTAATTAACAAGTACCTTTGATGTAATTAAATGGTGAACTAATAGTTTCCGGTATCCCAAATCTTATATAATTTAATAACTATACATGTTCAAATGAATGAACTCTTCACGTAAAAACATTCCATTCCAGTTTATTATTATTATTATTATTATTATTATTATTTTATTTAAATAACACTCATGTCTCTTCCACCTACACTACTAAGACTGTTATAATTTCTCACCCTAACTACAACAATATGTAAAGAGAAGAAAAAGATGGTTACTATAGGTGATTCTAACTATAGCATTTCGAATGTTCACCAATCTCATCTGTAGTGACGAGGTCATCCTAATAAGAATAAAAATACTATTTTCTGAGAAAAAAATTGATGGTTGCTGATTGGGAGAAGAGCTGGTTGCCAAAAAGAGAGTTCTAATACATTGCTATTTATAGAAATATAATTCCGAATTCTGTTCCAGGTAAAGGAAAGATAAAAAAAAAAAAAAAATTCGTGTTGAGAAGTGATTAGTCGTTCAAGAAGTTTTTACTGTATCTTTTTCGAACAAACTGAGAAGCGTTCAAACTAATTTTTAATTAATTAATTAATTAATTAATTAATTAATTAATTAATTAATTAATTAATTAATGATTGATTGATTGATTGATTGATTGATTGATTGATTGATTGATTGATTGATTGATCGATCACTCACTCACTCACTCACTCACTCACTCACTCACACTCACTCACTCACTCACTCACACACACACACACACACTCTCTCTCTCTCTCTCTCTCTGTGTGTGTGTGTGTGTGTGTGTGTAGAATACACACACTTCTGTCAAAATATACGAGATGATGGCATATCTCAATTTCTAATATTTTTATACTATCTTTTTGGAAATAAACGAATAACATAAATAATTAGTGAAATGATAATCACACACTACACTGAAGTCCAACATTGTATTATGAGGAAAAAAATACATGCACCACAGCACGAGAATGTAAGTACTACATTTCTATCTCAAATATTTCTTCTGTCGCATCTCCTCATGTAATGCAATATACGCTTTCTCTGGCATCATGTGTAAACGAATTGAAGCTGAAAAATCAATTCCCTAAATAACTTGTTGTGGGGACTACTTCAACATGGTTCCGACCTTCGAGTAATTGGTAATATTTTTCAGACCTTGAGTCCGAATTATTATCTGAAATTTTTTTTGATATTTTGGACCAAACTGTAGTCCAAAAAAGGAGGTTAAAATACAAGTTATAAACCAAATACGAGTTTTTCACACGGTGATTACAAATCTATATTTACCGTGCCATTAATTTTAAACCTACCAAACTTCTCCGCTGAGCTAGTGACTAACGCACGCATTTCGTGCACATGGTTTCGGGTTTGATTTCCGATGGGAGATCACTGAACGCATTACTGTAATTCGGATTCTATTTTAAATTGTTTGTTCACGTCTCGTACAGCCTCGGTACTGAAAAGGAATGCTGAACTTCAGTAAACAAACAAACCTACTATATCGTCATATTTTATTTCTTTTTCTTTTTTGTGACCAAGCGGCTGACAAGGATGTCGTCTGTGTGCGCAGTTCCAGATCCGGTTCCGATGAATGAGCAGATGACGCATGAATATACTGATTTAAAAAAAAAAAAAATCACTTTTACCTTAAAACTATACATCCTTGCTAATCTTTTCAGTTCAATACATTATTTTATTAGTAACACTACAACATAAACGCGGTTGAATTACATTATTAATAACTATAGCATATGGTTAACCATTTCTATATTTATTTGTCTAAAACACACTGAATGATATAACACACAGTCTTTCGTTCTACAATTTGTTACTTCCAATAAAATGACTTTGTAGAAAAGTTCTACAGGAAGTCTTGTATTTCACCCAAGCAACCTTAGTTTGTAAGATAAATACTTCAACTAACTTATCATAAGAAGTCCTTACTTACCACTTAGCCATCAGGACAGGTAACTGCAATTTTGCGATTGTTTTGAATTTCAACACAAAAACTTCCAACATTCTCATTAATAGTTCTCTCCCTTGACCATTTTCTGTTTCACTTCTATGACGTATGCAATCCACCAAGTTCAATAGAAGCTTGCACGACATGGTTTGAATACTACAGAAGAAAGAAATTTAAATTAAACATTTGTTCATAACACAATACAGATAACCTAAATACACTAATTTAATTCTTCTGTCACATTTACTGTACAACGAAATTTTGCAAGAAACAAGTCCTCAAACAAAATTATAGGACTACTTTTCATCTATTATAATATAAATGAATCTTCAAAAGAATTATTACAAAAAAGAAATAAAGATACGAGTAAAATAATAATATAAAAACTTAAGGCATTAAAATGACGAAGATTACAAATGACGCGTTCAGTGAACAAGAGAATGAAGTCCACTTCTGATCATTTTGCACATATTTCATTTTTAAGATCTTTATCTGAAGCTTCTTTCAGAACTTAAAAAATTCGTGTCCAGGCATTGTAAATAACTCGTATAATGTATTTAAAAAAAAAGTGTTATCTTTTCCATGTACTTTAATCGCCTTCTTTACCATGAATCACACAAACTTTAACCGTCTATCACAACTTTAGTAATTGGAATTGATTCCCTTCTGCTCTGAAATATTAACTTGGACTAACCTTGATAAACATCAATCATCTAATAATTGCGAAAATTTTCAATAGATGTTCCTGTCTTCCTCAGCGGGCGTTTTCTTAAAACGCACCAACTGCAACTCCTAATACTAAGGTCAATCCAAATTAATATTAAGCAATGAATCTTACGATATATGCTTTACCATTTAAGTTTATGCTGTTAATGACTTTAGGATAAAATGAAATGAATTGATTTAGTTCAACGTCCCACGTTTTTTGCCTTTTAAACTAAAGGAGACAGATGATTAATTAAAGTGAATATTTGTGAATTTTTTATGCTCTCGCACAGGAAACCAAACCCGGGACAACGTAAACCAAAGACACATGCGCTGTACGAGACAAAAACAGTAAGGAGAAAATGATTTTAGATGTAACTGGAAAGAGAAAGAGAAACTAGTTGGAACATTGGCTGAGAAGGAGCTGTATTATGAGAAACGTGCTAAAAGATATGGTGCCACGAAAAAGAGAGAGGAGCAGGGAGAAGCCATAGCTGACGGACGGTATTAAAACAGAAAAATTGGACGTGAATACGAAGGGGTTAGCTGAAGTCAATGGTGCATGAAAGCTTCTCAATTGCGGCCACTCATTTATCTGGAATATTGTTTATCAGTTCGGTGAAGTTTCAGTACACTTTGAATAAAGAGCGTGCTTTAGGGCTCTTAATTATGAGCATGTGTTTGTGGTAGCTGCATGTTCGTGAGGAAATTGACAACAAAAAGTTGCAAATAGTGGAAAAAGTTTGTGGAAATTCCTAAATCATAAAAATGAAACCAGTCATGATTCTCTCAAGACGTTTTATTTTATTTTAAAGTAAGGCCTAAAAAATCAAATAGTTCCTTATTTCCCTAGATTTGTCATCCTCTGACTTATTTTATGTCCTAACGCTAGTTGAAGATTTGGTGTTTTGACTTGAATAGGATATCAAGAATAGGATAAATTCGCTCAGAATATCAGGTGCTTGTCAGATTATAATAGGCATATCTTCAGTGGGCGTTATATTCATGATGGAAACCGTATGACCGGCTTATAATTTCAGGAAGGGATACCCTAAAAGAAATGAGGACAGAATTTAAATTTTTACTGTTTTAGTCTTGCTTCTTTTTTATCGACCTTAAAAAATGAATATTCCAATTAGATGCTATATATTTATCTCGTTCTAAGCATTCGATTTTGAGTAAATACTTAATACTATTACCATTACTGATGCACTTAAAATTCATAAACGTAAATTTGGTATCTAATACTGAACATGTACCTTGTTAGCAATGATTCGTCATGTACATTCTTCGAAAACAAGTGAACAGCTCTTGTTAAATCAGCAAAAGGTAAATGTTGTCGCACATGATGAACTAAATCTGCTAATGTGCTATAAGCTAACGGACGCAAGGATTCGTGAGTAGTCCATCCCTTTCCAAGTAATATGTTCTCATCAAACAATTTCTCCATCAACGGAACGAATTCTGAAAAGTATAAAAAAGTTAATCACATAACCGAATCGAAAAGAGAAAATACACTTTAGATGTGAAGCTAAGAATTCATTTATGAGTAAAATAGTTACATTAGAGAAATTAGAAAATAATATCATAAATTGTTTTCTAGAGTTCCATAACTTTTATAAAACTAGAAAAATCACGAGATCTAATTTTACATTTTACGTGGCCGAGACTTTAATCTATTCTGGCCTTGATAATACTAACTTGCATGACCGACCATTGCAGAAGGAATTCGAAAATCTCTATCCGAAAATTTATACGGTTAATATGGTTATTACTTCAGTATTTGTCTGATGAAACTTTGGTTAAACATCATCTATTTAAATGTTTTCAATCTGAAGGCTATCTCAGTATTTACGCAGTATTTTATCTTTATTCTGTACTAATTCTGCAGATGAAGATTAAAATACCTATTTGAAAATTTTATCATAACCTATTTTAACAGTATAAGCAGGGTTGTAGTGCCAAATTCATCTGTGTCGGAGCGCTTGATGCAGGATAAGAGAACCAAAAAACACAAATTAAGCATAAACACAAAACTGAAATTAAATTGTGAATATTTATTTTAATATTGTACATTGAAACAGTACATAACAGCTATAGCATGTACTGGTTGTTTTGCACGAAAGAAAATCTTTCTTCATGCCGGTAAGGAAAGGGATAAATGACTATTCTGTAGAAGAAAGATAAATTAAGGAGTGCAGACAATAACTTTACTAGATACGAACAAAGTGAAGGCAGGGAGCCTAATTAATTAACTTTCAGTTTACCTTTGAACAAAATATTTAAACGTAACTTTGAACCTTCTGTTATAAGTTAAACATTTGTTTTTCCCTTTTTCTTTTCAACTTCTCTGAAATAAATAAAAAAAAAGCATTTTTTCTGATTCTGTACCGTAGCGTCGCTCCTTACTTAAAAGTTGAATATAAGAGCAAATAAACATTTATTTACAATTAGCCACTCACTTTAGAACATTCAATCCATTCCATATTAACGTCAATATTATATATCGTCGTTGTTCTGACAGAAATCACTAACTCCCTGAATCTGAGATTTTTAAGTTAATATAGCAAACTGAATAGCACAAGCACAGTGAAATTACAAATAGATGTAAGAACATAAGGCTTGAAAGAACAGAAAACATAGTTAATAAATATTGCCACACGGATTTCAACAATGGTTCTCTAATTTTTAAACAGCTATATCTCAAAACTAATATGTTGGACCTCGTTACTTTTGCCAATAATTTACATACATCGTTACCCTAAATTATTTTACTAACGATTATTACTAATGATGATTACTTACTGATTTTGAGCTCAGTAGCAAGAATATGTCTTGCTGCTATCAGCAATTCCTTACGAAGATGTGTAACTTCCATTGGGCACAAACTAAGTAAACCCAACATGCCTTTGACCATCGCATTGCTATGCTGAGCTACATGATCTTGATACAAACGTATGATGTAGGCTAAAAAGGATAGTGTTTTGATCTGAGCTCCCATGAAGTCTACGAATACTTCTCTATTAAAAGCAGGATTTGCCCTAAATAAAAACATTTATTATTAGAGAGGTTAATATATAACATCAAAATAAATTTATAAGGTTACACATACAATGCTTTACGTCTTAACTGCGTATCTTACTCCTAAAAACTATCATAAAGTGAATAAATCTAATTATTATTAATAGAACATAACATAGCATCAATGGATGGATCAAGCCTGACGCACTTCCGCCAGTACAGAAGGATGTCCGCTATATATCCGTCCATTTTCGATTCGGTGTTGCCACCTGGCGTATCATGCTGGAACTATGAGTTTGCTGGCGGGAGTATTATGTCTGTCCCTGTAAGTACGTTAGTGTTGGTAGTGAGTGTTATCAAATGGAGCCGAAAATCAACCAGTATTGAGAGGGTTACGTAATGGCTATTTTATATGCTAAGTTTTCGTACGTACGCATTGGGAGACAGTGTTGGGAGAATGGGTTAACACTTGAGGTGACTACTGCGAAATCTAATACACATATAACGGACTCTCCGTGCGAAATATTCACCCACGAAAACAACCAGAAGGAGGGCTGAAAGCAAAGTGACATCCGTAGTTCTGAGGGGGATCCGTCGATAGGCGTGCCAAGAAAATCTCGATGCAACATGATATGTACAAAGATTCCACCTCGCACCGTTAACTAGGAATAAAACAATTCGCAAGCGCACCAGGTTAAAGTGTGTGCGGAAGGCCTATGTACACCATCTGCTACCATGTTACATTGCCGAACGTAAGACGAACTACAGGAAACTGTATAAAAAGTACCTGGGGGGTTCCAAATGGAAGAAAGTTGTCACAATGGATGAATTGTAAGTCCATCTCACTGCTGGTAGTCACACTCGGGCGATCACATATCATGACGTTGACAGCAAGAGGCACAGCAACTTCGTTCGTCAGTGCAAGGAAAGTTTCCCTCGTGGCTTTATGGTTGTTCAGGATTTGGAATAAGGTTAAGTTGATGATACGCAAGGTAGACAACAACGTGGGGTGAGTGCAAGATACTTGCAAGAATCCATTCTGACACCTATCTATCGGAGAGACATCCCAGAATTATATGGAATGGACGCGAACCAGGCGATGATCCATATGGAGAAGACTTCGAGTCATACCGCCAGAATATCACTACGTTTTTATCAGGAAATGGCACAGGAATTAGGAATTCGTATCATTCCGTTTAAAGACATACCTGTGAAAAGTCCAGATGCCAGTCCAATGGATTTTTTTGCATTTGAACTGTTGAAACGACGTCTTCAACATCGCCGCTCGCGCATCCTGGACGGTCTAAGAAAAGCCTGCAGGGACGAATGGGACAGAATTCCCATGCCTGTCCTGCGCCGGAGATTGCTGCAATGGAAACTGTGATGCCGTGTGACAGTCCATAATGCTGCGGCTCCAACAGAACATGATGGGTGGTGGCGGCGCGGTATCTCTTAAGGTGAGTACCCGTCAAAAATGGTCGGATATAACGGGAACAACCTTATATATTTCTGACATCATTTGTTTCTGATGAATTTCAAACTAATGTGCTACATATGAAACTTACAATGGTTAGGTTTTGTGCTGACCTATAAACATTATATTGTGGGACAGAATTGTGATTTTTGTATAAAATTCTGAAACGTATTATATGAAAATTAATGTAAATAATATACAGGCTATGTGGTCTTTACTTAGCAGCATACTATTTGGAATCGACAATACAACTTCTGGAACCTTGCATTTTCATTGTCTCCGGAAGCAACGAAATTACTTAACTCATCCATTCGAAAATTATTGCCTGCATTTCCGTAACATTTTCATAGTCTACTCAACGTGAACGTGAATTTCTCGGCCTCCTTCACATAACTGTAATTTGTTTGCGTCATTGTCACTGTATCGGGTGTTATTTCATTGGGTAATAAGCCTATTTGGAGAACCGTAGCACTACTTTTACAGTTACTTTAGGCCGCTGACGGAGAATAATGTGAAACTCGCAAGCACTGAGGAGCAAATATCCTCGTAGGTGACTCCCCTTTTGAACACAGAATTAATTAATCTCAAACATTAAACTGTGGGCAATCATGAAAATCCTATTTCTGCAAAAAAAAAATCCTAAGGACAGGGCAGTGTTTTCACAAACAAGGCTGGCAAGACACTAGCTGTTTCGAAGATGGGTTCAGTGAAGACCATTCATCCTATTCACCATATATGCTCGTCTATTATTTCCTAATTTTAAAAAGACATTGAAAATACATGACATTTTGGTAAATTCGAAAGTAGTGGCAGTAAGGATTTTTTTTTTTTTTAAGTTCAAACTTAATTTCAAGGATTAAAACGTAACTTATTAAACCAAGGAAATCTTCAACATTTTTTATTATACACACTATTTATCATTCTTTGCTCTAAATTAATATTTAAATACATGCCATATAACCTGGCCGGACTACACAGATCACTACTAAAGTATTAACAGTTGATTTATGAGGGCAGCATCTCCACAACAGGGATATGCACTTAAGTCAGCAGTTTTCCGTCACATTGTTAATATTCACTTTCCCTATATCATCAATCCTTCAACAATGTGAAAATGTAGGAGTATTTCATGCAGCTCTAGATCATTTTCGTTGGCCCAAGACAAAACAATTTAGAGCTCCCTATATTTTTACGGTTACACTAAAAGTTATAGGTATGCAATTTAAAAATAAATAACACTTTGAATGCCCGTTTATCAATTTTACACTGCAAAAACAGTACTATATTTCAGATAGATGGCTAAGAAATACTTCGTAATGAAATCTATTGCAAAGTTACTAAAATAAAATAATATACATACACAGCTCATAGCCGATACAAGAAATTAGATCATGCAACTAATATATCACTAAAAGAAAAGATTATAATACCTGTATATATAAAGAATATATAATATTATATTCTACATTATAAAGAATATATAATATTACCTATGCTGAGGGGACGGTTGAAGAGTAATTGTGTTCATGATAAGAGGTATGAAATCTGCAACGTCTTGCTGTACATTATTTTTATACAGCTGATACATTAACACTACAATAATTGGAAGCTCCTGAAGAACTTTCAATGATAATATCGCTTTTGGAATCAAACTATACTGTAAGATACAATGAAAACAAATTAACATGAATAAATTTATTATTTAGCAATATATATAATTAGTTTATATTGATATATGGAAACTCTATTTTTTAATCAGATTATAATATTTAACACACATGAAAATATAACTAATTACAAAATGAAGAATGAATTATAAATATGGGAACCTATCAACTTCTGGTACATTTTATAATTAAAAACACATATATCCTTGATGAACATAATACCTATTGGCATCCATAAGGAATCTATGTTTGGCTCAATTAATTCTTATTATTTAAAATAAAATAAAATAAAATAAATGGAATCTACAATTTCCGAAACTACATATTAATCCATATCTTACGGTTTACATAATTTACTATCTTCTTTGTATCAAGTCTGGATATTCCCGAGTTTTAAGAAAATCCTATTACTCATAGTAGAACACGTAGAATGCAATGGGAAAATGTTCCAGATCTAAGCCACTAAATTCCATTCATAACACTCGTAATTTGTACGATAAATAAGTTGTCATTATAGTTTTGTTCCCATGAAACACAAGGTCATTGTAAATTCTAGTCAACAACCGCAACTTTTTTTTTTTTTTTTTTTTTAAATCTTTCCTAAGGGAAAAAAGCTTCTGTTCAACGTTACACGGCTATGCCATGTAGGCTATAGGAGATGTGTGAAACATATTTGTGAAGCTGAAAAAAGTAAAAATCGTAGGAAACATGAGAACCCAAGAAAACCCTAAGGTCACTGCGAAAAACAATGTTGGCCATTTAAAACACACATGACCCGGGAACGAATCAAGATCCCTTTGCATTAAATATGAATCACTGGTTCATATTACAATAGAGAATAAATGCGTAAATTACAGGTAACTCGAGAACCTACGAGAATACTCGGATCACTGCAGGAAACAATGCTGTTCTCTAAAAGCCATTGATGTCCATTGTTGTACACTAACAATGGTAAAATGGGAATATGCGACTAGTTTCTATATTGAGCGACAAAATAATCAACTCGACTGCTACAACCCGAAGCAAATCACACATTAGCCGAAAGCTCTAAAGAAGAAATGAAATTTTTGAGTTTTACGTCCCACGGTTATGCCGGTTAGGCTAAAGGAGACGGTGATGATGAGTAATGAATGAAATGGTGGAATGAAGAAAGTGGGAGGAAACGGGAGAACCCCGAGAAAACCCACGCACACGGTGTTTGTCCACCACAAAGTTCACTTGGCGGGAGCACTCTAAAGAAGAGTCTCGCGATAAAAGCCTGGTAGTGACTTATTAAATATGAAGAATAGCAAACCTCAACATGTATATGATATGCGTCAGCTGACGATGCTAATGTTCAATTATTTCAGTTGGATTCACATATTTAAAAAAGAAAGAACAAAAACTGTGGCTGAAAAGTAGCTCCCTATTTTTAAAATGACTATTTATTAAAATACACATACACAAAAAAAAGTTTAATAGCTGAATATTTAGTACTATTTTACTGGATAGTTCCTGTTTGTTGTTATTACTTTCTGAACACTAGATGTAACAAATCTCTCGTTCACTTCACTCCGACTGTCCAACTCGTAATGAGGCAATTTTATCTTTTTTCTCATTTCATTGCACGTTGTAAGGATTTCCACATACAAGAAAGGAAATGGCACGCATGCCACAATAACGATGCAATGAAATGAGAAAATACAGTATCTCCAATACTATGCACATTAAGAAAAATAATAATAAAAAAAAAAATAAATAAATAACTTTCCATTCATTCTATAGTTGCTTACTTAAATTACTTTTGGTCCATGAATTGAGAGACTCTGTTATAGGTCAATTACATTTGCGTCACACATTAGGGATACACGTAATTTGAAAGTGATATATTATTTCTCAAATTAAGCACATTTATCAAATTAGCTATCTCCCAAATAAAGAATCGTAGATTTGAAACTTTCACCGACTGACATGAGAACAATTTATCGTTAATTTAATACAAACAGCAAATTACTTACGGATATCATGGTGCCTTCGGGAGTCGTTTTCTCCGTTTGAATTGCAGTAACAGTATAGGTTTCACAAAGCAGTGCTGCTATGTTCAATTCTGACAAATCTTTCACTCGTATAAGTGGCTTCGGCTCAAAAATTTTATTCAGATGGTTCGGAAGTTCACAGTATATGCTCTTTACAAACTGAAGAAAATGTTGGACCTGAAAAGATAATTATTCTTCAGGGTTATTACATTGATATTTATTTTTATTTGTAAGTAGTAAAGAAAAATGAAATCTTTAAGTTTTACGTCCCACAGTTATGCCGGTTAGGCTAAAGGAGACGGTGATGATGAAAGATGAGTGAAATGGTGGAATGAAGAAAGTGGGAGGAAACGAGAGAACCCCGAGAAAACCCACGAGCACGGTGTTTGTTCACCACAAAGTCCACACGGCGCAAGCTGGAATCGAACCAGGGACCCCAAGCACCGGAGGTGAACGCTCTACCACTGAGCCACCGCGCCCCCTATTGGTAAGTAGTATCTGTGACTGTTAGAAGTATATGCGTCAGTATTAGGAATACGTCTGTCCATTATGGAAAGACAAGAAACAACAAGAGACACATATTGCTACTTAACAGTGTATTCTTTAAATAACGCAGTTCATAAATAAATAAACAATCTGTTTCACCTGGAAAAAACTATCAATTATTATTGGTAACGAACGACATATTTTTCAGCACCATACGATACGTAATTAGGTGTATACGGTTTGCAGATATATGGAGTTTGTTGCAGAATTTGAAGAGAAAAGCAAAAGATGTTAGAAAACTTGAGGAAGGGTTATGAATATGGGATAAAAATAAATGTTAGAAACACAAATGCCATGGGGATTGGAACGAAGCGGTCAGTATCAAACATAGAAGTAGGAGGGAAGAAAATAGAACAGGTGACCAGTTTTCGATACCTGGGTAGCATTATTAATAATGATATAAAGTGTGAAGAGCAAGGATAGGAATGGTGAAGTAAGAGCAAGGATAGGAATGGCGAAAGAAGCCTTTAGGAGGAAGAAAATATTATTTTGTGGAACCTTGATAAAGAGGTGGGGAAAAGACTCATAAAGTGCTTCGTGTGGAGTATTGTGCTATATGGGTAAGAAACGTGGATATTACACAAAGATGATGAAAGACGACTGGAACTTTCGAAATGTGGGTGTGGAGAAGAATGGAGAGAATTAGTTGGGTCGAGAGGAAAACGAATGAGAAGGTGTTAGAAATGGTGGAGGAGAAGAGAACAATTTTAGATATTATTAAGAAGAGGAAGAGAAACTGGTTGGGACATTGGCTAAGAAAGAACTGTATCATGACAGATGGGTTAAGAGGGCATGGTGGCAGGAAAGAGAAGAAGAGGACGAAGAAGACTACAATTAATGGAAGATATCAAAACAGAGAATTCGTACATAAAGGCGAAGAGGTTAACGGAAGACCATGGAACATGGAAGCTTCTCAGTTGCAGCAAGTGACCTGCGAATAGTACCTATGATAATGATAAAAACTGTTTAATCTCAAAAATTAAGCATGAGAATTTTCCCTCAAGAACGTCATTTGATTCAGCTCAACGTCATCTATTTGTCGATATTATCTCGTCTTTCCGCAATATTACGGTTAAAACAAACGTTAAAAAATTTTAGAGTTAATCAAAATGTTGTTCTGTATCTCATTAATCATATTGTGTACTGTTGTCTTGCTAGTGTCATCATGAAAAGCTTGACGAGGGTACACTTCAGTGACACTTTCATCATAATAGGTGGCTGGTTATCTAACAACATCCATGTTTAGGTTTAAATAATAATAATAATAATAATAATAATAATAATAATAATAATAATAATAATAATAATAATAATAATAATAATAATCTTTCTTATATGAGAACTTACACATACGTCTTTTTATTCCGCTCAATGACATCTATCGATTGGTATGTCTTATCTTTGGATAGTTTTTTTTTTTTATTATTATACACTAATAATAACGTTATTTTAAAAATAAAAATCCCTATACAACAGTAACACAGACTCTTCTTAAAAATAAACAAACATTATGAGGTATTTTTTTTTAAAATTTTTTTCTTTATATCTGAAGACAAAACATGTCTTCTTTGCCCTCAACTCTACACTTCTATTAAGTCAAGCGTAACCATATCATTCTGTACCGAAACCCGAAACCACCAATACCCTGACTTAATAAAAGCTCATGTTTAGTTAAAGCCAAGATTATGTTTCGAGATTTTAAGGTTCGTTAAATAATAATAATAATAATAATAATAATAATAATAATAATAATAATAATAATAATAATAATAAAGGCCGCTATGTCTGGCTTGAAACTACTTACTGCTCTAAAACTTGTACTGTGAAATTATCTTACATAGTAGTCAATATGTATTAATATTAACATATCTTCAAACTATATTTCTTTTTCTTCCTTTATATATATATATATATATATATATATATATATATATATATATATATATATAAAACGGACAGACGTAAAACTATTGATTTAACGAATTTTCACCATAATATTCAATGCATACGACACACAAATCAAAGTTACAATTATAGATCAACGTTCGTGTACGCTTGCCATTTGTCATTGAGACAAAAGACGACAGGGTCTTTTCTACGATATCACTACGGATCGTGTGTAAGTGTTTGGTGACGAATATCAGTATTGTGTGGTAGTTGGAAGACATGAAAACGATGTTTGCGAGTAATACCATCCTGAATAATGTTTCACGCGTTAAGAACAGCAAATATTCACCAAATTTTGGGTTGCACGTTGAAGGAATGAATGTGAAATTAACACGGGCTTATATGAGACATATTGGGGAACTAGCTATGCAAATATTGCGCCGTTGCTACATCAGGATTCCTACAGGTTCTGATAATAAAAATTAAAATTAAAAAAAAAAATCCCTGACTCTTCATAAACATTCCGTAACAACATGAAATTCTTGTGAAATGGGCCTCCTTCTCCTCTACAGCCGACCTTTCACTACCAATTTGACAATTTCCCTTCAGCATGTTCCTTCTCTTTTTTTCTTCTTTTTTATTGACTTTGCTTTTATTTTCTATATATCTTGTCAAACTATCTGCAAACAAGATTCCATATCTCTACGAAGAATACGTACAAATATGAACAAAACTTTCATTAAAAAATGGAAAACAACAGCTTATTTGAATTAAAACTAATTAAAGTATAATTTAAAACAAAATTAATGCAAAATTGTGACCAAACACTGACCTTCACCCCAGGGAATTACTGAAATTTACGTAAAGAAACCGCTTTTCTTCTTGATCTCGTTCAATTTGATACCAATGGCTAGCTCCTTTACATAACTTCTCAATTTCACACGTAAATTCTGTTGCTTCAAGTCTCTCAATTGTGCATCCAACATTCTCGTTCAAGCTTCGTTTTAGTTGTGCTCCTTATCTCTTTCTTCTGCTGGTGCAAATACTATTTGTAACAGTCTCCTGAAGCCTTTTCACGTGAAGCATAATCCTTCTGATAATTTGCACGAGTTCAATACTCCTTACCTCTTATATCTAGTTATGACTATGCTTTTGTGCTACTAGGAGGCTTTTCATGCATATTTTCCATTAAGAGAGATTTACTGACGGAAAACCCTACTTCAACCATTGCAATTTCACACAAGAATGACAGCTCAATTTTTGCTATTTTCCATAAATGTTTGTATTCTTTAGCGCCATCAAGGAAGTAGCGTCAAGTCCTAATTCGTTACTACTCTGGAAGACTTCTTGAATTTCAAGCTGTATTTAGATTGAAGAATAAGATTGTTTAAGAGTTTTCAAGAACACATCATCTACGATATCAGATATATGAAATTTGTCTTTAAAAAAATGCGCTGCATGAAATGTACGCTGAATTACCTGGGAACCTAACGAAGACAGACCTTTAACTGCTTTGCACTTACGAGAACTTCTCTGTTGAAATTTGGCAATCATAGAAGTTATGATCCAACGACAATCATGTAAAAATTTCAGTTTCTGTTGTTCCTTGGCCTCTGTTCCTATTTGACTGAGAAAATGTATTGCAGCAAATTAAATGTCGACCAAATAAGATTTTCTACTTTCGTCATATCAACACATAATACACCTCTATCTGTACATTTCAACAGTTCTGGTTTTACACATCGAATCAAGAGATTCCATAAAAGTTTCCTTATAGCATCAAAGATGAATGGGACCATTGATCTTAATGTGTGAAACCTGTGGAGGAAGGACTGACATTCTATGGCTATTGTCTCGCAGAAACCCAGTTTGCACTTGATAAAAGGTTAGCATACTGTCTTCTTCAGGATTTCTACAGGTTCTTGTGTTTATCAGTTTCGCTTGTTGTGCAAATTTAAGTAAATAATCCCATTTCCAATCTGGGAACTCTCAAGACAACTGGCATTTTCCAAGTGGACGCCGTAGAACTTCACAGGAAGTCACTACCAGGGGATTTTTATGTATCCTATGATTTCATTACTTTCCTCAACGAGCTGTAGTTTCAACACCGGTTTCCATCGTACCATGGATAATATGCAAAGGTGCATTTACCGAGGTTTACCAGTATCAAACTCTGACAACAATTATTAAAACAGCTCAAAAATGCCCACTAATCAAATAGTTACCGTAAATATCTTACGAATACGTACTAAAAATCACAGTTCCCATTAAAAAATAGATTAAACTGCACTCAATGTGCTTCAAGTAGAGGCAAAGTTTGCTCTTACTTAAATATGGTAATCCTAAAACATAAATAAAGAAAAATTGAAGTGCGAAAGAGTCAAGAAAAAGGGTGTGAAAAGAAAAGGATAAAAAAGAAAGGAGTTCAGCATAACTAATTGTAAGAAATACCAGGCTTATCTCACGTGCTCTGTGGTCGGCATCCACGAACTCATGTCAGACATGAGGGAAAAAATGAAATCTTTAAGTTTTACGTCCCACGGTTATGCCAGTTAGGCTAAAGGAGACGGTGATGATGAGAGATGAGTGAAATGGTGGAATGAAGAAAGTGGGAGGAGACGGAAGAACCCCGAGAAAACCCACGAGCACGGTATTTTTCCACTACAAAGTCCACACGGCGCGAGCTGGGATCGAACCAGGGACCCCAAGCACCGGAGGTGAACGCTCTACCACTGAGCCACCGCGCCCCCCAACAGACATGAGGGATTCGATATAATAAATCAATGATTCATATGATATTATGTGTAAAGAATTTTGAAGTTATGTTAAAGATATTTCTATTATTTTTTAAGTGTTCTTCATTCATCAAAGCAGAAAAATTCGACGAAACTTCAAATTTTCCCCCGACTTTCAAGTTTGCAGGAACCCTGTACATGGACGAAGACATTTGACTGTGTACGTGAATTAACTGGGAAAGAACATGGTGGTGAATATCCTCGAGCGGCAACAGATCCACCATCTGCATGCACTTCCCACATTGATGGAGAATAATCGTCCATGGACATGTACTAAATTAGGAAATGAGCATTCTATCATCCCTTGCATAACAGACGCTAAGTCAGGACCTTAGTATACGTAAAATATCAGCAAAATTAGTATTGCATATCCTGACTGAGGTTCAGAAATGACACATTTGGGAATGTGCACACACTAACCTGAACGCTGACAAAAAAGCATTCCTTTCTCGAAGAGCAACTGACGAGATGTGGGTCAGATCCTATAAACCGAAATTGAAGCGACAGTCAAACCATGGGCGCTATCCGACTTCATAAAGTCCAATAAAAGTCAAGACAAGAATCGACGAATTTGAAGATGATAATTGTATCATACACACACAGTTTTTCACAAGGGGATATAGTGAATTCAGACCACTAAAATCAGTTAACTTTGTGCCGTTTGTGCTCTACTCTTAGATGCAAAAGAACACATCTCGTAACATCGGAACTTATCATTCTTCACTATAACAAAATCTGTTCTATGACAACGGGGTTGGAAGTACAGGAGCATCCGCCTTATTTGCCTGACAACAGTCTCACGACTACCATTTTTTCCCCCCACGATCACACAAACTCTTTAGATAAATACCGAGCATCATTTCGGCCACAGAGTGGTGTCTGAGCACACTGGCACGAAAGAGTGTTTATTACTGGCATCTAACGTCTTCAGATATGTGCAAATGTGTTCACGCACCAGCAGCAGATTACGTTGAAGGGTTGTAAATGATTAAATGCTCTTGTTATCTTTTATTTTACTCAGACATGTTGCCACTATTTAAAAAAAAAAATCGTAAATCTCTTTATTTGAATTGATATATACACCGTCGACATTTATTTATAACCATAGATCTTTTTACATCTTCTTTCACAAAATTTATTTCAAGATATGGATAGTGCCCAATCAAACCTAACCTTTTCACGTTATATGTACCCAGAATAAACCTGAAAGATATATACTTATACTTGTAAAACAAACGAACACACAAATCTCTTCAAACTATCAAGAAAGAAGCCGTACATTGGATAAAATTTGATTAAGAATTAATACTAGTCCTTACAAACTTACCTCTGGATTGAACTGAGGTCTGTATTGTTTGTGTAGTTCTATAATAATTCTCAAACATACAAGCACATTTTCCTCGTTTTCAGTTTCAAGTAATTTCAACATAAGTGATAAGATCTGTTTAACGTATGGCCTCAGCTGTTCATTTGTAGGTAACCGATGGATCATTTCTAGAATTAGCTTCCGAACTTGCTGTATTAGCACAAAGAAAAGAAATATTAAAATTAAAAACAATGTTACGAATTATACTCAAGTAATTAGAAAAGCACCCAAGGAAATCTACACATTAAAACTCAAGTAGCATGTACTCGTGTAAAAGAATTGTACGGGAGTACAAAACTCGATCAAGGTTCCAGATCGGTTCTCTCATATACGCATATACCGAGTACTAAGCAGAATAACTCTATGAAGCTAAAAATTAAAAGCCGATATAGAACTTCATTAGTTCTGGTTTTCGAAGTTTTCACCGATGATCATAGTCAAAGAAAGTAGATAACAAAGAATGTAAATAGGGTAAATGGGCTAAATGAGCCAGATAACGCAGAGGATTAATACAGTCTTACTGATTTTTTCTATAACATTAAGTTACCCTTTTAACGTAATTTTCTTGCTCTTCAACTCTTGATAATTACGGCAGTATCATGGAGTTTTCAAAACCCCGAGAACTAGTGCCTTTCTTTTCTTAACCAAACTATATTTTACTTTTTTTTTTATATGAAGAAAGTGAATTCAAGTAGCACTCAAAAGCATTGTATTAGCAAACATATTCGCAAACCTTAGTATCTACAGTGAAAATAAAATGCAATTTTACTTATTTCCTTTGCATATATTCACAGTGATACAAGTTAAAATCTCCCAATATCAATGTAGCTTATAATCACAGATTTAATCAAATTACAGTTAAAATTATTCATGAACTGAAGTTAATGACATGTAGACTGAATATAAAATCCGCGCTAAACGCCACAAATAGAAAAGTTAGGTTTAATGTAAAAATATGGCCTATGTGCCTAACACTACTCAGTGAAAAACTGGTTATCTAGTATTCACTGTAGAAGTAGCTCAAATAATCCCCAGAAGAATGCGCGTGCCTATATGTTCCACCATCTCTGAAGTAACATAATGGCTGTTTACTCAATACTCAATATTTTCGTTTCGGCACTTAGCACGGATTTTACATTCAGTCTACATATAACAAAAAGCAATAGTAAGGTGAAATAAATATTTGTTTATTGTCCACGAACCTACCGTGGGCAAACTGTAGTAGTGGGATTCAATGAATTGTGCTGTTGCTATAAATATGCTGCAAGTTTCCCAGAAGGAAAAGGCTTCGAACGTGTTATGGAAACCTAACACGCAAATCAGTGTCCCCCCCCATGAAGGTAAGTATATCTCTGTAATCAAATGGCTAAAGCAGTATGCTTTCTACGAGCTACATCTCAGATATATATATATTAAGCAGAGGGTCGCATCTTATATATTCCCGGTGCTTGATCAATTCAGCTTCAATTCGCTAAGTTCATTAATCATACAACGTCTTCACAAAATTAGCTCAAAATCCGTTTGGAATGGACTACCAAATGCTTTGTAATGTAGAATATGAATATAAAGACTTAATGGCATCGATCTGTGCATACACTCACCGACACTAATCGTATCACAAAACAGTAAACAGTATCATAGGCGCCTATATTTCTGGAGATGTTATGGACAAGTTCTCCCCATTTTTCCCTTGGGTTTATTGATTTTACGAAACATAACGGAAATCATTTACGTTTTTTCCGAAACAACAATAACAGCAAGAGATATAATCTGAAAGGGTTTCTAAAAAATTATAAAACATATATTGTTGAATGTTCAGTCGAGTGAACAACATATGTACGCAAATTTATCACTACCAGCATAAAAATAACGTTGAATTGGTTAGTTGGTTTTGTGTTTAACGTCTCTTTTAGTATCGACGCTATATGAGACGAGGACCTATAGCTTAACGTGGGAAGCAAACAATATGAGTTTCCACCAGGAATCGAACCCACGTCTCCAGCGCGTTGATTGATGTAATCGAGTTATACTATAGAGAGGTAGCCAACTTATCGAGTAATATGCAATCCACATCCTATGCGAAAATCTTAGTATCTCAAAAATGTGGATAAATTATAATACATTTCACAGTAGTACTACAAGATTGGCATGAGCGAAAGCTAACTTTCTACTTCTTGATATAAACACAGGCAGGATCGGATCCAGGATTTTCTGAGGGTGGGGCGGGATGCACCAATAACAACCAAAATAACCAATCACACTGAAACTCTTCAAAGTGATATGTGACAACGCTAATACATAGAACGGGGAGGGGAATATTTTAAAGAGGATCGCAAGTGATATGCAGGAAAAAATTTTCTTCTCTCCTCCTGGCTTTTTTCTTTTTTTTTAATTGACAAATGTTATATTATTTTGCTTGATGAATCCTTTTCCTTCAACCTTCAGAAAATCGACTTAAACTATTGCTTTTGCAAATCTCTGCTTTCTTTCAAGCCCCAAACGGAAACATGATGGCAGGAATTTTCAGAAAGTGTTGCTATTTTCACTGCTACCTTCTCATTTTAGATAGTGTATATTTACAACGAAAGGGGGTGCACATGCACCTTTGCACCCCCCTAAATCCGGCCCAGAACACAGGGTTCCCATTTATCAATCTGAATGGAAACTAAACATTTCAATCATCTATATAGTTTGCAAATTCATCCATAAGAAATGATTACAGTTTTAATACAAAACTCCTCTATTAGGAAAAGGTCTCGATTCCTAACGCGTTTTGTTTCCTGTGAGCACAACATCTTGAATAAAAATTCTATTACATTTTTAACAGAGAATCGCATCTTATAAGATTCCGGTGCTGAATCTATCCAACCTCAATTCGCTAAGGTACGATGCTACGTCATCACGATACTGACAGAATTAATTAGTGAGTTTAGTTTGATTTATTGTTCAACGTTCTGTTTTCAGCATCGAGATTACGACACAAACCATACAAGATAGACAAAACTAAAGTTTCTACTGGATGCTATAAGTGACAAATGGCGACCTAAACAGCATCGTAACACAAGGTAGTGTGACGAAATTATGTAGCACTACGAATATATTGGAAACGAATTGTCCAAGATAGATCTTTGTCAGAAAGTATTGGAAAGACCTTCATCCAGCAATGGATCGACAATTCTTCATAATGGTCTGTATGTGTGTCAAATATGTATAAATAACCCTCACTATTTCTCTTATATCATCTCAATTCTCATTATTAATATCTGAGCATTTGAGATCAAGGAATCTCTTATTCTGAGAAATCATACGTTTAACTTTGTAGCTGTAAGAATTTCTAAAAACAAAGGCACTTAAAATAAAATTTACCGGTCCTCCACCCCGCGTTATTAATCCCCTGGTATGAACAGAACAAAATAAGTTTCTCTAAATAAGTCAACTGCTTTTGGCTACGAAAACTTTGTAATCAACAAGCTGTCCCTTCCAGCTACGAGTGTCTGTGTGTGAGTTTATGACTGGTGTGAGCACAACAGACGGTTCTGCGAATTCGAAATATTTTAACGACCACTTCCAGCGAACCGGCTGAGTGGCACCATTGCCGAGATTACATGAGATATGGAAATACAGCTTAACGTAGAACTCGAACCACAAGAACTCCCGTACTGAAAATGTTATTTATTCAGCCACAAGGATGCTCAATTACACTAACGAAAATATGCTGACAGCTCCGATAAATAAGATCCAGCAATTTTTTCCCTTTTCAATTGCATTCCATGTTGATATATGGGTAATTATAGCACGCCCAGTAAAAGTACGTGCGTGTTATTTCTCAAATGTGTGCCTTCTATGATCTCTGTCGATTCTCGAACCATTACAGATGTAAAATAAAAAATGACTGTTAACTAACACAGTTCTTGGAACCAACTTTAAAAATGCATTATTTATAGTTACCTTGAAAATGAGAAAGTGTCAAACATTAGACACGTTCTTTCAGCGTACGAACCTTAGTAAATTTTGTAATTACGAAATCAAAATGTATCATTAGAAATCGCGGAACTATCACATTCACTTTATTTTATTAGAACTTTTTTTTTCTCATTAACACTTCTAAACACAATAATGGCTGAAGTTATTATGGCAAATATTCAATGAATATGGTACCGTCAGTACAAAACACTGATAATTTAAAACTAAACTGTAAATAATTTAACAACTTTGCGTGCTGTATTTTAAAAACAGTTCGTGATTTGGTAAAACTGTGTGAAATTCTGTCATGCCATTATGAATATATTATGAAAAATCTTTTCTGTAAGAGGACAGATTTTAGTTGCTGGTATTACAATATTTAGCAATTACAAAGCATCAGCTCATATCAGGCATTCCAAACAAATACATACCTGAATATTATATTCCGCAATGAAGTACGGTTCTCCATTTTGAAGGATGTTAAGAAAAATATTCATTGAGTGGTCCAAAAAATTGCCATATTGAGTTGACCCCATAATAACCTGCAAAAAATGAGTAAGAAATAATTTTATATACATATTATCTCACATTTCACTTAAATAACTTATATTTTGCCGGTTATTCATTATGAAATACTGTTTTCTTTTTAGATCGTTAAGAATATCATGGTGGACAACCTTAAAATTCAAGGACATATTCTTATAACGTCTAATTATATGCTCTACTACAAAAATCTTCGTTATTTTGAGCCATGGACATTCCAACATTAGACTAAAGACTGTATTTATGGATTAAGGTTATAACTTTGATAGTAGTCACTGCTCTCGGTTGGTATAGTTAGAAAGGTTTAAGACATTAATCAGGCTGGCGATCAGAAAATCTGTCTGTCGCGTGTTCAAACTGCTGAGTATGGATATCAGGTAATCTAAAAAGTATTGAGCCTTTCTCGCACGAGATGGCGTTAGTGTCTCATATCTCAGGGTATATGAGTCGCAGCGTCTCAGGCTTAACGTCATTTGACAGCTGATAGTTGAAGTTAGTATATGTGTGAAAATTGTTGTAATTCTTATAATCAAACGTAAGGTATTGGCGCCGAGAATAGGAATAAAGTTTCCGCAAAACTACGCTATAGTTTACAATTATATTCCGATAAGGCGCAAATGCTGCGCAGGCCCGTGAAGAAAGTTCTGCTGTTAATAGGCAGAAGACGTTATGAAAAGCAGAAAAGAGAGAGTCCAATCACTTTCGTTCTGAAATTTCAATGTCTAAGATGTTCCTAGTAGTGGACGGCCAAGAAAGTTATTCACTGTCATCAATTACGCCGCTAGGCTATTAACATACATGTGGATCTCTTCCTTTCTGTGATGTTCTTTTCCCTAAACTGGAAAAGACTACCCAATCTTCACGGTCGAGTTCCCTATTGGCTAAGCCGTTAACGTACGCGCCTTTGGCGTGGGAGACCTGGGTCAGATTCCCGGCGGAAGCTCAAGTCGTTCGGATTCCATGTTAAGTTGTAGGTCCACGTCTCATATGGTCTCGTTGCTCAAGGGGACACCAAACTAAAAATCAAATCAAATCTTCACGTTGAGCACTACATATTTTTAAAGAGGCCATGTTACGGAAAGGAACAACACAGAAATGAAAACTCTACACGTATGTTAATAGCCCAGTAACGTAGCTGATGATCCTGACTAATGAAAAAGTTTTGAAAAGTCATGGTATACAAGGTAGGGTTTTTTTTATTTTTTTTTTAAATCTTCAGTATTAAACATGTACACTATAGATAGAGGCAGGACCGTATTTATATACAGTGCACCCTGTGCTCTCAATAATTTGCCCCCTTTCCCCCCATACACACAAACTTGTCTCAAACAAGGAAACAAGCTGTGATTTTGTAAACATACCAGCTCTGAATTAGTAGTAGTTTAGGTATTACAAATTACAAAAGTTACAGCATAATTTTAAATGGCCTATTTCTTTGAAATGAAATCTTTGAGTTTTACGTCCCACGGTTATGCCGGTTAGGCTAAAGGAGACGGTGATGATGAGTAATGAATGAAATGGTGGAATGAACAAAGTGGGAGGAAACGGGAGAACCCCGAGAAACCCACACGGTGTTTGTCCACCACAAAGTTCACTTGGCGGGGACTGGGATCGAACCCGGAACCCCAAGCACCAGAGGTGAACGCTCTACCACTGAGCCACCGCGGCCCTGGCCTATTTCTCTCAATGATGATTATAATGTGGCGATCTGCCCGAAGGTAGCTGTTTGACCCGAAGGTCCTTGGGCAAGGTGGACCCATGGTAGTTTGTGACATTGCCTTCTTTGTGATGACGATGACGTACTAAGGATGGGACCTACAGTTTAACTAGGGATCCGAACAACTTGTGTCCCCAACGGGAAGCCCTTGATTACAAGGGGCAACGAGCTTAACTCTCATCCATTGGGGACACATGCTGCCAACACTGGCATGTAATTTATTCATGTATGTTTTACTTAAATGTCGGAGAAAATGCATCCTGCATCCTATTAGTTCTTAATCAATCGTTATGTCATTTTTATATTTCATAATTTCACTTGAATTATGATTGAATTTCTTAAATATTTATTCTTATCATTGTAATAGTAAAATTCGGAATTAAAATATGGGATTGATGTGACCAACACTGACTTACAGGAAGGGAAGCGACATCCAAGTCCACAGAGGGAGAGAGGAGAGTAGCCTACTAAAGATCGAATGAGGGTGTGATTTTGAAGCTGGGATTGGCTGACATCCATTGGTGAACGTCACTGTGAGACACCAATAATTATTGGTGATAACTGATAAGAAAAATAATTGTTTACATTATTCACCATCAGTAATGGTTTAATAGCATCTATATTAATAATACAATAAGCTGTCTTGTCCGTATGTCTGTCTGTAGCGCTTTTCAACTCGAGAACCATAATAGATAGAAACATAAAATTTTAATGTTTTAAAGCTCCCAGAGAAATGATCCAAATGACCTGTTCCAGGTCCCTAAGCTGAGATATGGGAGTGCAAAGTCCCAATAAGAATAACATGGGGGCATTTTAAAAATAATCGAAAACGACCAATATTAGAGTTTACTTCATAGTTTTTGGGGTCACTGAGACGAATAGTTACAGTTCTAATACAATTCAACTTCGAGGTCATACTCCACTCTCCAGAGATGGGGTGAGGTACTAAAATTAATAGAAAACGACAGAAATTAGTGTTGAATTCATAGTTTTTGAGGTTGCTGAGTTTAACGGTATAAGTTTTCATGATGTACAAGTTCATTCTCACTCCTTGGGGTGGGAGTGGGAGAGGATGACTTTTTACAAATAATCAGATAAGCTAGCTAATTAATCACTACTGTAATTAGAGCGAATTAAACACATTAACATATTTTCTCGCGCTTGCGTGGGTCTCTGTGAGTTGCTAATTTTAAATATTACCTTATTGTGAATCTTTAAAGAATCCAAAATTTTGCCTCTCCTAAATTCTGCCGTCTGTGCTCAAGCATAGAATACCTAAACACGGGCCTGGATATAGGTATTATTATTTCTTTTAATAAATATAGTTTTCATTTATCATTATTCTTTAGCTTTCTACAAGAAAAATAAACTTACCTCAAAGTTTTCACTTAGTTCTTGAGCCGCTTTGAGCTTGTTCTCATCCTTTGCTCCGGGGTCACCTAACATAGTTACAAAAGACCTATACTTATTCATTTGAGTTAGTGGGTCACTTGCCCCCGCAGGTAATGGTCTGGTCATTCTGCCGGATTAAAGTGTCAACTACGTATTTCAAGAAACACAAGCTGTTGATGTTAATTCTTCTTTTCCTATAAAGTACAATACGTCATTAATACAATCATGCAAGTTACATTATTATTAAAATGGATTTATATGAAAAATAGAAAACTAAGTTGATTACCATTACTTGGCGCACTATAGGATACATATCAAATATTAAAAAGGTATGTACTCAGCAAAGCACCCAACAGTGGTAAAACTCTGATAGACAATCAAAACGGTCACGCACTTGAAGTTTGAATTTCGTCCGGTAGATCTTAACATTCAAGCACACGCGTCTATTTTTTGCCGTAACCACACGCGGTGCGGGGATTCACCCATAGATTTCTACTTTAAAGGTATTTTATTTAGAAATTCTTACTACAATATAACCTATGTATTTATTTGTTAGAAACATCAACAAAGTTTCGTAATTGCTTTTGTGCGAGCGCCAAAAGAATATTCTGCAAATATGTTGAAACTGAAAAAAAAAGCTAAAATTTTTAAAACGTAAGCACACGCGGTGGCAGGGATTGGCCGCACTTTAGAAATTTATTCTCCTTGTAACCTTTAATACTGTTTTCCAAAAGCTGTCTTTATTTTCACTTGAAACTACATATGCAAAAGTAGATTATACTAGATGAAAATCATGAAACATTTCAATGTAAACACATTTGGAAAACTAATATACAGTATTTGTAGTTTCATCCATATCCCTAAACACGGAATCCGCATCACTTTCACGATCTGACATAAGAAACAATGGTTGTGGTGGTTCAGCTTACTTCTTCATCTTCACCTTCAACTTCATCTTCTCTTATTGAGTTAAACAGTTTTAAAAATCGTCTCTGCTCTTCTTCATACTCCATTCTGATCACAGATGTAAGTAAAACGAGTATAGTACAATCATCAAAAATAGAAACGCACGCACACGCGGTGAACGCAGAACGTTGTCTTTCCGCAACGAAAGTTTACAGAAAACAGCATGCCATTTACATACAGAAGGAAACAAATTAGGAACATGTAAAACGCTTTAGCTACAAGCATAAAGCTATTGTAAAGCAATCTCTTTTTTTTTTTCTTTCTTCAAATGCGGTGAATCTCCGCTAGCGCATGTGCTTAAGTGTTAACCACTGAAGAAAGTTTGCTGCCATTTAACAGAGAGAGAGGTCTAACTTCTACCACCTTTATTTCAATAGTGGAAAATGGGATATGGATAGCTACTGTTAACGTCACCGTAGGGATGTACGGATTGACGAACTCAACTCACAGACTCCTTAGAGGTAATCGCTACTACCAAGAAACAAAATTCAAAAGTTATTGTGTGGAGTAATGGACGAGTTAAGTCACCGTTACCCCTTAAGATGTTAACAGATTGACTCCATTAACGAATTCAGCCGAGATAATTCCTCTAGCTATCTATTGCAAAACAAAAAAGGAATTGAGGTCTTTTTTATACATGAGATTTAGGGTATAGAGAGCCAAGGTTAAAGTCGCCGTTACCCCTTAAGATGTTAACGGATTAACTTCATTAACGAACTCGGCCAACATAACCGCTCTAGCTATCTATTTCGAGAAAAGAATTCACTAATTCCCTTTCGTTCAAGTTATCAGTACAGTAACGGATGTACGTACTAACAATATAATCTTGTAAGTTCCACTTATGGGATTCCAAAAATGATCATCTTGACCGTAGCTAGCTACATAAATATCTTAAAAGAATTCGTACTGAAGAAAGTGAGACGTCGTCGACAGTGCCGGATCTATAAACCGCGCAAGACCCTGCGGTGCGGCTGCGTCTTGCATGGAAATACTAAGTTTTAAAACACTTGAATGATATTTACAAAATAGTTTAATTATTTGAACCAAGTAATGAGCTACCAGGACTGACAACGACGCACTAGATGTCTTTTACTTTCGAGGGATTTAAAAATAAGCTTATCCACACATTGTGCCTCTTGCAAAAGTTGCAACACTATTGAAATGGGCGGATGCAATTCGTTCAGTAGCGCTCTGGTCAGTTAACTCTAAAGGTCTACACAGGCCGGAATTTTTAGCCCGGATCCGGCCCGGCCCGTGAATTTATACTATGAAGCCCGACCAGAGTCCGAAATATATTTTAGCATTTAGCCCCAATCCCGGCCCGAGCTCGTGTGATAATCAAATGAGCCCGAACTGCAGAAAATTAATAATTAACGCAAAATTATATCTTTATTTACAGTAATTAGAGGTTAAATTTTGCAGTCGTGCTTTAAAAGTTCTCCAGAAAGATCAGGTCAATAAATATCGTTGTATAGTATATTTACAAAGTTAGGCCCGAAAAATATGGTCGTATATTTAAAAATTTACGGCCCGAGCCCGTGCAGACCTCTAGTTAACTCAGTTTGGTGAATTGTCCATTGTGCTTTTTATCCCGTTAACATGGAGCTAAGTAAAACAAGTGGAGCAGCTAAGAGGAGAAAAAGATGAGGAACGAGCAATATATATATTCACTGCACGTTACATAACCTAAACCTTGTCATTAATGATGTCGTCAAAAGTGTTAAAAAAGCTACCAGTTACTTCACAACGCTCCAGAACTTGTATACACTTTTTGGCCAAAGTATAAATAGATGGGATATTCTGTCATCATTGACAGGAGAATGAGATGTCAGTGAATAGTCAACCCTGTGTTCACAGGAAATACAATTAATTAAAAAAAAAAAAAAAAAAAAAAACTTCGATGAACTGGTAGAAGATCCGTTTCCGAGCACAGAGGCTTGCTTCAGGGTTAATGTTTACAACAGACTTCTAGATATCACGTAAAATGAAACAGAAAACAGTTTCACATCGTTACAGACAATGCCTGATGAATATTCATATTCCAGAAAGTGATTGTGAACCTTTCAGACGAAGAAATTTTAGTCATGGCTGAAAAACTACAAAAGAAGTGCCAGCAAGACATTGGCCCGTCGCTACCAGTGAAACTGATTTCCCTTGGCACTGGACTTAAGAAACATACTTCAAAGATTAACACTGTTCTTGAATTGGCGGTATTACTATACGTCGAGTTTAATACTATTGCCCCAAGTTATCCGCAAGTTTTGACTACTCTTGTTTTATCGGTGACTGTGGCCGTGATTGTGGCTTCCGCTGAAAGATCATTCTCAATCTTAAAGAGGATCAAAGGCTATTTAAGGTGTTCAATGACACAGGGGAGAATTAAATGTAGAGGGGGCCCTTTCAAATTTTTTTGCGGGAGGCACTTCTAGAGGGAGTCTTCTTGTCTTATTGTATTATGATTATTATCTTCCATAATCAAAATAACAGAACAGAAACGGTATTTTACTTTTTGTGACTTTAAATTAATTTATTTCGGAATTTGATTTAAATCAATCCACCCTGCACGAAATCTAGGACTTTTACTCTTCAATTTATTTATCCTGGTTTAAACCTCTTTATTTATTTATTTAACACCTGGTTTAAACAGTGAACATTATTTCCAACGTTTGGAAAGCTTCTTGAAACAGTCTGTTCTTCTACTCTTCACATACGGGCAGGGTTCTGGAACACTAGTCCCCATCCATTGAGACGTAATAAAGAAAGAAATCAACCTGGTTACTCGGACGTAACATTTTAGTATTACAGACGTAACCGTTCTGAAATCTATTATATCAATGTACAGTATACATAATGTTGTCAAGTAGAGTAAGTTAAGAAATAATTATACAAGAAATCATCTTAATTCAGAAACCCTGTTCCTTTCTTTGAAAGTTAGTCTTTCTCTGTTATCCACATCAGGCTCCTGTAAAATACACACTACTTGTGAGACATCTATTTCACTGATATCATCATGTTCTGCCACACAAAATTCTTACCTGCCTGCTTTACATACTTTATGAGAATATCTTTATCAGTTTCACCTACTACTTGTCCTTCAAATTTGTGCAGATGCCCCCTTTCTGATTCAATGTCGACAATAACCCACTGACCAAAGGAAATTCATGTGGCATTGTTCATTTGTGTCACAACATTAGCTGAACCTTTCTATTCACTAGGTAGTCCATAATCTTTGAAAGGAAACAATGTTCCGTCCTCTTCTGAGAACAATTCAACTTCCACCACATATTTGTCGACAGCACGTACACAGTGTATCTGATTCAAATTAGGAATACCTCGGATTGCATCCCAGCGTTTTGCCAAACTAGCATATTGTGTAATTTTGTTTGAAGTTCACGTATTAAAATCACTTTTTGGGTTATAGATTGAGCACATTCAAGAAAAAAGTACAGTCATGTACATGAGCTTGTTTTGCCTTTACACGTTGCCACACATGGGTGTTTTAGCATCCCTCCAACACCGTCAACCGCATCTTTTCCATGTGATGTGCAGAAAAAAATGCCGGTTAAAGAGGATATCACAGTCTATTGCACTAAAAGTAATGCTGGCGAAAGTAAAGCGTTGTTTGAAATGTTGCACCATCTGAAAAAAACTCTATTATTCTCAGTTTAGGATCCTTACTTTTCAAGTCTTCAAACAACTTTTGATTGAATGCATGAACAACTAATTTATCATGTTGCATGTAATCTGATAAGATGGCATATGAAAGTATTACAGATTGCGTGTGTGCTACTGCAGTGTAAATAGTTATTTGGTCATTGGACCAGTGTGCACTTTGTACTTCATCCTGGTAAACTATGCTAGAATTTTTACTTAAGTCAACTTGTAAAATACACCGTTCTTCTGATACCAAATCAGACTTGGCTCTTTCAAAATAACTAATTTGCTTCTTCTGTACAAAGCAATGAATTAGAAAATTTGGCAATTTGCTCTCCAACATTTGTAAGACATCTCAACAGGGCCTTCTTGAATTATTCAAATGCATTATTGCTTGACCAAAGATTTTAATGTTCAACATTCAACACTACTGCATATGAACTACAATAAATCAACTTTCGCTCGAAGGAGTGTTACGTCTGTAACGGAGTTCCGATAAATTCTACAACAGCTGCAAGTCATTAGAAGCTGCGTGAAGGTTGTTTTAAGAAAACAAAGAGCATCACTTATTTCACAACTCCACGTTACAGTGGAAAGCATCAATGAAAACCTTTGCATTACATCTGTTACGGACGTAACATTCCTTTCCTACTTTCACGTAACTTATTTTTTCAATTCAACGAATTAACATTTACAAATAAAAATGTTTGTCATACGCAGGGCTTGAAAAATCTTGCTTGCAAGTCAAGGCTGGCTGGTTTAAACCAGCTGGTTTTTTCAAAAACAAAAAACAACTGGTTTAAACAAACAAACAAAAAAAAAAAAAAAAAAGCTTTAAATCGTGTGAACTTCATGGTGACGTCCCTACATATGAAACCATCTGATTACGTTTATGTACTTTTCACTTTTTAATCAAGGTGTCCCGTGTTCAATTCTCGGTCGAACTTCAACCCATCTTTCAAGTGTAAACCAAGTAGCGATTCGAGGTGTCCCTTTAAGCGAAAGTCTTCTCCGTGATAACCCTGGTATTTCAAAAGGATGTTAAGCCTAAACATACGAAACGAAACGAAACCAAATTATATATTTCTACTTGCCTGAATGCCTGTTGTTTTATAAAGAAGCCAAGGTTGCTTAAATATATTGATAGAAATTGGCAGAATTTATCAACTGCCCACGCAGCTTCCAACATCAGCTTGAATTTGACTTTGTTTTAATTTTATTGAATGATATCTACATACCAAATTTGTAATTTAATACCTCAGTTTTAGCGTAGTGATTATGATACGTTGACCTTAAAATTTTACATACAAATACATTTAAAGTAATAACAGGATTTTCCCAATGGCTAAGGCGGGAGTTTCCCGATTTATATATAATTATATAATGTTTTTACTTGTGTAACTGTTTATCATTTTGTGCTTCTGATATTACTCTTGACAATTATATTAACAAGTAGGCCAATGTAAAGATCAGTACAGCATATTTTTATCAGGAGTCCTTCGTGAGTGAGTCGGCAATCGCATTTGTCACCAATTAATCCCGGTTTCGTGTCGAAAAGGACAATTTTTCTTGGATGAAGCCGAGAAGCGGTTTGGATTCCGCTTTAAGCTTATACGACCCCTTCCAGCATAACCTTGTTGTTGCATAATAACAGCAAGGCGAAACAAACTCATTTCTGTCCATATCTAATATAAATACATAGAGTAAATTATTTAAACCAAAAAAACCTGGTTTAAACCCAAAAACCTGTTTTTTTTGTTTTTTTTTTTCAATAAAAACCATGGTTTTTGCCAACCCTGTTGCAAGTACTCACCAGCGAAAAACTCGACTAGCCAGACCATTTTGCAGTCACAGTGTTTATACAAATAAAAACTAAAATCATTTTGTGGGATAATAAACATATCAATACATTTTTTTATTTTGTTTATTGACATGTCTCTGACAAGTAAAAAAAGAAGAGTG
Organism: Thermobia domestica; assembly: GCF_964235325.1. Taxonomy (NCBI): domain Eukaryota; kingdom Metazoa; phylum Arthropoda; class Insecta; order Zygentoma; family Lepismatidae; genus Thermobia; species Thermobia domestica. Next base: position 75,121,896 of record NC_137468.1, read on the forward strand.
ACATTTATTCTCGAATTCACGTTTTTGATTGATCGGACTTTGCTCGCCACTGGCGAGCAGAGATTTTTCAAGCCCTGGTCATAGGTTTATCTTACATTGATTTATATGTTGCAACGCAGTAAAATACTTTAATTCATTTAAAGACACAAATAGAAAAATACTGTATGTAGCATTGCTATTTTTTTCTAATTCCCCTTTCCTATCACTGAAGTCACGTTACATCAGTACCTTGTCTTTCTGAATTATACGCTACTTGCAGTGATAAAATAGGCGTATTCATCTTCAATTCTGGGTATCACTTAACTTCTTTAACAGACTTCTACAACTTTCCATTTTGGTTTCACTTTTCATGCAATTGCCCTCTGGCTACTAACCCACTTTCAGCTATGTGTGCGGACCAGCGTTCTAGAACCGTCCCTCACATATGCATAATTCTTTTTTTCAAAAATATAGCCTTTCACCGCGCCGAAAAAAAGCAAGCAGACTGTAACATATTATGTACGGCGCAGCACTCGTGCAATCCACTTGTATGCGAAGTTCGGTAGTGCTTCTCTGTTACATTAATATATATTTGACCGTGCATTAGAGATTTATCAAACATACAATAATTCTCTGCAGTAACTAAAGCACTTTATGACGTCCCAGTATGATTGTACTCTAATGCAAGTGCCATATTTTAATCTCTGCACTTTAATTTAAGGTCAGTGGCTCCGTTTGTGCTCTCCCGCCTCCATTTCACAGACTCAGACATTTCTTGTTGGGCTACGAAACAAATTTTCTCCCGTAAGCAAATCCACTAAAAGCTATGTTCATTTCAATTCAGGCAACACAGGGAGAATTAGCCGGTTTAACGTCTCCGATTTTTCTCAAATTCGGTTATGTTGTTCTAGAAGCAAATTGAAGAGACCTATATTTTTTTCTTATGCTCCCCCCAAAAAAAATTGTGGGCGGAGTTACAGGGGGCAAAGTTTTGTCAAGGTCACACCTAATTTTCCCTGCGGCGCGCTCAAAATTACGTTAAATCGGAATATTTCAGGAACCAAGATGAATACTTCAGATCTATTCTCAGTTTCTGAAAGCTAGAAATGGCAATAATCTATTGCATTATAGATTGTTCTTCTGTATGTAAGAGGTTTCAGGCTAGCAAAAAATTGAAAATTCGCGAAATTTAACCTTATCGACATTTTTCTCAAAAAAACCCATCTTCAAAAATTCTGAAATTTGGTATCAAGAAAGAGGCATACATAGAGTTACAAATCACCAACAGGTTTTGCAGGATTTTACATACTTTTAATTTAATTACATTTTGACTTTTTTTCTTTAATATTTCACTAAATTAAGTAACATTTCTACAGAAAAACACTGTAAACTGGTAAGAAAACAGGTTGGAAGCTAAGTTTATGAATCATTTCGAAGAGAGAAAAATCATTTCCACATCTTCAGTGTTTTCCCTACAGATAGTGTGTAGGCGTCCGGAGGAACCTGTTGGCATGGTTGACTTACAATTTCCAAAACATTCATCAATGACACAGAACAAGAGTGTTCTTTTTGTATGTTTTCATTAGGAAACTTGTAGCCCTTGGAGGGATCATGAGGCAACAAAAAGTTAACAGTCACTTTGTCTAACTCCGTACACACTTCCGCCACCTAATTGTTATCGTACACACAAGCAATAAATGTCCCTCTGTTGATAGCACTAATTTTTAAGGGTATTTCACGAATGTGATTATCAGTTTGCATTGCCTTACTCAGACTAATCACATTTGGGGGATGCTTGAATGTTCGGGATATCGAAGTCTCATCACTGTAAGCAGTGAAAGACCATACATGGCTTTTCTGTATACCCCTGGCTGCAGGAACACACTGCCATTCTGTAACTTCGCTTGACGAAATTCTGCTATTCTTGTTGTTCATAAGATTTTTAGAGTGACGGAAGAGGTACATTTTTGAACTGCACCACCAAAGTCAGATGCATTCTTGGTAACTTCTATACTGCCACGAAACAAGTTGTGACTCGTTGCAATATGCTTCAGAGCACCTCCCACACCATCACATGGTCCCTTTCTGTGACCAGTTGCAGTGAAAATCCATTTTTTGCCTACTGAATTCTTGGTAAGTTCAAACAATTGATACTGTTTTTGAAGTGTGATGTCGCACCATCGTTCAAGATGGTGATTCTGTCAATCTAGCCTATTTCTTTCATAATTTCTGTTATATTTGTGATCCCAAGAAGAGTATGGCAGAGTCGTGTGAGCGATCATCTGACACCATACCGAAACTTCTAGTTTTACCATTGAAGTAGCACGCTGAACTTGTGGATTTTGCCAGTAGTATGTCTGGATTTCATTCGCCAATATAGCTGTCCAATTCTCTGCAAAATCACAATGAAGAAAGAGGTGGTTAGTGGAATTTTTAACTAGATTTTTTTCTTCTTGAATGCCTTGCCACTGAATATCCTTAATTTCCAAATGGATAATAGCTTTTAAGGTCCAGTAAGCCAACAAATCAATAAAATGCTCTCGTGAAATGGTTTTCTTGATTAGGTCATTCTCCTCCACAGTGCACAAGCGATTTCTTCATCCATAGTGTCTTCAAGTTCAATTAGCCTCACATTTAATGCCTGCTTCCCCAGGACATTGAGCGCACTCTTAAAAGAGGGAACTCTGATTGTTGGTATCATATAAAACAAGTGCAAATACTAATATCTTCAGGTCTTCCGCACTAATAATATCATGCCTGGCATGCTTTAATGCAGTGTCACATAACTGAAAGTTTTCATAGTAGATGCAGAGACAGCTGTTGTTTGAGGATGAGGTATCACCCATGAAGGGCGTACGGCATAGAATGAAGTTCTTCCAAGTTTAGTATGTTTATACTTCGCTATGCTTCTTGTTAAATAACGCTTAAGTTTGACAACTTTCTCGTTATTTGCAGTCACAGTTTTGGTATTCTTGTTGGCAGTTTGCCTTGAACAATTCAACTCATCTTCAAGGTAGAAAGCCAAAGCACATCTAACAACCTCTGGACTAAGTGGATGGCCTAAATAGGGATCTGCTTCACCATGTACGCCCTTTTCTTTCTCAGTACTTCTTGCTTTATCAGCCATATGTTTTGTTACAGCATAAAAGGTTGTCAGTATTTCTTTCCTTGACATAGTTCCAGGCAAGAGAGTCAGAAGTTTCACCTTGTCATTATAACACTTAATACTTGTAAGAGCTGCCCCTATGTTGCTCGAAAATTGTTCGCACTACCTACAACCACTGTTATCAGGCGATGAATCTGTTAGTAGTGCTGCATCAGGAACATTATAAATTTTTACTAACTTTCCACTGAAATGTTCTTCAGCTTCCTTCTGTATTTCTTTCCGCTTTCTTAGCAATACTGTCTTTGCTGATGAACTTTCACATTGTTTGATTGTTTTAACAGGAGAGACATTAAACAGTTCTGAACATTCGTTTAGTTCACAGCTTCACTGTTCACAAACTCCTCTTCAGTAATCTCACCACGGAGTTCATCAGCCTCAGAGAACACTTCATGTTGCTGAGGATATGCAGCTTCTTTTAAGGTTCTTTATATGTTCAGTATGGCAATTTTGAAGATAGAAAAAAAAAGTTCCTGGCACATTTTCGTACTGCTGTTCTAAACGTGCAGCTAAAACACCGACTTTAACAAAGGGTGAACCACTTCCTTTTTCCTGATATTGAACTTTTTTATACCTTTGTAGGTAATCTGCACACCTAATTTTGTCACCAGAAAACAAACTAACCATTATTCACTGCTTTACTCTGTCTGCAATGACTACCTGTCCGAAACCGCAGTGAGCTTGCAAATTTCCTTTTCAGATGTAAAATTTTTACACCCAAGTGCTACAATGGTCCAACATCCTCTGGTTTAAGCGTCATTCCACGTCAGTTCATCCAGCGAAAAACCGAAATGTCACCCACTGACTCAGATTTCAATGATATTTCGTACACTTGGTATACAACCATCAAAACTAACTTGTGCAAAAGTTAAGAGCTCTCCCTCAACCCATTCCCATGTTATGATCCATCAAAATTTAGAGATGGTAGGCAAAATATTCTACTCGCGACAGCTGGAAATGGTGCATCAAGGTTTAAAATTGCACTAGTAACATGCTGATATGAATCCTTTGAGGCAACAGACCTACCCATTCTGATACAGAATTGTCTGTAGATTTCAAATCTGTGGTCAGATTTGTCATAGTATGAACCTAAAGTGCATTTTTGTATTAAAAACTAGTAAAAAGTATGCTTGAAAAACGAGCCTCAACTAGAAGTACAAAAATGGTGCTATTTCAAAAAGTGCCAAATTCACAGAAATATTCCTAAATATTGTTAAAGAGGATGAAATTTCCTATAAAATGAAATGAAGATAGTTTTGGGTATTTGAGTATGTACTACAGGGTGATCCAAAAGTGTTGAAACACGCAAATAAAATCCAAACCGTTCAGAATTGGGGAAAAAGGAAAAAAGTGATAATAAAAGACTAGGGAGAAAATCTTTTTAGACATATGGCACCACTTCTGCCATCTTGAAATGGCGGGAACTTTTTGAAAATGGGAACCCTATCATGTGATACATCAAATAGGACTGAAATATTTCCAGGAATCCACTGGTGAAATGGTTTTGGCTCTACGACCAACCATTGCAAAGTTTTAACAGATTTTCTTTTGTTTGAGGTGGCGTAACACGGAATGGCACTAACATAGGGAGAGCGAATACAGATTGTGTTGATCTCACGAGAGCGCAGCAGCAGACAGATCGCAGATGATTTCAACGCTCGGCATCCAGAACGGGAGCCCATTTCCCATAGTGCAGTGTGGAAAGTTATAGCAAAATTTAACGAAACCGGTTCGGTGGTAAAGTAGCCAAAAGCAGGCAGGCCTCGCACAGCGACGGACGAAGTGACATCCACTGCTGTGTTGGCATCATTCGCGAAAAGTCCCACCCGCAGTACTGTCGCCTAGCTCAAGAATGTGGTGTTATCCCGTACGTCCATCCTGCGAATCGTATCTGTGTATAAGAGGCACCCATACAAGATACAGCTATTCCAACATCTAATCGAGAATAACCCAGACCGCCGAATCAAATTCTGTGAGTGGGCCGCGGAACAAATCAGAAAGAATCCTCGAGTCGCATATGACGTGCTGTTCTCGGACGAGGCCAATTTTCTTGTCTCGAGCGACGTGAACAAGCAAAATCACAAATATAGGAGTGACAATCCACACTGGTACAACGATTCTCGGGTCGTTGGTTCTGACAAAGTGATGGTGTGGTGTGTTGTGTGGGGTACCCATCTGGTGGGCCCATTATTCATCGAGGGCAATTAAAATGCAATTACCTACCGTAACATGCTTGAGAAGATGATCCTGCCATCCGTCGAATTAGAGGATCTCATGCCTCTCTCCCTTTGTTCTATCAACATGACGGATCACCACCACATTTCAGATTATGTGCTAGTGAGTATTTCGATGAGCAATTCCCACAGAGATAGATAGGCCGGCCGAGGACCCGTGGAATGGCCACCGCGTTCCCCAGACCTCACTCCATTGGATTTTTTTTTCTGTGGGGCTATGTGATGTCCGTTGTATATGCTACCAAGATCAGGGACATTAACCACCTTAAACGCAGAATTATTGACACGTGTGCCAGCATTTCTGAGGACATGTTGAGCAGGGTAAGGGATGACTGGCAGCAGCGGATACATTTAACGATTGCTAAGTAGGGACGGCACATTGAACAACTGATGTAACATTGGTCAGTAGGCTAGACACTGCCCGCAGTATTATCTCCAGGTAAGTGTAGAAAATCGGTTAAAACTTTGCAATGGTTGCTCGTAGAGCCAAAAACATTTCACCAGTGATTCCTGGAAATATTTCAGTCCTATTTGATGTATCACATGATAGGGTTCCCATTTTCAAAAAGTTCCCGCCATTTCAAGATGGCAGAAGTGGTGCCATATGTCTAAAAAGATTTTCTCCCTAGTCTTTTATCATCACTTTTTTCCTTTTTCCCCAATTCTGAACGGTTTGGATATTATTTGCGTGTTTCCACACTTTTGGATCACCCTGTAGTACATACTCAAATACCCAAAACTATCTTCATTTCATTTTATAGGAAATTTCATCCTCTTTAACAATATTTAGGAATATTTCTGTGAATTTGGTACTTTTTGAAATAGCACCATTTTTGTACTTCTAGTTGAGGCTCGTTTTTCAAGCATACTTTTTACTAGTTTTTAATACAAAAATGCACTTTAGGTTCATACTATGACAAATCTGACCACAGACTTGAAATCTACAGACAATTCTGTATCAGAATGGGTAGGTCTGTTGCCTCAAAGGATTCATATCAGCATGTTACTAGTGCAATTTTAAACCTTGATGCACCATTTCCGCCTGTCGCGAGAATATTTTGCCATGTCTAAATTTCGATGGATCATAACATGGGAATGGGTTGAGGGAGAGCTCTTAACTTTTGCACAAGTTAGTTTTGGTGGTTGTAGACCAAGTGTACTGAATATCATCAAAATCCGGGTCAGTGGGTGACATGGGCTGGATGAACTGACGTGGAATGACCCTAAACAATATTGTGGCCCGAGAAATAGAGAAACAAAAAATTAGCAGAATAGTAACTATAAAACTTAGGTTCTTTCAGTACATTTTTGAGAACATGCTACGGACAGTCAAAGTGTAATAAAATTCAATATGGGTAAAATCCTCTAAAATCCTTTAGTGGTTTGTTACTCTACATATGCCTCCTTCTTGATATCAAATTTCAGAATCTTTGAAGATGGGGTTTTTGAAAAAATGTTAAAGTTACATTTCGCACATTTTCGATGTTTCGGTAGTGTTACCACGCATAGAATAACAATCTATATTTTCTAGTAGATTATTGACAGATCTAGCTTTCAGAAACTGAAAACATATCTGAAATATTCCTCTTAGCTCCTGAAATATTGCAATTTTGAACGCGCCACGAGAGAGAAATTGGGTGTGACCTTGACGAAACTTTGCTCCCCTGTAACTCCGTCCAGCTATTTTTTTTTTTTTTTTTTTTTTTTGGTCAAAAGAAAAAAATATGTATCTATTAATTTTGCTTCGAGAACAATATATCCAAATTTGAGGAAAATCAAAGACAATGTACCGGACTGCCCTGCCTGTGTGATGGAATAGGCCTAAAGTTAAAAATCGCCAACAGATTTAAAACATATTAGCAATTATTTTTGTAGACATTATTATTATTCTATCGAAATATTATCTGTACACCAGTAATGGAATTTAAATTAATATAAATCTGCTCGCAATATATAAGAAATTAATGACACAAAAACAGAACACAGTAATTTTGCAATTATAATCATTGTGCTTTGACCTCCATGCCACAATGGGTGCAGATCAAGTTTTGGGATACAGCATTTTGCAAAATGGAGGTACAGATAAAATTCAATGCTTATAAGGAACAAATTTCAGCACGCAGCAGAGTTAAAAAATACGTAAGCGCATATGAAAAAGGAATGTACTAGATATTATATTCTGATAGCGTAGTATTTCTGAATAACATACAAAAGCTATATTTTTTTGGTGCAAATGCAGTCACTAGTCAAACCATTACAAGTGTTACAGGAGCTCGTATCACTACGAAAAACCAGGTATTTTCACCATCCTTACTTATGCGTATATTCAACGTCGCTGATACGCATGCTCCATTCGGACGCACGTCCGAGCGAGTCCACCCGCTTCACCCTGCCCGACTTGATAGCATTCGTGCGTTTTACTGGCCATCTAGCGTAGGTTGGTGTAATGTTTTCACTAGTTTTTGTGGTACATATCCGCACGCTGTATTTATATCTAAATCGTGAAGGTGGTGTAATTTCTAATCATTAATCCATACCGTAAATCTGAGCACGTTGACAGCTCCTCAATGTTTAGGGGTATTACTTTGAAAACGTGAAGTTATAGTTATGCACCATTGGCAAATGATTTATCGGGAATCGAACCTGCGATCACGTGTATCATAGGAGAATATGCTAACCAACTCTCTCAAGAGTAAGTTTCATAGACATATCTGAATATAGGTGATTGTATAGCTCTTCTTATTCACATAAGTATACACATATTTGCAACTAAAAGAGTTTTTTGTACATAAATATTTAAGGAAATTCGAATAACATCAAATACTTCAGTAAACACATATATCTCATGTTTCAAAAGTTAATCAATAAAACGATACTTTAGTTACTTTTGTGCAGTTACTAATTGTACTAGGCTTATGACTGTTTCGGAATTACAAATAAATGATAACTCTTACATTTAACTTACCGGTAGGAACACAGTTTATGATAGGCCTATACTTGAACTCACGCCGTATTTGCGTGGATTTGCTGCACTTAATTATCTTCGATTTAACCCATAGCTCACTTGTTAAAATTACTTTGCCTTATTTGCAAGTTCTCAATCAAAAGGAAAAAATATTGCAATCATTTTCTTACATTGCACGTCAAGTAAACATTTCTCGCATGCACTAGTCTGGGCTGGGAGCAGCAAATTTAACACAAATGTATGCGCAAAACAAAGCAAGTAAGATCAAACATCAGACTAACGCTTTGCGTAAGACCACCGATCACTCAAAAAGAAAGGGGAAAAAATATGATTTATTTTATTTATCTTATTTATAGCAGTTCTTATAGCTTATGTATTTATTTCAAAATAAATGAAAATGCATCATTCTAAAATCATGTGTAAGGCACTTTCAAATCCGTACATGAGATGTTTTCAAAATAACGTTTATAATAATTTTATTTTATTTTATTTTTTAAAGTTGATTGGCCTTTAATACCGAATATTAAAGACTGGAAAATAATCCTCCTGTAGTTGTATTAGGTATTACGTTTTCTTCTGTATCTTACAATATATAACGAATAGAATGAAAGTGAAACCAAACACCATACTCTTAAAGAAAATTAAAGAAATATCCAAATATTTAAAAAAAAAAAATCAAAACTTTCGAATGGCACATTTCATTTAACAATTTTACATGTGGTTTTACGGATTATCAAGCACTATAAAACGATAGGACAACATTGTCTCGAGCGGCAAGCTTCAAGATCCACAAAAGTTAAATGAAAATTATGTACGAAAAATTCACAACACGCAAGGAAAGCACTCCAAAAAACCAAATCCACACAAAAAAAAATATATATATATATAGGGAGATGAGGAATTGATTCACACCAAGGACGCACCCACTGAGGGGGTTCACCGGATAACCCGTTTACCGACCCCAAAATTATATCTCTCTTTATTTATTTATTTTTGTCTGCACTAGAGGTGCAGGTCCCGGGGAATCACCCGGTCCTGACCCCGTCCAATTTTAGTAATTCGACAGACATTTGTCCACTTTCTTAATAAAATTATAATTGTTTTAACAGAGGAGATTCATGTGACCTAAAGATTTGATCTTACTCTATATTTGTACTCTTTTACTTTCTTATTTTTTTTTAAAAAAAATATCAATTCTACTATTTTCCTCTGAAAATGTCTGTGGAAGTACTTGAAAATTATTTACAGAAGTAGTGTTTTGTAACATTGAAGCCCTTCTCAACTTTTGATCCCCTAAAATAAAATTTCTAAAACGCGTGCCTACGGCTACAAATTATAGAACCGCTGTGGATAGTAATCACGTTTATCAAGTCAGAATTGCCCCATCTGAAAATCACAATAGAACTTACACGAAACGTTAATGCTACAAGCACAACGCTGTGATCTACGTACGGAAAATTAACGATTAATGAATTATTGTGGCATGGCATCAAGACAAGATCGCCACTTTTACAGATAAGCTTCCGGAATAAAAAACTAGGTGTTAATAGTTAGTGTTACATTAGCGATGGTTAGTGCTACATGCCATGGTTGTTTTGTTTAAAACAAACCGCCTTATGCAGAGTCGTTTTGAAGTTTGATTAGCGACATACTAAAGGTGTGACTGCTGCAGAAAACATATGTTATGGGGCGTTTACACTTAGTCGATTTAGTAGCACGACTAAATCGACTCGCTGCATTTGCCACTAAATCGAAGCAACTAGGCCGAATCAGATCGATGGATGTGTTCAATTATTTCAACCACAGATTTCAATTCAGTTGCCAGTCGATTAGTCGCCTTCGATCAACAAGCGATTAAGTCGAAGTCCCGTTTACACGGTCGATTCAGTTGAAAGTGACGTCAATTCAACTGAATCGAACGCAAATCGACTAAGTGTAAACGCCCCATTAGTCGAACTCCTTAGTATGGCACAAATCACACTTCAGAACGACTCTGCATAAGGCCCAAAATGTTTAAGACAAATGATTAAAACTTGTTTTAAACAATTAGTTTTGTTTAAAACATTTTTGTTTTAAACATATGTTTATTTTTTATTTTATTTTATTTTATTTTGGCAAAAAAAAACTGCCAGAGAAAGAAAATTGTCAAAAAGTGCTCCCCATCCAGTTATCCTGTGAAAAAAAACTGGAAACAAAAACGAATGGTAAAAGTGTAGATTCGAAAATTGCTTCTGATGATTCTAACGTCAGTGATGTGTTTGAGATGCAACTGGAAACTTCAGGTAAGAATTAATTTTGTATCAACAATAAATATATTTTTCATTATATTATGAAAATTATATTTCTTCCCTCTTCGCCACCTCAGTTCTAAATTTTCTTAAAAACTTTACACCTTGGAATAGCTTGTATGAAGGAACCAGACGAGAAAGCGCAAGGTATGGCAGTCGCCCGTGTAACTAACCAGTAAAGTGTGATCCTTATTGTAACATTAGTGCCAAACGCCAGTGTCTGGGATAATTTGATCTCAATTTGTTCGTCTGTCTGTATGTATGCACAACGCTACATGAAGCAATTTTCGGTCTTTTAAGATTAAATTTTTGAGGGTAGAGGCACGAAACGTCGGAATTTGCTCTATAGATTTGAACTGCGATCCGACGTAAAATTTCAAATTAGTGGTTCGGATCCCACTTTAAACAAAAAGCCTTGTCTCATATAACCTTGTTACTGATGCAAGACTGTAATCAACCAAAATAACAAACTAATTTTATGCGTTTCGAACAAACTTGGGGTGCAGAATAAATTTGGCTCCAACTCAATTTTTATAAAATATTTTTAGATACGGAGCATTCAGAGCACAAAGGATCCAAGTCCATTTTCAGGAAAGTTATAGTACCTTCGCAGGTATATATATCTCAGCAAATATAGTACCTTCGTAGTCAAGGGTACGAAATAAATGAAACAAAAACACGTGAAAGGGTGTAGGCTAGAGTTTCATAGAACGACCACTAGACAAACGCGTTAATGGAATGAGGGAAGATGGTTAATTTCCCCCTCCTTGCTCATAAATTTAAGATATTAACATTATATTATATACGCTGCAGCTTGGGAATGATTAACAAGTCAAACTCCGAATGCCATAGTCAATTAGGCATAATCACATTAAATAAATGCAGGGTTTGTCCGAAAGAATATACCAACGGAAAACATCATATTTTCACAACCACGAATCCGAGATGAAAGATAGAAAGAATACATGACGAGATGCAATATAGAATTTCATATTATTGTCGCTAGAAAGGGGTGTTCGTTTAGAGGTCATCCGCCCTCTATTCTGAATTTCAGATTTTGGAGGCAGTAATGCAGATTTAGAAACCTTTTGCTGATCGAAGTCCAACATAAAAAAATTTGAAGTCCTTACACCGAATAAATACGGATTTTGATAAGTTATAATCCATTTCCATTGGCCGTAAAGAGTTATAGGCCTATATTGCTCTCTTATATATTTTTTGGGTCAAGGATCCCAAAGGTACTTCTTAGGCAAGGAGTTTCGGGCCTGCTTAAAATTATAAAAATGGGGCTAAGCAACTTTCCAGTTTTAATTAGACCTATATGTATGTTCTCTGTATTTATTAGATGTAAGGACCCCAAGCACGTTCTGTTGGACTTTGTTTATCAAAAGATTTCTAAAACTGCCTTACTGTCCCCAAAATCTGAAATTCAGGGTGGGGATAGAGGCGGTTGCCCTCCTGTACCACTGCTGCCGTGTCGTGACAAAACGCTGTAACTTTGGCGAAGAAGTTTTGCGAAAATGAGCCTTAAAGTTTTCATCCGAAAATGTGATCTGTATCGTGTAGAACCAGTGTATCTTGACTTTGGAAACACGTGGTTACATGTAATGTTACGTAAATGCATGTTGTGTGATTAAATTTGGTGAAAATTGATTGGTTGACCATTATTGCCTAGTTACACTGGTTCTACACGAAACAGATCACATTTTCGGATGAAAACTTTAAGGCTCATTTTCGCAAAACTTCTTCGCCAAAGTTACAGCGTTTTGTCACGACACGGCAGACTGATGCCCCTGTCTAGTGGCTGTCATATAAAACTATCCCACGCCCTTTCGCATGGTTTTAGTTACATTTGTTTCGGACTCTTGACTGCGAAGATATTACGTTTTAAAATAGAATACATTTGCTGAACAATGCTGTACTTTATTGAAAATGAATTTGGATCCATGGTGCTCTGAACGCCCCAAATATTACCTTTCACCACTAAATTATTGACAAAAAACAACCAATTACATAGGCTTGCAGAAAATATTCTAAAGTTAGCACATGAAGTGTGCTTCAAACATTACTTTTCGAAAATGTATTATTTTAAAATAATTTTGTTAGCATCAGTGTTCTGAAATAGTAATCCAATTTTGCAACAAAAATCTCACCCACCTCCACGAAATGCGAGGTTAGCCTATTTTAGAAGCGGTAACTCCGAAATGACTTGCTTTATGGCTAAAATAACCGCACAACCGTATTTCTGGTAAAATTCTAGCCTTAAAACATGTAACATCACTCCCTTTGCATTTGAAATTTCGAATACCAAGCAAAGATGTCCGCCAGGATGCTTGATAGCACCATCTGATGTGTCAGACCACTTCCAAGTTTCATCATTCTCCCTCAACCCATTCTCAACACACAAGGATGGTGAGGACTTTTGTTTTGCCATGTATATTGATAAATTGTGTGTAATCTCCGTAGTAGATAGATTTTAAAATCTACCTAAAAAGCTTATTACAACCAGTGGCGAAGCGTAATCCCACAAGTAGGGATGCGCTCGAGTCGAGACATGTCTCGAATCTCGACTCGACTCGACTCGAATTCGAGTCGAGATTCGAGTCGAGACACACTTTGTAAAATTCGAGACGAGTCGAGACAAACGTATTTCTAGACTCGAATTTTCGAGTCGAGACACGAGTCGAGTCGAGACGGCTCTTAAAAATCTCGACTCGACTCGAATGTCTCGAAAATCTTTCTATAATTTTTAATATTATTTTGAAGAAAGTATTCACTCAGAAACAGCCTTGAAACCAATTCCAGCTTTTATTCCTTCAGAAAGGTACAGAACGCATAAAATTAATAGTCAATCTTTAAAGATCAAGATTTAATTTTCAGCTCAATTCAGTTAATTAGAACTAATAGTTAATGTCGTTGTATTTGGTTGTACTGCAAATATAATGATAATAATAATAATAATTGATTATCTAGTTTGTATAAAACTATTATCCGTAGTCTAAATCTAGTTTGTATAAAACTATTGCGATAAAGTGAACTTCATAAATTCTTTGAATGAGCAGTTGGTAGTCTATAGTAATTTAGCATAGTTATAATTATTGTGTTTTCGTTCCCATGAACGCAATAGGGTTACGTAACTTCTGGATTATTCGCTTGCCCAACTATTCTGAGGCTTTAATATGTTGCAGCATATCACGAGCTACGGATAATATATAATGTAACATTTGTTGTAAATCACATATTATGATACGAGACTATTTTACATAGTATATCTTATCTAATATAAATAAAATAAAGAGTTTGTTTGTGTGTTTGTCTGTCTGTCTGTGTGCGACCTGGGGACCAGACGAGTGGACCGAGAGATCCCAAAATTTGGTCACGGGTACCTTAGTTCAGGCCCCAGATCAAGACGAAGCGTTTTCTTTTATTTCGAACCAGGGGGGTCTCGGGGGGGACGTTTACTGGGACCGACCTGGGGACCAGACAAGTTGACCGAGAGTTACCAAATTTTGGTCACGGATACCTTGGTCCAGGTCCCAGTCTAAGGCGAAGCGTTTTTGTCAAAATTGGAACCAGGGGGTCTCAGGGGGGCGTTTAGCGAGACATGTAGTAAAAGTAATCCAAATTGATCGACATTAGTGTCAAATCCATAGTTTTCACGATCGCTGAGATCAATGGTGACACTTCCATCAGCGATGACTTGCAAATTCAGCTACTACTGTATGCGGGCCGGGTGTCAGTGGGTGAGGAATACCGAGACATGTATAAATAGCCCATATTGATTGATACTAGTGTCAAATCCATAGTTTTCGCGGTCACTGAAATGAATGGTGATACTTCCACAGGTGTTGACTTCCAAATACAGCCCCCATGCGAAGAATGGGTATATTAAGCTAGTATTACAATAAATGGACTGCTTGGATGCCAAGAACTAGTACAGATAAGTATCATTCACTTCTATGAATAGGTATTTTTTAAAAGGATTTTTGTAAACACTAAGTTATAAAACAATGAACATATGTCCAACATATGTCCAACATTTGACAACATATATCCAAATCTATATATATAAAAGAGAACGTACAAAATTTTGTCCGCTCATCACGCTAATACGGCTGAACCAATTTCTTTCATTTTTGGGGGGTTATTAGGATTTGGACCCTAGATGGTTTTTATCATATCACTTTAATTTTTAATTACCAGTGTCTTGAGATAATTGACCATTCAAGTGTCCATAACGTACAAATCCTTTGTTATTAGTTCATCATAGGTAAAAATAAACGTATTTATATGCAACCCGCATGACCGTGTCACTCGGCGGGTTAACATAAATGACAGGCGATATACAGCGGAAAATAGCTTGAATCTTCTGTTTAAAATTTTTTAATTGATTTGCTTATTTTTACAGACACTTTTACAATATGCCAGCACCGGGATGACCGCAGCGAAGCGGGGCGGGTTAACATAAATGACAGGCGATATAATGTTAAGATTTACTGCAATCTTCTATGGTTTTTATCATATCACTTGAAAGCGAAAAAGTAAAAATTATCTAAGTAACAAAGTTTATTGCGTTCCGGGGTGACCGCAGCGAAGCGGGGTGAACGCTGCTAGTTCCATATATACTCTTTCTAAACTAATGAGTAAATTCATTAAGAACACCAACTGATATCAATAAACAGTAAAGAAAACAATACTTTATACTTCTATCATTTGGTACACATCTCTATGAAGCATAGCTTGTTTCTTTTCGAAATAGCTCCTTCGTGTCACAGCTGTGGTTAGTTTTGTTTTGTGTTAGGATGAAAGAGAGAAATGCAATATTTGCTTCGCGGTGAAGTTATATATATTATTAAGATGAGCGGTGATAAGCGAGGTTTAACAAAGAGTGCCTTTCGGATGCACAATTTAATGGGTAGTTGCAGTCCGTGTTGAGAATCGAACCAAAGCTATGTAAGACATGTTATGATAAATCCAAAAGGTGTGTTGTATCGGTGCAGTACCAGTTTTTCACGTTTTTCAAAATGTTCCAAAACCCAAAGAATAATCTTTAATTTCTGATATTTTAGTCGTCACAAATTACAATTTTATAATGTAGTCAATGTTTATAATTACTGGGCAGTTGGGCGTTTAAACTAATGACATCATAATAAAGTCAAAACCATAATTTTGAATTGAATTGATTCTGAGTTTAACGTCCCGTTCAGCAGCGAGGCTATGTGAGACGTGGACCTACTGATTAACGTGGAATCCGTACCACATGAACTCCCACCGGGAATGAAGCCCAGGTTTCCCACGCCAAAGGCAAGTATGCTAACCGTTAGCCACGAAGGAGCTCCACCATAATTTTAGTGGGCGATAAGAAATATCTCGCCAGTGCTTTTACAATAAATAAAATTTTATAAGTATTAAAGAATAGTGGTAAGAGATTTTATAATAGCTCTTTTATTTATGAGATATGAGTATTTTGAAAAAAAAACAACTAAAGAATAGGTTGGCGGAACCACAAAAGACTCGTAAAATAAACTTTCTTATAAATACATACGCACCTTAGTCACCTTTTATAATTGCCATGCTTACGTTCTCCATAAAAACAGAAATTCTCTTTTAGTGATACTTTACACAAGATCATGAAGTGGGTTCAAATTTAATTAAAGGCAAAATACAATACAATAATCCGCAAATATTGCCTCAAGTGAGTTTAAAGATTTCTAAACACTAGTGCGAAACCGGGCTCTGAAGTTGCGATCGATTTAGAGGTCTTGAGACGAAAGTAAGAAGGGACTTACGCACCCAGTAAGTAAAAACAATTAATATGCCTGTAACTTTCCCCCAAATGGTTGTATTTTAAAACTAACCTCACCATTATTTTTCTAATTAAATTCTAGCCCGAAATTATGTATCATATTACCCTATTCCCATTTTGAAAACTTGACCTTAATTCAAAATGGCGGATTTCAAGATGGCTGCCATCAAGGTCATATCTACCATACGACTTCCCCCATGACTTATATGTATCCACATAGTTTTTCTTCACTTTTCTTCATTAACGCTCCGTTTACAAAGGGTAGTAAGGGACTTCTGTAGTAATCTCTAATAAACACATCACAATTCTTAAAAGTTATTTAAAAAAATAGAAAACATGCACCATGGCAAAAATTTGTCATCACAAGTAATGATGCATACATGCCTTCTATCAGCAAAAAACGTTTCATTGAAATTGGAGCCGGACATTTGAGTGATGTCCCTTGTGGGGTGTGATTGAACGTGACGTCAGAACACATCGCCCCCCTTCCCGGAATTTACGGGAATTAGGTGACCTGAGTGAGCACATGTGGTGCCAGCTCTCTCCAGCGACCTATCAAGGATCATTGCGTGTATGCCAAGACGTGTCGCCGTTTTTATCCATGCCAAAAGTCGACATACTGACAATTAGGTACGTAGTCATGATGGTCTGGCTGATGTGTGCGTATATTTTAACTCGTATATTTTGTCTCGACTCGAATTTCGAGACGTCTCGACTCGAATTCGAGTCGAGTCGAGACAGAGACTGTCGAGTCGAGACACGAGTCGAGACAGAAACATATTTTCGAGTCGAGACACGAGTCGAGACAACATTTTCTCGAGACGAGTCGAGACAGGCTTAAATCTCGACTCGACTCGACTCGAATGCATCCCTACAGGGTAGGCCCAACAAACTAATAACACAAATAACATTTAATGTATCATAAAATGTTTAAAATTAGAGTCAGAATTCTTTTTTCTTATTCAGTTAAACACAAAAACTACCAAATCCATTTATTTTAAAGAACTTTCCTTACTGTTCTTCTAACACTATTTAGAGCTGAATTTACGTGCATATATACTTAGTAGTTTTTGTTGTTGTTGTTTAATTTAACAAGAAGAAATGAATATATAAGCAAAAGTAGACGAAAAGTAGTTATTATTATTATTATTATTATTATTATTATTATTATTATTATTATTATTATTATTATTATTATTATTATTATTATTATTATTATTATTATTATTATTATTAAACAAATATTTTTACATGAGGAAAACACATAATATGTATTATTGGAATATTTCCATTTAGCTCCACTACAAATATTTTGAAGTGAATTTCATACTTTCCTCTCTGGGATTTGCAGGAGGGATGAAGGGAATTTCCTCCTCAGTTGCTGTTTTCATTTCTCGCATATTTGAAAATCGAGGGAGAGAAAAAGAAAGTACCTACATTCTTACAGTTAGCTATTAAATTTCTTGGATAAGCGTTTGTTACTTGCATCTCTCACTTTAAAGTAAGTACAGTATTGCATTCAATTAATGCATCATGTTATAATAAATTCACTAGAAATCCTAATGCTCAGAAGAAACTTTATTTGATTCAACGCAAGATATTTAATATTGTATTTTATGCAGTGGCATAGTCTCGCGAAACTAGATCGTAAATACCCCTCTGATTCTATGAAATGGAAAACTCAACTAAAATTGCACAAATATAATTATTTTATCCTGTACGGTAGTGTTTGGTAAATTTATACATATGTTTCATGAATCAGACATATTCTACAAGCTACTGTGAACCAGACCCCATGTAGGGGGAAAAGAACAGCTATTCTGAATAACTCCTGAGAGTATATACCTAAATTAAACAAGTTATCACTAATAGAAATACATAATTCTACACAGAAACTTCTTACACTGTGTTAAGGAAATCATTTTATAACATTAAAAGATCCCTTGAACCATGAAATTAACTTCCAGAGGCGAGCCTTTGCACATTCCTAACAATGCGTACAATCCTCAGCGATAATAGCTTCACTCCCTGAGCAGCATAGCCCGTAAACCTGTCTGGTGAGCTGGTGAGGCTCAGACGGAAGGAACTCCGAGTATTTCCAACCTACTATTTTGTTACCGAAAAAAACGAAATAAAGAATTGACTTTATTTTATAAGAAATCAAAGATACAGAATATATACGGTAGAAAACAGGGTAGGCCCGGCCTCAGAGTACCGGTACGCTTCGCCACTGATTACAACCAAGGAAGTACTTACGAGAGTCACTGGCAAGAGGGTGTAATAAAAGGGGGTCGTGATATGAAACAAGTTGAGAATTACTAATCTATACTGAAATGTTCTGTACCCAACGCAGTGTAGTCTTAACGAGAATACATGAAAAGATCGGTTGCAAGAGCAAAAAAGTCTTAATAAATACGTTTTACACGATTTTGAAAATACGTTTAAAACTCTGTTTTAAACTGTTCAAAATGTTTTAAAAATGTTTTTTATGTGTGGTTTCAAACGTGTTTAAAACATTTTAAACACATTTTTCATGTTTTAAACACAAGTTTTGTTCTTTTTTTTTAACTGTATTTCTCCCAACCCTGCTACATGCTACAAGCACAACGTTAGTGTATTTATGAAGCGCCCCTACCCTCCCGTGGCCAACCAAACCAAAACGCTCCCCGACTACACTTGATATTGGCATAACACAGTCATTTTCTTATTAGATTTTTCTTCAAGTGGTAAAGCTTGATTTCGAAGTTGTAGCACATAATTTAATTGTTAGTACAAAATAAAAGACCAACTTAATTAGTAGTATTTGATTGCCAAATAATCTGAGAGTAGCATGCTTGACATACTCTTATAGTCTTATAACTACAAATCACAATGTTTTTGGAATTATATGGGGAACTGCATATGTGTAGAATGAATTAACTTCAAGAGTTCGTTGCTTTAGAATAGAACATTTAATTATGACAAACAGTCAAGCTGTTGTCTCGAGTATTATACTCGGACTGAAAACACAAAAAAACTGGAACTTGACTTTGTGGGCTCTTTTGGCTGCAAAGGATTTTATAATGTCCTCAAAAGATAGCTTTAAAGCTAACTTATGCTCTATGGATATAATCCTAAGGTTTGCTGAGTCGTTGTCTTGTTAAGTTTCTGAGGTATTTTTTTAATGATCTTTAGTTCGCTAAAACTCCTTTTCTTGCCTTAGAGTGAATATAAATATTTGTCGTTTAGTGGCCCCCCAATGCGGCGCCCGGGATACAAGCCCCGTTTGCCCCCGTTAGTTACGCCACTGTTTTTACGTATGATAATGATTGACAACTTAAAGTGGCGGTAAAGCCAGAATAGACAGTTTTGCAAATAAGCTTAGCGGGAAAAGAAAAGACTGTCATTTGTTAGTGATACGGAAATGTTTGTTAATGCTTCAAGCACAACATTAGTGCTCTTACGTACGAAAAGTTATTAATAAATTAAAGTAACGATTCTAGGTTGACATCATATTAAAATTACGATTTTTACAAATGAGCTTTGTAGGAAACGAAACGGGTACCAATCGTTATTTACGTTAGTGCTGGATAGTGGCACTACCCAGCCGCACAACGTTAGTGCTTCTTCGTACGAAAAGATGTTAACAAATTAAAGTGGTAATTCTGACCTGATGTGAAGCAAAATCGACACTTTTATAAATAAATTTTTGCAGGAAACAAAACAAATGTTAATCGTTATTGATGGTTAGGGAAAGACATTAACAAATCAAAGTGGTGAAGCTTGTTTGACGTAAAGCCAAAATCTTCACTTCTATAAGTAACTTCTACAAACCCTTTTACACTTTATGGCTTATATATCGACCACGGCGTCAACCTTCGAAATTTGCTTCATAAGTTTACTAAAGCTTTTCACACCGGGTATTTTGCATTCATTCAAGCATGGAAGCATCAAATAACATGTTTCATGGGCATTTTGGAGTCACGCCTGAGATGCCTGGGGACAGTGACGTCACAAAAATGGAAGAAGAAAAAAGGAAAACTTTTAGAGCTTTTTTTTTTTTAAAAAAAAAAAACTGACACATCCCCATTTATCCTAAGATCATGGTTTGTACCTTGTTGTGTTCCTAATAAAGCAATGTTTCCAACTGTAACACTCAAATGTTCATATTATGTACCAGAAGCGAGAAAATTCGTACGAATTGGAAAAAAGGGATTTTCAAGATAAATTTTCTCTTTTTCGGGAATTTCTCCCGCAGGTACACGATAGGGACATGCGAGTGGTATCGTTTGAAACCTAGCCTCATTTGAAACAAAATGAGGTACTAATTACGATCCTAGGATAAATAGGGATGTGTCAAATAAAATTCGAATTTTTGAATTTCTCCCCTGTTTACACGTTTTTAGTCAATTAGTTTAGTAAAGTATCTACAGTATTATCACTATTTATCCTAAAATCATGAATAGTACCTCATTCTGTTCGGAATGAATCAGCGTTTCAAATGGTATTGAATTGATTTGAATTGAATTGAAAAATGCTTTATTCAAGCGGGCGAGGCTCAACATATTGCTGCTCTACCACCTAACCCTTGTCAAGGAAGTACATTGAGTTATACAAAAAAAAAAAAAAAAAAAAAATACAATCAATTGAGTCAAAAGATACGGTTATATACAACAAATGTGGTATCATGCACCTGAAGAGATAAATTTCCCTAAAAAGGGAATTTTTGAGAAAACGTCTTTTTTTTTAAGTTTGGGCTCTTCTGGGCGCCTCCTGTGTTAATACTCGTTTCTCAACATAATCTGAAACATATAAACTATTGTATATAATATCTGTGCAAAACATCAATGCGATATCCTGAAAATTGAGGGAGGAAAAATATTTCTCTACGTGTGAAGAATATTCCACATTTCCCTATATCATGACATAAACACATAAACATTTTCTGATACATCCCTATTTATCGTATTGATATTTTGCACAGGTATTACATACACTATGTAGTGTGTTTTAGATGAGTTTGAAATACAAGCGTTAATACAAGGGATGCCTAGAGGGGCTCAATGTTTGAAAGAAAAAGGGATTTTTCACAAGAAATTCCCTTTTAGGGAATTTTCTCTCCTTTGGTACATAGTACCGACATGCGAGTGGTACTGTTCGAAAGGCTGATTCATTCCGAACAGAACGAGGTACGATTCATTTTCTATGATAATTAGGGACGTCTAAGGAAATTTTAATATAATATCTTGTTCTCTGTCATGATAAAAAGAAAATGGGCTATTCTTTACAAATAGGGAAATATTTTTTCCGCTTTCAGTTTTTAAGATATGTGATAAAATTTTTGCACAGCTATTACATACATTACGTAGTATGTTTAAGGTGATTTTGGGATCTGAGTGTTAACAAAGGGGCATCTAAGGAGCAAGGGCGGATCCAGGACGGACTTCTGAGGGGGCGGTGGGTTGTAATACTGGTCGGGGATGGGTTTTATTTATATATAAAATTTAAAAAGTTTCCTCTTCCTGGGGGGGCGATCGCTCCGATTGTTCCCCCTGGATCCGCCCCTGCTAAGGAGTCCAAAATTTGGAAAAGGTTTTTTTTCTCAAAAAATCCTCTTTTTAGGGATTTTCGCTCCTGGGGCACATGGTACAGACATGCGAGTGGTACCTTTCGAAAGGCT
This sequence comes from Thermobia domestica, assembly GCF_964235325.1. Classification (NCBI taxonomy): domain Eukaryota; kingdom Metazoa; phylum Arthropoda; class Insecta; order Zygentoma; family Lepismatidae; genus Thermobia; species Thermobia domestica. The sequence goes on from NC_137468.1 coordinate 75,143,990, forward strand.
GATTCATTCCGAAGAAAATGAGGTACGATTCATGTTTCTACAATGAATAGTCTTTATACTGAGGCTGATTGAATAAAAATTGATTGAAAATGTATTATCCAGCGAAAATTGGTAAATAGAAAACAAGCAGTTTTTGATAGAAAACCGAACCAGTTCCAGTTTTTCGAAAAACCGGTTGTTGTATAGATACAATTGTCAGACCTAGAATTCATTTGTACGATGTTGTCAGAATACTGGAAAACTGTGCATACACTGGAAAATCAAACCTGGAACTACAAATATCAATGTTCGATGTGAAAAGAAAGGAGAGGCGGTATATTTTATTACGATTTTGACTCGACTCGACCCGGCATCTAAATGCTGAAATGCAGTGAGGGTATATTGCCTAAAATATTGCATTTCTATTTACATAATGACTGAAAACTATTGGAGATCTTCTCTGTAGTTACGGGAGGAGGGACATAAAGAGACTTTGATCCCCCGCCAACAACTTTCTAAAAAGAAAAAAAAAAATCCCTTTATGTTGTATTATAGAGAATTATACACGAAAATGTTCAAGACCCGAGTTTTTATATTAACAATTTCCTGCTGCATAACTCTCGGACCCCTCACGCGACTAAGGGATATTCCAAACCCCCGGAAGATGCACCTTCCACAGCAGACAATCCCTAAATCCGCCCATGATCAAAACACATTTCTATGTACTAAGGCAAGAAAACACATATACATAAGAAAGAAACAAATCAATATGACACATCAAAATATAAACTAGATTAACTTCTTTTGAAGACACCTTTCTAAAAACAAAAGTAGGAAAAATGTAACAAAAATATCAGTGCTGTCAACTTAGAAACTATTTCTACATAAGAAATAAAATCTTTCTTATGCAAAGCTATTCGTCAATTACTGTGTATAAAAATGTATTTATTAAAGGTATTTACCATCTACTCTCCAGTGACGATATGTTTTGACCACTGAAAAACCAGAGGCCGTATGTCATACTACCGCGTACCGTCTTATTTGACCATGGGTCAAATACCAAGCGTTAGGCATTATTCATCTAGCCGCGAAAAAGTAATACCACAGTATTAATACTACTATGTGAGAAATACATAATGCGTATTATGGAATAAAGCAAGATCTATATTGAAGCAATTATGTGATTCACTTGGGGTAGTATATTCTTTGTATATACATTAATGTCTCCCTTGAATATATTCTAATAATGAAAATGTGCTCTTTGTACTGTTGTTTTCGGTACTCATTCCAAATAAATATATATGTGTGTTGTTTTCATTGATGAGGAATGACGTCACAAAGTCAAGTATATATATATATATATATATATATATATATATATATATATATATATATATATATATATATATATATATATATATATATATATATATATTAGTTTGTTTGACCTTAATCGATTGAATAATTATCAATATTTTTTTTTGTTTAACTCTTCTTTAAAACTAACTAATGCCACATGTTCCTCGTTCAATTCCTAAGTAGATTATTGGCTAATGCATGCTTCGAGCATGACAGAATGGCTGAGCGGTTGCTATGACAATATTGTATAAACTTCCTCGAGCCAGTTGATTCTTAGTTGTTCACCGGAGAAGGAACACTCGATAGCAAGGTGAGTCATATACGCAGTTAATATATCTAACTTACACGCGAAAACTATCGCATGTGAAGACTCTGTTACCGGTACTGATAATACGTTTCCAGAAGTTTTATTTTCCCACAAATTCCTTTGTTTTCCAAGTTTTTTTTTTTTTTGTGTGTGTGTGTGTTTGTTTGAATGGATGTTTGTTTGAATAATGTTTTTATATGCTTAAAATCGTTCTGGCTCCAACGACATGATATGCTTTTTTTAAAAAATCATGTCATAATTTCTATATTAGAACCTGAGTTGGATTTTATTTTGGTGGTACGCTGATTGATTCACCGTAAAGCACCCACGTCTGAAGCAAGGGGTTCACAGCACGTGAGTTTGTAGTGGAGCACATCGTGTTTGTGAGTTTTCTCAACATCCTTCTGCTTCTCAGAGGCGGATCTAGAAGGTAAAAAACTGGGGGACAGGGGGGTGGACCAGAATCCAGACTATGATAGGTATACCATGAATTTACTATAAACTTTCGAAAATATATAAGTAACAGCTTCATTATTTTTGTTACTTAAAAAAACTGGGGGATGCTAGATCCCCCGACCCTGGGCTAGATCTGCATCTGCCCTTTCCTTCCATATTCTCATTCCAACAATTATTTTTTAATCGCTTTCATTATCTATCTCCTTTATTTCTGCAGAATACATGCCTGGGATGTAAAACTACATTTCATTTAATAATAATAATAATAATAATAATAATAATAATAATAATAATAATAATAATAATAATAATAATAATAATTATTATTATTATTATTATTATTATTATTATTATTATTATTATTATTATTATTATTATTATTATTATTATTATTATTATTATTATTATTTGATGGAATGAAAAACATAAATTAAAAGAAAGCTAAAATGTTGTTACGATAACTTCATTAAACCACTCGTAACTATAGCTAATGTTAAGAATCGAATTACCCTTCATACTACAAAAGTTTGACAACTTATTGTAAATACTACTACATATTCGATTTTTTTTGCACGTTTAGTCTTGGGTTTGATACTCACTAAAAGCTCAGGGTTTTTTTTTAGTATTGATTCAATATCATCAGGCGATTGGCACGTTATTTGAACTAAACGGGAACAGAACATGAGCATGGTTGATTCTAAGGGAGATGGAGTGAAGTTTTTGGTAGGATACCGTCAAAAATCGCTTTTCCCCTCATTGAATCAAATATAATACCACATTACGAAGCTATTTTCTAGACTTCAACTGCAGTTCCCTTGTAGCTAAGCAGTTAGCGTACGCGTCATTGATATGGGGGACCCGGGTTCGATTTCCGGCGGAAGCGTATGTGGTTCGGATCAGGGTTGTTTTGTTTAAAACAAAATGTTTGAAACAAATGATAAAAACTTGTTAACAATTGATTTTGTTTGAAACAAATTTTGTATACGTTTTAAACATTTTGTTTAAACCGTTTACCTGCCGAATTAAGACAGAAGTAAAAATCTAACAAAAGTTTACTTGTTTTCTGCTAAAGGGAAATTAATTTGGTGTTTTATATGCTTTTATTTACAAAAAATCGTTCTGCATATGTCAAATTTGTCATGTTCAAATGGTGCTTTGTGCTTTTAATGTGTTGTAAATATATATACTTTTGCATGAGTATATGAGTATATATATACAGATTGATGTTTCTCAGTTAACATTTCAGAAAATTTCAAGGAAAGTAGTACCTCTACATGAATCAGAAATCCTTCCCTACAAGTCCTATAGCGAAGAATGTCAAACATCGTAAAATTCAATTGTTTTCAAAAAGTCTTAAAATGTTTTAATAACTAACTATTTCAGTTAAAATAAATTATTCAATACTTCTCGCTTTATAAAAGACCAAATCCCATCCATCGCATTAGTTTACAACCTCACAATTTGATTTCTAAAAGCATGTTCTCAATTGGGAACATTGGCAGGTAAACGGACGTGTATTTTTTAAGACTTGCTTCAAATATATGTTTATTTTTATTTTATTTTATTTTTGTAAAAACATCTGTCAGAGAAAGAAAATTGTTAAAAAGTGCTCCCCATTCAGAAGAATACTTTGTTCCCATGTGAATGTTTTGATTTCTCGTGACTACACCAGGTCAATGTCGTGATCTACAATTTATTTTGTCACTTTTATCCCCTTATTTTTAACGTATATTGTATTGTTTAAATGCTTCTCAGTTAATTTGCGAAATAGTGTCGTAGTTGAAGGCTGTACTACTTATAGAACTGATATTAAAAAATAAATAAAATAATTATTATGGAAACAAATTTTTGTGTTGTATTCAGAAAACAAGCAAAAGGTTAATTGCTGAATTGCGGTTCTGAAATTAAAATATCGAACGCATTCGTTGATACAGTACATGCTGGTTCTCGGTCTCCGTACAACTTGGAATCGTTTAACATATTAAAGTAACTCAAACTCCATCGGATAAGAAAATAACCATACAAGCTCGTTGCAAAACGTGTAAGAAAGAAATGATTGGTTTAGTTCAAAGAATGAAGAATTATTATGAAAAATGGAATGCTGTGAATAAAAATGGAAACCCAAACAAATGGTAAAGCATTGATCCGAAAATTGCTTCTAATGATTTTAACGTCAGTGATGTGGTTGAGATGCAACTGGGAACTTCAGGTAAGAATTAATTTTGTATCAACAATATATTTTTCATTATATTGTGAAAATTTTATTTCATCCCTTTTCCCCACATCAGTTCTAAATTTTCTTAAAAACTTTACACCTTGGAATAGCTTGTATAAAGAGACCAGATGAGAAAGCGCAAGTCACCCGCGTAACTAACTATTAAAGCGAAATACTTATTGTAACATCAGTGCCGAACGTCAGTTTCTGCAACAATTTGATCTCAATTTGTTCTTGTGTCTGTATGTACGCACCACGCTACAGGGCGCAATTTTCCGTCTTTTAACGTTAGATTTTGAGAGTAGAGGCAAGAAACGTCGGAATTTGCTGTATAAATTTTGTCTACGATCCGACGTAAAATTTCAAAATTAGTATCTCGGATCCCACTTCAAACAAAAAACCCTGTCTCATATACACTTGTTACTGATGCAAGTGCGTTTCGAACAAACTTGAGTTAAAGCATAAATTTGACTTCAACTCAGTTTTTATAAAATATGTTTAAATATTTGGCGTTCAGAGCACAAGAAATCCAAGTCCGTTTTCAGAAACGTTGACTTTTGCTCACCAAACGTAATATCTTTGTAGCCAAGGATACGAAATAAATGAAACAAAAACCAGCTGAAAGGGTGTGGACTAGAGTTTCATAGGATAACGGCAAGACAAGGGCGTTCATGGAACGGGGCAGATATTAACATAATTTAAGATATTAACATTATATTGTGTACCAAATTTCACAGAAGTAAATCCCCACGCTGAGCGGGTTTGCATATCCAGGCTCCTAACTATGAAAATATTTACGATCACTCCAACCCCAATCATTTCACAGATTCAACCTGTTGTATAAAAGTTATTAGGACATAAAATTGAATGTAATTTATACGAAAAACCCTTTTATGCATTGCAAGATCTGTAACGTCCAAATATTCACCACAAACTTATAGTTGTATCGACATAAACAAAACAAAAGAGTGTGGAGCAGGAAACCACTTTACAACACAAAAGTCAAAAGAGGTCACTGAAGACATACGAACTGGTCGAGCGGTTTGGGTGACTAGTCTGTCAATCAGAAGTTTATGTGTTCAAACCCTGTAGAAAATATTCGTTTTGTTTTTTTCTTAAAAGTGTGTTCCTATTTTCATCAGAGGACTGAGAACATTTCTTTGAATAAATCTTTGGAAACTACTTTTCTCTCAAATTCGATTAGAAGCGAACATTATATGAATTGCTAATCTAAAATCCACAGCTGAGAACAAAATATTAAGTATGTTCAATATGTCATTATTATCATTTGATTTGTAATTAAAAAGTAATTATAAGCATTGACGATTTCAGAAGATTCTCCCCGGTAATGGTCAAGATATGAATGAGAAAAAACTGATAAAACATTATTAGTCTACTTTGAGCATGATCGAAAATAACTTATAGCCACGAAGGGGAAATTTATGTCGACAGGGTCTCAAATTCTCCGACGGGTCATGACCTGAAATTATCATTGTTTGAAAGGTTTCCTTAACAAATAGAATATTATATTTATTTCTCCTTCTACGTTTTGAAATGGAAAAATCATAATTTTAAATAGAATTATAATACGATAAGCTAAAAGATTTATACAACTAATGAAGTAAATATCCTTGTGTAAGTTATCGATTTCTATTCGGATTAAAACTCGAATATTCGTTTGCATCACACTTTAAAGTAAATCCTCTCTATATATAGTTCCTACTGGAAAGCATGTTTAACTCCAATTACTTAATCAATATTTTTAATAATATATTTTTATTGTAATACTCTTACTATTCAATGTTGTATGCACTTAATTTCCCAAAGCAAAACCTCACAAATGTATAATTGACTAGTAAATATTATCAAATAAATTATCATTTAGTTTACGTAAACATTGCATCGCCTGATTTGAAACTTCGTATTTTAAATAATAATAATAATAATAATAATAATAATAATAATAATAATAATAATAATAATAATAATAATAGTAATAATAATAATAATAATAATAATAATAATAATAGTAGTAGTAGTAGTAATAAAATCATAGCCATATCTTTATCAGAATTTCAGGCTTAGTCAATAAATGAATTCAACATAGTCTCTATTCGAAGCTCTATTTAATCGAATCAGATAGAAATACGAAGAGGAACTTCGAGAACAGGTAAAAGAAAAATGTTACTTTGGTGGGTTTGGATGTAACTTTTAAGAGTTAGTTTTTTTTTTTTTTTTTTTTTTTTTGCAAATTACAGACAAATGCCTTGGACACTTTTTTCTTTTCTTTAAGTTAACTGATTCACCGAACTTATCTGACATATGAGTAACTTGTCTCTATATTCTACTCGGTTATACACGTTTTACAATCTTTTCCATTAACCTTGAACGACAATAACACGATCAGAAAAACATCCACATAGGTATGACAGTTAAAATTCCTAACCTCCCCCACGGGGAATCGAACCCGGGACCACATACACCTGAGGCACACGTGCTAGCCACTAGACCAGCGGGAAGAACAAATAAAATGTATTTTGTAGTGTCTGAAGTTTATAGCTATTTCACCCTGTTGTAGTATGTTTATTGATTTTTTTAATGTTTACCGTATTCGTTACTTTGAGGAATGATATATATTATTGATATAGGTTTTATTACATATTCGGCCATAAATATTATATAAATTATCAGAATTATTCATGATCTTCCATGGAAATTCACTGGTGCATGCGCAGTAGACAGACAGTGTAATTGGAAGATGAGTTCAACAGAGATTATAGGGCTATATTCCGCCGATTATATTTTATTTAATAACTATTTAGAAGAGATAACGAAAACGAGTCTACATAATGAAGATGGAATTTCCGTAGAAGATAGAATGGTGAGGTGTATACGGTTTGGGGTTGATATAGTTGTTGTTGTAGAATCTAAAAAGAAAATTAATAAGATGTAGAAAACTTGAGAAAGGCTTGTGAAGAATATGGGATGAAAATAAATGTTAGAAAGACAAAATCCATGGTGATTGAAACGAAGCGATCGGTGTGAAATATAGAAGTAGGAGCGGGAAAAAACAACAAGTGATTAGTTTTCGATATCTGAGTACTATTACTAGTGATGATTTGACATGCGAACGTGAAATAAAAGCAAGGATAGAAATGGCGAAAAGAGCCTTTAGGATGGAGGAAATAGTATTTTGAGGGGACCACGAATAGAGTTGTAAAGAAAAATACTCATAAAATGCTTCGTTTACTGTATTTTACTGTATTTATAGGACATAAACATGGACGAAACTGTAGAAACTCTTAAGAAGGAACTGTATCATGAGGGATGTGCTAGAGGGTATGGTGGCAGGGAAGAGAGGGAGAGGACGAATTAGACTATATAGAAACAGAATTAGGCTATTGGCGATATCAAAACAGAAAAATCGTATGTGAAGATGGAGAGGTTAACAGAAGATCGTGGAGCATGGCAGCTTCTCAGCTGCGGTAAGTGACCCGCTGGTAATGGCGGAATACTTCTGATATAATGATACTGATGATGCACAGTAGGAACAGAAATATCCACTTTACTGTCATTGCTAATACGAATCACAATGCAAATTTCTACAGGTTGTCAAAATACCTCGCTCTAAAAGCTGTAGAAAACTATCTGTTACTATGCGAGGGAAAATCATAGGTCGAACAACAATTAGACAAATTGCCATTCAGATAGCTAGGGGTATGAGCTGTGACGAGAAAACAGTGAAGAAATTGATTTAGCGGTATGAAGAAGGTAGTGAATATTTCACATCTTGGCCAAGAAGTAGGAGACCAATAATAATAATAATAATAATAATAATAATAATAATAATAATAATAATAATAATAATAATAATAATAATAATAATAATAATAATAATAATAATAATCATCATCATCATCATCATCCCAGGAATTTATATTTATTTCCAGCAAAACTTTTGCATACCCTCCTAGTGCAATATGATGTTTTTGTAAAACGGCAATTATAAAATTGTCAAGCTGAATTTGAAAGTCATAATAAGTAGTGCTTTATTTACTTATTGCACAATTCTTTTATGCCAGTAGCTTTCGCCACCTTACTCGCTCTTCATGCTTACTCAGGGGGAAGCTGCAGGTCCCTAGGTTGGGAACTACTGCTTTCCACCAAGGAATTCAGACAGCCTGTTAGAAATTTGCGTTCTGACCAACATCAGAAAATTGTGTTCTTCTGTTTCTACTGCGCATGCACCAGTGAATTTCCATGGAAGATCATGAATAATTCTGATAATTTATATAATATTTATGGCCGAATATGTAATAAAACCTATATCAATAATATATATCATTCCTCAAAGTAACGAATACGGTAAACATTAAAAAATCAATAAACATACTACAACAGGGTGAAATAGCTATAAACTTCAGACACTACAAAATACATTTTATTTGTTCTTCCCGCTGGTCTAGTGGCTAGCACGTGTGCCTCAGGTGTATGTGGTTCCGGGTTCGATTCCCCGTGGGGGAAGTTAGGAATTTTAACTGTCATACCTACGTGGATGTTTTTGTGTTCGTGTTATTGTCGTTCAAGGTTAATGGAAAAGATTGTAAAACGTGTATAACCGAGTAGAAAATAGAGACAAGTTACTCATATGTCAGATACGTTCGGTGAATCAGTTAACTTAAAGAAAAGAAAATAGTGTCCAAGGCATTTGTCTGTAATTGTAAAAAAAAAAAAAAAAAAAAAAAAAAAAAACCTCTTAAAAGTTACTTTCAAACCCACCAAAGTAACATTTTTCTTTTACCTGTTCTCGAAGTTCCTCTTCGTATTTCTATCTGATTCGATTAAATAGAGCTTCGAATAGAGACTATGTTGAATTCATTTATTGACTAAGCCTGAAATTCTGATAAAGATATGGCTATGATTTTACTACTACTACTACTACTACTACTATTATTATTATTATTATTATTATTATTATTATTATTATTATTATTATTATTATTATTATTATTATTATTATTATTATTATTATTATTTAAAATACGAAGTTTCAAATCAGGCGATGCACTGTTTACGTAAACTAAATGATAATTTATTTGATAATATTTACTAGTCAATTATACATTTGTGAGGTTTTGCTTTGGGAAATTAAGTGCATACAACATTGAATAGTAAGAGTATTACAATAAAAATATATTATTAAAAATATTGATTAAGTAATTGGAGTTAAACATGCTTTCCAGTAGGAACTATATATAGAGAGGATTTACTTTAAAGTGTGATGCAAACGAATATTCGAGTTTTAATCCGAATAGAAATCGATAACTTACACAAGGATATTTACTTCATTAGTTGTATAAATCTTTTAGCTTATCGTATTATAATTCTATTTAAAATTATGATTTTTCCATTTCAAAACGTAGAAGGAGAAATAAATATAATATTCTATTTGTTAAGGAAACCTTTCAAACAGTGAAGATTTCAGGGCATGACCTGTCGGAGAATTTGAGATCCTGTCGACATAAATTTCCTCTTCGTGGCCATAAGTTATCTTCGATCATGCTCAAATGGACTAATAATGTTTTATCAGTTTTTTCTCATTCATATCTTGACCATTACCGGGGGAGAATCTTCTGAAATTGTCAATGCTTATAATTAGTTTTTCACTACAAATCAAAGGATAATAATGACATATTGAACATACTTAATATTTTGTTCTCAGCTGTGGATGTTAGATTTGCAATTCATATAATGTTCGCTTCTAATCGAATTTGAGAGAAAAGTAGTTTCCAAAGATTTATTCAAAGAAATGTTCTCAGTCCTCTGATGAAAATAGGAACACACTTTTAAGAAAAAAAAAAACAAAACGAATATTTTCTACAGGGTTTGAACACATAAACTTCTGATTGACAGACTAGTCACCCAAACCGCTCGACCAGTTCGTATGCCTTCAATGACCTCTTTTGACTTTTGTGTAAAGTGGTTTCCTGCTCCACACATTTTTTTATTTTGTTTGTTTGTTTATGTCGATACAACTATAAGTTTGTGGTGAATATTTGGACGTTACAGGTCTTGCAATGCATAAAAGGGTTTTTCGTATAAATTACATTCAATTTTATGTCCTAATAACTTATATACAACAGGTTGAATCTGTGAAATGATTGGGGTTGGAGTGATCGTAAATATTTTCATAGTTAGGAGCCTGGATATGCAAACCCGCTTAGCGTGGGGATTTACTTATGTGAAATTTGGTACGCTGCAACGTGGGAATGATTAACAAGTCAAGCTCCCAATGCCATAGTCAATGATGCATAATTACGTTAAATAAACGCAGGTTGTGTCCAAAAGAATACACCGACGGAAAACGTCATATTTTCACAACCACGAATCCGAGATGAAAGAAAGAAAAACTACATGACAAGATGCAATCTAGAATTCTATATGATTGCCGCTAGAGAGAGGCGTTCGTTTAGAGGTCATACGCCACCTACCCTGAATTTCAAATTTTTGGGGCAGTAATGCAGATTCAGAAACCTTTTGCTGAGCAAAGTCCAACATAAAAAATTTGAAGTCCTTACACCGAATAAATACGGATTTTGATCAGTTATTTGGTCTAGGAATTAATTCGTGCGGTTGGTACGCACACATTGAAGCTGTAGTACAAACACAAAATACATAAATACCTTAAGAAAAATATTGTCCATCGCTAGCCACCACTTTCGCCCATCTGTCAGGCAATGTACGGATTCCGTGGCGAAAGAAGTCCTCATCCTTGGAAGCGATCCAGTCAGAGACCCATGTTTCGATATCTTCTGAAGAAGTAAACCGCTGTCCAATCAAATCGTTGTTCATGCAATCGAACAAGTAGTAGTCCGAAGGAGCAACGTCTGGTGAATACGGCGGTTGGGGTAAAACTTCCCATCCGACATTTTCTAAATAGGTTTTGACCGGTTTTGCGACATGTGGGCGAGCGTTATCATGTTGAACAATAAGTTTATCATGTCTGTTCTCCCATTCTGGTCGTGTTCTGGCCAGAGCTTGCTTCAAACGCATTAATTGTCGTCGATAACGTTCTCCATTCATAGTTTCACCCGGTTGCAGCAGCTCATAGTACACCAAACCTTTCATATCCCACCATATGCACAGCATAACCTTTGCACAGTGAATATCTCGTTTTGGTTGTGATGGACCTGGTTCACCTGGTTTCACCCAGGCCTTTTTTCGTTTAGGGTTCTCGTAATGGATCCACTTCTCATCACCCGTAATAATTCGATGCAGAAACCCCTTTCTGCTCTGTCGTTGAAGCAGCAATTCGCAAATGGTTTTTCGTCTTTCAACGTCTCTGTCTTTCAATTCATGTGGAACCCAATGTGACATCTTTTGAATCATTCCCATGGCTTTCAAGCGTTTGGAGACTGTTGTTTGATCAACGCCTAATGCTGCTGCAAGTTGTTCCTGCGTTTGACACGAATCCTGCTCGAGCAATGCTATCAATTCTTCGTCTTGAAATTTTTTTGGCTGTCCAGCTCGCTCTTGGTCTGCCAAGCCGAAATCACCACTTCTAAACCGTGCAAAGCACTTCTGACACGTTCGCTCAGCTAGAGCATGGTCACCATACACTTCCACCAAAATACGATGACTTTCAGTCGCACTTTTCTGCATGTTAAAGTAATGCAGCAGGACACCCCGCAAAAACACTTTATCAGGCACAAATTGCGCCATGTTCACTTAACTACAAACTGGTGTTGTTGACGCTTTAATCCACTGCCCTATACTACGAACGATACGCGATGACAGGGGTTTGCAACACATGTGTGGATACACGGAACTGTGGGACGCTCCGTTCGTTGCGCCATCTCTTGTCCACCCGCACGAATTAATTCCTAGACCAAATATAATCCATTTCCATTGGCCGTAAGGAGCTATAGGTCTATATTGCTCTCTTGTATGTTTTCTGGCACAATGATTCCAAAGGTGGCTTTATTTTCGAGTTTCGGGCCTGCTTAAAATTCTGGAAATTTAGCTTCAACAACTTTCCAGTTTTAATTATATGTATGTTCTCCACATTTATTCGATGTGAGGACTTCAAGCATGTTCTGTTGGACTTTGCTTATCAAAAGATTTCTAAAACTGCCTTACTGCCTCCCAAAACTGAAATTCAAGGTGCGGATGGGGGCGGTTGCCCTCCTGTACCACTGACGCCCCTGTCTAGTGCCTGTCATATGAAACTATCCCACGCCCTTTCGCATGGTTTTAGTTACATTTGTTTTGGACTCTTGACTCCGAAGATATTACGTTTTGAAATAGAATTCCTTTGCTGAGCAAAACTGAATTTTAATGAAAATGGATGTGGATGCATTGTGTTCTGAACGCCCCAAATATTACCTTTCACCAATAAATTATTGACTCAAAAAACAACCAATTACATAGGTTTGCAGAAAATAATCTAAAGTTAGTACAACATGAAGTGTGCTTCAAACATTACTTTTTGGAAATTTAGGTATTTTAAAACAATTTTTATTAGCATCAGTGTTCCAAAAATAGTAATTAAATTTTGCAATAAAAATCTCATCTACCTCCACGAAAAGCGAGCTTAGCCCCTAAAGGCGTAACTACAAAATTTTTAGAAGTGGTAGCTCCGAAATGAGTTGCTTTAGGGCTAAAATACCCGCACAACCGTATTTTTGGTAAAATTCTAGCCTTAAAAAAATGCAACATTACTCCCTTTGCATTTGAAATTTCGAATACCAAGCAAAGATGTCCGCCATGATACTTGATAGCAACATCTAATGTGTCAAGCCACTTCCAAGTTTAATCACTCTCCCTCAACCCATTCTCAACACACAAGGATGGTGAGTGGTGAGGACTTTTGTTTTGTCATGTGTTTTGTCATTGTGTGAAATCTCTATAGTAGGTAGATTTTAAAATCTACCTAGAAGCTTATTACAACCAAGAAAGTACTTACGGGAGTCACTGGCAAAAAGGATTGTGATCTGAAATAAGTTGAGAATTACTAATCTATACTGAAATATTATGTATATACTTAACACAATGTAGTCTAAATGAGAATAAAATATATGAAAAGATCGGTTGCAAGAGCAAAAAAAAAAAAAAAAAGTCTTAATAAATACGTTATTATACAATTTCGAAATATGTTTAAAATCATGTTTTAAACTGTTCAAAAGGTTTAAAACACGTTTTCCCGTGTGTGTTTGAAAACATGTTTAAAACATTTTGAACAACTTTCTCATATTTTAAACGCGTTTTGTTCTTTTTTTTTTTTTTAAACTTTTACCAACCCTGGTTCGGATTCTACTTTAAACTGTAGGTTCACGTCTCATATAGCCCTGTTGTTGAAACAGGCGCTAAACTAAAAATCAAATCAGAATTGAACTGAATACATAAATAAACACTTGAGTATGGAATTAGCCATCACTTTCAAAGAAACTGTGAAGTGTTAATGAGATAAGTACTTCAAATTTCTGATAACGTTGGCCTTAAACATAGAAATATACAATTATTCACGATATACAGATAAAAAGAAATGTAAAAGCGTACAATATAATTGATTTCAAATTATTCTGTGATGTTTTTCATTGGATGGAATCTAGATAGTCAAAACTATCATACATTTTACATATAAACCTGCTAAACCTGCGATGTCTACACAGGGTATCATTTTGTTATGACGATGAATCTCCTTCCCACTGTGCATGTCTCCTTACTCACACAAGTAAAGAATAGGAGACTCACAAAGGAAGTGAATTGTTATGTATAGATGTTGAAGTGAGTTTATGGCAAATTTGTAGAAGTAATACGATATCAAGTGGAAATATTTTTTTCTAATAAATCCATATCCGTCCGAGTGCGACTCATTACGTCTCTTGAGGCCTTTGAAGTTGCCAGCATGCAATAGGTTTAGCCATTCAGATTTAAGAGATGCGCCTGCAATGTCCGTCAACCTGCCATACATAATTTCTGTACTGGTTGCCTAACACCATAGTTTCGGTCTGCAACAATGTTAATCTTATGGGCTGAAAACGGTTGTTGAATTGAACAATCGCGACACGGTTTTTGAAAATTTGAATGAAAACTGGACCATCTACACAAAATTTGGAATTAAACAGAGAAAACTGCACGTTTCTAACACGTGTGGTTTTCGAGATCTCATTGTCGAAAGAATTGGGGACAAATATATAAACCTAGCATTTTAATATATAAACTAGCTGAACCTGCGCTCTCTACACAGCGCATCATTCACATATGAGCATGAATCTCCTTGTCATTCCTGACAACATTTGTATATGTCCCTTTACTGACAGGTGAAATACGTCTTGGTAAAAATCGTCAAGAGGGTACCAGAAATGGGAGTTTTTTTTTTTTTTCGATTATGTTTTCAATATCTTGCACCGTTTGCAAGATTTCAGCCTACTTTCGGTTAGAGTTTCTAATTCACGTACGACCAGTGTTTACTTTCTTCTTGCATGCAGTATGTAATATGCAAATACATTATACAAAAAATTAATTATAATGTCAGTGATATACGGTGTTTATTGAGTAAAACACTTCAAACAATAAAGATTCATCTTAGACTGGAGAAATGGTTATCCTTCGTTTTCCATTATCATTTGGCTATGAAACAAACGCCTGAGATATATATACAATCCCTATATACAACTGGGTACTGTTGGAATGTATAACTCGTACGATATGATGCTTTTGTTTTTTTTTTTTTTTTAATTTCAACACTTCCAGTGTACCCTTAAAAATATAATAAAGAAATAACGGCCATGTTTTTTAAAGTTCAATTAGAACTGCGACATGCCATTAGAACTGCGTATCGCATAAAGTTACCATATCCGAACTTCCTGACTTATGAACACATCAATTTTCCTCACCTTATCCATTACCTTGCCGACATTCGTTTGAAATACATAGTCTCTCGACTGCCAGTATTCCATCCATTACTTCTTGATACTTTACAAGCTGATGCCGAAACTGACGCACCATATAAATATTTGCATACAGCGTTAAACGTTCTTATCACGTTTTATGTCAAAAACGCACATCCTACAGCTGAAGAACACGACATCTTTCATATATATCATATACCCCATCACTATCCTCATTTATTTCCATTTTAGCACAATGTCTCAGTTCAATACTAACTTTGGGCTTTCCCCTTGTAGCATCAGTCTCGAGTCGTCCCGAGACAGAAGAACTAAACTGCATTCGTTATCTAACACTATGTTTGTGACTGTGGCGTGTAGGCACTGCATTTCATTTTGCATCATCATGTTTATTTCATAAAGCACAACACACTGCTTCTATACTAGTTCCCTTTATACTTGCACTATTTAGATTTGTATTTTGTTTTGTTGTATTCATATTTATATTGATTCACTCACCTGATATTTTTTGTTGTTATTGTTTGTTAATTTTCAGCACTATTTCTTTATAAAACTGCACTTAGACCATCATACATAATTTAAAACAACAATGTCTACAATTCTGTGCCAAAGAGAGGGCGTAACCCTCTAATGGCTAGGGCTAGGAGTCATACATCAAATCATCCAATTTTGAAAATAAAAATGAACATTTGATGAATAAAGTACAACCTACAACTCCCTGACCCTTTATCCTCTTTTTTTTTTAAGCGTTTATATTCATACTTACACAGCTGGCGCAATACAGCTTTCGTAACTAGTCTAGACTGTGTTCTTTGCTTACGTGTGGACGCACGGCGATCGCAATTCAGTTTCGGACGTTAAGTTACGAGAGATCGAGGGCTTCACCCAAGTGGAAGCCTGCTGAAGTACACTATCATTGTGTAGTCTTTTGTTCATAATTTCCTATCATTTCGTTTCGCTTCACTCACTTCACTGTCAGCTCTGCAATCTTTCTCATCGCTTTTGGTATCCAGCTATGGATACCGGCCAGGCTTCAGCTTCCCGGATATCCACTATATCTACGAAAGTAGAGAAGCGGAAGCCTCGTAGGGAAAAATCTAAAGCTGAAATAAGCCCGGATCGATCTCGCTCACCTATTAGCAGTCCAGTACCGTCATTACGATCGCCACCATCCAAAAAACACCATTCAGATGATCACAGCATCTCTAGTTCAGACGATGAACGTCTCATCATCGATGAGGATATTCCTCCTCTACCACCTCCGAAGCTACAACCGGAAGTCTATAGTTATCTTCTTCAAATCCACGATCCTAAGTACCGGAATGCGAAACTGCTTCTCCAACAAATTTTGAAATACCAACCACGCTCCGAGATATCTCAAATAGTGGAGACCAAGAACGGCTTCATCATCAAATCACCATCAGCGAACTTCGCTACCACAGTCCACGATAAACATAGCCTTGAAATCTTCGGGAAAAACGCAATCTTATCTCCGCTGACTAGTAACAGGCAGAAACAACGCCCACCCCCACGTCAACCACCTATCACGTCAGTAGTGGTCCGCGGGGTTGATCCATCAATAATGGATGCAGAGATTGAAGAACTCCGAGAAGAAGCCTACTCCTTCAAAAAATGTATCCGTATTCGGAATAATCAGGGACCTACTTGCATGGACCTGATCTTGATCACTTCGCAAGACACGATAAATAATCTTTTGAATAACGATGTTTTCATCTTCAAAAAGCGACATCGTGTCGAGCCTTCACGATCACTAGCACCACTTCCTCTTAGAAAGATGTCAGGAATACAACACGCACTCCATTGATCGCTGCACAAACTAACTCAAATGCGGTTACTGCACTGGACCTCATCCAACTCGATCCTGCACTAATCTTCAACAAGCTCCTACTTGTAATACTTGCCACGAAAGATCTCACACAACTTACAGTTATAATTGTAAATCTCGGCCTACTCCGGAACAGACTAAACCTGAACTCGTAATACCATTACGTACTCACGACGCCCAGGATCAAACAGTGGGTACACCAGTGGAACCAAACCAATTCGTTACCCTTCATCAATTATTAGCATTCATCACTTTGACACTTCAGAACGTCCTTTTGCACGACCACTCATGTTACAGCATGTTCAACACGCCGTCCGGAACCTTTTCCATCTCGACTTCCATGCTACCTATAATGGCCCCTACGTCCATTTCCAAGCAACTCCACTCACAACTACAGTATAAATCTATCTTCAATATGGCTTTTATCATGGCTCTCATATTCTTATTCCTCAACATCCGCTCATTTTACACTCATAAAACTCTATTTGAACAACCTCTACTGGAAGAAAAAGTTAATACATTTATTCTCAATGAAACGCATCTCACTCCCAAGCTCACTTGCCGTCTTCCAGGCTATCAAATCCTTCGCCAAGATAGTACCCTACCAGCCCGCCGCGCCAATGGCGATGTTGCCATAGGTTTCTCACCTCACATACCTTAACGTCTTCACTCCGCTCCGCTCCAAGATCTACCAGAACACCTCATTACTACTCTCTATTATAAATCCTTATATGTAACAGTAGCCACCATTTATGTTCGCCCCGGTCACTCAATTCCACTGTCATTTTTTCTACATCTCTAACATCTTCCGTCATTACATCATCTTAGCAGACATTAACATTCACAGCCGCTCAGATAGATATAAGACAACTTTCAGGAACTTTATTGTCACAATCACGACTGGTATAATACATCATTTACCCAAACCCACCTGCCCTGAATCCAATACCACTCCAGTCATCGCTCAAGTTTTTCGCCCATAAGAAAAATTGATATCATCGATCGTCCTGGGGTTTCGAAGTTTGTATTCTGAGTAAGAAAATACGTCAAATCCATACCCTGGAATCCGGTGCACAGAACTTTTATTTGTGTGTATATATGTGTGTGGCTGTGTTATTAAATACTATTTTGGACGCAACTGGATTACGCACAAATCTCTGTTGGCCTTTTTAAACAAAAATTTTTGTCCAACGTTACCACAATGATAGCTTTAGAATTTGTGCGCAAACAGGGTTTTCCTTCAGACTAGAGTAGAAACCGAAATTAGAAATAAAATGTAAATTATCTTGAGCCTTAATTAAATACAATTTGATCAGTAAACACAAGTCAAAAGTATCACCAAAACCAAGTTTTCATATTTACAATCCACATGCTAAAATTTTCCTGGTTGCAACTTTAAGCCTACAATTTTTAGAAATGTAATCCTCCATGACTGAATATGAATCATCTTGAAGCATCTCATACTGCTTCAATATGAAGTTATGTCTGCTCAAATTTTCCTCTCTTTGTGTATTGGTATATCCTTTCGTAATTGATCTTAATTTCAATTTTGTTTCTGATTGTATCTTCAACAAAGATGAAATCACTCGATAAATATTTGGATCCGGTGAATAGAATTGTTCATTGTAATGTTTATGAAATATTTCCGCCCCATTCGTTGTTCGAAGAGCTACTGAGGGTTCTGAAGCTCATATTCTAGGTGGAAATCTAAATAAAACGAAGCAAACAATTATGATGACATTCTCAATGTTATTATTAATAATAGTAATATAGTAGGCATACTTCCTACTACCGGCCAAGGACGATAATCTTAGCTTCTTCATTTGCAAATAGAAACTTTTCCTCCATCATGACTGAATTTATATCTTTCAACTGTTTGCTCAACAGCCTCACTAACATTTCTTGGACGAACTGGCGTATTTTTTTTTTCGAGTACAGTACACAACTTACCTGTACTTTTATATACTTATGTGTTAATTCCTGTATATTTTCTAAATTAGACTCGTCAATAGTCATACATATAGGGCTATACAAACATAACAAAAGAGAAAATATTTTCCGTCTGACAACATTGTTAAATATTTTTGTGCTCAATCCTGTACATTATGACAGCTTGTCGACGGCTAATCAGATAAAACTGATAAAACCGGAAAAGTGTGCGCAATTTCATTGCAGCCTACTATTTTGTGTCTCTCGGTTTGTTTATTTTTATTAATATTATTATTATTATTTCAATCTTGAAACCAACATGCATCTCAATTTTATTGTCCTAGTTCAAAAATAATTTTAAAAATTTTCAAAGGAAGCTAGAGTTTTCATGATAATTTAGCAATCAGTGGAATTTCTCTGGAAAATATCTTACTCAACTTCCTGCCTTACGATTTCGAACAGAGTACAAAATGTTAGATCTCTTTGCATATTAAAACTAAACACTAATCAAAGCACTCAACTTTTGCCTCCCATATTCTTTATACATATGTTTTATAATTATACAAGTAATATACCTCGTATATTAACTTGAACCAGAAACGTACTATTCATATTACAATGTATGAATTGATCCTAAAATTAAAATGTCTACAATTGCTCGTCGAATAACATGTTATTAAAATATAGTGTGAATGATAATTGTAATGCGGAAAAGATTTACTAAATTAAAATATTCATTCATATAACTTCTTCGACACACTAGTACGTATATGCTCTTCCATGGCATATTTTCATATTTTCAAATGATTAAATATTGATATTGGATTAATATAACATGGGAACCATTCTGAAATGATTCTTCATTGGTTCGCGGAATTAAATTTATTATGGTTGTTTTATTCTCTACGATGCTAATTATTTAGTGCCAAGGTTTCTATTTTTGATAAATTGAAGGAACTTGGTTTTGTAGAGTTAGAAGATTCAAAACTATTTTAGTAGTATGAATGGGCATGTAACACCCATAATATTAAGCCTCATGGAATTTCACGAATATAATATTGTTAGTTCGATATCGTTGAACGTCGTCTTTCTGCAAATCTCATTCTGTCTTGTAAATAAGACTGGTACAAGTCAGATGTAAGCCTTACTAAACCATTATTTATTTTTTCTTATCAAGTGTTGTAACTTAAAGGCTTGAAAGTTTTTAGAAACTTCTAAAAAGTTCTAGGAAGATGTCAATGGTTCAAAGTTTTCAAATTCTATTAACTACTTTCAGCTTCAAGTATAATAGGCTCGGATAGATCCCCTGCTAGAATACTCATCAGTGGGGCATAGAGTAAGTAGTTGAAAAGCCTCAGTAAAAATTATAGCTATGTCATATTACACGGAAAACAAATACTTTTATACATATACGAAAATAACCGCAGAACATGTACGTATATGTTCATGTTGTATGACAATCGATTAATTTCTGCGAAAGTTATTGTGGGATATTTTCTAGTTTTATTTTATAGGGAACACATGATTGAAAAGCTTCAAGAGAGTATAAGCGATACTGCATCATATTCTGCACTATTCTACAAGCCAAAATAAGGAGAAAAGTATAATTGTATACTTTTAGGGGCCTTGTCTCAGGACGCGAATTGCACTATGTGGCAATGTCTCAGATAAAGAACCGTAGAGTATATCTATTAAATAATTATAATTATATCGATTTATCAATCCATCTAATAATAAGGAGACTAATCATTAATTGGGATTAGACGGAAGTATTGGAAATGGAGAAAAGAATGATAATAAGGAACTGGAAAGAAGCAGATTGGATAAAGAAGGTAGGAAGAGATAAACTGATGAACTGGACAAGGGGCCTACCTATTAATGAATTATGGCAAGGAAATTTGGATAGGGTAGACAAGAAAAAAAAATTAAAAATGACCCTTATAAGAATCAAAAATGGCGGAAAGTGATTAGTTGGAAAGTGAACAAGGAGACTTACGGGATTGGCTGAAGGCCTCAGCAAATAGAATAACAATTTATAACAATGACTATATATATGCCTGTATTTTCATTTATGTTTGATAGTGTCTGAAGAAGGATATGTTAGATATCCGAAACCGTTACTTATTATAATTTAAAATACAGTAGGTTTTAAGCTTTGGTGCTGTATAAGCCTTTATAACCTAATCACAGGACGCACCCCCACATTGTAACACGTCACAGAAAGCAAAGTAAGAGCGTCACAGTCCTCACGCTACCACAGCTGGATGCGCACTTTTGAGTAGCAGGAGGAGAGTAAATTCGTTCCCAGATAACAGACCTTAACTGAATGAAGTTGGAGGGAGGTGGTGAAATTATTCATTTACGTCCCACCGTTATGCCTTTTAAACTAAAGGGGATGAATGATTAGTGAATTGGGACTGACTGAAAACCTTTAAAGAAAATTATCGTGAAACATGTTTTAATTTTTAGAGGGTGGATAAATTAATCCTTTCTTTATCGACAAGTTTTAACCATAAGCAATCTTACAGAAAATATGCACTGTATTGTACGCTAGTATGTAGGTTATACTAAAAAGTTATTTAGCTATCACATTATGTAGTTGTGCAAAATTTGCAATACACTTTTTCCCAAATATTCGAATGAGGTACATATTGTGAGCTATCACAGAGAAACGGACAGACGGCCACACGCAAATAACGTTATCGATTGAATCTGGTAGAAGCTCACTATTCTCGCTCCTGTAAATATGCCGTCAATAAGATAAATATTAAAGGTTAAGGAAAATCTATTTAATTTATGGTAGCCGAAGAACACATCTCCTCATGTTTCTTTATTTAATACTACGAATATACAAATATTTATCAATTTAGTGTGAAGACTCGAAGTTGGAAACACGACAGATGTCTGGGTTGTCAATGGTCACGTAGTGTAGCGGAGTCGGACTGTTGGTGATAGTATCGTAAGGCAAACTCCGTTATGTTTGGAGCAGTGTGCAACGAAATGATCAAATGGTGATAGTGTAAAATTGCCAACCTCTCCGATTTCCAAAAAGAGCAAACTGTTGACACTTGGTTATGTGGTGTGAGCGTGACGAAAGTTGCAAATGTGTTAAGGGTGTCGCGAGGGAAACTATCTAAGGTGATGACAGCCTACAAAATTCACGGGAAATCACAGCGGCGAAGAGGAACAGCGATAGAAAGAATACTTCCAGGTACGCCGCGACTTACATGATATGGACGTAGGGAAGATGCTTATAAAGGGTGCTGTAGCACAACCCTAATGATTTCTGTGAACATCTGACATGAACCGCTAATTACTGGAAACGTATGATATGGTCGGATGAATCGTTGTTCACCTTATATCAAATCACGGGCCGTGTTTATGTGTGGCAGACGCCCAAAGAAGCATATAATTATAATCAGCAGTGTTTCCGCTTTACCGTGAAACATGGCGGCGAATCTGCCCTGTGGATTCCGTGCTGACGCCTACCAGTCGCGTCACTGCCCATGATTGCGGGTATTTCAGAGGGTCGTGTACATCCTATGGTCCAATTGTTTCCGAATAAGAATGAAATATTCAAGGATAATAATGCACCCATTTATGCATCTGGAAATGTTGCTGCGTGGTTTGAAAAACATCAGGATGAAATTGAATATCTTCCCTGGCCCACCCAATCACCGGACTCACAGTACACTTGCAGGTTTCTGCCTCTATTTTATCCTACAGGACTTGGTGATACTTTACACAAGGAATTGTGAAATATTCCACTTATCCACTCCACGTCGCATCAGAGCTATTCTGGAAGCGAAAGTAGCTCAACTCCATATTAATAGTGTAAGTTGTACTTTTTTTCAAGTGGCACATTCTGGTGACTAGTTTTAGATTTTAGCTTATTTTGTAATTATTGTCTATCTCTTTGCTTTTTTTGTTTGCTTTTCCTATCTCCCCTACTTTCATTTGAATTGTGATATGTCACTTGCTTATGAGGTATTTTGTTCGCTGCATAACACCTTACTCAAGGTGGTACGGTAACTCAGCGGAGGAGTGGTCACTTCTGGTCCGAGGGGTCGCTAGTTTGATTCCCTGTGGTCACGCGAGTTCGTGACGAAAAATCATCTCATAATCATTCAGTTTCATTACTTATCTGTCTATTCAGCCTAAAGGGTATAATCATAAGACTTACATCATTTCCTCTTGCTCAATTGCTACATCAAGTTTAATGGAATGATGAACATGACGATAACTCTCATGGTTTCTATGCAGCAGAAGTTTATAATATATATATAGTTGTGGGAAAAGGAGATGTAAAGTTTGTATGGTATATTTTCGTACATGGAAAAGTTCACACTGTTTTTTACACTGTATGAGTTACTTAGGCTATCTGGAAATTAAGCTTTTAAGTTCTGAAAGGAGCTTCAAGAAGAGATCTTAAGGATGAAAATGGACTTGATTTCCTTGTGCACTGAATGCGCCAATAGTGCACTTGTTTCTTTCTAACTACTTAGACTTTATACCTAATCGAACAACACCATAAAAAGAAGCATTACTTTCTTACATTTCTACCTCAGACATCTTATTATACCAACACCTCATTTTCATTGGAAGTCACTATCTTTTCCTATTACTGAATATAACACTCCATCTTAACCTCTGTTTCGCTTAAAAAAAAAAAAAAAATGGTTACAACGTTGTTCGTGTCAACAATTCAATTAATAAAGTACATATCTTCATATTTTCTCCAGTCTGCGATGATTTATCATTTATGATGCTTCATTCTTAAGTTAATATTGAAGTCCTTTCGTAACATCAGCACAATGAAGGATAAGTATTAATTACTTCAAAACTTGAAACAATATTGAAATTCGTTTTGAACATGTACTCTCAGCCTGGGATCATACACACTAGCTACAGGCAAGAAGTAAATATGAAATTGTTTTCCTGCATTTAATGCCAAAAATGTATTTATTAAGTGGATGTGATAGTCACAAACCTTAGCTATGTTGGGTGAGTGGAGCATTCGCATTGTTGACAGCTGTGAACTGTGAACGAAAATTATATATATACCTGGCTAAAATAATATATGCGGCTATTATAATATATCTGGCTAAAATGGTACAGTCAGCGACAAAAATTCTTTTGTAAAATTTATTTAGTAAAATTTATTTTGGGAATAACGGTGGTATGTTTGAACGTACAATGGTGATATGACTAAAATATACAGAAAATTACTTCTTTTTAATTTACTGAAAAGTGTACTCAAATTGTCCCTCCACACTGAAGTTATTTACGAAACTATTTCAAACGGAGGCACTGTACATACATCACTATTTCACCAGATTTAATTATGAGTTTAAACACCATTTTTGACATTATTTCATTAGAGGGAGTTACTAAAACTCTGAGATATTTATATTTTCCTCTAACTCAGGCTTAGGAAAGATTTGGTGAGGTGAGGTAATTTTGAGTTTAACGTCCCTTTCAGCAGCAAGGCTATATAAGACAGGACCTACTGATTAACGTGGAATCCGAACCACATGAGCTCTCGCCGGGAATTGAAGTCGGGTCTCCCACGTCAAAGGCGTGTACGCTAACCGCTTAGCCACGAAGGAGCTCAAGGTAAGATTTGGGTTCTCTTTAGCCTAAAGAGAATAATTGTACGATATAAATCTAAAGATTTTAATACTATTTGAGAAAATTGTATTGACTTCCAATTTCAAGTTTAGAAGAAGCGGTAACAAAATATTCCAGTAAAAACACTTCAAGCGTTCCAAATTAGAAACTGGTAAAAGAGGTCAAACTCATTAAACTTTTACTCAAGTTAATGTTTCGCTTCGCACTTTTGAAGTTTCAAATGTGTTTTTCTCACTAATGAGAAGCTTGTGTGTTGTCCTTAATACAAAGAAGAGAAAATAAACTGTTTTATATATATATATAAAAAAAAGTCGAATATTCGTTTTGTTAACACTAATTGCGTGCAGATTGTCACTCAGAAGAATATAGATATCGATCGCTTGCGAACAAACAAATGTCAAAAACATTGCATGTGAAGATGTGTTCAAGGGTACTATGCAGGATGTGACCCATTTACTGCTTTGATCCATACTTACTCGGTCATTATGTACATATTTTGCGTTTAACTTTTATTATCTGACTTGGGAATAAATTCGATTTGGATGTGAAGTCCTCAAACAAATATCACATTATTTATTCAGAAAGTTCGTTGTAAGGATTCGTTTAAGTTTTAGGTGTGTGAAATTTGTTATATAATCTTTCGGTAACAAATAAAGAGTAGAATTTCAGCGTTTTCGAAAAATTCACTCCTGGAAGGGGAAATGAGATAATACTATTATATGTA
Source organism: Thermobia domestica (assembly GCF_964235325.1). Lineage (NCBI taxonomy): Eukaryota > Metazoa > Arthropoda > Insecta > Zygentoma > Lepismatidae > Thermobia > Thermobia domestica. The sequence goes on from NC_137468.1 coordinate 75,169,346, forward strand.
AGAGTGAAATTGATTTACTGAAAATTCAAATTATACTAATATAGCTAGAAACGTCAGATTTGGACGGGAAATTCCTTTTGTTACGAGAATAATGAATAAGAAAAGAATTTTAAAAATATCCGTACTAAGAGAGAAAAGGTTATTAAAATATTTGACCAGAATAGAGTACCATGTAAATCCCTGAAGTTAAGGAGACAGTGGCGGAGCCAAGGGTGGGCCTGGGGGGCCAGGCCCCCTTGCTCAAAATCTTGGCCCCCCTAGCGGCCCCCCCACACAGAGTGATACTGCTATAGGTCGACAAACGGTGAGTTAATAGTGGCCGCAAGTTAAACTACTACCGAAACATATCTCGACAACAAAGTTACCAACTGCAGAATATCGTATGTTGCAATAGTCTGCGTTCCGAGGAAAAATCTTCAGGCTGCTTTTTGTTTGTAGTACAGCAAGATCTAATTTATCTAAATCTGTAAGATGCATGCATTGACCTCAGCATCTGAACGTTCCTTTTAACCTCTGTCCCTTATCTGGTTGTCTTTGTTTTCGACAAAAAAAAAAATCGGTCTGCATTCTGGTTTGCTTCAATGATGAAAGTCATACTAAAATAAGAGATGCTTACTTACAAATAGCATGCACTGCAGTGAAACATTACACTTGTGTTGGACGAAAGAGGTCTTCGTACACTAAGTAATTAATTTCCATCGATTATGGCGACATAGAACAAAGGCATAGCATCTACTAAATAATTTGGTATTATTATTATTATTATTATTATTATTATTATTATTATTATTATTAAATAATATCGAGAGGTCTTGTTTAATATACAGTGAAAGAAGAGAGCAGAAGTTTTTATTATTTCTGTCATTCTCTCTGCTGTTCGTATCCCAATAGTTCGAGAAAATTAAGATACTGAATACTTCCAACACCTATTTACTACTGGTACTGGTTCTCCTTCTCGTCTACCTTCTGGTCTTGTCTCTAGTACGTCTAATTTCCTAACGCTCTTGGCCGAGGCAAAGAAACCTGCTGCGATGTTAATAAGCGATACTAGCGATCTCCAAGGAAAACGGAGTCAGCGCTTGGTGGACCTATTCTACTAACTAAAGTTTGGGGAAATGAGGCTAACAAAAATCAGTGATTCTTTATAAATAAATCTTTCAGAAGTATTTTCTTTTAAACTATTTTAACTGTAGCTTAATCCCAAAACTGCTACTACTACAGAAATTTCGAAATTTATCACAGAACCAGTGCTACAATCTCCTGATTACTAACCATCAGGTAAGATACCGAGATGATACAACTTAATTGCGGCAATAATGCTGTTTTGTGTAAAAGTGTAGTTACTCCCATGACCAGGTTGTATCATCCTGTTATCTGATGTTTGTGGGACTGGTCTACAGAATTCCATTCAGTAAGTTCAGTCAGTGAATACCAATTTTTATCTCAGATTTATATTAATTCTGCGTCAAAATATGCATTTCTGAGAAAATTAAGCATTAAGCATTTCTGAGAAAATTACATTGTAGGAATTATGCAGAACAGTAAATCAGTGGTGACATGGATTTTCAACAGGATATACTAATTAATGCCCCTCCTTCAAATCTAATCTCAAAACTTACAATATTAATCTAGCATCGACTACAGGATAGTAGCGTTATTTCAACTACATTTGAATTTATTTTAAGGCTTTGAAACATCCGAGACTTAGAGGATAGAAATAAGGGAAATTAGTCAATAGGGCCACCGAGGAACAATCTTGGTAATCTCCTCAGTTGAAATATTTATCCACGAGGGATCAATCACACCATCTTCCGAATCTTAAGCTGATGTTCTACCGCTGAGCTTTGGCCATTCGGTGTGGGTATGAAGTGTTTGTGTATTTGAATTCACGTCAAATTCTAAAAAGTAGTGAAGGTAAACAAACGAAAGAAAGAAAAGGACTACATATACTTCTTTTACTGTAAGGAGTCCCGATTTAAATGTCTGTTCTAACACTGTTTGATATTAGGGAAAGAAAAAAGATATTTCCTCTTTTTGCTTCAAAGAGTGCTCACTTCATTATTTTAATAACGTAAAGGCACATTCATTACTCAGTTTTAGAGCTCAAGGGTAAAAGTGACCAAAAGTAATTGAACTACGGCCAGATCAAAACAAGATCCTGAAACCGGGGCAGTTGCACGGGCGCCAGCAAGCTAATATGTGTGTTTATTAGTGTGGATATAGATGAAAGGGGTACTAATCGCAAAATTTGCCCTGGGCACCAAATGTCTAGTTTCGTCACTGATTAGGCTACCATTTTTTAGAGCGTGAAATTGTGACATTTTTCTGAAATATTAAGAATACATGATAATTATTGGCAGTTTACTTTAGGGTGAAACTTAAGCTTCAAGAGCAAGGCTTATAAATTAAAGTGGGGTGGAACGACAAATCACTGTCCTGTTTGAGTTCTGTTCCTGTTTCTGTGCGACGTTTGTCTCGTAAGCACTTTTGTCCTCGTACATCACATTTTACTTTATTATTATTATTATTATTATTATTATTATTATTATTATTATTATTATTATTATTATTATTATTATTATTATTATTATTATTATTATTACAGTTTATCTACCAAACAACTATTTATATTATTATGCGGTATTAAACCAAATCTGGAACTTGTGATATTTATTTACTTCCATCATTCCATCCGGGAAATAAATGTCATCTATACGAGATGGAATGTTTTCGGGTAAAATTTAATATTACTGCTGCTGTAACTTTGAGCTTCGCCTTATTTTAAGTAGATGCAGACATGTCGGAAGGTTTGATTCTTGTAGATTCACTAGTTCAAACGCTGTCTAAAATGTGATCTGGAGAATATGACTCTCAACGAACAACATTCGAACAAATTTATCAAGAATATTTGTGGATATGCATAGAAAATGGTCCTGAAATTCCAGAGCCGAAAACAGATAGGCTATAGGGGTTCCTTGTGGAAACGAAATAAACATTCCCCATCGAAATATTACAAATTCATTTTGGATGAATCTCTTCCTTCATTGGAGGCAGAAAACGAATTTTCTAAAGATAATATATTAAGAGACATTTTTCTGCCTACTATTGATAAAGTAATCACTGAGACGGAAAAACGCTTTGGATCATGTAGCAAAATCATTAGATCAATCACCACTCTACATCAAAAAGGTGAAAACTTTCTAAATTACAACATTGCGGAGCATATGGTCCAGTATTATGAAAGTGATCTGGAAATATTTACATGTAAACTCAAAATCCTCCCAAACACAATTAAGTTGTATGAAGACGAGAGAAAACCAAAGTTGATTCCTTGGTGAATTTCGTTGATTTTTTGCGTCTACAAAAACGCATTTCTAGAAACCAACAAGTTAGATATAATCTCTGCGACTATATCAGTTTCTAGTGCTACATGTGAAAGGCCATTCTCATGTTTGAAAAGATTAAAGATATATAGGCAATTCAATGACTGATGATGGGTTGAAAAACTTAGGATTACTTTATATTGAAGAAAATTGCTAAATCGTTAGATCTTGAAGAAGTTGTTGATAAGTTTGCTGCTGCCCACAAGAATAGAAAGATCCTCTTTCAAGTAGAGGCATAAACCTCTAAGTTATTTTCTTGACCTGTAAAAGTTTATTTCTCTGCTTCCACTTAAATCTACCAGCCACACATATTTTAAATGCAGCGATTAAATTACTACTTACTTATATTGGAAATCAATTGTATTAATGTATCCTAGTTGTTTGAAGTAGTAAATTCATACGTTTTCACGGTAAAAGAGTAAAATCATGAACAACAAAGATGAAAACATTCACCTTGAAAACACACACACACACACACACACACACACACACACATATATATATATATATATATATATATATATATATATATATATATATATATATATATATATATATATATAACTTAATTAATATACTAAACATCGGGAGGTGATTCCTGACACCAGAGATAAAACGAAAATATAGAAAGTATAGACCAACCTGGGTGTAGAAATGCCTCTGAGCTATGAACACCCGAAAAATTTCGAGAAAATGCAACAGCAGCCATACTCGAGAACAAAATGTCGGATCGAAATCGTGCAAAAGGGAATGTCCATTATTTTCAGTCGTAGATTCTATTAGTGTATAATCGGATGTAGTGCAGTGGCGGTGCAAGAGTGACTCCCAAAGGAACTGGAGTATTCCTTAGACTATTTTATCAAACGTTGAATGAGGAAAACGAACAACAATCAAGTAGGCCTATACCTACAAGATTTCAATAATCAAAAGTAATAGTACATCGTTCAAATTAGAACACAGAATTCGAAAGAAAGAGAGATACACATGTGTGATTGATCTGTTTTGTCTCAGCACAGAATAACTCTCGGAAAAAGAATTTAAATGAAAAGAATACTTTAACGTATCACAATTATATCTTATGGACTAATGGTAACGGATGATAAATGAACGGCCTTCTGTCCAAGTTATGAGTGTGTGAAAATGGAAAAAATAAGTTTGAACCAGATTAGGTTTATAACGACAGTCAGGAAGCAAAGATCATGTATGATGAACGAGAGTTCAAGTAATCCTTGACATGATAACAGTGATTTTCACAAATTATGTGAATGCAATTTGGGCGAAAGTAAGCTGCATTAAAAGGTTTCCTCCTCGTAATACGTAATTCCGTGGAAAATTATAATTCCGAGCACAGAAGCAATGAAACTCGACAAATCACAACCTGTTGCGCGTGCTGCACAATTATACAAAGAAATACAGAACTACCGATTTATTCTGTTTCATACAAAGGAGGATAACTGTGAAACACTCAGAAGTACCTTGTACAGTATTTGTGCAATGCAGTATGTGTGCACGAAATAGCTGTGAAGAATAACAGTTCACAGTCTGATGTTGTCAACCGGGGCTCAAAATTTTCTTGGGCCCTTCATTGCCCCCCCCTGAGAAAAGTTCTAGTTACGCTACTGTAAGGAGATGAAATTCGGTATACATACTCCTCTTTAAAAATAAGTGGACACGTGTCTCAGCGTTTTTAAAATTCCTGTTTTAAGAAGAAAGGAGCATTTACTAATATTTTTTTCCGGATTGAAAGCAACACTTTCTTTTGTTTGTGATGACATCACCAGAAAATGGATGAAAATTTTGAAATGAATTTTTGATTATACTTAGTATTTACCTCGAGTTAGGCTTGAATCATCAGTTCGATTAAAAGGCAAATCCTAAAGAAGTATGGGGTTCAAGAGTCTCATTAGGCCCTCAAGTTAGAAAGATGAAAATCTGTATGTAAATTCCTAAATGCAAGGAAGTACACATGGCCAAGGATTCTCCAAAATTCCTGTTTTAAGGGGATGTGTAATTTCTATATTTTTCCCCAACATTGGAATTGATACCGTCTGTTATTGTGATTACATCACGGAAAACAGGTTATCCATTTGTAATGATTTTTCGAACATAGATTTTGCCTCAAAGTTTTTATCAGGTCACATTGATTCTAACGGGCGTATCCTAAGGAGGCAGGGAAGTTCAAATGGTATGTCAAAACTATAGCATCTTATGAGATATTAAAATTACATTTTCATTAAAATGTGTATTCTAAGGGAAGGAGGAGGTTCAAATATTTTCTGTAAATCTATTGTCCCCGTGCGAAGAATGAGCATTTCATCTAGTTAATAAATACAGTAAAACATAAACTATTACGAACAATAAATTGTAAAAGAATTAGCAAACAAGCTGTTGTTCTTAACAAAAGTTTATTAATTTCTCGAGTAAGAGCATAATATAAATTGTTTTATTAATTTTATGGACTTCCGCAAGACGAACCACTACAGCATACCTGTTTTCTTTGTTGCAAGTGATGTATTTGCGCAAGAAATTTTCCCTTGACGTTTGTTGTTGTATTTTCTATGTAAAAATATTGCATTTTTGTATATAATAGTACTTTATAACACTTGATATTACTTTATGTATCTTCACAGCACATTATAATGTGTTCCTATTATATTCTTCCAGAAGAATTCGTAAATAATCAACATGGACGATCGAACAATAGATCGTATATTTGCCGGATCTCTCGATGATCTACCACCAGTAAGCTCCAAGATAGTTAGAATATTCACCAGTTCAACATTCACAGGTAAGTGACTAAATCACTAGTATTTAACACCTTTCAGACGAAAGACAGGCTATACCCCATCATTGCTTTACATTGTTATTACGACTGAACTACGGGTTATGTTCGTAGCTGTGTCCTGTGCACATCGTGGATTTCGTTGGCCACGTGTGCACATTCATTGGCATCACTTTATTTAAATTTGATTGGCTAGATAGTGCAGATACACTTTCTGTCACAGGGGAAAGCTTAATTGGAAAGTGTCCTATTCACGTTTATATTATTGAGAATGGAAGCTGATCAGAGTTTGGAACTTCACGAGGATTCCGGCTCTGATAACTTTCTAATATCAAAGATGTATTCAATTTTGTATGAATTATTTATTATCAGTACCCGTACAATAAGCTCTAAATACAACGTCATATTTTTTTCTTTCCATAAAGGATTAACGAAACATATTTTAAACAAATATTTTTTTAAATGTTAGAACAATTGAAGCACTCCACCAAATAACGATGTATGACGAAATTTATAATGTACTGAGACATCAGTGGAATTATGATGTATAGAACATGTCTAAAATACAAGTATACTTAAAGGCTTGTTTCTCCATTGCCCAAGACAAAGTTCTAATATGCTGACAAACTGTGAGCGGAACAATGCTGTATATGCAAGCATACTTTAGTTTTCTCCGTTGTTCTATTCACTGAAATGTTTCATCCAATGTTATTCAGCGGAATGCTTCAATTATTGTAAGTATAGCAAGTCACATACGGTATCTTTGTAGTTTTCAGAATTGCTTTGAAAATCAAACCAACTCAAATGAAATGTTTTCTACGAATTATTGAAGAACATTTAAAAACATCTCCGTCTGTTGGAAAAAAAATACTGTATTTTAAAGTCCAACCGCAAAGAGTCGTTTTCGTACATTGCCAGCATGAATAGGATAATCTTTAATACTGTACGAAGTAAATTGTCCAATTAATCCTTGAATGTTAAGATTACTTTTAAAAAATAATTTCGTGAGTTCTATTTCTTAGTCTAACTTAGGCTGAATACTATAACGTTAATTTTCTGTTTAGTTCACACTTCGTTCGTTTTGATGTAATAAAGAATTACTTAAACGTAATTCACTAATTAATTGTTCAAACTGATATAACACAGAATACGGTATAGACCCTATTTGAATTTATGCATTTTTCGAAAATACTTTAACATTTACCGTATTAATTTTTACAAAATATTTTATTTATAAACTAATGTACACTCATTCACCATGGCGTACCTTTTTATGATTTAAATTAACTGGAAAAAGCCTAGATATTCATGTCAGGCCCAAACTAAATAACATAAGTAGACAGATCTGGCAATAAAAGAAAATGATATCATACGTTACAGACCATTGTCCATAGTAACATATACATATTATCGTTATAATACATAACATCATAAATCAAGACAGGAAATATTTTTGTAGTCATAGGTGAATCTGCCACTCCATAGGCTGTAGACTTGTAGACTTTTCTAAGAACTGGAAGTTGCTCCTAACACCGGAGGTGGTAGAAAAATCTAGTTTACGGTTTTCGAATTTACTTCCATAGAGCAAAACCGGTAAGATAAAACGAAAAATAATTTCTGATATGGATTTAGCGTCCCAAGAATAGATTTCATCGCCACTCCTATTCGTCTACTTACACCGGAAAAATCAACCGTTTTCAATTTATACAGTGATGACAATAAAGCAAAAACGCTAGTAGATACAGAGAAGTGATTTCTTAAAATGAATTCAGCGACTGAGAATATGTAGTATCTTCACTCTTATTTCTCTATTAAATATATAAGAGGGCCACTATTTATATTTTGATCCTAACAATGAAAAAACAGTAATTTGTCATTGAAAATTGATTTATTGTTTTTCGAAATAATATTCTTTATATTCAATACACTTTTGCATTCGTTCGGACCATTTGTCAAAGCATTTTTTTTTTTTCAATCTTCTTGAGACATCTCCATAATATGGTTTTTGAACGCATCAATGGCTTCTTCTCCCGACGAAAATAGTTGTCCACGCAATTTATTCTTGGCATTCGGGAACAAGAAGAAGTTATTGGGTGCCAAATCAGGACTGTGCGGCGAATGACACATCAATTCGATTTTTTGAGTATTCAAATACTCGGCTGTTAGACGAGATGTGTGATAGCTCGCATTGTCTTGATGAAGAATGATCCGACGGCGCTTGTTTGTTTTCCGTATTTGACCGAAGACTTCCGGTAAACAAATTGTTGTGTACCATTTAGAGTTGACCGTTCTACGTTCCTCTAAAGGCTCAATTGACACATGATCAGTTATCATGAAAAACCATTGTTTCGATGTGCTTCGAGCACGAACAACTTTTGTTGGATTTGGTTCATCTTGAAACACCCATACAGTCGACTGCTGTTTACGTTCCGGCTCATATGCATATATCCATGATTCGTCACCTGTTACAATCTTACACAAGTCTTTTGAAGCACCATCATTGTATTTATTTAGCATTTGTGTGCACCAATCGACGCGAGCTTCTTTTATAGTTTTTGTCAAATTATGTGGGATTCAATGAGAACAAACCTTTCTCACAGCTAAATGATCATGTAATATTTATATATGCTGGTGGAACTAATGCCTAGGGTTGCCTCAATCTCACAGTATGTCACATGTGGATCTTGCAGTATTAAGTTTTGCACAGCATCAATGTTTTCTTGAATAACAATTGATTTTGGACTACTTCGCGAATTTCGTCAGTGAGCGAATGGCGGCCATGAGTAAAATCGTTTTACCAGCGTTTCACAGTGGCAAAGGATGGGGCTTCATCGCAAAATGTGGAAGTAAGTTGATCGATGCACCTTTGTCTTGATAATCCAAGTCGAAAATCGTAATAAATCATCGCACGAAAATTTTCACGAGTAATTTCCATTTTCCTGTTGTCACGCAATCTTCAAGTCAACGTAAACAACACAAATAAAGCTATTGACGAAACATTTGAAGTAAGTCATAGTCAACAATGTCAAACGTTTCTATACAAACAAAAAAAAAAAAAAATAGCGCCAAACTACAATCAGTGTTGCCAAGACTCAAAATATAAATAGTGGCCCTCGTACCAACTCCGGTATCAACATCAATCTCCATAGGGCAAAACATGGTAAGAAATAGTGAGAAACGGCTTTTTCATATTGATATAGTATTCAAAGAACATATTACATCTTCCTCTATTCAAAAAGAAGATGATAGGAATCTACAATTTCCGTCTTAAACACTGATCGTCATAAGTAATAATAATAATAATAATAATAATAATAATAATAATAATAATAATAATAATAATAATAATAATAATAATAATAATAATAATAATAATAATAATAATAATAGCGAAAATTGATTTTTAATAGGTATATGGATCCGGTATCGCAAGAATAGATTCTCTTTCCAACTTGATATTTATAGAAAAAACAGGAGCTGCAGAAATCGCTACAGTTCTCATTTTCAATTCTGGTCCCTTTATTAGAGCAAAAACGGTAATAAGTTGCGAGAAACTGTTTTTATATGGATTCAGAGTGACAAGAACATTTCCGACCTTATCTCACTATTGCAACCAGAAATAATGGATTTACCATTTAGGTTTCAAATTAGAATTCCCATTGTTCTGGAAGTCTACTAGTAGCTTCACAATGTGAAATGCAACTCATTTTTTGTTTCTTGCTTTTTGTGAAAGTTCAATAAACCTGAAACGGCTTTATGATTATTTGCTTTTAAAGTGACAAAACTTGCTACCTTAAATTGCATGGTTTGTTTTTGGAGTGTCTGAGTAAAATAAAAAAGTTTGCTCTACAGCTCAAGGACAATATTGATGCATTTCTCAAAATAATCATAAAAATAAATAAATAAAAAGCTGAAAGACAAAGAGAGATTTGCATTTATATGAATTACGTTGCAACTACAATCATTAACATTGAGCGTACACTTGACGATCTCCAGCCTTGCCACTTGACGAAACTGAAAGTACTGAAGATTTCCTATCACTTTTGGTTCCTACGAGCAGGGCAAATCTGTCTTCAACATTGGGGAGGACGGATAAGACCATTCTTATATTTTTTTTTAAGCGATGTTCAAAATATGTATTTATGAAGTTGAGAAGCAATGCTGTAGAGGATCAGAGGAGAAGAGTTGTCTTCAACATCGGGAGGCGGGCAGATTGAAGCTTATTCTTGGGGGAGACATCAATTTCATCTTACTTTCCTTTGTGGCAATCAGACACAAATCAACACATTCCTCCCCAAAATACACATTTCACATCGGATTATTGAGTGGAATAGTCCCCTCAGTTTCAAGTTTGGAGGGGACATGTCTCCTCATCCGCCTGGGATTTGTGCCAGTGGTTCCAACGTTAATTAAGAAGATATCACACTGTATAAAGCAAACTTCTTCATGTAGCGTACACAGGACACTGTTACTTGTTTCATTGGCGCTCTGGTCTACTAGTTGCCGACATCATCAAACGCATGTAGTACTGGTCTGGCTAGTATTTGGATAGGCGAGCATTGGTGTAAAGCAGACGGCTTGATAGTAGTGTGGTATTCAACCGTCGACTTGAGGATATTTGAGAAGCTTTCTAAATCAAAGAAGTGACGAAATCTGAAAGAAGTAACGAAACAAGCTACAACGGTGATGAGAATCGTGTTGTGCTGACTGCGCATCTTCCAACTTCTAATTACCACTGCGCGGTTTATGCCCTTGAGTACTTCAACCAAAGAGTTTAAATTAGTTTAGTTTAAATTTTATTTTGTAGACACTAGACAAGTTTAATTTCCAAATGTCCCGATATTTTGTCTTAACGTTATTCATTAACAGGGACGGCGCCAGGAACGCTTGATGGGGTGGGCGGAAAGAGGCGGACCTAGTTGCTGGGTGGGCGGACAACGAAAATGAGAACTGGGCAATGTAGACATTTTTTGACAATAATTAAATTTCAATTTTTATACTCTTTAGTTAGCTAAGGCTCAGACCGAAATAGGGGAGAAACAAGGATGTGGAAAACAGCTGTGTTGGCCTTATAGAAGGTGCCATTCCAGCATTCACCTGGTAAGACTGAAGAAATACAGGACTTAGGATGGGCTGCGGGAGTTCGTGGCAATATGCTCGACCTACCAAATTCCGCGTGGCACACACACTACCTCTACTTTTAGCTTTTTAAATAATAATAACGGTGTGTTCTGTGTAGTCGAAGAAGTTCAAGACTGCTTTAACTCCTCTCCCTCCAAGAATGCACATGAATGCATAGAAATAAAAGAAGGTTCAAACAACGCAGACTAACAGATAATACTCTACTTTTCGTTAATAACATAAAATACACAATAAGTAGGTAAAGTAAAACAAGGATAAAATAGACTGCTGCAAACATTTTTATCTTTGAAGTATTTATTACAAGATATTACTGTATTTATTATATAAATGAGTAACTTCAGAAGTAATGCTGTCGTCTTCGCTCTCTCCAACATCTAGTTCATTTTCACTTTCCTCGAAATCGAACACTTCAAATTGCGAATCCTGGTTGTCACATGTATTTGTATTTTTTGTCTTTTTCCCCATTGAAGAAGAAGGATTATCACTAACATCAACGGGTTGAAAATCGCGCTTCTTTGAACACGAGAAAGACACCGAGCCTGAGAAGAAATCGCTAAATTTTTTCGACATATTAGCTGAACAAGCACCGACCGCCAAGACTTCTGAACGCAACAGAGATCAACTCAACAATGCTATAATAAGGGTTTTTACAAATCTGTTTAATGCCACACGGGTAAGACATGTGGTACATTGCTGTAAACAATTGCAGGTTGGAACCCTCTTATAAGAAACTATCGCGCCAACACAAAGCAAGGGCGCCGATTTCTCTGTAAATTGGAGGGGGGGGGGATTCAGATGCAGAAGGCATGCATGAGGATTTTAAGACAAATTAAATTCAAATTATGCCAAATATTGTATATTCATAAATAAAATGCGGGAGCGCACATGGGCTTTGGGGGAGCCCGGGCCCCCTTGGGCCCCCAGGATCGGCGCCCTTGACACAAAGCACTACTCTCCTCCCTCTCTTTCTCAAAATGAGACAATAGATAATACTGGCCAGCACTGTCCATTATTTAGTTGGCTTTTTAGAAAGCACTTTTTTTTTTTTCAGTGCAGCACATACAAACACTGGCGTTTCAATAGCACGATTGTGCGTGTGTGTTAAACTTCAATTCATTAATCACGACTTTTGGCATCATTATATTACTACAAGTATCTGTCTTAAAATCATTGTCCATTGCAGAGTTAAACAGAGTCATAGAACCTATTACATTACAATCGAAAGTAATACCTATTGCTTGTGAAGTCACCTTCAGTGCCGGATTTGCGTATAAGCTAAACAAGCTATAGCTCTCTTGGGGGCCCCAAAAATTTTAAAGAAAAAGTGGCTGTAATGTCATTTCCAAATAATAAGAAAAAGCAAAGATAAAACGCACATACAACAACGGTGTTCTGTACTGTTATGTATTAAGCTCTCATGAAGCAAGTAATAGAGCCCTGTTTTCCAACCCGCCTGCAATGGGATTTCCGTTGCCCAGCCCCGCTTATAATGGAACCCTCGTTTCCCAGCTCCGCTTATAATGGGGATTTTGTTTCAGAGCCCCATTTGTAATCGGGACCCTGTTTTCCAGCCATTACACTTAGCTACTTTAATAAGACTTCACAGCACAAGTGACACAGTATCTTGTATGCGGATAGAACTCTAGTGCTACCCTTTCTTGTACTATTTGGAATTCGACAAGAAATTGAGTCTGGTAACAGTGGATGCTTAAGAAGAAGGCATGAAACGACAAGCTCGCGAAATAATAGTAAAATGTAAAGGGATTACAGCCCTAAGCGGCAATAATCTTTACATCGCGAAATTATAGCTATTTTATTTCGCTGTACGTAAGTATGAAAAGTAGTTTGCAAAAGTATTTTCATAACTTTCAGAACTTGGCACTGATTTTCATAGTGATCTATAGAGTTGAGTTGATTTTGAGTTTAACGTCCCTTTCAGCAGCGAGGCTACATGAGACGGGACCTACTGATTAACGTGGAATCCGAACCACATGAGCTCCCACCGGGAATCGAACCCGGGTCTCCCACGCCAAAGGTGCGTACGCTAACCGCTTAGCCACGGAGGAGCTCATATAGTGATCTATAGAGTGCAATAATGGATCACTAAAGGCAGGGGCGGATCCAGGGGGCGATCGCCCCCCAGAATTGAATATGTTTTTATTTTAAAAATAAAACCTATCCTAAGAATTTTCACCTTTGTATTATAAACGTAAAATAAAACCTATTGACCTCGAACGACTGCCCCCCCTAAACATTCAGAATGGATCCGCCCCTGACTAAAGGAAAGAATAGGAGCACGAATCGTAGTGATTTCATCCATTCGTTCTAGGTATATGAGTCGTTCGTTTGTATATATTAACAGTATTTTATGTATTGTTACGTTCAGAACTGCCCGAATTTACCTTGTGTAAGTTAGTATGCAACAGGCTGAATCCATTAGGTTATCGGCACTAGTTACTACCAGTGGCGTATTTACGATTTTGTTTCGGGAGGGGCTTTGCTAACTTTCGGGGGGGAAGGGGCTTTGCCTGGAAATGTGAAAATTCTGCAAGATATTTCATTTACTTTATATACTAAGTGATTTCGGGGGGGGGGAAGCTTAAGCCCGGAAACCACCCCCCTAAATACGCCACTGGTTACTACATAGCAAGGCAAGGTACCAACATCTTTTCACGTCGCAGTAAAAAGATGTTACCTACATTTGTAGGTCTTATAATAATTTTAGTGCAACAGTTAGGTTTTTTAACGATGTTTTTATGATTTTCAGCCAGAGACGTATCTAGCCAGGGGCCGGAGAGGTCTAAGATCCCAGTTTTTTGAGTGACAAAAATAATTGAAGCCATTACTTACATATTTTTGAAAGTTTAGAGTAAACTCACGATATATCTATCATAATCTGGGTTTTAGTTGCCCCTTCTCCAGTTTTAACCTTCTAAGTTCGCCTCTAGTTCCAGCGAATTTGTGTCGTATTACACCTTGTGTAATCTTCGAGGGTTGCATTCCATTTTGAGTTGCTCCAGTAACCTGACCTGGAAAAAGCTCACACGATTAGTTGAGCTTCAGGCAGTAATTACCAACCCTGGATGATATTTAGACTGTATTTACTTACACGGATCCCTGGAAAGTTTCAAACTTTACCCAACTGAATAGAAACAACTTGAAATGAGAAATGATGCGGTCTCCACATATTGTAGAAGCATGGCGTGGAGTGTGGATCATAGTTGGTGCAAAAAGATCGGCAAGGGACTTTATTGGTACCAAATTAAACTACCGCTAATTTTACAAATTTTACAGTTTTTCTGTAATGTATTCAAAACAGTAAGTTAAGTTAACGAAATATACACGAAAACGTATTTACTTAATAGATATGTATTAGGTCCATAAATTACCATATAGCATATATTCAAACAGAAAAGGCGAAATTTTGTCGCTGAAAAAGAATGCTAGAAATAAATTGGCCCCATTATCTTCAATAGCTTAGGGCCCCATCAAACCTAAATCCGGCACTGGTCACCTTTATTATTCTCCTTCTGTTGCAGGGGTGTCATTTCAGACTTCGCTTGAGGGGGCAAGAACACCAACAACATAAGACTTTCACAGTTTGCACTAGTATATTAGTAGACAATCTATAAAGTATATGTATTCCTCAAAATCTTCCGGGGGGCAATTGTCCCCTCCTGTCCCCCCTTAATGACACCCCTGTTCTGTTGGGGTGGGCGGATGGGTGGGCGAGGCCATCCATCGGGTGGGCGGTTGCCCACCCCCGCCCACCCTTAGCGCCGTCCCTGTTCATTAATAAAAACAATCAAAGAAAGAAATGCCCTTAATAAATAAAAAAAAAACACGTCCCACGGTTAGGCTAAAGAAGACGATGATGATGAGAAATGAATGAAATGGTGGAATGAAGAAAGTGGGAGAAATCGCGAGAACACCCACGAGCACGGTGTTTGCCCTCCACAAATTTCCCCACGGCACGAGCTGGGACCAAACCAGCGACCGCAAACACCAGAGGTAAACGCTGTACCACTGCATCCCTATAATAAATCAAGTGAAAGTCTTTATAGTTTTTATTTTCTATTTTATTTAATTATTTATTTACGGTTTGAACAATAACAGAAAATTAACTACAGCAATAAAGTTTGGTTTTAACAACAGTTAAGTTATGTACAAATGGTGTCAATGAGTTCAATGGATGCTATTTCGAACGACAATCAGTTTTCCACACCATCATGGGACGATTGCTGGAAAAATCAGATGTACGGATTTGCCTTGTGCCTCTTTTCCTTGCGTACTCAACAATTTGCAACTCCGTCTACAAGAGCGAGATAAAAAGTAACGGCAATTTCGTTTGCGCAAATCTCTAAGGTATCAACTTTAAATTTTATTTTTTAGTCACTGACATCGTCATTCCTGCGTTTTACAGGTCGCTCTTGTTTTGTAATAAAATAAACTAAAATAAAATGTAATCAGTTTTTATATAATCTCCTTAATACGGTAGAAGTTCACTGAATGGTTAATTGTACTATGATGTTCTTAAATTGGTAATTTCCATGCGTTTGTCACTATTCATAATACATTTATACTACTGCAGGACTGCCTTCAATAAAAACTATATATAACTTATGGCATTCTTTATTAAAGGCAAGCAGATTAGGCTACGTACAACATCTAAACTGAAACTTTTAAAAACCATTGGATACATTGCAGAGTGACACTGTTGCTCCCCTGTCCCACTGCGCTTGCTTAGAAATTGATGTATAGAGAGCAGCGCCCTATGCCAAATGCCGCACTGTTATCAGGTAGTACCTTTCTTTATCATGCACAGAAGAACATCTGTTACATTCCGTCAATGTAATTGCTTCCCATCTCTTATCACCTTCTGTAGCACATGTGAATGCATTATACACCGTCAGCACGTCAATCTGTCGATGGCTCACATAGACTGCGATATGGCACTCCTGATGATGGCGTCTGTTGTGTCGTAGTGTTTCCCATAAAGTGATTCCTTCATTTTGAAAAAAAAAAAAAAAAGTCGTTTCGAAGTCAATGAAAAGATAATTCTTCACTGAGCACGCGTGTCACTTAAATCTTGATCTATGCACATTGCTCATCTTTCCGAAACATATTGTTACGGGATTCCACTTTCTTCTTATATTTTACGGCACTACTGCTTTTCACTACGTAACACAGTCGTCACTCGCCACACTTCATGGCCTCATATTCCCTTATCACCTACGACTCTTGTAGTACTGAGACACAGCCCTCTGACATGAGAACAGTGTTGCCACCACTTTTAATCCACCCTATGTACAACATGTATCGAACTCAATGGAGCATATTCAATAAGTATTGTAACTTTGCCTATAGTGGAAGACTTTTCAGCCACGCTGTACGATGAAATGAGGTGATAAGTGCCACAAGAAATTTGACAAAGCATTGAATGATGTAATAATTAATCAATCGGTTAAATTATGCATGTCAAATAATGATTGAAAAACACTGACAACTTTGTCTCACACTACTTTCTAGAATGATCCTATGACCAATAGTGTTAAAGCATAAAAATGCATAGAATGTGCTGTTAAACCATTCACCCTTATCTTGAACTTATTTGGTTTCAAATTCCGTGTTATTTACAAGTAGTTTGTCACTGTTAGTAAATAACACAACAATAGACACAATTTGCTAATAACTGTATTTTTCTGCTTATAGAGTTCATAAATAAATAAATAACAATGTCTTCCAGCAAGATTTAAAAATGTCAATTATATGGTAATTGGCAGAGAACGACACACCTTTTGGTGCAACATAAGTTTATTTATTTATTTTTGGGGGGAACTACGTAGTAGAATTTAGTTTATCGACTGATATGCATATGGTTTGTCTTTAGACATAATTTTAATTAAAGAGAAATCAAAATATAAGTGTTGGGGGCACGGTGGCTCAGTGATAGAGCTCCTACCTCTGGTGCGTGGGGTCTCTGGTTCAATCCTCGGCCAAGTAAGTTTGTGGTGGACAACATCGTATCCGTGGGTTTTCACGGGAACTCCAATTTCCTCCCACATTAAATTCCACCAATTCTTCCCTCATCATTTACTTGCCTTAATCATTGTCTCCTTTAGCCTAAGGGGCATAACGTGGGACGTTAAACTGAAGAATTTCATTTGATTTTTATTTTAAAAAAATAAGTGTTTGATCATGTTATATAATAAGAGCTCTATTAGATTATATAATAATTTCAGGTTATGTTTCATTAACCACACAACGTGTTGAAAATTCAGTATGTCTTGCTAGTGTCAAATGAAGGTCTCAGTGAGGGTTTGTTTCATCTCGATAAGTGAGACAAGGTTCTCACACAGAATAATTTTTTAGAGCTCCTTCGTGGCTAAGCGGTTTGCATCGATTCCCGGAGGGAGCTCATGTGGTTCGGATTCCACGTTAATCAGTAGGTCCACGTCTCATATAGCCTCGCTGCTGAACGGGACGTTAAACTCAAAATCAACTGAGGATTTTTTTTTTTTTTTAGTTTTACGAAGAAATCTTTTTCTTAATTTTCTCGAAAACTACACACAAGGTTTCAGACCTACAAATATTTTTTTGTTCTTCAGCTCAATAAGCTCTACCAATTAGCGCCTTTTTGTTGTTGTTCAACGCTATTAATATTGTAGAGTAGGGTGGTTCAAAATTTTTTTTCTATTTCCGGAACGCTATATTGCGCAAAAGTTCCGTTGGAATAGACAAGAAAAACCCCAAAAGGAAAATTTTTATTTACATATCTTCCGGTCCCGCATCGCCGTTGAAATTTGAAAAATCCGGTAAAAACAATAAATTTCCTTTTTTTAAAACGAGTAAAGAATATAGAAGGAGAACCCTATATGGTCTAAGATTTTCTTCAAGTATGTAAAAACAACGTTAAAATAAATAAACTATGTTTATCTAGTATCTCTGGTCGCGCATCGCTGTCAAAAATTTGTAAAATTTGCGAATTTAACAAAATTTGAGAGTTTTTTATATTTTCTTAAAACAAGTAAGGTAACGACGCTACTCACCACGAGGGGATGGCTGCACTTGAAGTTCCACTACCCAACCAGCCATCCAATGATTAGAGTATATTATTTACTATTGTATTAACAAGTTTATAATTTTACATAATTCGTTCCCTACAAATTTCCATTTTCTCCTTTATTCTTTTCCATTACTAATGATTTCAAACTCTGATTTGTACGGGGGCAACGGGGGCACAGTGGTAGAGCATTAACTTCTTGTGCATGGGGTTCTTGGTTCGATCCTAGCTCACACCAAGTGGCTTTTTGGTGGACAAACACCGTTTGTGGAGGTTTTATCGGGATTCTCCCGTTTCCTCCCACTTTCTTCAGTCCACCATTTCATTGATTTTTCATCGTCACCGTCTACTTTAGCCTAGCCAGCATAACCTTGGGACGTAAAACTTAAAGATTTCATTTTTCATTTTTTTCTGATTTATGCGAAAATGTAGGTATGGATGATCTTAACAATAGTGTAGCTCTGATAAAGCCGTCTCTAGCACTATGTCCACACACTCTACCAGTTATTGAATTTGAACCTATGAAGTGTGTGGTTCCTGATGTAGACAGGCAGATCCCCAGCAAAGACCAACTGTATTTACTGGACATATCAAAAGTCATGCAGTTAGGGCACTGCTCTGAAGACTTTACAGTTCGTGACTCTGGTCCTTTGTAACATTCAAGATGGCTCCCTACAGCTAATAGATTTCTGCGGCTATACATTAGTGTGGAAAGTCCTTCAGATAATGAGGAAATTGTCACCTTTATCTTAAAGTTATATATGCGTATGTGGTTTGTCATTAAGTTGAGCAACAATTTGACCAAAAGTCCACAACATGTTTACGAGACCATTCAGAAAACACAGTATTTTGCCAGAAGAGCTGAAATAAGTTGTAGACCCTGTTATAGAACGGAATGCTTACTTTGCTCAACCCGAAAATTTGCTTTGGTAATGGTCATTGATGACAGACACCACATTCGAGAGCTTAGGTAAAGACAACTTTTGAATGCAAGGAAAGCAGCTTTTGAAAGTGATCCTATTAGACATTTTTGCCACGCATGAACTTTGTAGCTAAAGATTACAGCGAAACAATACAATGGGATACTTGTAATCATACTTCTCCTCCTTTGTTAAGATCACTGACTAATGACGAAATAAGGTAGTTTATAAGCAGACACTAAGCTAGTTATTAATTCAAGAAGTTCCCATGTCATACTCATGCTGTCGAAAGATGCGTTAAGCTTGTGACGGAAGCTTTCGGTAGAGTGTGTGGACACAGTGCTAGAGACGGCTTTATCAGAGCTGCCAGGTTATCAAAAATAAGTATCGCTGTTCAGAGATCTCTGGAAACCTAACCACTCGACAAAATGAAATCAAAATTGGTAGGAGTATATTTGGGAACATGCAGAAGCGATTGGTGTAGAAAACAAAATTAGTTCCAATTTTCGCCACCAGAGGTAATTATGGCGCTGTACAACACCAGGTAGGCGCAGCGTGAAAGAAAAACGACACTGGTGATGCTAAATGATAAGGAAATCTCTAATAACCTCTCCAGGTGCTTACTCACCCCTGAATGTGTTTCAGTGATACGGGTTTGAGCACCACTGCGTGCCAGAAGTGATTTGATGGTAATTCGGTGTTTGTTTCTTTTTTCTTCCCACATTCTTTGCCTTGTGATCTAGGGGCCCCGGGTTCATTTCTGGTGAAGACACACGTGAGTCGGATCCCATGTTAACCTGTAGGTCTCGTCCTTAGAACGTCATCATCATCTCATACGGTACTAGTCACCATGGGTTTTTCTTGTCCAGGAACCTTCAAGTCAAAGACCTGCCTTTGGGCAGAACCCCACATCACCATCATCGCCCGTAACACATCACTACACCACAGGATTATTAATAAGAGTACAAATCAATGCCATGCGTCGGACGGAGGCATAATTACGACCTTTCTTTCATTGAATATCAATAATATCATTTGTTTTCCATACCACACTTACCGTACTTAGCACTGAACAAAAACACAATAACCTCTGGAGGCGAGATTTGGCACTAATCTTTTCCTGAAATTTTGAAGGGAGCTTGCATTTTATGAGGACAGGAAAGACTAACATATAACTTCGTTTTTGCAAGATATCCAAGAATTTTAAAGGGATGATTCAGCTCAAAAACCCCCTCCTCCCGTAAATCCACCATTGACCCCGGGGTATTAATAGCATTGGTAATCAATGCCAAGAGACCCACAGGAGAAGTAAATACAGCCTTTCTTATCATTTAGCATCACTAGTGTCATTTTTCTTCCACGCTGCACTTACTTGGTGTTGTACAGCTCCACAATTACCTCTGGTGACGAAAAGTGGAACTAATTTTATTTTCCACACCAATAGCTTCTGCATGTTTCCAAATATATTCCTACCAAGTTTGGTTGCATTCTGTCAAGTGGTTACATCTCTAGAATTCTCTGAACAGCGATACTTATTTTATAATAGCCTGGTACATTATTGTCAAGATCATCCATGCCTACATTTTCGCATAAAAATGAAATTTTTAAGTTTTACGTCCCACAGTTATGCCGGCTAGGCTAAAGGAGACGGTGATGATGAGAAATAAATGAAATGGTGGAAGTAGGAGGAAATGGGAGAATCCTGAGAAAACCCACACACGGTGTTTGTCCACTACCAAACTTACTTGTCGCGAGTTCCGATCGAACCAAGAACCCCATGCACAAGAAGTTAATACTCTACAACTGTGCCACCGCTGCCCCCCTATAAATCAGAGCTTGAAATCATTAGTAATGGAAATGAATAAAGGGGAAAATGGAAATTTGTAGGGAACGAATTATGTGAAATTATAAATTTGTAAATACAATAGTAAATAATACACCTTAATCATTGAATGACTGGTTGGGTAATGAAACTCCAAGTGTAGTCATCCTCTCGTGGTAAGTAGCGTCCTTACCTTGTTTTAAGAAAATTTTTAAAAAAATGTTAGACTCAAATTTTGCAAAGTTCGCACATTTTTGACAGCGATGCGTTACCACAAGATACTAGATAAATAGAGTTTATTTATTTTAACGTTGTTTTTACATACTATAAGAAACCTTTATGCTATATAGGGTCATCATCCTATATTCTTCTGTCCTTTTAGAAAGGTATTGAAACTTTATTGTTCTTACAGAATTTTTTCAAATTTCAACGGCGATGCGGGACCGGAAGATATATAAATAAAAGTTTTTCTTTTTGTTTTTTTCTTGTCTATACCAACGGCAATTTTTGCGCACTATAAAAAATGATTTTTTTTCGAACCATCCTATTGTAGAACTTTAGAGTTTATTGTATGCAACCTTAACAACCAAAGTACTCTGCGTGTTGCATAAATACTCAGGCGTAGATACAAGTTTTGCAGTTGCGTTGCCTGTTTTATATACTGCTTTGTCAGATGGACAACTACAACTGCAGCACTATAAGCAGTGACAACGCTAAAGGGGTGGGTGCGTTCCCTGGTTGTAAAGCCCAACCCCGACTGTCTCTAGACGTTTTGTATTTAACGTAAGTTAAATATTTAATAACATAAAACAATTTTTTGGTACACAAAATACCCCCTAAGAAATTAAAATTGGAGTCATCACTCACTGTAATAGTGTTGTAAATAGAAAAAAAACGGTTCGTATTTTTTCAGAAATGTACGTTTTTTTTAGAAAAAAAACATTGCCTCTCTTTTTTTCTAAATTTCGTTTTTTTTTCAAATAGTCATTTGTAATGCATCTTACGTCTATTTAAGTATGAAATATTTTTATGTAGGTGTAATCACCGTAAAATGCAACATAAATTAAACGCTAGATACTGATACGCTACAAATATTTTACAATTTACATGAATACCATACCTATTAACAATTCGGGTTTCAGCAGTTTTCATCAATATCAACTAAGAAATAAAAGTAGAAATGAAATTGTGTTTTTTCGTGAATGCAGGCCTTTAATAAGTACGAAAATAATGTCACGAACAGTATAAAATTCCAATAACTTCTCTAAAGGTAAAAACTAATACTAATTTGCCTAATAGTATTTTTCTAAATGCCATATGTAAATAATTTGTCGACTAGATATATATGATATGCAGAGCCGGCTCTACCATATATGCAGTGGCGTATTTACGATTTTGTTTCGAGAGGGGCTTTGCTAACTTTCGGGGGGATTTGCCTGAAAATGTGAAAATTCTGCAAGATATTTCATATACTTTACTATAGTAAGATTTCGGGCGGGCTTAAGCCCGGAAGCCCCCTAAATACGCCACTGTATATATGCAACACGTGCATTTGCGTGGAACGGCAAGCTTGGATGGTCCGGCAAAATCTGTCATAAGTATATTATTTAAATTAAATATTTCTTGTTGAAAACAGACTTCATGATGATGGTAGTTACATTTACTAAGCTGACCTTCTATTTGAATACAACATTCATAAATTATGTTTAGGTTGCATTAGTTTAAGGCCACATGGACAATGCTAAAGCAAATGGTCGAATAAATCCGAGCACAAATTGCTTGATTGTTGTCAAATGCAAGAATTCAATTCTCGAATAGTAGTGAATATCTGTTCCATTTAGTAAGATATCACAGTTTTGATATGAAGGTAGTCTTGTTTTTGTCAGAAGCAAGTTCCTTATCATTGAAGATAGAAACAAGTTTTTTTTTTTAAAAAAAAAAATGTTAGAAGATGTAGAAGATAAATCAAGAAATAAAGATAAAAGAGCTAGTTGCACTGGAATTGCAAACTGATACATTGAGATTGAAGCTCGATAGTGAATTCTATAAAAAGGATTACCATCTTTCCTCTGCAGGTGTGTTTGTTTTATCTTTCACTATCATAATAGATTAACATTTAAAGAAAAAAAACAGACACAACGGAATTGCATTTTTAGTAAGTATTTAAGCCTTTCTGAGTGCGACTGCACTTACCCTCACCTTTGTTGTTCATGCTGGAGTAGCATACTTAAAATCATGACTTCTAAGATTTGTTCTTTCTGGAGAAAGGGGGAGGCGGCAAATTATGCCATTGCACGAGGTGACAAATTGACTAGGACCTGAATATAGGATGACTCAATTTGAAGTAATGCAGGGTGTTTCAAAATGAATATTAGGGCTTTGAAACTTTGTAGTATCTATTACAATTATAAATATTATATCAAATGAAAGAGCAACTGAAACAGTTTTGTACGCACGCATGTACATGCATTGTTTCTTCTGTCTGCCGTTAGAAAGAGCAAATAGCAAAGATGGAGACTAGAGAGCAGAAAGCTTTTTGTGTTTTAATAAAGACTGAACCTGTACAGTGCAACCGTCTGTGTGAAGAATATTAAGGAGACCATAGGCGCCGACTTGAAGAAAATATTGGGGGGTCCAAGCAATGAATAAATATATCATCATACTATTCAACCGTTTTCAATTAACTGCTTGATGAAGGCCCCCTCCCCCCAAATCTTGATCCGCTACTCCGCTGCAAAATTCACACTGCATTGATCTTCACTTGTCAGGTCAGTGTTGCCAGAGTGTTGGTTGAAGCTTCAGTGCTCTATTCAACACCAGTCTGAAAACCGCCTTTTCTATCGAATAAGAAGGCTGTAGGGTTGGCCACGAGCGACTTCGAGCGAGTTTTCTTTGAAACTCGACTCGGCTCGAAAAATTTCTCCAACTCGACTCGAATTCAGGTCGAGTTTCGAGTCGAGTCGAGCCAGAATGAGCCAAATGAAGCTAAATTTTATGTAGTTTCAAGTACTCTCTTCAACTGTCCTACATAGACAGTGTAATTATTATCAATAATACTACTGTTACTACAACTTCTTCTTCTTCTTCTTCTTCTTCTTCTTATTATTATTATTATTATTATTATTATTATTATTATTATTATTATTATTATTATTATTATTATTATTATTATTATTATTATTATTATAACAACAACACCGTGTATAAACATGAAAGATAGGTGGTTTCTATCTGAATACTAAAAACTAATTGACTGCCGAATTCGGTAGTCGTGAAGTCTAGGAGGCATGGCCATCGTTCACGAGATTCTGGATTTGAGTTCCGGAGAAGCAAGGATTTGGTTAAGACCAAATATTGCTAAAAGTTATAGGGCGCTGACCAAACATGTTCAAAACTGCTCGGCTTGGGCTTAGGGTTGTCGGCCTGGGTGAGCCGATCTAAGCCGATGACCGAAACCGAGACGAACAGAGCTGATAGCTCAGTTGGGGCGAATCGATGGCTCACTCCTACCATGCCGGCTCGAGCATTTCGCTCCGTTGAACTGAGCCGAGCAAGTTTACATCACTACCCGGATTGAGCTTCTGTTTGGGCTAAAAAATTCGACCGTGCAGGTCTCAGCCTTAATGGTAAGAACTAAAGTACATACTTAAATTGGTGCTAACGACATTTGAGGCCTCGCTATAAAATCCTTTGTCGTCTCGTTATCGAGACGAAACGAGATACAAGCAGGTGTCCCCTCTCGTGAACAATACTACAAGGATTCCACTTTATCGCTTACATTTCTCATGGCTTTCGCTTTCCAGTCTAATCATGCCATGATTTTAAAACGAGTTAAAACGAGCTGAACGAGCGAGCCATTTATCACACTCGACTCAACTTGAAACTCGACCTAAAAAAAAAACAGCGACTCGGTTCGGAACTCGACTCAAGAAAATTACGTTTGACTAGACTCGGAACTCGATTCTAAATATGGGGTGGCCTAAAGTGTCCTGCCCCCCAAAGTCGGCGCCTATGAAGGAGACGCTACGTCTTTATTGTTTGCAGTTGCTACAGGTCTAAAACCTACAGACTACGGTTTACGTGCCAATTTCGCAAATGAAATATTCCTGCATAACAATGAAGATTTTCTGGATCGTGTCGTCTTCAGTGATAAATCGACTTTTCACCTAAGAGCTAATGTGAACACTCATAATGTTTGCATCTGACCGTCAGCAAATCCTCAGGAGATGGTACAATTGAAACGAAACTCCCCTAAATTGAATGTGTTTTGTGCCATATGGCGGAAAGTTTATGGGACTTTCTCGCTTATCGACTAGATGTGTGCCGTGTGATGAATGAATCTCACATTGAACACTTGTAGCAAAGACTGTGAGTGCTCTTTTACTTCATGCATTGCTTATAATTGTACGTAAAATGTAATAAGTACTACGAAGACTTAAAACCCCAAAATTTATTTTGAAACACTCTACATTTCTCACCAACAGTGTTGGAACTAAGATGTAAAAAGGAGAGAAAATTTTCCTTATAAAGTTATTGTTTACAACGATATTATTATTAGTCGAGACTATAACTACAACAACAACACGAGTTAGTAGTCAAAAAAAGATGTAATCAACTGTATACTCGGTGGCCCAGGTGGCCAAAGTGGAACGCACAGGTGTGTCACTTGTTTAATCCGCTTCAGTGTGGACACTAATTAAGATATCGGGATATTATTCTTGCAAAATGTGGTTGGACTATAGTTTATCATATTAATTTCTTTTTCTTCTGGTGTCGAATTTCCTTCTCAAATTTCACCCCAGTCAAAAATTTGAGAATTTTCTAATTTCGAATTTCCTTTATTTTTTTCCCTGTAGCTTCCTTCGTTGTAGAAAGACATCCTTAAGACTTGCCAGGTAGATACCTCGGATGGATACCTAACTGTTGACATCAATTGGACGGGCCTGTGCGCAGTGTTGCCAATTAGGGAAATTAAAATTCTCCTATATTTGGGCAAAAAATTAGAATTTTTTGTTTATAAATCCGTGCCTATACGTCCGAGTGCAAGTCAGCTTACGCCAATCGAACATTTGTCCTTACTTAACAAATGAAAGTACAGATCGTTACAATGGGGTAATTAGGGGGCGCACGTAAAATTCGTATTTAGGTTCTAGCCCTTGATTTTTCTAGTTTTCCCTTACTTTTCTGTTTACCGTAATATATTTTTGGTAATTAAAAGCTTTGTTCCCCAAAATATCGCCATAATACTTGTAGGATATATTAGTGGTGTACCAATGTTTAATTTAACATAGTTTGCGTCTGTTTGGTAGCAGTGTTGCCAGGTACAGAATATTTTAATTCCAGATTTTAGGGGGAAATTTTGGAAAAATTATATGTTTTGTCTCTATTATTTCCCTCTTGTTGGCTATATCGGAACAAACGTACCAGTATCTGGAAGTCTCGTCTTTGCTCTACATAACGCACTATAGAAAGTTTCAATAGGATAATTAGGGGAAATACAGTTGAGGTTTACAGTGGACCTTGTTCTCTAATTGGAAAGATAACTGTGATTTTTTTAAAGGTAGAATGAGATATTTTTTATTGACATGCTTACTTTATCGTCACAATACTTGTAGGATATATTAGAGGGATACCAAAGCTTATTTTAAGATAGTTTGTGTGTGTCTGATAGTAGTGTTGCTAGCTACAAAAAATTTTAATTCCAGATTTTAGGGGCAAATTTTGGGAAAAATTCCATTTTTATTTCTATTAGTTCCTTCTTGTTGGCTACATTCAAACAAATGTACCAGTGTCTAACAGCCTCATCCTTGGTTTACACAGCGCACCATAAAAAGTCTTACTAGAATAATTAGGGGAAGTACAGTTGAGGTTTATAATAAACCATGTTCTGGAAATGGTAAGAAAATGGTGAATTTCTGAGGTAGAATGAGATTTTTTTTTTAATTTCATGCTTACTTTGTTATATATCGCCATGATACTTGTAGGATATATTCTTGGAGCACTACGGTTTATTTTCAGATAGTTTTCGTCTGTCTGATGGCAGCGTTTTCAGCCAAAACAATTAATTCTCGCTATTAGGTGAAAAATTCGAAAAATTTCCCTTTTCCCCTCTATTATTACCCTCTTACTGGCTATATTGAAACAAACGTACCACTACCTGAAAGCTTCCTCTTTGTCCTACAGAACGCACCATAAAAAGTTTCAATAGGATAATTAGGGAAGTTGTACCCCGGCATATTTGATTTTTGCTTGTGAGGCGTAAAAAGTGTCAAAATTTCATGTGTATGACAGATTTTTTTCTTTCCCTCTTTGAATGGAAGCCAGCGACTTCAGGATTTCACTGTATCTTGTCAACACACCAAAGATTTGTTTAGGTGACTTGAACCCATATAGCAGCAGTGGTGCTAGATACAAAAAATTTGAAATTCGGTTAGGGAATTTTTTGTAAATTTTCACCCCTACATTTCCCTCAATAATTTCCCACCCGTTGGATAGTATGCAATACAACTTACACCAAAGAATAGCCACATCCATTTGCTTAAAAACGAGGCCTTAACCATATCAATCGAATGAATAGTTTTTGAGCAATAAGTCACTAATTGGAAATGTAGGTAAACGCCAAAAATGACCTGGGGTCGAAAGGAATAATCACACAATTTTGCTCGTATAGGTTCAAAGAAACAAACGATTTGTAAGTTACGAGGGCTTCGACTCAAGTTCTGTTGATTATTTCTATAATATGCAACATAAATCAATAAATAATAGTTGCCAGAAAAAAACAGACTTTTGAAAAAAAAACATGAAAAAGAACGATGTTTTTTATTGAAAAAAAACTTCACAGAAAAAATACCGTTTTTTTTACAACACTACACTGTAAGTATTCATTGTTTAGAATTTATCAGTCTTGTGATAATTCTTTAATAAGCAAGAATGCATATATGTAATGTTTTAGCTCTGACTGTGCTTCAGCATTAGGAGTGATTCTGAAACAAGGAACAATGAGGGAAACTCAAACGCAGTGGTGTTAGGAAGGGAGCGTACTCGGTTCCAAAACCGAACCCTCCAATTTATTAGGTATTTTAAACGTTCTTGAAATTAAAATGCAAAGGCTGGATAAAAAGTAATTGCAACATTGTTATAATCCGTATCTGGCTTTATGCACAGAAGAACACCTGCTACATCCCTTTAGAGTGATTGCCTTCCATCTCTATCACCTTCTGCCACACGTATGAAAGGCGTCGTACATCTTCAGTATGTCAATTTTTGTTGATGTCCCGCGGGAACCGCCATAGGGCACGGATGAGCTTCTCTTGTATCATAGTGCTTCCTGCGAAGTAGTTCCTTCATTTTGGCGAAGAGGTCATCATGACGAAGTTCCTGAAAACATTGCTGTGCATTCCGACCCTGTGCCACTTCAATCTTAATTCACCCAAGTTATTCTTCTTTCCGAAACACATTGTTATGGGGTTTCCAATTTCCTCCTCTATTTTACGGCACTGATGCTTTTGACTGAATAGCGCACAGTTTTACCACTCGCCACACTTCATTGTCTAACATTCCCTTGTCAGCTACGGAACTCCTGTACTGCTGAGACACCTCTTTGACGTGAGAACAGAATCGCCACTATTTTTATTCAACCTACATGTAGAAGAGAGGAAAGGGTTATAGAATATCAGTTTGTGTAGCACAAATAACTTGTTAAAGTATTATTCATGCAAAACAGCTACGTAGTTCTTGCACAGCTTACAAGAAATGTAATGGTGTATAATGTTGCATATAATAACAGGAGTTTTAAAAATTCTTAGAAAATAAATAATTACAGTAATTAAAAAATGAAGAAAGATAAAAGATATGAAGTAGTAGGGGAATATGGCAAAGTTGTTCCTATCATTATGTTTTCTAATTATCTTACTATTTTCAGTTTCTACTAAACTAGTTTTCACTCTAATGCAAATCACAATTATTAGTAAAAATCACAAACATAAATATCTATCTCACAACCAGAACATTCTTTAGAAGATCAAAGATGGCACTCGCTTTTGATCTTGAGCATCTTTGGAAACTTTCTGTCACTTCGCTTGTTTCAAATGTTTGAGAAAATTGTAGTATGGGACTTTCTTCTCATGGAAACCTTGCAGTTTTACAGAACCAGAGGGAAGGAGTTATGAAGAATATCTGCGACGCGAAGTGAACTAGTCCATAACTCCCTTCCATAGTATTTTGTTTTAAATGTGCCAAACACAACAAGAACACGACCAATCATTCCATTACTTTTAAGCTTAATACACGCCTTTGAAATTGAATTAAAGTTGCTGATTCATCGTAAAATTTATTCCTTAAACTTACATAATGAGAATATTACAGGTAAAACTTCCTGGCAATCCACTATTCAACTTGTCTCACTACAGTATCTTCACAGCTCTAATGAAAAATCTCCGTGTTATAATGGGATGCTGTATTCTTAGAAATAATTTTGATGATCATCGTTAAAATATACACAAATAGAGCAGATACGTTTTTATTCCTTAATCCCTATTCCACAATTGATCCTTTCCTATAAATAAAAAAGGGTCACAGTAGCTCAGTGGTATAGCACTCACCTCTCGTGAGACGTTCCCTGGTTTGATTCAAGACCATGTGAGTATATGTGGTGTATAATATTGTACCCGTTTGTGTTTTGTGGGGCTCTTCCGTTCTCTCCCACAAACTGATTCCAAGAATTCTTTCATAATCAATCACTTTCATTAGTCATCTGTCTCCTTTAGCCTAAAGGATATAATTGTGAGACGTTAAATTAAAGATTTTATTTTGTTATATAAATAAAAATAAATTTTAAATATTGTTCAAGTAAACAGTTCTTCTCAAATATCTCTTTAATCCAAATTCGGAGCTATGGAATACTCTTCGGTTTGATATGGTATACCCCTTTATACCGCTATTTGAAATTCATATACTATAGCATCAAAAGCAGGGGCGTCGTTAAGGGGAGTAAGGGGGAGCCTTCCCCCCAAGTTACCAATTTCTTAACAAGTTGGCAAACTAAAAATACCTAGTTGGCAATTTGAAGAATGCTGTTTTGTTCAATTGACTTACTTGGTTTAACAGTTTCTTCAGTTGCTGTAAATTATTATCAGTTCTTTTATAGACTTGGCATAAATTTTGTGTAGTTTCCAAATTTTGAAATAAATTGATATATTCGTTTAAAGCTTATTTACTTGTTGCAAGTGATCACTTCACTTTTGTTCATTTGATATTCCTAAACATTTTGAAGAGTCTTTAATGAAAAATCGGGAAATTGTACCACTGACAAAAGCAGAATAGAGGTGGCGTGCAAAATTAAAACGAGGACAGACAGAAGAGGCGTTTCGGTGGCAGGTATAGCATTGAAAACAAAAGCATTTGATACAAGAGTATATACAAGTAGTGATGCCAATTTAGCCTATTTTTGGCTAAATCTAGCTTATTTGGAGAGGCATTTAGCCATACAAATATACGAAATGCTTATAGCCTTAAATATAGCTTATTTTATG
Source organism: Thermobia domestica (assembly GCF_964235325.1). Classification (NCBI taxonomy): domain Eukaryota; kingdom Metazoa; phylum Arthropoda; class Insecta; order Zygentoma; family Lepismatidae; genus Thermobia; species Thermobia domestica. The sequence goes on from NC_137468.1 coordinate 75,199,988, forward strand.
AAACTTTTTTGTCATTTTTGTTTTTTTTATTAGTCGTTTAGTTAATTCTAAAAATACTTTTTCTTTGAAAAGAAAGTGTAATTCTTAATAATTAGCCTATTTGTCATTATATATTATCGTATTAATGGATTTCTTTAGACAGAGGGTGTTTTATTATGCAAAAAACACTTGTTTTTCAATTTTTTCTCTCTCCCCATCCACAGATTTATAACTACTTTACAATACTTATGGCTTAGAAAGAATTTTAACGTCATTCCCGTAACGGCCCCGTTTGCTACTTTTTAATTATTTTAATTTTCGCATTTCATTGCAAGAATGAAAGTTTTCTAATACAAATTTAGTAAACTGTTCGGTTCTTTAAGCCACAGAGACTATTTTTTAAATTAAAGGAAACAAATAGGGTATCTAATTAGCTTGAAAACTATCAATGCAATCATGATGATTCATGTGGGTGTAAGGATAAATAAGTGTTTGTATGGAATATGACCTGCCGAAAGAAAGTACTACTGAAAATTGGGACAGTGGAAGTCTACACAAACACAACCAATCCACAATACAACGATGGTGCATCCAGTTCCAGCTCGTCTGCTAGCTGCGACGTCATCGATGGTGATTTACCGTATTTCAATTCAACTGATAATATGGCTGTTGACTTTCACAAATCCGATGAGTTGTTGATGGATTTTATTGTAATTTAGTCATGTACCGGTATATTGCTTGTTAGTTTTCAGCGAATAAAATTCAAAATTTTAAATTTACTAAAACTCACTTTTAATCCTAGACACAAAAAAGGGATTTAAAATCTACAATGTAGGTTATAGGTTAGCAGTTCAAAATCTAGCCATTTTTTGCGTAAAAAAGCTTTTTTCTGAAGGCCATCTAGCCTATTTTCTTCAGAGGTTGTTGGCAACATGTATACAAGACAACAGGCAGATTGTAGATAATTGATAATAAAACAAGAACAAACCAGCGACTAGTTAGTATAAAATTTTTACTATATATAGTATGTAAATTCGACAAATTTAATTTTTTAAATAGTAAAATGTCAAAGGGGATGTAGATTTTGATGCCAGAGCAGGGGTAAAAGTGGATCTGAAATGGTGTGGGGGGGGGCGGTAGATTGCGGCATTACGCCACGCCGTTCCCCCTGCATATCTGTTCCCATTGTAATTTTTTAGGAACTGGGGGAACACCGTATTTATACTTTTGTGGTGGGGACGGAGTCCCCCCGTGTTTCCTCTCACTTTTAGTCCTGTGCTAGATTGAATATATTGTGTAACCGTGTCTGCTTTGTGTGTAATAGACCATTTGCTTTGAAACAAAAGGTGTTCACATTAATACAGAGGACAACAATAGCTTATTTCAGTTCTGTTTTGCAGCAAGGCTTTCTATGTGCAGGGCTTTTCAAGTAGGGAGAACTGAACAAAAATGTGTTTTGGGAATAGTATCACAGTAGGTTTCTGGGGGTGTTGTACAGTGGGGAGAAATCTACAATGGATGAGTCAAGTCATTTTGTCGCTTCCACTGTGAAGCTAAGTGCAAGTAGTCGTGCAAGATTCCAAAAGACACATTTTTGGGTTCCAAACAATACTCTGCTGAGTGAAAGCATAGACCGGTGTGCGTTTCTCTTCATTTTCATAAAAATGTGTTGCCTTTCCTATCTTATTTTTAATCCCGTAGTTGCTACTTTCGGAAAGTTAAACAAAAATTGCAATTCTTCCTTTATTTATTTTATTCACAAGCCAAAACATTATGTAACCATTGTATGTTACTTATATAGCTCACGGGGCCGCAACTATGGGGGAGCAAGAGAGGCACGTGTCTCGGATGCTTGGTTGAAGGAGCGCCTAAGAAGGAGATTGTATGTTAGTATTTTTCCTGCCAGTATTTAATACTTTTAATTAGAGTGCGAAATTATGAAATCGAAGTGAGACGAGACTGCAGAACTGAAGAGTAAAATAAAATAAAATAAAATAAATAATAAATAAAAATAAAAAAAAGCTCTGCGCACTTTTACACTTCAAAGTTTCGATATAGAAAGTTCACGTATTTGGGCATCCATAAGTAGGAAACTATACAAAATTAGGTATTACGAGTATAGCACTGACGACTAGTTCACCTGATAATTAAATATGAAATACACGTTGATTACATATGAATTACTGTAATTATTTCTGACATTATTTCACTCTATTATCCCCCAGCAAGGTTTGAGTGGGGGGAATTCTCCCATTCTCCAAGGATTTGTAACTGCTACTTACAAATTAGAGTTACTTATAAGAGCTCCAACTCTGGATGCGTTTTATTTTATATTCAAAATTAAAAAAAAAAAATCTCTTCTTGAGAGGCGATCGCCCCTCCCTGGATCTGCCCCTGTCTTTGGACAAGCCACACCAAGAAGTGGTTCAGGCAAAGGTCAATTAATGGCATTGGTATGTTGTTCCGTCAAAATCTCAATTTTGACCAGGGTATAGGTTAGTTTGGTCTCTCACTGAACCCCTCAATTGAATGTTGTATGTGTTAAATTAGATATTCTTATATCACAAGCAGTAAATATACCTTATTCTACGTTTTTTCAAGCATTTCTACAACTTATTGTAGCTTTAAAGGTTCTCGTGAAGATTGGCTGGTGGGGATTACCTAACCTAGCCATGAGCTGTCAAATTAACAGTTGTGCATCGTGACTGATGATAATGATCCTGAATTGAGGTGTGAAATTGGACTCGAAAGCGGAACAAGGGCTGTTCGTATTCTTATCTCAGATGGGGCATGGAATGGGATGAATATGAAAATAAGGTTGCTGTAATAGTTTTCCATAGGGTTGGTAAAAGTGAGACTAAGATTTTCGAAACTCTTGACAATTTTTTTTCAAGATTTGGCAATTTTTTTTTAAAATAAAGACTTGGCAATTTCGAGTTTCATCCCCCCAATCTTATAATGATCGCTACGCCACTGATCAAAAGTATACCCCTTTGATTCCATCATGTAGTCTCACATTAGGGGACATTGTAGTTTAGTGGTTAGAGCGCTGGATTTACGCCCGTGAGGTCCTGGCTTCGATTCCCGACCGATGCTTCCCAATTTTCGGCATCCACCTAGTGTGAGGCAAAATTGGGGAGTCACGTAAATAAAGAACGTGACGGCTACTGGGTCTAGAAGGCTCCTAATATACCTGTTAAGAACAGAGTGAAGCAGTGCTCTGATCACATGTTTGTCGATAACAGATGGCGTTGAAGAATCTCGGGACCACAAAGGGCTGTCACGTCAAGTGGTTTGGTACACGTGGTTTCAGGAACGCCATCGACACCTATCTTACAATAAACATGCGAATTAAACAATTAACTAACAGAAGAAGGTCTGATGACTCACACTTTTTATTTGATTCCGTGAATGCTTGTGAGTACAATAATCTCATGAAGTGCTTGACTCTTGGTGCATCATGTCAAGAGCGGAGGCCGGTGGTGAAGGTGAATGATATAGAACACGCTTACGTTGTAAGCACTAGGTTCAAGGGTGGTTAAAGGTGACAGTGATGGAATGATTCACTAACTTTGTGATTGTGATCTGGGCAGATGCGGAGCCAAGTATGATCCGCAGACGACGAAGCATCATATACACAAAAAGGATGAAGGTGCTAATGAAATTCTAATAAATAAATTCGCCATTCTCTTTTCTTACTATACCTATAATTTTCTTTCTCTCTTGTATGCGTTTGTGCGCGTGTCAAAGAATCGCACTGAAAGATAACTACAAGATGTATTACAGTATAAGCGCTGAGTATCACAGAACAGAAAAGCAGCATGTTTTTCTTACAAGGAATCATCAAAATTTAATTGAACGAGCCTGCGAAGCGTGATGTGAAGAATATGAGAAACATGAAATGAAATCTCAGTTTTATGTCCTACGTGTAGACTAAAGGAGGCGGTGCTGGTGAGTGTAAATGAAATAGTGGAATGAAGAAAGTAGGAGGATTCGGTTGAACCCCGAGAAAAGTCCCACATACATACTGTGTTTGGCCACCACAAAACCTATTTGGTGAGAGCTATTATAGAACTATAGACCCAACGCACCAGAAGTTAACGCATTATCTCTGAGCCACCGCGTCCCCGTAGAATATGAGAGATGCCGCTAAGATCAAACAATATTTTCTTAGATTTTATGCTTAGTCTGTTTTCAAAACCACTCCAATTTGATTCTGGTAGGAGGGATAAACACGAAATCGGAGTTCAAAAAGGAGTTCAAGATGGCGTCTAGTGGTGTTTCGGTGTTTTGTTGTGCTCTGATATTTTTAAGTTTTTGTCTGGTTTACCGGTTTGTTAGAGTGTTTTGGTTGTCTGTATCTGTACGATGGTGTGACATTGAAAAACTGTGGTTCTCAGTGTTGTGTTTGCACTGAAAGAATATTTTATTTCTTGTATAATCCTTTTCAAAGACTCTTTGAACTGCTATTACGAAACCTTCCTCTTCCGAGCAGAGAGATTCAGGTAAGAAATATGTCAATGGATGGCACCACCTACTGCTGATCGTTCTGCTCATTGGCGATATCCACCTCAATCCGGGGCCCAGCGAGGGCCATGCCCTTTCTATTATCAAAACGTTCGCTCCGTTAAAAACAAACTAAGTGACTACGAACTACATTTACCTGAATTTCTAGAATATGAATGTTTAGTTTTTTTTTTTCCTAAAACTTGGATGACTGATGATATGCTTGATTGTGAACTGCCATTCTCCGATAACTTCACTATATACAGACGGGACAGGGGTTCACGTGATGGTGGTGTAATGATATGCGTGAACTCTAAACTAAAAAGTAAAGAACGTAAATACAGCATGGCAGCATGGACTGTGAAATCTTTTGGATTGAAAAAAACATTTCGAATGGTCCAAAACAACTCATAGGCTATTTTTATCGACAACACAAAAACTCTCTCTTGTACGTCCTTTAGGGGGGCTATAGCCCCGGGCCTCCAGGTACACAGGGGCCTCCACTCTGATCAAAAACTCACTGGCTATCTAAAAAGAATCACGAATACACAATCATCATAATAAAATAAAATATGACCAAAAATATGAAATATACGAGGCCTGTCTAAAAAGTATCCGACCTTAATTTTTTCCACGCAAAGTAGTGATTCTCAGGCGGCGCCAGCGTGCACGGTGGAAGGAGGAACCTTAATGCGCATGCTTGAATTTTTTCACCGCGTTTGCGTGTGCCAGTCGTGAGCTGGTGGTCGCGAAGTGAGGTGCTGTTGGTAGTGTTCGTCGGATTTAGTGTTTCTCGCAAGATGACTGAACGAATTGAGCAAAGATACTGCATCAAATTCTGTCAAAGGCTGGGTGATTTTTAAAGCCAAACAATTCGTAAGATTCAGCAGGTGTTTGGAGAAGATGCGATGGGTGTAACACAAATTAAACAATGGTTCAACCGATTCAAAGATGGCCGCACATCAGTCGAGAGTGAGCAGCGTAGCGGCAGGCCCCAAACTGTTCGGAATGCAGCTGTTGTTGAGCGGGTGCGAAATTTGGTGATGGCAGATCGCCGTTTGACAGTGCGGGAGATTGCAGAAGATGTTGGAGTGAGTAAAGATTCTGCACATGCAATTTTGCGTGACGATTTGAACATGAAACAAGTGGCTGCTAAATTGGTACCCAAGTTGTTGTCTCAGGAACAAAAAGACACCCGTTTTGACGTTGCACAGGACCTTCTGGACACCACCAACACTGATCCTGGGTATCTGAATTCCGTGATATCTGGAGATGAGTCATGGGTGTACGGGTACGACCCAGAAACAAAATAACAATCGTCTCAATGGAAGCATCCCGATTCTCCAAGGCCGAAGAATGCGCGGCAGGTGCGAAGCAAAATCAAGGTGTTGCTGACTGTTTTCTTCGATGCCCGTGGAATTGTGCATCACGAGTACGCACCGGAAGGACAAACAGTGACAAAGAAGTACTATCAAGATGTTCTCAGGCGACTCCGTGACGCAGTCCGGCGCAAAAGACCAGACATGTGGACAGCGAAGAACTGGCACGTCCATCATGACAACGCCCCAGCACATTCATCCCAATTGATCCACACGTTCTTAGCCAAACATGGAATTACAACCGTTCGCCAACCTCCCTACTCTCCAGACCTGGCTCCTTGTGACTTCTGGTTGTTTCCAAAATTGAAGACGCCTCTGAAGGGATCCCGTTTTGAGAGTAGAGAAGACATAATGCGGAACACGACGGCGGAGCTGAACAACATTCGAAAAGAAGACTTCCAGCGGTGTTTCCAGCAGTGGAAGGATCGGTGGGCTAAGTGTGTGAAAGCACAAGGGGCCTACTTTGAAGGGGATTAGGGTCCCAAATCTGTCAGGTATTCGTAACTATTTTTCTGGCCAAAGGTCGGATACTTTTTAGACAGCCCTCGTATTCCCTTAATTTTCCTACTGTACTTTCACAGAAAAGTATTAGGTGAAGTCAACAGGGGCCACATGTATTTTTTTAGCCCCGGGCCTCCAGTTGGGTTAATCCAGCCCTACTTGTACGTACTAGAAGCATGTCGTGACTATGATTGCCGCCGTAGCAAACTGCAGTGCAACTCTTCTTGGAGATTTCAATCTCTCCATTGACTGGCTTTCCCCCCATATAGTGTCCCACACTCTGAAAACTATAATAATAACTCTTAGTTTTGGGACAACTTTATACATAGTCTTGGCTTAGCACAGCGTAATATGCACCTTACTAGAGGCGCTAGTAACCTGGACTATATTGTGTGAACTCACAAATCAATTGTTATGGTCCCTAAGTTAAACTTTTTCCCATCAGATCATGACTCTCTCAGTGTATTCATTTTTCACACCAAACACAAACTATTTCAACGACAAAAATCAGTGACTTCTATACCCCAGTGGAACAAGGCACCTTGGAATGAAATGCGTCAAGCTCTTCGTATTTTTCCATGGTGCTTCCGTGCCTCAGGCTCAGTTGACGATACAGCTGACGTATATGCTGTTGTCATACAGGCTGTAGTTAAAGACTGTGCCTTTCCGTAAAAGACCTTCAAAGTTTCCCCGTGGTTTGATGAGGAACTAAAGTGCATACTTCGCAACAAAAAAGTGCATGGAAGCTATGGAAGGATTTTTCCAGTGAATATACTTATAAGAATTTTACATATATTAGAAGGCATAATAAATATGTTATGAAAAGAAAGTATGAGGAGTACATTGAACACATCACAATCGATACAAGTAATAACCCTAAGCGCTTCTGGACCCTAATAAACAATCGAAGAAATAGTTCTCGTATTCCGAGAGAATTAACCTACAGAAATGCTTGTGTAAATGAAGAAGACAGGTCAAAGGTGTTGAATGAATATTTTGCTAGTAGCTTCGCTTCATCCCCTTCCACCTCTCGTTCCTCCCCCTATCCTCTTCAATCTGTTTGTTCTGAGTCTTTGTCTTCTATCAGTACCACACTGACCGAAGTACTTTCTCTTCTCTTGGCATTGCCCCAACAGCGCTCCTTAGGACCAGATAATATCTATACTTGCCCCCTACGCAGTGCTGCCAGTTTGCTTTTTAAACCCCTTTCGAATTCACTAAATCGCTGTGGTGCTGAAGGTGTTTTTCCCACCAGTTGGAAGGGAGCTAATATCACTCCTGTTCATAAGTGTGGTAAAAATAAAAAATGATTTGTTCTCCTATCGACCTGTCATCACTACTCTCCCTTGTTTGTGAAAAGATCATCAAAAACAGGCTCTTTCAATTTGTTGCTTCATTTTATAAACTCCTCATAACATGGCTTTTTGCCAGGAAAATCTTGTCTTACTGATTTATCAGTACTTCTATCCGATTCTGTGAACAGCATCTTAGAAAATTCTCAACTTGAAATTTTGTATTTGAACCTGTCTAAGGCTTTCGATTCTCTTTCACACCATCTTCTTATATACAAATTCGGTTCTAGATTCTATATACATGGTAAATTACTTAGGCTTCTAGAAACCTATCTCAGTAATAGGGCACAACGAGTTTCAGTTTCAAGTCACTTTTCTGAGTTTTTTTCCGTAACTTCTGGAGTTCCTCAAGGCAGTGTTCTGGGTCCACTTCTATTTCTATTACATATGGGTGATCTGCGTCCTTTCTTCACAAACATCTCTATAAATATTATTTTATTTGTTAACGATTGCAAACTCTACAGACAGGTTCAGAGTACGATTATCTTGCTCTTCAGTATGATGCTCCAATTCTTCTTAACTGGTGTAACTCTTGGAAACTTAGCTTAAACATCAAAAAATATGCTTATCTTACGATTTCTCTGTAAAAAGGAAATCTATAAATCACATCTATAAAATTAGTCATAAGAACATAAATCCTGTTACTTCTTTCAGAGATCTTGGTGTTCTCGTTGACAGTAAGCTTAGTTTTGCGGATCATATAAGCACAACATATTGTACAGCTATGAGAAAATTGGGATTCCTTTCTCGCTTCACTGACAAAAAATCCCAATTCCTTAAGCTTGTTCTACAAGTCATATGTCGCTCCCACTATTGAGTACTGTTCTCCTATTTGGTCTACGATCTGCCCTACTCATTTAAAAAAATAAATTCCGTAATTAATTTCTTTTAAGCCAACTGACGTTTTAAAATACCTCAATATCAAACCTCCCCTAGTGAGAAACACAATTTCTGACCTAATATTTTGCATAAAATTGTAAATGGCCATATGTCATGTGAACAGTTATTAAATCAGATCAATTTTCGCGCATCCGCTAGAACAACACGGTCTAGTGATCTCTTTTACATTAGAGTGGCGAGGGTAAATACTGTCCAAAGGTCCCTTCTAAACCGAATTGTCAGTACTTATAATCAGTTACCAGAAACTGTAGATTTTTTCAAATGACTATACTTTCAGATCCTCTACAGATAAGTTATTTTTATAATGTTTCTGTTGTGCTGTACCATCTTGAGCTCAAGTTGTTATTCACTTGTTATGTTAGCTAAATGTTAAAATGTTTCAGTGTAAAATGGCCTAGTGCTGTATCTGAAACCTATTATAAATAAAATAATAAATTGTATTTCAAATAGTCAAGATATAGTATCTGATTACACTTGAATATTGTCTGGCCATCGGTTCAAACCATGTTTGAGAACCAATAACCAGACCCCTGTGACCTAAATTACATTTACCTAAAAGGTCGTACCTAAAGTGAACCAGTTATTTGTGATTCGTGCCATCACTGATAAGCGAACGCATAACTGATCCCTGGTATAGCAAGCTGTTAGCAACCTGGCTATGTCTGACTTGCTCTGCTTTTTCTTTCATGATAATAACATCTTCGAAGACAATAACATACCTAGCCATCGCGCACGTCATGTGCAGAACTAGTCTGGGGAACAAAAATATGGACTTGTAGATCTTCAGTGGTCCCTAAACTGCCCGAATTTAAATCTCACTAAGCACCTGAGGGATATCATGGAACGGCACATCCAGTCAAGAAACCTATTCCCTTAATCTTAGCAATGAATACAGCAATACACGTGATTTAGTTGGCCATATCAGTGGGAGACTACCGACATCTCATTACATGGGATAGCTCCTGAAGAGAAGACGAAAGAAGGATCTACACGCTATTATGCAGGTGATCCATAATTCAGGATCTGTCATTATACTGTTGGTATCATTGGTGTCAAAGGCTAAAGAAAAAATTGATGTATTGTAAATATTACAATCTTATGATCAATAATAAATGGGTATATATTGTAGTTTGCGTGACATTGAAAAGGCTATTTCTATAACTTCTACAGCTTGTGGAACACAACATCAAGATTGTTTTTACGATAGTACTAGGACATCATGAATGTTTCATGTACTGTGTGTACAATATTGTTTTATCTTTAATGTTCTTACCACCGAATGTAAACACATGTGATTGTGATGTGTGCACGAATATCTAAACTTTCTATTATCAGACACGCAATAAATAAAGTAATAAAATTTAGAAAAAATAAAAGATATACACACCACTTACAGAAAAGCTTAAAATTTCGACCTAACGTAAAGAATCTTTCTAATGTCTTGCCCTGTGAACTTCAAAGTGTTACAGCTCAGGAACGAAACATTATATAAATGCAAGTTCCGCGCGAAGTATGATTCTATGGCATATTCTTTCGGAGAAAGTGAAATACGTCACATAAGCAAACACACACTTTTCTCAGCTATATTGTACAACATTTGCCAGGCATCCTTCGATGCATTTTGGTGCTCACAGAGTTGTGAGCAGACAAGAAAGTTTTGGTGTCGTTCTCATAAAATGTCATTTAATGTTACTTAGTTAACACCCAATGTATATATTGTAAACATGAAATAGCACTATCATGGCTAAAACTATAGAAGGAGTTCCCCTGGCATAGGATTTTGGAAATGTCTTGGGGCAAAGCAAGAGTTTTCAACATATGTTTTCTTAGAAGTAACATCATTCTCGCCCTCACCTGTGTTTCTACTTATACAACGTATTTCCTTTCCTCGAAACATAGATAGATAGGTAGATACCAATTCCACTTTCTTCGAATGCTTACACTCATATCCCATCTTTTATTCCCAAATTATAGCAGGTCGAAATTCACGGTAGAGGATACTAAATATTATCTAAAAACAAAACGCCCATTTGTATGTCCCACCATCACGCCGAAACCATTTTTCGGATAACGTCCTCATGACTGAAAACCGCCTACGATATGCCGTAGGCAATCAATTTTTGAAACTTCTACCCTGAAGGATGCTGTGGGTGTATGTTCATTATTATCACATGTTTCTTGTGAACCACTTGACGCAATGACATAAAATTTGATATATGGGAGACGATTGATTTCTTTATGTTACACCTTTTGTCAACAGCGAGGTTATATAGAATAAGACCTATAGTCTAAAATGAGATATGAATCATTGTAGTGCGTTTCCACTAGGAATCGAACCAGGGTCCGAGTACCAAAGGCATGCGCTCTAGCCACTAAACTAGGTAGGAGAACTGTGGGAGGTTTTTTGGAAAACAGAATATTGATGTCAATCCAGTTTGATGAATTCAGTATGATGAACGCGGACGGAGCTGCTGAATATATACAAAAGAACGAGCTGTTTCTGATACGCAGAGTGCGAATATCTTGTTCACTTGAACAAATTTTGCAAATTTCCACTCGAAAGACATGCAGGAAAGAGGAAAATTTTATAAATGTCTCTTTTGAACAGTTGAACGTGAAGACACTAGATTTGCTATCTAGGATTATTTTGGCACAGAAATTCGAATCCGTTGTTGACTTGTATGAATTCAATATGCAACACGCATAGGGATAGCGCAAATGGAAGACGGAATGCCAGTATTATTCATGGTAGATGCGGAAGAATTTTCTATATGTTATTAAACAAAATGCATAAATTATAAGTAGTATAAAATAACTTATAAGCGTCATTTGTTAGAAGTATATCTGTGACTGTTAGGAGAAGTCAAACGGCAATACGTTCCATGTGCTACTCAACATTATACATTTTTCATATACGGTACATAAACAAGAAAATGAGAAGCATGACCGAAAAACTTGATAACCCTCATTGCAGTCCGATATATATATATATATATATATATATATATATATATATATATATATATATATATATATATATTATTGTAATGTCTTTGAGGTAGAGTCAATAACGGTCAGAGTGTTTCCCCTTCACCAATTTTATTACAAAATCTAAATAGTTACCTTTGAATTTACAAAGAACAATCTAATAATGCCTTTTCTTATAAGTGACCAAGATGAAGGTGAAAGGTGTTTTGCATGGTGCCCCTTTTGCTCAAAGCAGCCTCCAGGGCACCTGCATTGTTTTAGGTGAGTCTTGATGAAAACCTCCTCAGCCCAAAGCAGCTTCGCGAGGTTTGGTTGTGGTTAGGATTCCCTAGTTCAAAGCGGCCTCCGGTTTAGATAAAGGTGAACTCCCGACCTAGTCCAAGGAGCGGGTGTTGGTTATTTGATCAGCGGTCAAACTGATAGCTTGTTCCTCTTCGGGCTTTTATAGATGGTCTCCTGGTGGCTCGTTCCTACTCGGGCTCCTTTGTCTTGGTTTCGTGTCTTCCTTGTTGTAGTTTCTTGTCTGCTTGTATTGTTTGTAAATAGCAGCACGTGTTGTGGGAACATGTGCTTGCGCTGATGGTGGGGATCCTTACTATATATGGTCATTCAGGGGAAGACCGACAATTGGGGAACACCGACACTTCTAAGCGTACAACACTGTCAATTCTACCTGTAAGTGAAGATGTGGGCTTAATCTGTACTAAGTGAAACTGTGGGGTATAGAATGTATATCTGTAAAAGTTTAAGTAGAATAATTTGACGAGAAAGGTCTATGTTTATGAGGTAAGGTGTGAGAGATTTGTGAGCTCTTATTTGAAAGTTAAAGGTGTATTATTCAGTACTCATGGTGGGCAACATACAGCTGAAAGTTGTGAAATCACGGGTAGTTTTTTCAACACTGTGCAGTGTTTCTAACTTGCATAAAATATAATTAACTGCAACATTCGGGGTGCTTTCCACACTCACATTTGGGGCACTTCCGACAGATTCTTTTTTTTTCCCCTTTCGTTGTGATTTTATATAAGATATATATCAAAAATACTACATTAGTATCAATATATAGATAATAGTACGTCTCCCTCGTTTTTCCATTGCACCACGGTTCGAAATTACACACGAAAAAGCATAAGATGCTGCTTGTTACTGCCAGAAGAGCTTTTCAAGTCCCTTGGATACATTACGTGACAAGTTATTCGAAGTTAACTGCAAGAAACATTTTGGTGAACATACATTTGCTGGTGGAGACGAACACGCACTAGAAGAAAAGTTAATTATATTAGACGCGTATGGGTTCACCCAAGAAAAAAGTTGTGGTAATATAAAGCGAAGGGCAATAGTGCCAAACTTTTAATATTTGTACAGAAAAAATAGTAAAATAGAAAAATCAAAATTTAGTGAAACACAGAAAAATGTGCAGATACACTAAAATGTTGCAAAACACGGTAATAAAAATGAAAAAACTCAAAGAAAAAATGCGTTATCTGACGAGGTTGGTTTTACGGCAAAAGCAACCCTGTCGATTAGGTGCAATGCACAAAATATTTTAATGGTTTCACGAGGACTGTGTTCTTCATTCAGAAAATCCCTTCTTTCTGTATCAAAAATGTGAAATCTCAGACAAATATGAGTGCTCTTTCCTGTATATGAAGCTAGCACTAATATTTTAATCTATAGCAATACTTTTGATAACATATGATTAACATAAATTAATAAATTCTTTTTTATGATGTACGGAATTTTTGTGCTCTTTGCACTACTCACATTTGGCATATATATTTTTAATGAAATTGTTGTTTCACATATTTCTTGTTACTAAATACAATTTTGTGATTATTCTTTTCCTGATTTGTAACTCAGAGACATTTTTTAATATTTTCTGTAGCTGTAAAAAAAGGTATTCTACATTTCTAAAATTATAGATTCCCGTGTTTGTTTATAGCACATGAACTATTTTACGAACAATAATGTGTGTTGTGAAATTATTAGCTACACTATCATAGTAAGTAAGGTTTCAATGTTGATGTCGGTACTACCCCAACAACCTGTGGGTCTTTCCCGTAGAGTTGTGGAAGCCCGACTCTTCTTCATCGTTCATTTGAATTGTGGCTTCACAGTCACACATTGTTTTTGTGTAACATGTATTGTGTCTGTCCAGTAGTTGAAATAGTATATTTAATCATGGGCTATCATTTATTTCTTTAATAGTTCATTGCAATCTTGCAGTAGAGCTAATGTCCTTAGGGTGTCGGTATTGTCATAAATGATCATATATATATATATATATATATATATATATATATATATATATATATATATATATATATATATATATATATATATATATATATATATATATATATATATATATATATATATTGGGGCGGATCCAGGATATGATCAAGGGAGGGGCTGAACCATATTTTGCCATTTTGCCGTTTTATCCAATATAAAGCAGGATTGAAGCCCGTTTTATCCAGTGTATATCTGAGCGTCAAGGGGGGCTATAGCCCCTATAGCCCTCCCCTTGAATCTGCTGCTGTATATATATATATATGATGCAATCTTCTCAAAATAATTTAATCATCGTAATAATTATTAACAATTTAAGCACAGAAAGTAATCGAAGAATGATAAATTAAAAAGGGAAATACAAGCAGATGATTGAAAGATGTCATTTTGCAAACTATCTGTTTTATTCAACAGTTTTCTTCATGTGGGCTATCAATCTTTTTTTAACACTAACCTCTCAAGTAATCTATTCCAGCAGAATAAAAACTATCAGCTACATCACATTGGAGATGACATACTTTTCAATGCCATAAAAACTTTTTTTTTTGGAAACATAGCATGACAATATACCCTCAAGTATGTCATTTTCTTAAGCCCGACTTTATCTATCACGTTATCATTGGAGAGTATTATTACCGAACAAAAAACAAAATTTAAGAATTATTCCCAATTTTGGACTATGTTTCATTAACCATATTGTGAATTGTTGTCTTCGGTGTGGCATATAAAAACACTTGATTACTGTATAATTCTGTATCAGTTTCATCTTAACAGGTGATGCGATTTTCGTGTAGTATCAATTTTCAGGTTTACAAAAATCTTTTTTATTTTCGATTTCCTCTAAAACTACGCATGAGGATTTACTCTCGACAATATCATTTGGTTCAGCTCAATGAGATCTGTTAACTAACAAATGCATCAACTTCGGTCATTTTCCTGTCAAACGCTAACAATATTATAGAATTTGAATTGCTGATTTCTTTGTCTAGTCCATAGTTTTCGGGGTTGCTGAGATGAATAGTGACACTCTTGATGTAGTTCCTTAGATTGACATGTTTTTTTTTAAATCGATTTATGTATACCTTTGTGCCATGTGTGTTAGATAGGCTTGATATAAGTTAGCCATGATTGTGTATGTTCATTGTGATTATTAGGGAAGACTTGGGAGCCGGATATATATTACTAGTGGTTTAAAATTTAAAAAGTCACGATGTTTCAATTCTTTTCATGGGACATACAGTATGTGAGTCGTGGGTAGTATGAGGGTTAAGTCAATGTTCAGATAATGGGTGGCACGGGGATTACTTTTCGGATTTTTATCATTACACTTTCGTTTTGATTCGTATCCTAAGAGAGGAAAAAGGTTCAAAAACTTTCCATAATCCTATTCCCCCTGTTCGACAAACGTGCGTTTTAGCAAGTTTGAGATAAAAATGAAACCCATATGGTAGTCCGGAAAATAAACAATGAAAAATAAAACGAACGACGAAAGTTCATATTAATGGAAACATCAAAATTGTTTTCTTTAATAGTACAAAAATTATATTACATATATAAAGTGAAGTAATATTTACATCGCTTTCTTGTAAAACAAACTGTATATGTTGAACATTTATCACCATAAAGCAAATATTACATGTTCTTCACATCCACTTCTTTGCAAAGAGCTATTTACCACACTCACATACACTACCTTTGGAACATTAACAATAAATACATACTACTCTACAACAGAAGTGTACCAACATACAAACGAGACCCTCACAAAGAAAATAGGTAAACAAGTATTAAAATGGAAATTGACATATTAATCATTTCTTTCTCTGCAAGGAATGAGTAAAATATCAAAATAAAATGACACTTTCAACAGCGGAACGAAAACGTCTTACATTCAACGTTGTTACTATAATAATTATGTAATGGAAAAACAACCCTAGCTTCGAACGTGAAATGAAAAATAAAACGAATACTTTAGTTTAACGTCGCACCATAATTTAACTACAGCTAAGGAAGACTATAATAAATGCAAGTGAGTGATGACCGTTAAATGTGCTGGATTGGTGAAGTGGAAGGAAACAGAATAACCTGGAGAAGACCTACAGTCCACCACACAGTTAGACCACCAACAAACTCTCATGGACGGACAAAATTCCCTTGCAAATGATCATGTTAATAGAGATGCAGACAACAAAAGGTCCCTATTAAAATTTGGTTTAATCATTGCGCGGTGCAATTACGGCACACAGTCGTTCCTGCATGGAGAAAAGTGACCAGGGTTATAGAGATATTATTAGCATAATCCTAGAATATGGACTTCTACAACTATCGGCTTTCTATCCTCTCGTCTTTACACCCAGTCCTGCACCATTGAGTCGAGATCAGGAGACCGTGGAGGCCAGTTCATGCAGAAGTTTTGGATGTTTTTGTAGCCAGGTCTGGGTATATCTGGACGTTGCACAGCATTTCTGTCGTGCATGAACACAAACTCCTCTTGGTCTGGAAAATTTGCAAAAAGGAATGGCAGCAAGGTGTTATCCAGGATATTGATAATATATCTGGCTGATGATTCACCCCGGCAATTTAATCAGTTCTCCTTGACCAGTGGCTTCTATGTAGCCCTAGAAGACTGCCATAATTGTCTTGTCTGTACTAAATGTTGAGGCACACATTTTGTCCCATGTGATCTATTGAGGATCAGTTTTCCTCATTAATTAGACAGGAATACCTGCTCATTACTCAATATAGTTAGATCCCAGTATGCATGGGGAATTCAATGTTCCACTGTGCCCATTCTTATCGTTTCGCCACGTGTGCCTGTGTGAGGAGACTCTTCGAGGCAAAAACGCGGTGGCTCAGTAGTAGAGTGTTCACCTCTATTGCGTGGTGTAACTGGTTCGATCCCAGCTCAGGCGAAGTGAACCTTGTGGGAGAAAACACCATGTGTATGGGTTTCCTCGGGGCTCTCCCGTTTCCTTCCACTTTATTCATTCCACTATTCTATTCATTTCTCATCATCACGTCTCCTTTAGCCGAGCCGGCATAATTGTGGGACGTAAAACTCAAAGATTTTACCGTGCTCGTGAGTTTTCTCGGGGTTCTCCCGTTTCCTCCCATTTTCTTCATTCCACCATTTCACTCATCTCTCATCATCACCCTCTCCTTTAGCCTACACGGCATAATCGCGGGACGTAAAACTTAAAGATTTCATTTCATAAGATTTTAAAAACTTCATTTTCTTCATGGGAAAATTATACTTTAGACTAAAGTTTTAAAACATTTGGTCTAGGAAGAATCGTAAATATAAAAAAATGGAAGAACACTGAGAGGATTCGAACAATTGTCCTTCCAATTCACAGTCAGCTTCCTTAACCTTTAGACTACCACCATTTCGCCATAAATACAAATTTCTATGATATTTTTCTGTTTCACAAATTCCTTTGTATTTCTCTTATGTTGTCGTCACTTATCTATATCATTTATTATTTGTATTTACAATGTCTGTCCTCTTAGGTAATGTATTACAGACTTTCACAGCCTCTTTCCACAAAACTAAATCTTTGACTAATTAATTATTATTATATTCTCTACATTAGTCGGTGTAAAAATGCTAGATTCACAAGCAGGCTTACATTTACTTGTTTGACAGATATTATATACATTGCAGTTCAAAAATTCAATTTCTGATAAATGGCTCCGCAACTCTGTTGTTATATTTTAAGAAATTATATTCTTTGAGTAAAATTCAATTACATATTTGCATAACTGCCCCTCAACTTTACGACGGTGCGGTGCAGTGTCAATGACACGTTGAATCTCGTACTCCAGTTAAGATAATATCTCTATAGATATACCACATTGACTTGACACCTACTCTTTCGTTTCTAGCGCTACTATCCCACTCCAGATGAATCCTTATTGGCTCAATGTGTGGGTATGCGAGGGTGTTCGCATATTTTTACCACGACTCAAGACATTTTGGCAGCACCTTTTTAAAACAATAAAAAAAATTTTTACGTCAGTCCACTGGTTTTACTAACGATCATTAAAATTAATGAGTATGAAATACAACTTAATGTCTTATTAAAGGTACTGATGGCTGTTACCACTAAGTATAATAATCGCATATTTATACTATATTAATAATACTTGAAAATATTATAGTATACAATTGTTATTAAACAATCATTAAGCATACATGAAACAAGAGAGTAGCCGAAATATTTCCTGAAGACCATCATTATACCGTTGGCTAAGAATTCGGATTCAGAGAGATGTGAGAACTATAATCTATTAGTCTTACGTCACGTGCAGCAAAACTTATGCTTCGAATACTGAAAAGAAAGTTAGTGTGGAAGAACAAATAAAGGTGTTCGGGTTTAAAAGAGGTAAGGGCACAAGAGATGGAATTGGCTTATCAAGAGTAATCGGTGGGAAGTTAGAAAAGGGGGAAAAACGTGTATGTTGTATTGTTGATGAAAATGCTAAGGAACTTTGGGTTGAAATGGAAAGAGATGTGTCTCTCTGACGTTATTTAATATCCAAACTACAAAATATAGTGAAGAAGAAGAGCCTACATATTAAAGACGGCATTTCGGTAGGCGATATAATGATTAGGTATATACGATTTGCAGATGATATGACGCTAGTTACAGAGTTTGAACAGGAAATTAAGATGTTAGAAAACTTGAGGAAGGGCTATGGGAAACATAGGATGAAAATAAGTGTTAGAAAGACAAAAGTTATGGTGATTGGAATGCAACGGTCGGCGTTAAATATAGAAATAGGAGAGGAGGATAAAGAACAAGTGACTAGTTTTCAATACCGGTTTGTATTATGATTGATGATATAAAATGTAAACGTGGAATCAAATGCAGGAGAGGAATGACAAAAGAAACCTTTAGGAGGATGAAAAGTCTATTTTGTGGAACCTTGAATAAAGAGTTAAGGGGAAGACTCATAAAATGATTTGTATACAGTATTGTGCTATATGGAGCAGAAACATGGACATTACGCAAAAACGATAAAAGAAAGACTGGAAGCTTTCAAAATGTGCGTGTGAAGAAAATTTGAGGTAATAAGTTGGATCGAACGGAAAACGAATGAAAAAGTGTTAGGAATAGTAGGGGAGAAAAGAACAATTATAGATGTGACTGCAAAGAACAAGAGGAACTGGTTGGAATATTGGCTGAGATGGAACTGCATCATGGACGTGCTAGAGGGTATGGCAGCAGGAAAGATGAGAGAGGCGCGAAAGAGGCTACAGTAATAAAACTGAAAAATCGTACGTGAAGACAAAGAACTTATAGCTGAAGATTGAGATGTATGTAAGATTCGCAGTTGCGGCAAATGTCCTGCAAATAATGGCCGAATACCTATGATAATGAAGTATATTTAAAAGTTATCGGTCTTTTACAATGTCTTAATACTTGTATATAAAAATGAAATCAATATTGATATACCACCTTTTCACGGCAAAAGAGCTGAACCGTTTGACATGAATTTTTGAACATAATAATTCGATCGAGATCGGTTTTAATCATTTCATTTTGACAATTAATTGTCCAGAAGTTGAAGTAAATAATAATCATCATTGTGTCCGTTGAAAAAGTCAACCCCTGGAATGTTAGATAACCCACATGACAGCTGGAATAAATGGTTGCAAACTTCACGGAGTATTTTGTTAATTGACTTTTATTTCCATGCATAGCCAAAGGGAAAGTTCGCTTTCTCGCACAAATGTGACAAAAAGAAGAATATTCCCAATTCTATGATTACTCATTGTTTGCCACGACTTGATTTTGGTATTGTTTGTGACGGTATTGTTCTCTCTAATTTATCTTAATCGTGAAGATTTATACAAAATCGACTCTTAAACGAGGCTGCAAGATCACTATATCATAACACTGAATCTATTAAATTTATAAACAGAATGCATACAATATACAATATAAACCCCAAGCACGTTATAGGGTTACTACTAGTGCTGTCGAAATCGATTCTTGAAAAACCGAAAACCGGTTTTTGAAAAAAGTGAAATTTCATAAAACCAAAAATGTCGCTTTTCAAAAACCGCTTTTGCGGTTTCGGTTTTCAAAAACCGATTTTGCGGTTTCGGTTTTCAAAAACCGGTTTTGCGGTTTCGGTTTCAGAAAACCGATTTTCTCAAAAACCGAAAATGTCAAAAATTCGACAGCACTACAACCGACGAACTATCCCTTTGGCACAGTGCTGCACATATTACCATAATAGCCTTGGAGCAAATAAGAAAAGTTAAAACACACATATAAATCAATACAATTGTCTCGATTGATAGATGCTTTCACAATTGTTAAAAGGTGTAATTAAAAACAACAAATATTGTTTCTGCTTTGAAAAGGACAAACATGGTTTCGCTTATAAAACCGCAAACAGGTTTCGGGCAGCTTTCGCTTTCGAAAAAAGCTTTTGCGGTTTCCGTTTGGAAATTCGCTTTTGCGGTTTCGATTTCGAAAACCGCATTTACGGTTTCGGTTTTAAAAACTGCATTTGCGGTTTCGGTTTTGAAAGCCGCTTTTGCGGTTTCGATTTTGAAAACCGCATGTGCGGTTTTTGGTTTTCAGAAAACCGTTTTCTCAAAAACAGAAAACCGCAAATGTCACAAAAATTTGACAGCACTAGTTACTACGCTGTAGGCTGTTAATACTGCAGTTAAATCAATTTGAATTCAACTACTCGAGATAATCGTTTTGTGCTTAGAAACTCCCTAAAAATTGATATAACGTACAATTTGTGTATGTTTGAATGTGTAGCCAACATTGAATCTAGGCATATCATCAAGACCACCCATAAAATGGGGTTAGCAATCCCGACAAATGGGGACCCGGACCTTCGAGAGGGAGAGGTGATAAAAATGATCTTTCCTTTGATTTTTCGTAGCTTTTCTAGAGATTAATTTAAACAAAATTTATATTTAAATATATAGATATAATAATATCTTAAACACCTTTGGTGAGAGCAAGGAAATTTAATCTATTGGTAAGGCAAAAATTTAGTGACTTTGTTTTGTTACTTTGCTATTTTCAAGCCCACAAAGATTATTACAAATATTATTAAAATACATGGATGGGAAATCCCTTCATAGCCTTTCTGAAACAAGATGGAGTGTGCACGAATTGGAGAGATATGAATTAAGCGTCCTATTCAGCAGAGACTATGATAACTGGATCTAACCCTCTCTCGTCCCAATGGCAATTTTAACGGGCTGGAAAAAGGCTTCAGTTTTTTAAAGATATGCCTGTTTTTTCGAGCTCTTACATCTCTAATTACAAGATTTGTGACTCCTCCTTGTAATTTCAGGATAAATAATCATGAATAATATTACATACAATGGCACCTGTCTAGATTATCCACCCATAGTTTTACAGAAAATATTGAAGTTATATGAGTTATCAAGGAGTAGTAATAGCATATAACTCTAAAATCTTCTTAGAGATTTACTTTGTTATTTAGCCTAATTAAGATGTGATATATTTAGCATGTTTTATTGTATAGACTATATTATGATAAAAAGCAAAATATAGGCTAATAAATATTGTATTTGATTTAATACAGATACAACAATGGAAAGAAATACATTAATGGCGAAGGTTTACCCAAGGCTGAAAGAATATTGTAGAGAAAAGCATGGACTCGAATTTCAGGTAAGACTACTTTCAATTGAATGGCTATATCATAATTTAACTGTGGATGTAAAGAGGAACGTTCAATATTAAACTTACGTATTTCCTATTAATTTTAAGGCGCCGCGGTGGCTCAGTGGTAGAGGGTGTGGTAAATGGGGTTCTTGGTTCAATCCAAGCTCGCGTCAAGTGAGCTTTGTGGTGGACAAACACCGTGTGCGTGGGTTTTCTCGGGGTTCTCCCGCTTCCTCCCATTTTGTTGATTCCACCATTTCATTCATTTCTTATCATCACCATCTCCTTTAGCCTAGCCAACCTAATCATAGGACGTGAAACTTAAAGATTTTATTTCATTTCCTATTAATTTTATATATCTATCTTACAAGAAAATTTACCTAGTTTAAGATTTTTTTTAAAAAAAATTGCAACTATCAATGTAAGCTTTTAATATTTCTTCAGAACTGAAACAAATGTACCAGAAATTGAAGGTCATATTAAGCGTTATACCTACTGAGTTCTAGAATACCTTCATCTTTCAATAAATAGGTAGTAAAATATAACGCGGTAATATTTCTTCTATCATCATCATTTACTACCAGGCAAGTGAATGGATATTTACACATTTTGACGCATGCCTGTTAGATGGTTATTCACATCAGGAGAGATCTTAACATGAAGCATGACATTCCATTTTAAATTACTGCTATGTGCATGACATCACCATATAATTAGGCGAATATTCTATAATAAAAATTAAAAGGACGTCATTTGTCACCTTTTCATGAGAAAATAGCTGAACGGATTGAAATGAATTTTTGAACATTTTGCATCCGGCTCGAGTCGGATTTACATCATCTCATTTCTATTCGTATGTGTATCCTAAAGTAGGTCAAACAGGGGTCAAATTGTATGCTAAAATTAGAGTATCTCACCAACACTCTAAGTTAGGTAAAAACTTCGTATAAATTCTAGTTGAAACTCGGTATAAAACTCGAAATCAGAACTCGCAGAGTTTTTGCCAGGTGATGGTCTCCATGGGCGCCGATCCTGGGAGCTGCGAGAACCAGGACCCGCCAAAGATTGATAGAAGCCATAGGAATTTGGATATACTGTGTATCGTTGAGTCTCTGCTTGGTTATATGTCAATGAAACACATATATCTGAAACCCGTACCATACATACCATCCCTGTTCTGAACGTCATTTATGACGTTAAACTCATGATTTTTGTCAATTCTTGTATTGTATTGTTGAAGTATAGTAAGAAGGCCAATTGAATTGGATACAGAAAACGAGGAGTACGAAGGAGAACAAAACTGATCAATGATTTGAACACTATAAGAAAATATTGGAAGTTAAAAGAGGAAGATAGAAAAATGTGGAAGAAACATTTCCAGACACAAACCTAAAATTTAAAATTATCCCATTAGTTCCAGGACCTGCCAACAGAAAGAACAAATTGTTGAAGTGACTTTCCTGCGAGACATTTCTTTTGCATCAACTTAATATTTCACTTAAAATATCTTGTAATTTGTGTTACGTAAATATAACATAATTAAGCTAAGAGCGTAGAAGTGGTGGTAATGTGGGATAGGTATACTAAGAAATCTTTTTAAGAAAGTATAGTAGGAATTATTTATAGCTACTCACCAATGGTATCCGGAGTTTAATTCTAGTTACATGTTGTACTGTTTCCTACATATAATTCTTTGTGTTGGATTAGAAAATAAAAATTTTGAACAATATTTAACACTAGAAACTATATTCAAACACCAGTACTTGAATCCAATCACTTAATACTGATACCATTTCTGCACTATTGGCTCAAATATTAACTGAATTCAAGCATAAATGTTAATATTCGAGGATATTTTAAATGTCATTCGGTTAGTAGGGCCCTGGGAGGCTAGTGGTCGTACTGTAGAAGAAACTTCCAATACTTATGTTCTCATTACAGGTTGTAGATATGAGATGGGGTGTGAGAGACGAGGCTACTGATGATCATATGACTACAGAACTCTGTATGAAGGAAATAGAGAATTGCCAAAGGCTTTCAATGGGTCCTAACTTTGTGGTAAGTACAGATTTTAACATATTGCATTAATAACAGTTTCTTTTGAAAAAAGCGGTGTAAAAATTCAAATTGTACTGTGTCATAGATTGAAACAAAGCTGCTAAGATTAATTAGGACACCATCCTAGCATTCATGTAAACTGTAACAATTACCATAATGCATTGCATCATTGGACTCTTTTCAACGTTACAAACCTATGAATATACTATGAAAACTATGAATATGTTACGAAACTATGAAAACTTTTCAAGACATATGGGTAATCGCAGAATTTTGTGATAAATCTACAACTTGGGGAACGGGTGTCGTCAATCGCAAGGAAATTTTCACTGCAATTACATAAATAATACATAAGTTAATTATGATATAAAAAGTAAATATTATCAAATTACTAGAAATCAGTATAGATATTAGCAAGGAATGAATATTTCATCCTATTACATCCTATCTTATCTCGACTTCCTATTTTCCAGACAGTCAGGAAGGTATCTACCTTCCTACTTCACTAACTCTGTCCTCCGACTTTCCAATAAAAGGCTCAGGTGTGGAAACATAGACGGAAGATGGAAAGTTTTGGTATGATTAAAAGGGTTGGAAGTAGTTTACAGATAGAAGGAGCTGTGAACGTAGTCAGGATGGGTGTTTCTAAGGTTGAACTCGACGGATCACTTGATGCCGATGAAACAACAAACATATATGCTCTTCTGTGAATCCGAGTTTCCTTCATTATTTATCCAAAAATGTAGTGGAATTATAATTTAAACCAACTTTTCTTCTCACCAACGAAACTATTAAAAGGGCATTAGAGGCCACACACAAGCATCAATGAGTCAAAAAATGAGAGGAATAAGTTGATGCATTGTCTGGCAACAGAGCACTCCTTTTGAGACCAGCCCACGACCTTTCTTCTTCAGTTCCTCTCGTAACTTTGTCATGAAATGGGAATAATAGGTACTGGTAATAGTTTGCCCCTGTGGTAAGTAATCTCTGATAATGACCCCTTCACAGTCCCAAAAAATGGAAAGCATCGCCTTGGCAGCAGACTTCTGCATTGTGCCTTTTTTGGGTTGACGAAGGAGGGGTGTTTCCATTGTTTGTTCATTTCCTTTGTTTCTGGGTTATAAAGATAAACCAAACTTTCATCCATTGTCTGCTGAAAAATGAAAATCATCTTCATCCACCTCACAGCGATGCAACATTTTTCTTGCAGTGTCTTCGCAATTTTTCTTCTGGAAAGGTGAGAGCAGTCGTGGCACCCACGTGCTGACACCTTCTGAAAATACAGATGGTTGTGAATGATATTGCCGACAGACCCATACTCATACCTATTGCACACATAACACTTTCAGTGGTTTTCCTCCTGTCTTCATGATCTTCGCAACTTTCTCCGTCAAGGCGGGATCATCAGTGAAAAACGGTCGTCCAGATCTAGAGGCATCCGCGGTGGTCATGTGTACAGTTTGGAATTTCCACTTGGATACCATCTCATAGGATGGGCTTTCATCCCCATAGACCTCTTTAATCTCGACGTGGATCTGTCTTGTTGATTTCCTCTGAAGATGGAGCAACTTAATGACACTCTGCGCCTCAAGCTTGTCAATCATTGTACTTTCATTGATTTACCTAAAAAAAAAAAAAAAGCTATTCTAACGAGTCCATAATTTGCATAGTTAACATACAAAGACCTAACTATGAAATGCGTGTCCGAGGGGGTTCGAGGTTCGTAGTTCGTCACCTTCTAGGTGATTGCACGAACTTTTGGATAGCCCCTCATAGTATAACCTGGATGATGATGAGTCAGTCACTTCTACTCTTTTATATATTAGCAAAGATTAAGTGACAACCTTTTTATTAGCAAATGAATTTCTTTTACACTTAAGGTACATGACTGTAATAGATATTATTATCTGTCAAATTATCCCTTTTCCCACTCCTTTCTCATCACTAGGGCCCGGATAATTATTTAATTACATATTTTTGTAGAGGTTATATTTTTATACCAAATCAGGGTAATAATGTCATTTGTGACCCATAGTGCCTAAAAACACCCATTTGAAAGTACATATATTTACATATTTTACATTTATGTACATATAATTACATATTTTACTCATGAGCACATAATTTTACATATTTCTTGGTATATTCATGTTTTATAGGGACTTTTCGTACAAAAAATGTACAACAATAGACTTTGAAAAGAAGAAAACACTCACCTCTCTTTGAATTTAAAAGTGCTTGCTTTATTTTTTATTTTTAATTTTTATTTATTTACTTATTTATTTATTGTTTCACTGCGTTTCACCCTTTTAAAATAGTATTGAAGCGTTGTTTGGCGGATTGATAGAGAGAGTTGGACACAACCTGATTTGATTAGCAATCGTACACTCTCGGTCGCGGTAGTAGCGCTCACATCCTTACGTGAGATTAATAATTCAATCGAATTACTATCGCGACGCGGCTTTATGATTGCCTATCGTGTTTTTATTGCCAGGTTTGTGACAAGGGTGTCTCATGCGCTCAACTGATGTAGAGGGGCGACATGTTGGTAATGTTGTAATAGGTTTGTTGAAAGATAATGAAGTCAGCTAGCCTATCCTGTTAACTAGTGATTTGTTGCCGCGATGCAACCATCAAGCCATTGCAAAACTCTTTAATGATGCTATGGGACTTATGTGGTCTGATGGTATCAAGCATAACAATGTCTTCCTTCTAGTGACTGATGCAGCACCGTACATGTGCAAAGCTGCAGAAGCTTTGCAAGTATCGTATCCGAAGCTGTTACATCTAACTTGTCTTGCCCACGCATTTCATCGTGTTGCAAAATTTGTTCGTTCTAGATTTTCACAAGTGGATGCATTAATTTCAAATACAAAGAAGGTATTTTTGAAGGCTCCCAGTAGAGTTGAGAAATTTAAAGAACTGTTCCCTGAACTACCTCTTCCTCCTCAGCCGGTACTAACGAGGTGGGGAAGCTAGATTGATGCTGTATGTTACTATGTTACGAACTTTGATGCAGTGAAACAAGTGTTACATTTTGATTCTGGAGATGCATTTTCCATAGAAATAGCGAAACAAATGTTTGATGACGGGAAGTTGAAGCATGATATTTCCTACATTCAGAGCAATTTTTCATGTCTCAGTAGTACTATTTAATCCTTGGAGAAATCATCATCTATCCTTTCAGACAATCTTGAAATTGTTCGCTCAACAGTTGCTTCTCTGGTAGGCGTGAAAGGATCGGTTGGGGATGCATTGAATAAGATGATAGCTTTCGTTTTGGAGAAAAATCCTGGCTATAAGACAATTTATGCTATTAGTGGAGTGTTAAGTGAAACTAAATCCATGTCGTGGCTATTGAACACGCACCTTCTGATTTGTGCAAGTTTAAGTATGCACCAATTAATTCGTGTAATGTTGAACGATCGTTCAGTCAATACAAAGCTCTGTTGCGTGAAAACCAGGAGAGGTTTTGTGTTTGAAAATTTGAAACACATTTTCGTTCCTTACTGTTACGGAGATCGACTGTTGAAATAGTGAAAAGATTAATTGAGAATGTTTTGTTCTTCATGATATTTTTTACTAAAATGTTTTGAGTGTGTAATGTACGGGAAGGTTCTATAACGCTGGACGCTCATTAGATGTACAATGGCATAAACAAAGTTTTCATAAAAATTCCTTCCTAATTAAATAAGGTTAATTAAGATTAATTAGAGATTAGACAGGTTAGGCTATGTAGGGTAGGTTACTATCTGTTGTACATGTAGGCGGGCCAGTGTTCTAGAATTCTCCCGTAATGTACAGTTGAACGACCTTTGGATGATTTCTGAAAGTATGAATATGCAGCAAGACTTTGTGTGAAGTGAAACGACCATTTAGTGCATAGAAACTCTTTTATATGCGATATAAATATAAGTTTTCTGACTGAAAATTTGAAACTCATTCTGTTTCTTAGTGTTGCGGAGATCAAGCTGGAAAAGTAACAGGTAGTAAACATTGTAATTGAATAAATATTGTATTTACCACATCAAATATTGAAAACGTAATAGAAAATGCTGGTATTTTCATTTTACATATTTTGCTCTTTTGGAAGGGTTTTATTACATATTATTGAGATTTTATGTACATATATATGTACATATTTTCATTGTTTTTAGTACATAATTATCCGGGCCCTACTCATCACCCTTTTCAACCTAAAACGTCGGACATAAATTAAAAAAAAAACAATAAAACGTTAAATGTTCTTTCATGTACAATTTGAATTTAAATGATTAAAGCTTATCAAGTGGGCGCAGGTGAACAGTTTGCGTTGTCACTCCGTAATCAGGAGGGGTTTGGTTCGAATCTAATGGCTGGCCATTTTTATTGAATTTTCCTAAATTTAGTTCCACCAGGCGGATACTGGTGCTTTTAATATACATACCCTGGCCAGCTTTTCTAAATTTTTGTCTTATGTTTGACCGTTAATTAATCTCAGCGTAAGGAAAAAAAATAAAAATCTTAAATTCTACGTAAAATCCATCATTAATCCACAACGATATTGTTTAAATACTACTGTACGCAGTGCTGTAATAGTTTTTCTATTGGAAGTTTATGGGCTAATTATAAGGGGTCAGAAAATTCTGGCCTCCTTTAAATCATTGTTACCCCTCTAGAATATCCTTGGATCACAGGTAGAGTTATTCAGTTCTCAGATATAAAAGCCCATGGCTCCCTAATATAATATCCAAGTTATACCAATAAGGAATCTGATAACTGTTTCAGGTGGAGGGACTGGTCTTTTCTAAAAACAATTCAGAAGTCTACTTACAGAATATGAAATAATTAATAACTCATCATGCATGGATACAGGTTACACACATGCATGAACTACATATTCTTGTTATATTTGCGGTGTGCTATCTTATAGAAACTTGGGTTATAATAGTATATAAAGAAAAGAAAAATTGTTTATGGAAGCGCATTTATTTATTTTTATTTAAAAGTTGAAGAAAAATAAGATAAAGCTCAGACCTATTCTGTAATATGCAGCTGTTAGGCAAATGAGAATAACAAAGTAGTTGATTAGTTTTCAGTTATTTTAATAATTTTAACGTGTTAACGTATGTTAGATGTTTCATTTTAACATTTTTCTTTCATATCCTATTATAAATGTTCTTCATTTGATGTGAATATTAAACAAATTTAATAAACGCATAACGAAAGAGCTTCATTATGGGAGATGACTTCGATTTTTCTCGACCCCGTGGCTACATATGTGGGTTGTATTCAGAAAGTTACTCAATTGGTACTAAACATTACATTATCTCCTCCTCTCCTCCAAAGAAAGAGAAAGAGAAAGAGAAAGAAAGGAAAGTAAGAAAAAGTAAGGGGAAAAATTGCTTTGGTACTTTATGGAGCAGAATTGGTCCATTTCTAACTAGGATTATGTTAGTTTCCTAGCGGTACCGACTTGCATTTGCAACATTAAAAAAATAAAATAAAAAGGAAGTAGGTTCATGTCCTTGACTCCGGGTCGATTTTTACCGTAGGTCGTACGTAGAAGAGATACGACGCTTTGCAATTGCTCAAGAATTGACGACAGTGGTGCCAGGCACCGAGTCACCTCCGATGGCGAGAACTTAAACACGCTAGGAACGTCGATCAGTGTCTACTTGGTCCTTTTCATAAAAATAAATACCTCTCTGCATTTGCGTGTAGGTTTCAAAGAGCACGTTTTCACATTTAAAGAATAGCTAACTCTAAAAATATCTGTATTCTAAATGACTCACACTTGTATTTAATATGTACTTGACTATTGTGAAAGGCTATAATTTTTGGGAAATAGAACTAAATCTTCTCCGCTCACCCGCTTAAGAGTTCGTGAAAACTCTTCGAAAAAAAATATAAGAGATTATTTAGTGATAATATATCACGATATTAAAATATATCATTTTAAACTTTCTTTTACAATATAAGCGTTTTTCAAGCTGACTACCTTATGACTTATTGTATAAAGACAGAAGTATATAGCACCTCATATGTACTTCTATAATTTCTTTCCTTCAGCATCTCTTCCCGATTAGGATTTACAACTGTAATTTTTACCTTCGAACGACGAAACTTAAAAAGAAAGTATGGTGGTAGTTAAAAAATCGAGATTTCAACGCATTTACACGTTTCGTGGCCCACAGATGCTCGAAAAAGTGATTTTTCGACATCTGTTCGTCAGTTCGTCCTGATATACACTAATCTAGAGGCCATACCGTTCAAACATTTCAACCAAATTCAAAACTTAAGGTTTTTATGTGATCCTGCAGGAGTGATTTTTCTTAATTTTTTCCTACCCTTAAAAGTAAGGCTAGTTCACTTAACCGTAGTGTACTAACATGTTTTAATATTCTATAGATACTAACATGGGTGAATTTTCATCCACCTTTTTTTTTTTTTTTTTTTTGCATAAGTTTGAAAAAAACTTCATGTTTTCAATATGTGACGAATTTGTAAGATAATATAGTTCTTATGACATATTTTTATCTTAAAAAGTAAATTTTGCATTAAATATTTTCTTGACAAAATAAGATATTTTCTTTTGATGCGGTCCAATGTCAGTTTTTTGATTTTCTTAAAAGAAACTTCTAAATAAGTACTTTAATACAAAATTGCATACCATACCGCTATAGAAAAAATAATAAAGATACTATATAAATTTAAAAGTTTTAATACTCTATAGATACTAACAAGGGTGGATTTTCACCCATGTTAGTACTCTACGGTTAAAGGTAAAAATGAAAGAAATGTGAATTTCTAAAAGAAAATAACTCCAACGATTTTGTGTCTATTTCATAATTAATTTTCTAGAAACAACTCCATCATGTGATATAAGTCATTTCTCAGGAAAAGATCCAGAAGTAGTAGTTTTTCTTGAGATAAATTTTCTTTCGGACAATTTCGTTAAAAACGACTCATGCGTTTTTGTTCATATTTCATAAATAGATATTTCATTACTCATTCGTCCTTTTAAAAATGTACGAGCAGTAGTTATTGTTGGGGTGATGTTTTCCGGAAGATTTTATCAAAAACGACTGAAGCCATTTTGTTCAAATTTGATAAATAAACATTTCAATAATAACTGGATAACATTATGTAAATTATTCCTTACGAAAAAAAAAAAAATCACAAGAGAGAGTTCTTTCTTGGGGATGAGTTTCTTTTCAGACTACTTTCTTAAAAACGACTCAGGCGACTTTGGTCATATTTCATAAATAAATATTTCTCTATTATTCTTATAATGTGTGCATAAACAGCTCCCATGAGAATATCCAGAAGGGATAATTTACTCTTGGAGTGAGTTGTTTTTGACGATCTTGTAAAATACCACTCATGTGATTTTGATATTCTTTTATATACAAACCAGTGTTTCTTTCAGAAACAATGTTACGGGGGGAACACTTAGTATTCCGGGGGGCACTGCTGGTACTGTTCTATTTATTATTATAATATTATAGACGTACTATTTTAGTCTTCTCCGGGGAAGCACTCTCAGAGCTCTGTGAGGCAGTGACCCCCAAAAAACATGTCTGGAAGAAACACTGATACAAACTAGCTGAACCTGCACTCTCTACAAAGCGCATCATTCACATATGAGCATAATTCTCTTTGTCACTCCTCACAACATCTGTACATGTTCCTTTACAGGCACAAGTGAAAGACGTCTTGATAAAAATCGGCAAGGGTTACCATAAAGGGGATATTTCTTTCCATCATTTTTTTAAATATCTTGCATCGTTTGCAAGCCTATTTCAGGTTGGAGTTTCTAATACATGTATGATCAGTGTTTTCTTTTTTCTTGCATGCATATGTAATAAGCAAATACATTACACCCACGACTAATTATAATGTCAGTGATATGTGGTGTTCACCGGGCAAAACACTCCAAACAATAAAGTTTCACCTTAGACTGGAGAAATAGTTATCCTTCGTTTTTCATTATAATTGGACCATGAAACAAACGTCTGAGAGATATACAAGCTCAGAGATATACACCTGAGAGATATATACCTGTATGCAAATATATGGTGTTGGAATGTATAACTCGTAGGATTTGATGATCTATTTTTTAAAATTTCAATACTTCCAGTGCATCCCTAAATATATAATAAAGAAATAACGGCCATTTTAAAAATATACAATTAGAACTGAACAGTCTACACAAAATTTGCAATCGATCAGTGAAAACGGCATCTTTCAAGATCTCATGGTTTTCAAGATATCATTGTCAAAGGAATAGGCCACAAACATATAAACGTCCACAAACATATAAACTTTTCTTGACCACAAACATATAAATCTAATATTTTCAACGAACTTAAAAGTTCGTTACTGAATTCTCTATGTCTGTGTGTCTGTCTGTCCGTCCGTCTGTCTGTCAGTAATTTGCGATTTTTTTTCAATTTTGAACCCTGCATTGATAGAGCATCAAAAACTATCTGAGAAAGTGATTAAATTTTTCGCGTCACTCTTATCGTTCCCGAGATACTGGCCAAAAATGGCCGATTTCGGGAGATTTAAGGAGCCATCGGGAACTGTAAGTCATAGAGAGATCATATTGGTGTTGATCAATACCTAAGAGGATGGTCAACATTTCGGTTCCAAATAGTAACCGGTGGCCACGGATCAACTGGCTACTGGCCAATTGGCCACCGCTCCCCAGATATTGGCTAAAAATTTTCGAATTTCGGGAGATTTAAGGAGCAGCCATAAGTCATAGAGATGTGATGATATTTTGCGAGAAACAGAACAAGGTGCGAATAAAAAGATCTACTTTTATACGTAAGAACAATCACAGTTATCTTTCCCGCTCCATCTCTCCATTCTTTTCAAGTTCGTTCTGCCAATGCTCTGGTTTAATATATAGATACTTCATCAATAACCCTAATATATAGCATAAGTTATTTCTTCTGGAGAGATCTACAAGACGTAGCTTACTTTTAGAGGTGAGTTTTCTTTCGGTGAAATTTTCCGAAAACATCTTGTAATTTTGTTCGTATTTCACAAGAAACTGTTTCATTAATAACTGCAGCACAACATGATTTAGTTTTAGGAATTGGAGCGAAAGAGTTTAGTGTGGTGATCCGGACCTTTTAATTAATTTTTTTTAACTGATTGTTGATTCAGCCTAGAATGTAGAATCTTTTACTGAGAATTTACAACCACGTATTTCATATGAATTATCCAATGGCGTCTCTGGTATGTAAAATTTGGGGGGTGGACATCAAATAAAGTGATTTAAATGGTACTACCTAGCCCAACCTGTTTATTAACTTCGATTCCATTTGTTACCTTTCTGCTTACTTTCACGGACCCTCTAAGGTATACCAAGAACTCGATTACAATCGTTTCACACCCTGAATATTATATTCCAAATAAATATAATTATTATTATTTATATGATATTCTGTCGTTAGTAAATAAATTAAATTAGAATAAAATATTGAATATTTTGTACTTCAAAAGATTGGGGGGACGCGTCCCCCTCGCCCCTCTCCCGCCAGAGACGCCCGCGAAATTATCACATCCGTTTATGTTTAAAGTTTTAAAAAATTGCTCTCTTACAGGTATTCCTCGGACAAAAGTATGGATACCGACCAATTCCAACGTATATCTTATCTTCTGAGTTACAAATGTTGCGAGATGAACTGGTTTCTATGGGTACAGATGTAATACTCCTCGACACATGGTACAAAAAAGACAGCAATGCAGTACCTCCTATATCTGTGTTACAGCCCATTTCTTCTATTCTGGTTAATTTCAACAACAAGGTAGGTCAGAGAATACTAATTTCATTTCCGTAGTTTTAGCAGATTTTTTAAAAGAACATTTGAATATTTGTACGACGAATATTTTGTGTTCTTTTCGACTGTAGTTTCAGATCTTATACACGTTATTGAAATGAAATCTTTGAGTTTCACGCCCACGGTTATGCTGTGTGGGCTAATGAAGACGATGATGGTAAGAAATGAATGAAATGATAGAATGAAGAAAGTGAGAGGAAACGGGAGAACTCCGAGAAAACCCCCACACACGGTGTTTGTCCACTACAAGCCCTACATGGCGCGAGCTGGGATGGAACCAGGGACACCACGCATCACAGCTGAACGCTCTACCGCTGTTATACACGTTATTATCAGAATATTATAAAATGGACATCACCCTGATCATGCACTTCATTTAATTTCTACCTTCATATTTCCATACATGTAAAATACCAAAAAATAATAATTACAAAAATACCAAAAACACTCTTTTTTATTTTTTAACCATATCATGTATGTGCTAAGATGATTCTATTTAAAAAGTTTCAAAAGTTTCACAGTTGTAACTTACGAGCAATGACACAATTTGTAACAAAACTTAAAACTGTATATTTCCGTACACAAAAAATAATAATTACAAAAATACAAAAAACACCCTTTTTATTTTTTAACCATACAATGTTCGTGTTAAAGTGAGTGTACAAAAAAAGTTTCAAAAGTTTCGTAGTTGTAACTTTTGAGCAATGGCACAATTTGTAAAAAAAAAAAAAAAAAAAAAAAAAAAAAAAAAAAAAAAAAAAAAAAAAAACTAACATTTGCTTGTATGCACATTAATGTTTGATAGTGTAGCCTTTTGCAAGGTTACCTAAGATCTACTGAAAAAGAGAAAATTAAACTTTCATTTGGCACCTGGATGAGCCCAATAACTTCAAAAATAAGGAAGTTATGGTAATTTAGATCCATGATGCTGTGTGTAAAAAGTGAAATTGAAGCAAAATTCACATTTTTCAAAAATTTCTCCCCTGTCCATTTCTCATCCAAAAAATCGAAAAAAAAAAATAATTTAGATAATTTCATTGGTATTTATGTATAGAAAAAATTTGAAGAGAATCTGAGACATTGAAGCACAGTGCTCTAGGTGATTTGACATGGAATGACCCCTTTTTAACTCTGTCTTAATTTCTAGTGGGTGTGGCATATGCTTTTCAATATCAATAAAACAAATGTGTACGTAACATTCAAATATAATTACTATAAAGTGTGTATATCCAAATTGGAAACAAAAAATGAAATGGAATACTTAGAAGAAAATTATCTTCACACAAAGATCAATATTTCTTATGAAATCCCTTATTCTTTATTAAGTCTTTTATCCTTTGTGCCATCCTATGTACGAGTTTAGCACATTTTGCCTTCAATTCAGCATCGTGATAGCACAAATTGTTGATCTCCTTGATCAATTGAAATTTGGTTCTAATGTGCTTCTTCTTTAGCATTTCTTTCATGAAGCTCCAAAAGTTTTCAATCGGGTTCATATCAGGAGTAGTGCCGGGCCACGGAAGAACACTAATTTCGTTGTCCTCGAAGAATTTTGTCACAGCTTTGACCCGGTGGCATGGGGCTCCACCATGCATAAAGGTGAATTGTATGTCATCAAACCAGAGTCTGGGGAAGCAGTTCTTCTTGAAGAACTTATAGGTATTGGTCGTGCTTCATTGTCCTCTCTACTATATACAGTCTTCCAGGCCCGGAGACAGAGATCACACCCCAGACCATGGCTGAAGTAGGATGCTTCACGGTTCCAACTTGAATTCCTCCCAGGTCAACGTCACACATTGTGAACATTCATCAGACACAAAGATACATGATTCACTGAAACACACTATTCTCCAATCGTCAGCAGTTCAATATTCTAGGCCTCATGCCCATTTGAGGCGCTTCTTTGCCATGATTGGAGTAGACTCTAATTTTTGTTTTCTTTCTTGACCGTGTGCTTTTATTCCCTCGGCAGAAAGGATCCTTCAAACACTTTCAGGCCAAATGTCTGCGCCACACTCAGCCACTTTTATGCTTAAGTCTATTAGAAGTTGCACTTCTGTTTCCCAGAGCCAACTTTTTTAGTTTTCTGATATCTCTTAGCGATAGCTTTGGTTTTCGCCCACACTTCCCAACCCTATTTTGGATCTTGTTCATTTCAACAGAGATTCTACTCACAGATTTTTGTTCTATCCCAACCCTACTAGCAATGTATTGCCGTGTATATCTTATTTCCACCAGAAGTATTTTGTTAACTTCCATTTTACACGGAGAAGGGTCTTTTGCTTTTCCCATTATGCTGCAATTACAGGACTACACAGAATAAAAGATTGATACACGAAACACGTCACGATCATTTTAACGGGATGATCTACCTTTTCTCGGCACAAAAATTTTTATATTGGACCTTATGGGGAGAACATGGCTACCGAATTTCCTCAGTTTCTAAGGAACTAGGTATCTCTAATGGGAAAGAAAAATTTTGCAGCATTCTACAGAAGTTTATTAACGGGTTGAAATACTTAAATTGTATATTTGTCTGCTAGTTTAGCAGAAATAAATTATTAAAAAATAAATAAATTAGTTTCTTTTTATACAAATTATAATATGTCTAACTTTGGAACCAATTATGGTAGAAAGATCAACTTTTTTTTGTTTTATTCCTTGAGAAGAAACGACTCTAATAGTTTTAATCACAACCATATCTGATACGCCAATTAAAAAATAGTATTTTAATATAAGTATAAAATTCCACCTGTCAAAGTTTGACGAGGGTAAGTCACGCCCCACTCTAAGCTTGGCCGCGGAAAGGGCGGGGGTTGGTGAAATGGAGGGGGAAGGGGATGGATGTCTGAATGAAACAGGTTCTCGACCAGTTTCTGAGGTTACCTGTCAGCTGCCAAATACTGTTAGCTTTATATAGTTTGTCTCCCTCAATGGTTCCATACTAAGAGACTGGACGATGTGGTGTGAAGTATCCTCTTTTTCCCGTTACCTCTGGAAGTTCATCAAGATGCATTCTAGAGTGCGCGGGAAGAACAGTATATATCAGAAAACGCTGTTATTTTGGGAATTTTTTCCCTTCCGGACAAATATTATAGCATACAGTAGTGGCGAAGGGAAGGGGGGCAGAGGGGTGCCCCCACAGGATTCCGACAATGTAAAGTCCTGGCCCCCATATATAGGTGTCCGTAAAAAAATGTCCCCTAAGTTCTTTTAAAAATAATGTCTTGGGAATATATTTCAAATTTGAGGTGTTTTCCTGGTAGCCGTCATTTTCCAATATGGCCACCGCCCTACGTAAATCTCTCTCTCTCTCTCTCTCTCTCTCTCTATATATATATATATATATATATATATATATATATATATATATATATATATATATATAATGAGAGAGATCGTGAACCAAGGCAATTAGAAAGATAATTTTGCTGTCAAACTATAGGTTTCTGAGGCCGATGAATTTAAATATGGCATTGTTTATTGCCACTTAGAAACCTTACAACCTGGCAACACTGTTGTCTAACGATTAACTGTACAAAGTTACAAATGCGTATATGCACGCATTACCCTAGGATGTAGCGTACTTCCTTAGGAGTAAACGAAACCTACTTTTTCTGGTAGCTTTCATCACGACAAGACATATTTTACATGGTAACATGAGAGAACATTGTCTAAATCCAATATGGCAGCCAATATGATGGCTAATTACTAGGCAACCAGGTAATGGACTTAATCAAATGCCTGTCAGTCCTAATTGGCCTAGAGCCTAGAGAATGGAAGAGGCAGGATACGGTCTCATTGAAGAAGCGTCTCCTGAGGGGGCGAGGGAAATTTAAAATACTCCATTTTTTAATGAAAAACACGGTTTTGCCTCCTTGTCCGCAGACAACACTGCACACCAAATGCTCTATAAGACGTTCTCTAAATAGCCCTGTTAGATCCAACCTGTATTGTGTGTAAACCGTGCATTTTCACGGGGGAACAGCGGACCAAAAGCCCTGTTTTTTGTGATATTTCTGGTTTCTCGTGCTTACTTCGCTAAGACTAAGCACTGTAAGCCAATCTCCAATTATCCTATAGCAGTGTTAATTTCAGATCATTTCCTCCGGAGGCACCACGCACACGGGGAAAGCGACTAAAAATTGCGTGCTCCACAGAAATTTCTGCGAAGATCTCAAGCACCCTAGGGTGAATTTCGTAGCTCTTGGGAGAATACCCTCCCCCCAGAATCACCCCTGAAATCATCACTGTCCTAGGGAGTTGAAACAAGAAGCAGGATACGCAAAAAAGAACAAACTTTCAAAGCATTTAAAGTTTAGGCTCGTTGCGCTAAGCGCCTTCTTAGGACGAGGATATGGAAATTGAAAAATGTAAGTTTTCTTTTATTTATTTATTTATTTATTTATTTATTTATTTATTTATTTATTTATTTATTGAAAAACATGTTTGCCCTTTTTTGTCCCCAGACAACCATGCAGACGACACACACCAATTGTCTTATACAAAAATGTTGCCATGATAACTCCTGTAAGACCCATTTGGAACGGTGTCCATACTGTGCATTGTTATATGGGGACAAGGGAGCAAAGCCCTGTTTTCTTTGACTTTTTCGTTTTCCGCGCTTACCCCGCTAAGACTACACACTGTCAGTTAGTCTTATCGTTTATCCTAAAAAGTTGAAAATCAGATGTTTGATAAATGTTAACATGGGGCCTTCAGTGTACAAGGGATTCAATTTATTTACTTCTTATTTATTTGTGAACGAGAAGGACACTAGGAAGGGGTCGGGCCTCCAATTTCGAGGTCACATCGGCCCTTTAGGGAAAGCTAGATTTGAAAAGAAAGTGGTCGTGGTCCTGACCGTT
This sequence comes from Thermobia domestica, assembly GCF_964235325.1. Lineage (NCBI taxonomy): Eukaryota > Metazoa > Arthropoda > Insecta > Zygentoma > Lepismatidae > Thermobia > Thermobia domestica. Next base: position 75,238,320 of record NC_137468.1, read on the forward strand.
TTAGAGAAGGTACGACCCGGGCATTCGCCTGGTGAAATTGAGGAAAACCTCAGCCAGGATGATCGGCATAAGCGGGATTTGAACCCACACTCAACCTACTCAGTGCGGCGTAGCAGGCGGCCGCTTTTCCCCTACATCACCGGCTGGGTTAACCACCGGCAGAGAGTTTGCACTATCTTCGTATTAAAAAGGGACATATTTCAATGCTTTTTCATGACACTTGTATCAAAAAAATAAAAATGTGGGATTTGAATTCCTTGTGCACTCACGCCCCCATATATCAAATATGATTTTTTCTTGTGAACGAGCTAACAGCCTTGATTTCAATGGAAAAAAAAAAAAAAAACTTGGTACACAAACTGATTTGTACAATGATCTTGGATGAGTTCGTTAACCTGAATGACCAAATTGAAAATTTGAAAAGACGCCGTTTGAACCTCTCAAAAATTCTTATTTAATAATTTCTACAACTGAATCGTTTCATGCTAAAAGAGTGTTAGTCCATAATCAATGTTTATTTTAGTTTATCAAGCCTGGGAGGCATGCAGCTATAGTGGTCCTTATGTAAGTTGAATGGCATAACTTCTAGCTACCCTATGGCCACATACCATAAGTAATACATTTAGAGTAGAGGGCGGAGGGCATTTGAAATTTCCCGAAATTCTTATTTTCTCCTTCACACTCAGTAAATTTTCTTATACAAGTGCATCAATGTGCTGAATATGATATACCAATGTGACCAGAGAATGGAAAACTTTTTCAAATTTTCGATGAGACGTAAGCCCATAAGGGATATCGTTCAAATATATTCCCTTGGGAGGTAGATTTAAACAAGGGTAGGGAAGGTTTGAACAAACAATAATATGAGCCAAAGGATAATTATGGTGGTCCGCTTCAGAGGGCTACTTTTTACGGTAGAAAACTAATTGCTAATATATATCACTCAATGTGGTTGAAAACAATATGCTATCAAGTCTGAATTATTAGAATTCGATTTTTAGTTTGGTTTGCCCGGAAACTGCCTGAAGTTAATGTTCTGGACTCGGTCTGAAGGACCCTCAAATCTCAATAAATAAACCAAATAGCATTCTGTTCGCTAATTTTGATTCAGTTCATCTTATAGACACCGATTTAAGCAATTTTTTATTCTTGCTTAAAATGTGTCCCGCACTGTTCATTCAAAACTGTCCCAATACGTATGACACACACACACACACACACACACACACATACACACACTAAAGTCAGAAATGAAACCAAATTTGGTTCAAAATTGCCTTACTTCAATGTGAACGCCAGCATGATCCAGAAAAAAGTACAAACGACAGCCGTTTCAATTTTTCAAGGAAAGCTGTCTCTTGTTGCCCTGTGCCAAAAGTTTTTTTTTTTAACTCTTTGATTTACTAATGTACTCTCGAAAATATTCATCCTTTACATACAACATATTTTCTGAGGCAGAACTAGAAATATTTCCTGAGATGACAAAAACAAACAGTAATGAAAAATATTTTCTTTGAAATGTCAAACGAAGTGATATAGGGGAGCGAGGTGGGGGAGTCTCAATTGAAGTCTCATCAGATCACACAAGAATTAACTCGTTAAATTTCATTACAAAAGATTCTTTTGCAAGTTAAAATAATTTTGCACAATGTACATAAACTTTTTAGTTGTCGTTAGAAATAAACAAAATAATAAATGTCCTAAATAACTTCATTTCTCCACTACAGCTGTAAAAATTGTTCAGAACTTTGAAAGTTTTGAGACATCTTTTTGGAATATTATCCTGTTGCTGTTCTTGAGATAATAATAATAATAATAATAATATAACTTTTGCCTTCTGAAAATAAACAGATGGTAAAGTTATGGTCGATACATTTTTGGAATTCGAAGGCATTTTAGAATGCTTGTCTATCATCTGGCTATCAGAAATAATTGATTACCATTTTCTCTACATATCTATAATTTTCTTACAGGGTAGAAACACCTCCTCGAAAGAGAGAGAGAGAGAAAAAAAGAGAGAGAAAGTGGCCGAACTTGGGCTATTGAAGTGAGGACAGGATGTTTACATTCGCATTGATACCTGCTGTGAAAACGGTCCCTTCATATCTCTCGGGAAGAAAACAAAAGAAAAGGGTGGGCGCGGATGCCTTACCCTCGTCAAACTTCTTGACAGGTGGACTTTAATACTTATATTAAAATACTATTTTTTAATTGGCGTATCAGATATGGTTGTGATTAAAACTATTAGAGTCGTTTCTTCTCAAGGAATAAAACAAAAAAAAGTTGATCTTTCTACCATAATTGGTTCCAAAGTTAGACATATTATAATTTGTATAAAAAGAAACTAATTTATTTATTTTTTAATAATTTATTTCTGCTAAACTAGCAGACAAATATACAATTTAAGTATTTCAACCCGTTAATAAACTTCTGTAGAATGCTGCAAAATTTTTCTTTCCCATTAGAGATGCCTAGTTCCTTAGAAACTGAGGAAATTCGGTAGCCATGTTCTCCCCATAAGGTCCAATATAAAAATTTTTGTGCCGAGAAAAGGTAGATCATCCCGTTAAACTGGCCTATTCGAACTGTTGAATGTTTTGAATGTCGTTAACTTCTTACGACAGCAACCACAACACTTCAGACTATAGCTTGTTGATAGGAACCACAATAGCTATCTACAACTGAAACACCACTTTCAGAATCCCCCCCCCCTCACTAATACCATCACTGTTCAACGGTGATATCATCACTTCAACTGTACAGTAAACAAATGAAGGATCCTATATTGGTGGTTTAACCATTAAATTAAATGTTCTAGAACACTGAAATTAGGACTCCTACATCAATTTTGCATTTTTCGAACATGAGTCTAATAATTTGAACACGTCTGTACATTTAAGTTGTAGTTTGTGAAATTAAAGTTACAACAGTGCATATTGTTCTGACTATTTGTTTACCGCCAGTAATCGCCCTTAATCGTATTTATTGACATTTTCCAACCAGGGCGTATGACATTTGGAATGCTTAAAATGGAGACTTCAAGTTTATTTCCCTTTCCTTTCCAGTTAGCCTAAAAGCACGTTAAAAAAAAAAAACAACGTGTAACTTATTATTTTCAAGCATAAACTTTATAAGTTTAGAAATAATCCTATCAAAGACACCAACAGAAGTGGTAAGAGGCGGGTCGAGTGACATATTCTGCATAATGTCTTGATGAGAAAAAAGATGCAATTCCTAGATCGCAGTCATTGATCTACCGAGAGGACACTCTTTCTTAATTATGCTGTTATTACACTCTTAATTTTCCACAAAAGTAAAAAGAAAAAAAAACAGCTAAAAAGTGAGCTAGAAACATATATAATCATTTGCAGAGATGGTAGACCGGATGTCTTACAAATTTTGAAGAGGAAGCGGATCGAATGATATATAGTTTAAAAGATCTTTTGGTTCTCATTCTAAACAAATTTGTTTCTACAATACTTTATATTGTGTAGTAAAGATACGTTTCATTAATTTTCTTTTTTTTAACTCCTAATGACCAATCTAGTGAATATTAAGAATTTATTTTATATTATTTTGAAACCATTTTTCCTATTTTTGCAGAGAGTTCCCAAGTTGCAACAACATGACCAGGCAGTTTGGTGGGACACTTTAGGAAAAATGCAGAAACTTCTCAGAAAAGCTGCTGCTTCTTTGCATAACAAAGGCGAAATGGACAAAGATACAACGCATAATTATTTTATGTCAGGTTGGTCTTCTACTAAAATACTTTATTAATAAAATAAGCCAAAGAAGTTATATATCCAAATGATAACGTTTTAATTATATTTCAAAGTAGCGTCCGAAATATTCATGGAAGGTGAACTTTTAGCTTTCAACGTACCCAGAAAGGGTTCAAACCTATTTACTATTGATACGTTTTCTTCGACTCCTATACGTTAACACCAACGTCTACGTCAACGTCCAAAAGTTGTTGCAAAGAAACCTCTAAACCTATTCTTTGGAATTTCCTTTAATTGCTTCATCGCGTTGACGATTACAAAAATAACAACTTCACAAAGATGCTTAAGTTATTCATTAATCAGAGATAAAACAAATAATTGTCACTGTATACTGTTTCAAATTAAATTAATGTTTGAGATGGTTATAAAACAAAATTTGATAATTATGCGCTGCTCGATAACGATGAGGGTTGGTTTGTTTAGAGTTTACCGTTCTCTGTGGTACTCCGAGAGTACGTCAGACTAGACCTATAGCTTAATGTGAAAACCGAGCTACATATATTCCCACTGAGAGTCGAATCCAAGCCTTCCGCCGTAAATATTATGAACTTCAACAACACCACGTGTGGTTTTACAGAAATATACCCCTCTTGAACGTCAGGAACACCGGTTCGGATTTTGGTAGGAGCTCACGTTGCAACGGGAAATATTACTCCTAATTATAACCAACTAATATATTCACTCGCACATTCACATAACAAACTATAGCTGTTATGGTTATTGCAATAGAAACAAGAAAGTGAGACCAGCTGTGTTCTAGTGACATGAATCAGTTGCTTTTCTGTCATGGTTACTAACAGTAGTCTTTGATTTCAGGATTTTCTTTTAAAAATTAGCTCGCATTCTGTGTATTTTCTTTACGGTGATAAGTAGTTTAAGCCGGATCTTCGAACTCTTTTTGCATTTCTGCCAAAATGAACTTTTTCAAAAATGTTTTTGTATTTCATTTGGAAAATTCATTTTCATTTTGACATTATTATTATTATTACTATTATAAAACTTCATGTTCCTCATTATTTTAGAATCATGGTGAAAGGGCTTCCTAATTTTTTTTGTGATAAGGGCTAGCAATTATGGCAAAATGCGATTTCCGTACAGATGCTGCTAATAAAAACTAGCGCAAGCTCAACCCCGTAGTTAAAGAGGACCTAAAATGCATGGGTCTCTAAATTTTCACCTGCCCCAGTTAATCATTTTAAATAATGGAATGAAAGACATAGGGATGCGTACGAGGCTACAGTTGAAGCTATCTTGTCTCAAAAAATGTACCTGATTCAATTGGAAGAACTCGGTTTCGGTAACAAAAATTCTGTCCCGTATCGTCTCGTGGGTAATTCTAGAGACACTTACTTAACCTTCATACTTTTCTCTCAATATTTATTGCTGTTTTGGACTCTTTCTCTATTTATCTATATCTAACATATCTACAGGTTTTTACGTCTAGATACCCATATAAGTAGTGTGTATGCATGGGATGTGTCTATATGTGTGTTAGACTTAAAATTATATATTAATTTCTATATTTTGTTTCAGTAACTGAGAGAGAAGTGATAAACGGAATATTAAATGTAAAGAATACGAAAAACCATTGTCTTGGTTATGTACGATACATCAACAATATCAATTTACAAAACTTGAAAAAGGCTTCCCTATTTATCGATATTTTGAACAGAAGTTTAGATACTGAAGCAGTCAAACTTCTTTCAAACTTGAGGGACGAAAGGCTTCCAGCAAAGATAGAGGCTTCCAACCTTCAAAGGTAAGTCTTTTTGTATTGATTTTTTCTAAGTCAGTCGCAACATTATAATATTACGAATAAGTCGTAATGTGTCAGAGTACTTTTTACTATAAGAATGCTTCAGTATTGAAATATTTTACATGTACGAGGATCGTTTGAAAAGTCCAATAAAAATGAAAACTACACAGAAATTGTCGGAACAAAGCTGTTTTATTTCTTAATGCACTCTCCTCCTTTGACTTTAATATACTTCGTTCACCGATGCTCCAGTTTGGCGATCCTTTAATAATAATAGGATTTGCCCAACCGAGCAAATTGGCATCAGTTTCTGCAATGATCTCTTCATTTGACGTAAATTGCCTTCCCGTTAGACATTTCTCGAGATTCGGTAAGCAGAAATAGTCCGAGAAGGCCAAATTGGTAAATGTTCTATATAACCTGTATGTATACCACAGAAAATGTGGGTATCCTACTTATCCCCTTCTGTGAGTTAAAAAAAAATACTATTCAAATATTTAATAAATTCAAATATTAGTATGGCTACGTGTTCAACTATTGACCTAATTTATCTTATTTGATGAACCTTTAACAAAATTATGTGCTTAGTGGTTGAATACAGGGGTTCAGTTTCTTTTATTTGGGTACATTTCTGCTTCCCTCTTAAAGTTTGGGACGGGTACATAGGACCACCACTTAAATTTGGGTATTATCAAAATAATAAAACTCGATAAATGTTCTCTAGAACCTAAATATACATTTCTGTAATTTTGATTTGCCCTGCTTATTACTTTTGGGGGCAAAAAATTGTCAAAAATTCAAAATTTGGAGAGCTTTGATCTATTACATCATTTGGAGGTTTTTCATGAGACTTAAGTGTATTATATGCTTAAATAGATGAATACAGAAGTCAATTCTCTTACATAAGACATGGGTACAATGATTCTTTCTTTTAAAATTGGGGGGTACATAGGACCCGCCTTGAATTTGGGAATTGTAAAAAATAAAATTTGATAAATGCTTTCTAGAACTCGAGTATATATATATATATATTGTAAATTCAGGTGTTCCTGCTTATCCTATTCTAAAGTTAAAAATTGCAAAATATATAATTTTACCACGTGGTCGGGTATTGACCAAATTTATCTTCTTAGAGAGGCTGTACAACAACATATGGCCGAGTACAGGGGTCATTTTCTTTTATATGGTATTGGTGTTCATGGACAAACTTCTTTTAAAATTTGGGAAGGTACATTGGTTCACCTCTTAAATCTGGAAACTGTTAAAAAAGTGTATTTGTGAATGCTTCTAAGACATGTAGCTGGTCGTGCTTATCCCCTTTTATAGGCATAAAATTGTTAAAATATATTGTCCAAAGTAACGCTTGATATTTGAGAATTTTAAATTTTGGCGGGAAAAATTGAATAAGCATGAGGCGCGAATTTTGAATGTTGTGCTTAACGATCACTAAGATAGATTGTAAGTAGAGCCGGATTTTTGTTTGATGAAGGCCTCAGCTATTGAAAGGAATGGAGTCTTTTGTCCAATTGCCCTTTGTCAATGAAAAATTGTTTCTTTTTTGTGTTGAATATATGCGGTATGGTAATTGATGGATCTAATAGAAATCTAAAGTCATTTGCGCATGACAAAATATGTATTTTTTATCAAAGCAATTGTTGAACTGAAATACAATTAAGGGGTATATTATAATTGTATACATAATTATAACAATATCTACATAATTATTATAATTATAATTATCTACATAATTATAATTGTATACATAATTATAACAACATCTACATAATTATTATAATTATAATTATCTATATAATTATAATTGTATACATAATTATAACAATATCTACACAATTACATAGTGACATAATTATTAATATCTACCTTTAAAAATATTTTTTATTACTTCCTATTTGATTTTTTCCTTATATTTGGGATATATACATCCAGTTTTTTCTTTTACATTTTTTGGGGGGGCCTTTAAGAGAGTAGAGCCTTAAGCTAAAGCTTGCTTAGCTCATACGTAAATCCGGCACTGATTGTAACATATAGCCATATGGATGAATATAAGATCCCATTAACATTCATTGAACATGAGTAACTTGAGACCGATAGAAGTATATAGGATAACCCTTTAAATTTTGGAATTGTCAAAAAAATTCGTAATTGTTTCCAAAAACTCGGGTAAATTTTCTTGGTACAATCTGATTGGTTAATTACTTTCAAATCATTGTTAAAATTTTTAGTTCGAAAATTTTTGAACTTTAGTAATGTAGTTATGGGTCATAGTCTAAGATCATTTGTGAAAATTTATTTTTGATGCAATGTGATTATCTGATTACTTTTAAATCTTTGTTTAAAATTTTTGAAAAGGTTTCAAAATTTTTGCTTAAAATTGTTCGATCACTGTTTTAAAATTTAAGTTCCAAAATTTTTGAACTTTAGGATTTGTAGCTACTCTAAGGTCATTGGTGGAGAAATTAAGAACTTGAAGTCAAATATTTAATTATTGAAACAGGTTAATATGTAACAACTATTTCACACTTTGAATTTTAGTTACAACTCATAGTCTAATTCATTAGTGGAAAACTACCCTTGGTGCAACCTGATTGGCTGATTTTGAAATGCTTGAATATTTTTGTTTAAAATTGCATTAATCCGTTTTTAAATTTTAGTTTGAAAATTTGTTGAATTTTAGAATTGTAGTTACGACTTGTAGTCCAAGATCATTGATGGATAAAATATAACTTAAACCTAATAGGTCTGGCAACACTGTACACAAGAATCTCATCATCATGATGCAATAGTGCAGATCAGAATATTTAATTAGTTGTGTATATAGCATGCCGTACATGATGAACAGTCGTAATTCTAAAAAAAGATCCTGTTGAACAAATTGTTTTGGTGTGAAAATGCGACGCAGTAACGTATACTGTCTTTCATATCTATTTTGAATTCATTTCACTATTTGATTTTGAATCAAAAGGTACACAGTGGAATGGATCGGCAGAGAGGGATTGGATGCGGACACCCACGAGGAGTATCTGCAACATTTCATTACACATTTCTACAAGAATATCTGCAAACTGGTAGATAGGGCGATGAGGAAGGAAGATTCTAGTGCTCAGGGACAGATTGTTACAGAAATTCTACAACATCTGCATGCCTGCAATAACTCTGTTAAGGTATAGTATCTTGTGATGGCAAATTGTGCAAATACTTTAATTAAAATTCAAGAATGATTTCTCTCAAGTAAAATGTCTTTACTATATTATTAGTGTTTACCCAATAATAATAATAATAATAATAATAATAATAATAATAATAATAATAATAATAATAATAATAATAATAATAATAATATACTCATAGTATTATACCTTCAGCCTTCCGATGTTTAAGCTTATTAACAGCTATGTGACGTGTAGATTCAGTCTAATTGAATATTCCCCGGAACCGCCAAGAAAGGTGAATATCGTAACAGTACCAGAGAAAATTCCAACAATGATGCATTTCAATTGAGGAAATTCCGTGTTTGCCTTCTCAATGTATTTCTAAATGTGTATTGCCAAAGTTGAAGTATCTTTTGAGAAAGTATCTGAAAGAGCATAAACTTCTCTCGAAACGAGAAGTCAAACTCTTTCTGTATGCCTCCCCCCACGAAAAAGACATCCTAAATGTGTTTTCAAAGTTAAGACCTAGTTAAATTGGATCTCCTTTTAAGGAATTTAATCTGTAGCACCTCTCAAAAGAAAGAAAATGTTTCTGAAGTTTGTGCTTTCTCTCTAGCCATCGATTTAAGGTATTAGTAGATTTTTGAAGGATCATTTGATACACTTAGTGAAAATAACTCATGCTCCAATAATCTTAAAAGTCAGTTGCTCGCACCCGAAAACTGGGGAAAATTTTATCAGAATGAAAGAAAAAGCATTCAATACAATAAAATATAGAAGTGTTATTTCCAAGGAACATAAATGTTGTTCCGTTTCGAATGTCTCCAAAGGACTTAAAATGTGCAAGTTTGTCAAAACCATTTAAGGTCGCTAATCAGTCCCGTAGCTATACATTTTATTTTATATTTCTCAGAACATTGCGTAAATCAAATAATAATACTAAAATTCCTATGCATAATTACCTAATACTTAGAGAGTACTGCTTAGTGAAATTGTTGAGTTGATTTTGAGTTTAACGTCACTTTCAACAACGAGGCTATATGAGACGGGACCAACCGATTAACGTGGAATCTGAACCACATAAGCTTCCGCCGGAAATCGAACTTGACAATGTAGTGCTCATTGTCAAAGAAAGCGTAATCATTTCGATTATGAAATTACAAGTTTAGAAGGCGAACTAGCAAGAACCAGGTCATCTCATAAACATTGATTATTTTACTGCTTTTATGCTTATTTATGCAGATCTATTATTGTACTATCCTTATATGATTTCTTTGTTTTTAAAAAGTGAGAAATTGGATGACAAACTGATGATCACCTGATATGAACTCCCAAGAATTTGCGCTTTTGTGAAAACCAACAGCATATTCATGTATTGCTTAGTTTCCTAAGTAAAAACAACGATGGAAACAGTCCAAAGTATTTTTTTAAGCATTATTCCACAATAGTAAGATTAATCAGATACACAAGAATCTCTAAAGTCTTCATCCGAATTCAAAATGTTACGGCTTGAAAACAGGGAATCGTATTTAAATAAAGCGCCTATCGTTCAAAAAAAGTTAATATTCAAGTTTCGCTTGGCTTAGTGACGGGTCGTTCATGAATGAACTGATTCTTTTGAACAGTACACTCACGTGAACTAGTAACGGCTTAGTTCGTTTATTTTGAACTGCTCGTCCAAAGTAACTGCCGCGACTCCAGCACCAAAGACAGTTCCTCGCTCGTGCGACCATATGGTACGGCGTCACAGCACCGTACACGATTTCGGTTCCGAAATGGCCAATAAGCGTGCAATCAGGGTTACCATACCTTCTTTTACGCGGGCATGTTAACTTTTCAAAAGAGTAAAATCAGCGTCCGGGGGGATTTTCTAACAGTGAAACTGTCGGCTTTTCTATCAATTCCAGAAAAAAAAATAAAAGTTGAAATAAATAGTTTTATCTCGATTCTTGAAAATATGTCTGTGTATCGACCGCAAGGGAAATATGTAATAATCGTACGCAGTTTGGAAGACATTGTCTACTAATACTGGTCTGGAACGAGCTATAATTTGCCCAGAAATATCAGTAGGGATGCGTATAAAGGAAATTGGCACGTGGCGGGTAAAATTAAATATGCATTTGTATGACAATTGTTTCGAATGCATTATATTTAGCTATAGTAGTTCCAGACATTGCTATTTTTTTTTTTTGTCTACAACTAATAGACATAATTAAATGATACAAAACTAATGAAACAGTTTTAATAGACACAAAATAGTACACAACTACAGGATATAACTAAAATTGTACTTATGTACTGTAACTTCTAGCACTTTACAGATTTAAGCAAATTGAAAATTTTAGTATAGCGCAAATTCAACAGTTAGGTACAAACACGAACACCGATCCTGGGGGGATATGAGGACCGAGCCCCACAGAATCTGAGTGTAATTGCTAAGATATATGACAAAGATACATACATATCTGAACAGGACCTCAAAGTTATACAGAAATCGGTGCCACGGGACTCAGAGAAACACCGGGTTTAATGTTTCTCCCTCTACCACTGCCCTAGGACACGCAAATACACAGAAAAAGAGAGACAACACTTCCACTCACAAAAGTCCCTTCTGCTGGAATGTTTCTTGAGCTGGTTCTGTAGTGCCTCTCTGATATAAGGGAAGAAATCGTGCAAATACTGTATGTTGGTAATTTCAGAAGTAGCAAATGTCCATACTGACTATATTTCAAAGTACACACAGACAGAAAAAAAAGAGAGAGAGAGAAAGGGAGGGAGAGAGTTAAAGAAGAGCATATTTGTGTAATTTCAGACTTCGGTAACCTACACACTTCAACATTTTATCCAAGTCATATATTTGTTTCAACCTGTTCTCTCTTCTTTTATTAAACATTCGAAGACAATAACAGAGTTACCTGGGTTTCTTCCAGAAAATTTTGTTTGGGAGAGAAAAATCAAAACATGGCGAGATAATGTGACTAATATTGCCCAGAAGACGAGAATTATGACAAATCTCGTTTTCTTTTTTGAGATGAGAAATTTCTCGATTCTCATAGGCAACGCTACTTTATCAAAGTCTTAGATCTAAAACAGTTTTAGTGTTACACGATTCATAGTATAAAAGCTATAAATTGATACAGTAATTGTAGCAACAACATAAAAAGCATCTATCAACGTTTAAAGGAACACAAGTTGTTACACAATATACTTTAATAATAAATATGGCTTTAATGTTGTTATATCACACTCTTCCTGGAACTCGTGTGACGCAGAAGAAATCTGGTAAACTGTAGATGAAATTTAAAAGAAAATCAGGGCTAAATTTTGTAGACGAGACAAGGAAATTTTCCCTAAAATCGAAACAGACAGAATTCTTCGAGAATCTAGATGAAACGAAAATTCGTCAAAAATTTATGACAAAAGAAAACCTTATTTCTTGTCTCGTGTGCAACATTAGATGTGACCTGCAAAAGAGTGACATGTAATTGCAATATAATTTATCTTACCTCCGGGAGGGGATGGCAGTTAGCTAACTTCGGAGGACTCCGCCACGGACAGGGGCGTAAATAAGGGCCTCGCAGACCCTGCATTTCGGGAGAGCCCCAAGCCATCAGGAGGCCCTAAATCATGAAATGGGACGTAGAGAAGGGGCCCACCCCACGCTGTCTGCGGGAGGGCCCCCAAGCTTTTAGTTACGCCACTGGCCCCGGAAGTATGCCAAAGAAAACACTGAAAATAACCCAAAACCTTATTAAGTTCTTGAAGATGTTTAGAAACTCATGGCACTCAGTGAACCAAATTATTTCTTCTTCATAGCAGCAACGGTGCTGTGAATGACACTTCCGCTCCAACACCGAATTCGACAACCAGTTCAAAAGTGAACTGCTACCTTTGAAAGACTCCCGGATCGGTAGCGGAGAGAATGAGCTGAATGAGCTAGCTATGTCACATCATTAGTTTGGCTGGCGGGAGATGTTACATAATGTGCAGAAGTGGCGTAAACTACTGATACCTCCCGTCAACCAATAGTCAAGTTGCCAACTTGGCGTCAGTGTTCAAGTTAAAAGTTCGACTAGCTACTTGATGAGTGCCATGCCGTGAGAGGAAGCCAAATTGAACATTCATGAACTGAATTCATCATGTAACTATATTGATTTTGCATTTTCTACCAAATTTGTATTGTTTTCTAAGGCCAATACACTACTTTGAAATTGGATGCTATATATATATGTATATGTGTATGAACTTGAACGTTCCCTCTTTCGAACTGTAGGCCTTCACTCAAACACGATTTGCTGTTTTAAAGCTATAACACTCTGAATTCGAATGAACACTTTAGAGACACCCTATATTATTTATTTATAAACGTTGTCATGAGAGTCTATTGTCATTACAAAATTTGAACTTGAATAGTTTTTCGGCTCTGGAGTTATATGAAGGAACAAGAAAGCCAACCTCACTTGTTAAACATTCTGATTATGAAAATCGCTTATTAACATTTGGAACATTGCATTCAGAAAAAAAACATTTCAATTTATTTAATATGGCTACTTCAGTGATGTAGACTTTTGTTCCCTGTACGTATGTTGTAATACAGTATATTCCAACATATTTTATTATTATTTAATATGTCCTAGGTGTTCTATGGACGAGAAGATAGTCTTCAGAGGATCCAGGACTATATGAAAGGAGACTCAGACCAACCACTAGTATTATACGGTGAAGGAGGCTGTGGGAAAACGTCACTGCTGGCGAAATCAGCTGGCATGAGCATTGAATGGTTTAAAGACGGAAAACCTATTTGTATCATTCGGTTCCTGGGTACGACGCCTGACAGCAGCGCCCTCACTCCAACTCTCATCTCCATCTGCCAGCAGGTACCGTTCTAAAATAGTCTATTTTAAAACATATTTATTGATCTAGTTCCTTCGTTGAAACGTATGCATGTATGTCTGTTTCTCATTACTCATATGGTACTAACATGTTAAAACAGATTACAGATTCTGAAGAATTGTTGATGGGATTGAATAGAACGTTGTAAAAATTAAATAAAGGTTAACTTGCAAAATTGAGTGTTTCCACATCTTTCTTTCCTTCACTTTTGTCCTAAAAAGAAATAAATTCAAGACAATACTTAAATTTGAAATTTAAGCATTTAATTCTTTCCTTTTCCCAACTGTAATTTCGTTTGTAATCTTAGTTTTATGAACCGTTTTGTATTGATTAGAAAACTTTTACTAGTATTATAGGCTACACGGTGTTACAAAGAAAAAGTCACGACATATAGTTCTATTAAGATTATTTCTAGAAGTCCTCTTTATCCAATTATACTATTGTATGAGAAGTTAAATTCAATGTAAAATGGTTCTTCTTTAGTATAACGTTTTATGATTTACCGCTTGTAAACTAAACAAGATGGCTGCTAAATGTAGAAGAATACTTATGAAACAATTGGTAAAATAATGGCAAAATCAATAAGAACAGAAGTATTTTGAGAAAAGCTCAGAGCCACATTTGCCAACCTACATAATCTGGGAACTAGGCCTGAAGTCAGAACGCTATGATATTTGAGGGGGGGGGGTTACTTTAGTTTAACTTACATCCATAGCCATCTTTAGTTTAGGGTTTCTTAATACGTAAACCCTATGAAGAAAAACTACTTTTCGTAATGAGCTACGTAGAAACAAAAGCATTTGAAATGCATTGTACAATTTAGTGTGGTTTTAACAGGTTCTGAGATTTATAGTGATTACAACATGCATATATAATTCTACTGTATCAAGTGAATACAAAATATTCTTGACTACAGAAGAATAAGCTATCTGGAACCTTCATGAGAACAAAATAGAAAATACCACAGCAGCCAGATTAATACAGTAAATGAAATGCTGGTCCCGGCGAAACACTTAAATTTCTGAAAACAGTAAATGACTACACTACATTCATCCTTTCTTCAGCGATGCAAGGAATTGCTGTCAAGCCAATGGACTGAAATAATTTGACTTCACATCCTCCTCATCGCCATGGCGATCGCCATTTTATTTTCTAAATAACATGACATAAGGGACTGTGAATGAACATGGAGCATGTGTAGAAGGAGGGACATTGTTTCTGAGAAGGCGAGTCATCTCCCATAACATCAAGTAGACTAACTACATCTATGATAAGTTTATATATGTTTTACATACGGTTTACAAATAGAGCAATTTACTGAGTTAGTAATTTTAATTCCAGATCTCATACAATTATATGTTACCATTCGAAGACATTCCTGACGATTTGGTTCCTCTGACAGCGTTCTTTAAGCAGCTGCTAACATATGGAACAGCTGAACAGCCGTTGCTTGTGTTCCTGGATTCTGTGGATCAACTGACAGGCGCACAGGACGCCAATAAAGTATCATGGCTTCCAACTCGACTTCCGAAGTACTGTAAGGCAAGTAGGATCTTTTTTGTATTCACAATATTACTTCTACATAGATCTCAACATTAATATGTGCATATATTACTCTAAATAGTAAGTTATATATTGTGCACCGAGTGAATGCCGGTTCAACGTAGCTGGATAGTAAAGGGACGTTAAGGATTTTGAGCAAATATTCCTTAAAATAGCCTTATCATCTAAGCAAACGTGTATGGGATGTTGTGCCTAGTGTTCGGAAGTAAAACAGCAAAGTAAGACAAACTGACAGTGGAGAGAATTCAAATACAGCTTTTTTTTTTTTTTTTTTTTTTGGTCATAACCTTCTGACAATTTCAGAGCTCAAGAACTCTGTCATTGACAACCATGTCATTCACAGGTCTAAGGCAGCCCGACGTTTATCTGCGGGAACAAATAGGATTGACTCCCTGGCTGAGCTACTAGGCTTTTAATGAACACTCTCTTTGACGGGTCTTCGGCTACCATCAAATTCGATGGACTTCTAAGACAAAATCCTTGGAATCGCTCCTAGTTTGACATCGTTCTTCTCTACACCCACATGTTCGGCGTTTGCTCTTTTCTGACAATCGTCTCCGGTTCTGACACAGCACCACAAGTCTCTCCTCTCTCCGAATCTCTTAACCTGCTCCTAAAATCAGGCAACTTGAGCTCTTTTTTGAGTTTAATGCCCCATGATTATGCGCCGAGACTAAAGAAGGCGGTGATAATGAGAAGGATGATAATGGTGGAATGAGGAAAATGGAAGAATACTAAGAAAACACATGCACACGTTGTTTGTCCATCCTAAAGACCACTTACAGCTGGTTAAAGCTGAGATTTAATCACGAACACCCATGCGCCTGAGGTGAGCGCTCTACCAGTAAGCCACCGCGGACCCCTGAGTTATTTCAATTACCAGGAAGTCAAACAGAAATCCAGCAGAATTGAACTATTTAAGTAAGGAAAAGAAGAGACTTCCGTGTGCCAACTAGAAAAGGAACTTGTCTGTTATTCATTTCAAAATATCATTACTAAATATGTTTGTCAGTGCTCGTTACAGAACTTTCTTATGTTTCACCCACCAGACGATAGCTACATGATGTGTCCAAGTTTTCTGCCAACTGCTCCAACAGCCCTTCCTTAGATATTCGATATTTTCACAATATCATTAAACTATACTATGTAAATTGTATAATGCTTCTGTTTCAACCTGTGGAGTACACTGTGTTCTCGCCTACAAGCTGTTACTACAAATCATGTTGAAGGAGGTCACTGTATTTCAGGAATAGAATGCTTATCTTTAGTACAAAGGGTCTTGGTTTGATTTCAACCTATTGGTGAAAAGACAGAAGTAAACTGAGTTCTGAAGGCTAATAAAGTTGAAGTGTCAGAAATCGATGTTTATCATTCAATCCGTTTAGACAACAACCTTAAAGAGAAGTTACGATCTTCAACATCTAGTGATAAATAATAATAATTTAAAAAAAGTTGTGCTGAATGAATTCAACAGGAGTTTTTTTAAAGGGAATAATTGCTCGACATGGAGAGGAGTTGGCTGTATTAAAGATGCGAGATCAAGAGTCTGGAAAGTTTGAAAATGAATTGAAAGTTTCAAAGAGGAAGTTAAAAAGGAAGAGGAAGAAATGTTGATAATTTTTGTAGTAAATTCCAGGGGAATGCTGGGAATTGTAATGCAGCAATATTGGATTAAGAGAAAAAGAATAATTATAGTTAATAAAGTGCATGTGTTTTTAATTGAAATTTTCACAATGTATAGTATTTTTGGAGTGCTTTTATCAAGTTAGGGTCAAATCTTGCAACTTAAAGTTTAATATCAGTTTCACTCTTGTTAAAATTTATAACAGAAATAATTATTGAGCGCCTGCTGCTTATACAACCCAAACATTGATAGAAGTTTGGCTTGGTTGCAGACGAGTAGGCGTTGTGTTTACTTCATATCAACATTTTGAGCTTTTTAAAAACTTTTTTTTTTTTTTTTAAATAATAAGAGGAAAGACAGTGTTGTCTTCCATAATGCAGTTTAAAAATATTCAATAAAGACTAAAAAATAAAGAAAATAATAACCGCAAAAAAGTTTTAAAGCCAATATTTTTATAAAGTGCATTATAAAGGAGATTTTTCGGTGGAATAATTCAGGTTATTCCCTTAACAAAAGCGCAGAAAAATGCACTCAAGAAGACATTCTTGGTGAAATAAAATGAAGTGAAACTAGCAAAAACATTGGTTGTTAGTAAGCTTTAATCCTCTTATAATAATAATAATAATAATAATAATAATAATAATAATAATAATAATAATAATAATAATAATAATAATAATAATAATAATAATAATAATAGGAGCACCGAATACTATTGATATTAATTCATTGAAACAAAATATTATGTTTGAGAACAATGGCATATGCAGAATTTCATTAAGAGGGGGATTCAAGCATTCAATGTCATACTAGAGGATGTAATAAGAGACTACTTTTGGGTCAATAACTATGAGATAAATATGTTGATGTGTCATTTATGCATTACTCACCAAAGCTCCAAAGAACAGAGGGACAGGAAACGATGCAATGTTTATGTTATCTGTTTTTGCTAGTTATTTAGTTTTCTTAAAGTTATTTAAGCTGAAGTCTTTTTGAAAGTCAATTGAGATACTTTATTTCCATATGCTGTAAAATGTAAAGTGTACACAATATCTTTGTCGTCAATTCTATGGACAGTCTCCAGTAATATGGTGGTAGGCTATACAGAATTAGAGCGTATTATGAGAACCAAAGAGGAAACCAAAGGAAAACGTCGTATTTTCTAGGGAAGAATTACCACAATTATATGTAAGATTAAAAGAGAATCCTTCTATCACATAGGAAAGACTATATTGTACTGTTTTTGTCACAAATAGCTCGGTTCGGTAATACATTAAGATCATAGATGCATCGAATTTTGTGATGCGATTTTTCGTTTGTGTCGCATTTTTATGATTTTATGTAGCAAACGGCGATGCAATTTCGCTTAAATAAAACACTGATATGTATAAATAGTAAATATTATTTTTCCATATCATGCTCAAGGGAAGAGGAAGGGTAGATTAGTAAGGTTGGTTAAGTTAGCCTAGTAGAGTAGGTTACTTTAGGTTAGTGTTTGTATGTTGCATTTACAGTGATACGTGTTCCTATAGCACTTGGAATAGTTTCACAGTAGTAACGCTACACTTGTAATCATAAAATACAAGTTTTGTACACTGCTCAGAAATACTCTATCGTCGGAAAAGAATACCTAATACAGTAATCATTCATATGCTCTCACTTATTTTAACCATCGTGTAGCACTTGTAATGGTTTCAAACTAGTAACCCTACACTTGTGAAGATAACATACAGCTGGTTTACAGTGCGGAGAAGTAGTCCGCCACCGAAAATTAATATCTAATGTAGTCCTCTTTCCATGCACTCACTCACTTTAACCGTACAATTACCATTTTTACGACGAACTATTGTAAGCTTGCATCCTGATTTTGTAGCGCTGTTTGAACCATTACTCGATTGGAGGGGAAAATGTATCTTCTAAAAATAAATATGGTGTGTATTAAAATTGAAGTTAGATTCTTTTTTTTCACATGTCCATTTCGTATTTTCAGTTGATAGTGTCGTGTGCTGCTGAGGCTGACAATGCTGAGGTATCACGTGATTATCATCTTTTACGAAGAATGATTGATGTGGATGAACAGTTCATAGAGGTTAGAGAGCTCGGCGAAGAACTGGCAATGCAAGTTATGAAGTAAGTATATATTAGAAATCTTTGCAAAATTTAGGACCAAAAACAAAAGCTATCTTATCTTATTACGCCTTATTTTTTTAGGCTACTCAAAGCTTTTTTTACTATGACAGCTGCAATTTTAAGGCACCATTGCCAGATTAGAAAACCAAAATATGTGAAGATCTACCTAAAATATCTGCGAAAGTCTTTTGCTTCTTATTAAAATATCTGAATAAATATAATGTAATTATTATTGGTATTTACCTCAGCCTTGTGGTAATTCTTCAACACAATAGGTCTATTTAATAGATAATGTGGAAATAGAACAAATAAAACATTTTCTTCTTGCAGCATTCAGAGGCATCACAACTTTCAATTACAATTGCAATAATCGGGGATTTCATTAATCAAATATTTTTTTTTCCTTTTTGGAGTAGGACTCAACATTTAATCTTGTTCATTCCAGTGGGATGCCGAGTCATATTCGATGTGTGTGTTTTTTTAACTGATTTCGTCTGTTGAGCGTTACTTGCTTTTTTTTTTTTTTTTTTTTTTTTTGCTGCTGTATCTGGTGGACGTTAATTAAACCATTATTGTCACCCTTGTTTTAAAAGATGACGTTAATGTAATATGATTTAACTGAAAAATAAATCCTACTAATAAATATATTAATGGAAAATTCATTTAGATAGGGAACGAAAATATATAATAAACACTTTTTATTTAGTATGTTGTTTTGTATTGTACAGCAAACTCGGGAAATATACGAAGGTCGCAAAGGATTAAGTCCATATGACTGTTTGTTATATACAATAGTGCATAACAAGAAAATAAACGAGAATATGTTATTATATCATTAGATAGTTTTGTTTCGAAGACAGTATCCTTTTTCTTTGTTAGAAATTGATAAATCAAAACTCCATCTTCTACAGGTCAAAAAAGAAATGAAGTCTGCCAAGAAAGAAAAAAAAAGGTAAAGAGAATTGCGTGAAATTTAAAGTTTGTCCAGTAGATGTCAACTGCTGGATGATGTTGATTCCATGTAACGGCGGGAGCATTCTAGAATTATATACCTTTGTTTCAATAGTAGAAAGTGGGATACTTATAGTCAACGCTAAAATCACACTTACTCATAAAGAACGAGTTGACTCCATTAACAAAATCGGCTAAGATAATCGCTCTAGCTATCTAATGGAAAAATCAGAATCCAAAAATTCGTTGGTTGGTTTTTGAGTTTAGCGTCCCTTTCAGCAGCGAGGCTATATGAGACTTGGACCTACTGATTAACGTGGAATCCGAACCACATGAGCTCCCGCCGGGTATCGAACCCGGGTCTCCCGCGCCAAAGGCGCGCATGCTAACCGCTTAGCCACGAAGGAGCTCTCAAAAATTCGTTTTCATTAAAGAAGTATCGTGTGGATTAACAGATGTGTTACTAATATTACAATCTTATAAGTCTCACTTGCGTGATCCTATAATAGTTATTATGTGATCATCTGTTGGGTGCCATACGTATGTTTCTCTTATATATGACTAGCAGAATACCCGTTCTTCGCACGAATAGCTACGTTTCATTTTACATATAAAAGGGTGAATTTGGATTTAAACAGTACCTTAAGTGCCACTGTTCGTCTGAACGACCCCGAAAACTATGGATTCGACACTAATATCGGTCATTTTCCATCATTTTTAAATATCCTCTCCTTTAAGTTGCACCGTCAAAATGAAATGATAAAAACATTTGAGATTCGAACCTCATCTATATTGAAAATTTGATCGAGATCGTTTCCGTGGTTCAAGAGTTATTAGGTTTTATAAGGGTCGGATCCAGGATTTTCTGAGGGTGGTGCACCAACAACTCTTCAAAGTGACATGCGACGATATTGTTTATCAATGACAACGCTCATACATAGAACGAGGGGGGGGGGTTGTATTTTAAAGAAGGTTGCAAATGATATGCAGAAAAAATGTTCTTCTCTCCTCCTGGCTTCTGTTTTCTTTCCCCTATTTGAGAAATGTTATATTGTTTTGATTTGTAAATCCTTTTTCTTCAACGTTAAGAATATTGACTTAAACTATTGCTTTTGCAAAGCTCTGCTTTCTCTCAAGCCACAAACGGAAAAATAATGGCAGAAAGTTTCGAAAAGTGTTGCTATTTTCACAGCTAGCTTCTCATTTTAGATAGAGTAGAGCGTCGATTATCCGAAGTAATTGGGGGACATGAGTGTTCGGAAAACTGGTTTGTTCGGATAATCGAACTGTACATGTTTATTTGCCATGCACGGAGCTGGCGCAGCTGTTGCTGTGAACAGCTTTGATACTGCCGCTACCTCTACAGCCAGTGCCAAACCGACAGAAGTGTGCTGATTGTTGAAACACAGCGACTGGCGGTTTGGCCGGTCAGCAGCGCCTTATGAAGGCCCCATTAGAAGCAATGTTCCGCCAGCGGTGGCTCAGTGCGGCGACTACTGTGGGAAACTTGGTTTGGGAGTGAGGGGGATGATGGACGGTAGGGTGGGAGAGTAACAGGTGCGAGCGAGTACACAGTTCGGTTAAGCGGTCGTTCGGTTGACCGACGTTCGGATAATCGACGCTCTACTGTACTGTATATTTACAACGATGCGGGTAAACGTGCACCGGTGCACCCCCAAAATTCGGTCATATATATATATATATATATATATATATATATATATATATATATATATATATATATATATATATATATATATATATATATATATATATATATATATATATATTCCCCTCCCCTAAGTTGTACCGTCAAAGTGAAATGATAAAAAAAATGCCAGGCCCGAACCTCATCTATGTTGAAAATTTAATCAAGGTCGGTCGGGTAGTTTAAGAGATATGAAGTCACAATCATTTTTTTATATATATATATAGATAGAAAACAGTTTATTTTATTGTTGTGCCTAAATCTGAAGAAAAATAGTAGAGCTTTAAACTCTCTACATGGTATTGCTGGTTCTTGAACATAACTGTTGTTAGAATCAAGGAAGTAGGACCTGTCCGTCCGTCAGTTACTCATTAAAATAACTCTTGAATGGAAAGGAATTTTAAATTTCTTTATTCGCAATAGATGGGTAGATCAATTATCTTGGCCGAGTTCGTTAATAAAGCCAATCCGTTAACATCTTTATGAATAATGGTGATTTTTAGCTCCTATTCAAACAATAGTTGTGAAAGTTACACATCTAGCCATTAGATCGCAGCTTACATCGTACAGCAATGACATCTACCTTACGAAATTGAAACTTCTAGTGCGTGATCCTTGTTTATTGTCTTACAGAATTTATTGTTATTTGTCCCCTTTCCAAATTATGTGTTTTTGTCAATAATTTACTTCTCTCTAAACTTCAAAAATTACATTATCTTTTGTCTTTGTAGAATGTGGATGAAAACGGCACATCGGGATCTCACCAACTATCAGTGGAGATTAGTAGCCAATGCAATATCAAGTTGTTCTCTACCAATATTCGTGAAATTGGTGTTTGCAGAAGTGTGCAGATGGCGCAGTTATACAAAACCTAAAGATACTCAGCTTGCGTCCACCGTAATGGATTCTATTATGATGTTATTTGAAAGAATCGAAAAACAGGTATTTCTTTAGATGTGTAAGTGTATGTCAAATGTATTCTAAATTACTAAAGATTTGGAAAAGAATTAACTGATGTAAGTTAGATTTGAGTTCTTCTTTCTAATGAAAATTCAAGGTTTGGTGTCATATTTGGATTGAACCGACAGTTGCGATAGTAGACAAACACTAACTTACCTAATTAAGTACAAGAAATAGGGTCTAACTTAAATGCTTATTTTTCCTCTGTGTTGAAATTAAGGCTTCTAGTTTGAAAATTATGGAAAACATTTGGAGACACTATAAAATACACTATGAGTATTTATTTGATGTTTAGAGATTACATTTTATATAACAGCCTTGTTTAGATAACTGCTTTCTGCGCCTCTTTAAGAAAAGTATGCAAAGGGGACAATCTTAAAAGTTCTCCTTTTATTGATTTTCATATTAACTTTTAAACCAGTTGCATTTTGAGAGTAGCACGAACCACGTGAATATGGTAATTATCAGTGTTTTGCTATTATTATTATTTTTAAAAGAAACAGTGGCGGATCTAGCAGGTAAAAACTGGGGGGCCTGCCAGACCCCAAACTATAAGTATGTCATAAGTTTGCTATAAAGTGTCAAAAATATATAAATAATAGCTTAAATTACTTTTGCCACCCTGAAAACTGTGGGGCCTAGGGCCGTCACTGGAAAGAAAAGGTGGCGGTACTCACCAAAAATGTTATTATTGCAACTTCCGTGACTTTGAACAAACCCTTGTCATCTCCAGATCGTTTCTTGCTTTGGGTATTAATCGCATAGTGGCGACATCGGTACAGCCATGAGTACACATATTTGCTGAGATTAAACCCTATGAGGGTGTGATCATTGGCGTAAGTAGGATATTTTTCTCGGTGGGGCTCGCTTCTGAGAGCTGAAAGAACATTTCAACGACACAGTTTCAGACTGCCTTCCAACGAAGTTCTAGGAGAACAACAGTGTTATAGGGGTCCTGGCCCCTTACTTATTACGTCTGCGGAGACGGTCCTATTATCCTGATGAACATCAGTGAAAATTTTGTCCACACAGCAGAGACGACCTGGATAAAGTTACTATAAGATTCATGTGAGAAATTCGTTAGAAGATAGTTGCAATTGTGATCAAAGTGAACTTTATTTCCATGTAGTGACTCACGAAAACCACAAACTTCCGCTCTTTCATTTCAGCGGCTGCAAAGGCAAGGGTTAAAACCTAAATAAATAGAACAAGTGATTTTCGTTTCACAGTGTGAAACTACGGTAGCAGCAATGCAAATACGCTAGTTGTCGCCCGAAGCAAGAACTCACCTCAAATATTTGCCCAATTTTGTACCCTCCTAATACGGCGCCCGGGGCACAAGCCCCGTTTGACCTCCCCTAGTTACGTCACTGTACGGTAGACCTCCAAACTATAGGAATTCAATGCTCAAACTTGAAGAAATATATCTATAATTACTAGTTGCAATAGATTAATAAGATCAAAGAGAAAGCCTGTTGCTCGGACGCTGAATCCATATAAAAAAGCCTTTACTCGCTATCTATTATACAATTTTTGTTCTATGGCAATAAAGGTTTAAACAGGAAATCGTTAATTTGAACCAATTGCGGATTGAATAGTTGATTAACGGGGAAGATAAAACCTACTCTTGGGAAGCTGAATCGATTACAAGAAACTGCATCACAATATCTGTTATAGGTTTTCCCCTACGAAAATCAGTACTGAAACCGGAAGTAGTAGGAAATTTCAACACTTCAGATTTTGTTAGTGTTGCGGATTGTTACGGTAGTTCTCTTGGGAGTCTGAATCGTTTGCAGAAAACCACGTCTCAATACATCATACTATTTTGTTCTATGGCATTAAATGTAGAAACCTGGAATGGCTAATTTGAACCACTTCCGGTTTGAGTAGAAGATTAATGAAAAAGATGGAACCTATTTTTGAACAATGAATCGATTGCAAAAAACCACATCTCGATATTTCTCACCATTTTTACTGTGTGGAAATCAATATTGAAACTGGAAGTAACATCAAATTTGAACCACTTCCGATTTTTGGCAGAGTGTTCAGGATAATGATAGAAGGTTACCTTGAGACGCTGAAAAAAAGTTTTTCGCTATCTGTTACCATTTTCGTTCTATGGTGATATATATATATATATATATATATATATATATATATATATATATATATATATATATATATATATATATATATATATATATATATATATATATATATATATATATATATATATTGAAACCGGAAATTACTAATTTGAACCACTTATGGTTTGAATAGAGAGTAACTGGATGAGATGAAATCTATTCTTGGGATGATAATCGATTGTAGAAAACAGCATCTTGATATCTCTTACCGTTTTTGCTCTGATACCTGTCGGCAGACGGATGAGAGGGCAAATAATTTCTACAAGATTCCAACATTTATGTACAGCAAATCTAATATATTTTTTTCAAAACTGACTTCACATATGTAACCCACTTATTTACAATGTTACAAATAATACAGGTAGTACAGGGTGCGGCACGTAAAACCGGCCCGTAAAGTGAACACATAAAATGAAATGTAATGTATTGAATATGATTAACTACAACACATAAATGAAATGTAATGTATTGAATATGACTACTCACCTTCACAGTAGCCTTCACAGCAGGTGCTGAAAGTGTCCTCCGCCCACTTCAACACACATGTGAGCACGATTGAGGAGATTCATATATACCCTTGTCAGTTCTTGTGTTGTAATGCTATTGGTGACATCCTGGATCCTGGTCTTGAGTTCTTCAATTGTGTGTGGATTTGTTTCGTATACTCTTCCCTTTAACAGTCCCCATAAGTAAAAGTCACACGTGGACAAGTCTGGTGACCGAGGAGGCCACAAGCCTTTGCTGATTGTCCTCTCTGGTGTAAACATCTCATGCACAAGGGACAATGATGCAGCTGATGTGTGGCATGTTGCACCGTCCTGCTGAAAGTAACATAACTGACGCTCCTCTTCGGTCAAGTGTGTATAAAACTCCTCCAGGATTCCCATATACACGTCACTGTTCACTGTCGTCTCAAAGAATATGGACCCAATAACGCGTGTGGCGGAAATGGCACACCAAACACCAATCTTCTCATCATGCAAGGGTACCTGGTGGATTACGTGTGGATTTTCTGTCGACCAATACCGGCTGTTTTGGGAATTTACGTACCCAGACAGGTGGAACCACGCCTCGTCACTCATGATGAGTATTAGTGGATCCAAGAAACCACTGGCAACATTGCTCAACAGCTATGAACAGAAATGCACCCTCTTCTGCAGGTCAGGCTCCTTCAGTTCTTGCACAACACTTATCCGGTACGGTTTTAACTTCAGTCCCCTTAAAAGACGTCTGCAACTTCTCTCACTCGCATGAACCTGTAGACTCAATTTCCTGGTTGACTTTCGAGGACTTCTTGTCATTATCTCCTCCACCTGCATCTTTAATTCAGGTGTGCAGACAGATGGTCGTCTGTTCCTGGGAGCATTTTGAACCGATCCTGTACGCCGCCATTTTTCAATCAATTCCTGAATGGTGCTTTTTGCTGGCACAGAACGTCCTGGAAATTTCTCCCGAAACAAATTCTTTGTTTTCACAAAAGATCCAGTGAGAATGAACCCTTCAACAATGGCAACACGCTCGGGTATCGAATACGGCACACACTGACACTCACCCGGCTTAACACAACGAGCCTTTTTCTCAACTGGTTTCGACAAGTTTCACTGGCTGCGGCTGCACGTGACTGCTGCAGGTCACGTAAGTCGACCCGACCTCGACACGCCATCTCTTGGTAGGAAGGTAGATTATTTAAGTGTTGCCAAAAACACAATATACCAGAATATTACGACGGGCCGGTTTTACGTGCCGCACCCGTATAATGTACTATGAAAGTGTAATGAAACTTAGCATTACAGCCCCTGTGTTCTTATGCAACCAAAATCACGCTGAACAATGTATGGTTGCCTATAAGCATTTCGATGTTCATGGAGAGCTTGTTTTCAAAAAAGAACATGACTATATATGTAAAGTTAGTCTTTCTACTTTATATATATAGTCATTTTATGGTCTTGTTCGTTCACTTCAGTATTCTTTTTCATTCAAAAGGGAACATAACAAAGAGATTGTCGTATTTGCGTTAGTTTTTTTTTCAAATTTTCAAAATGGCATACAATTTCAAAAGCGCTTTGATTTCAAACATTTTCTTCTACTATAAAATCAGCAATTGTAGAAATGTTCCCTTTTAAAAATATGCTCCTCATATATGAACAGACTGAATTGAGAACCTCCTTTTCTCTTTGAAATTGATTAGGAAATTATTAGGTTTTGAAAACTATTCATCTTTTAAATGTGTGTAGTATACTGTTGTTCCAGTCTTCAGTTCGGTTTAAATCGAACAAATTCATTTTATAAATATTAAAATATCTAGAGATATTCCATTTTTTAAAATGAGAAAAATGACCGTACTACATATCCGTTACGTACCCCTAGAAAGAACACTGATAATTACTATTTTATTTATTTTATTTATGTACTATGGAAAACTTACTGTTTTAGACATTAATCTGCCACAAATTAAAATAAATAAGTAATCGACACTTAGATTATGTACTGATAATTGTTCCATTTTTTCAAGCACGGGCGTATTCTGGTTTTTCACGCTTTGGCATACATTACTGCTGCAAAGAGTGGGCTGTCAGAATCAGAGTTGGAGGATCTAATATCTTTAGATGACCGAGTATTAGATGATGTGTATCAATACCATCTTCCGCCAGTACGAAGAATTCCACCTCTTCTGTGGACTCGAATTCGAAATGATCTTCCAAATTATCTGTCAGAAAGAGAAGCAGATGGTGTTAGTGTTCTTAACTGGTACCACAGGTAAGTAATTTTAATAAAACTTACAACATAAAATTAGCCGTGCTTATGTTTTTCGTTAATTTTCAATTTTTGGATATGGTTGGCTATCATTTAATTATGACTCGAAATTATATTACGTGCCGATATTTAATAACTAGAGAAAGGAAACTGCAGCAACACAATTCAAACTGTCAAAAGAAGTTTCGTCCATTGAAACAATCATGGCGGAAGGGTGTGACCGTCGAATTGAATACGGAGAGATTATGTTGAGTTGGTACAGAGGTTGTAGTGGAAGAGTTACTTGAGAACATCATTTAATCAGCCGAGATAGCGTTCTAAGAGCAAGGTGTGTTGTGAATCGTCACAATTGTTATTACTTGGCATGAGAGAATCCAGAAGGGTCATTATCGATTGTACTAGACATGTCTTCACCAACATAGTAGCACTTCCAGTCTGTATGTCAATAATTCTTCCCAAACGAAAAAAAAAAAAAAAATCTTGGCCATACCTGGCGGTTAAAATTAATATGAAATTTTAATTTTGCACACAAAATGTGCCGTTCTTGGGGATCTCTTCAACAGTCATTTCACTGTAACTGGTTAATTATTTTTTTTAAAAAATCTAAGTAATTTTTAATAGACCTCCTTTATGCACCTTGTACCTTTTCTTACCAAAAGGAAGCAAACAAGTTTTCAAATAGAGAATGACGAATAAAATCATACACATTGAAATTGTATCCTCAAAATAAGAAGAAAAAATGAAAAATTATCAGATGACCTTGTTACGAGAATCTCCTATCTTTTCAGATTGAATTGCAACAGAATTAATGGGTGTAAACATTATCAAATGAAACAGTTAGTGAATTAATACTCTTCCAAATTCTTAAGACACTTTCTATGGTATTGTATCTTTTTTCTTTCTTGTTTTTTATTGAATGATTCAATGCTTAACGATTAATGTTAATAAATACATATCTGATTCTATCTTTGTACGCTTTTATCATGATTTTGTGCTGTGTATCAATCTCTTCAAACCTATGTCACATGAATCTCCAGCAGCAGTAACCAAGGCATATGTTTCTTCCCTGTACTAATTATATGGGGCAATTCCCAAAGTATCTCGCTCCTCGCAAAAGCATACATTGCCGAAATCAAATGATTGATTGGAGTGTCGTCAACTTACATGGTGCACCAACTAGCAGATCTAAAATGGGACACCAATAACCCACTTGGAAATCAGAGAATTAATTTGCTGTACTTTCCAGTTAAACAAATGGACCTAATAATTGAATTCAGTTGCAACTTGCTAGACTCTATATGAATCTTTTTATGCATGAGAAGCGTATAATTCGACTTATGTATATTCATTATAAGTGTGTTAATGTATGTTTACATTTTCTCTTATATATTTTAGTACATATTTTCGTACCTTAATCTAGTTTAACGTTTCACTTAAAACAAAAGCTAAAGTTCACCTCTAATTTAAAGAATGTATCATTAGCCTATATCCATATTACCAGTATCACTAGCATTACTTCGTGTTGTATATAATATGTATTACGAGTGCGTAATACATAATGTTTTGGACGTATATTTTCATAAAAGCTGCTTCTTATTTATTTAATCTATTTAGTAAACCGTATTCAATTCTTGTGTCATTTCAGGCAGTTCAGAGACACAGCAAGGGAACGGTACTTTAAGAACATGAACATGGCTATGTACTTCCACTCTAGTATAGCGGATTACTTCATTGGCATTTGGGGAGGAGGAAACCCTAAGCCGTTTAAGTTTACGGAAATTCAAAGGCATAGGTAAGATCACTTCACGTATGATATAATGTGATTATATAGTATATGCCATTTCAAATAAGCCTGACAGGCAATCAAAAGAAACTCTCCTCCTCAATGGTTCTTTGCTATTGCAGAAAGGGAAAACAAATCACTAATCTTGACAGGGAGGAAAATTTTTAAGATACAGTATTGTTGTTCCTTTAAACACAGAAACTCCAAGGTTTAATTTTAATTGTATTTCTAAAATTGAATTTCTAGAAATAGGAACTCATTCGTTTTAAGGATAATTTTTATGATTCTTTCATTTAAAAGTCGGAAAAAATTGTGAATCAAATCAAATCAAATCCTGTTGAAATTCTACTTTTCTTTCTTTTTAAATTTTCTTTCTAATGTAATATTTTAAAGAAAATATTTTCTTTAAAAGGGGGCCAAACGAAACATGAGTTGCTTTTCGTATTATTTCAAGTTCCATCGTTATCATGTTTACGCTCTGAAACTTTTCCCATGCGATTTGTATTTGCTCTTGGATTGCATATTAATATGAAATTATTGTATGAATACAGTAGCTACTCATTTAATTCCCAATCCTGTCATTACTTGTAATTCCATCATAATTTCACAATCCCGACTACTAACAAAATATATTACACTTAAAGATGTGTTATATTTCACTAATACAGATAATTATATTAAATGTTTTAAAATGTATAGAACTATAGGGTGGCCCAAACGTAGGTATACAGTACCGTACTACATTTTATATCATTTCTTGTTGTTATCCATCAGGTAGACTTAGTTTCTTTATTATTTGTTCCTAATGTGTTTTTGCTTACACCTTAAGCTCGGAAGAGCCGAAGCAAATAAACGCATAAACTAGAATTTTATACTTGATCAATACAGGAGTATTTATCATGAAAAGTTATAAATAATTCTTTTGTCCATGTGAGCCTTGATGATTGAAAAAGGAACATCAAAACTTCAAGTTTATCAGACCACGTGCGTGAGCGTGGCTGGCAGAAAACTTGTTTTGATCTTGTATCAGCTTATCTGGAATGAATCATAGTAGTCTGGTGGCAGAGCAAGAGAACCTTGCATTTTGGGGTGACCAAGGTTTTTTGATGTTTTCTTATAGATTTTGATGTGCTGAATCCAAAACTGCTGGGTGCAACTCTGGCACCCTTGAGCATTTCCCACAAAACTCACTAACGATTTCCCCTTCCCCTTTTTATTAAAAAATCGTTGACTTCGGGGAAATTATCTGTAACTTCTACAGTAATTAACGTAGAATAATGGTTCAGACCTTGTTATGCTTCTATCGGAACAGTCTTTCCAACTATGTTAATCACTTGGGCTGCGACGAACAGGAAAGGGAAATAAAATGGGAAATTCTGGAAAATTCCCTCCCAAAGCATCTTTCAGCTCTTAATATCCAAGAGCCGTACCTCGAACCTCTATCCGAAAAGAAAATAGTTTTATATTTTCATGAACTTTCGACACTAGCAAACAATATTAGGAAGGATACCGCCCTGGCACCCTTGAACATTTCCCACAAAACTCACAATTTCCCATCATTTGTATTTTACCAAAAAAATATTGACTTCTGGGAAATTATCTGTAACTTCTACAGTAATAAACGTAGAATAACGATTCAGACCTTTTTATGCTTCTATTGGAATAGTCTTTCCAACTATGTTAATCACTTGGGCTGCGACGAACAGGAAAGGGAAATAAAATAGGAAATTCTGGAAAATTCCCTCCTTCCAAAGCATCTTTCAGCTCTTAAAAGTACAAAAGGGATGGGGTGTGTCGCCTTCCGATAGAAATATTTTTTATATTTTCATGAACTTTCTACACTAGTAAACAATATTAGAAAGGTTGCCAGCTTGACCATTTCCCATTAAACTCATGATATCCCATAATTTATATTAAAAATAGTTCATTGCGGGAAATGTACCTTGAACTTCTATACAAATTAACAAAGAATAATGTTTCATCCTTTCTGCTTCTGTTCGAATAATCTTTCCGACGATATCAGCCCTTAGGGCAACATTTGCAATTTCGAGACATTTTTATTAAGCAGGAATGTAATGTATTTAGATTGTTCCAAAATTTTCTATCATCAGTAAAGTGTATTAATAAATCGTACGTTTAAAAAAAATATTCTTATAACTTTCTTCGACTTTTATGATTTTTATTAAAATGTAGCACCTGTAATTCGAGAGGTTTCGCACACTTAGGAAATGAATGTTCTAGTGGTATTCTAAAAGCCACACTTATCTGTAAAAAATGGTTATTCAAGATAAACTTACATAATGACTTAAGTATGTCATGTTTATTTGTAATATTATTCCTCACCACTTTCTTCACTCTCGTCAGCGTCGTTATGTGAGTACGTGTTTAGTTTGTTGTAGCATCTACCAGCAAAGCATTTACAGAACATTGTACAAGGTAGTTTACCTACACAACTCCATCTTCTTGTTGAACAAGGTTTTTCTGACAAACAGGAACATATGATGAGGTGAAGTACATCGGCAGGAGCTGGCTCAATATTTGGAGGAAGTATAACTGGCCTTAACAATTTGGATGTTTCATCACGTGTCCATCCATAACAAGTTGGATCAACATTTCGTGGGTCTGCCCTGTCTGTACTCATCCAAATTAGCATTTGTAGATGCGCGCGCTTTACATTTAGTTTAAAAGCTTCCGACGTCGGTGGAAGAGAGCAAAGTAGTGGGGCTCTTGTGTGACCAGATGCAGTTTTTTTTTTCTTCCAAACGTTAATACGAACTTCTATCATAGACTTCACACTTGCTACACCATAGGACGCAGCTACAAAGTCAGTTGCTTCTTGTTCTATATCACTGGTTATATCTTCCTGATACCCCAATTTTTTCAAGTTAACTCCTTTTAACACTTGTTTAATGGCTGTTGATTTTTGTATTATAGCCACCATATTCAGGAGTGACTTCAGGACTCCTAATGATCGACTTTAAAAACTCGAAATCTATTCTCTGTGCTCTGTACACTGAATAAACTTGAGATGCAAGCAATGCTAGAGTTGGCACTTCTTTTACTGAGAAATGTTGGGGCATTGGTGGCTTTTTTGGCCCTGTGTACCGGTGTACAAGCACTCTACTAGTCACACGTTTCTTCATTTCTTCATTTGTAATGCGACAAATTTTGTTACTGTTGCAACCCCCTGACTTCTCCACTTGAGTTTTCAGGAGAGCCATACTGTGAGTTTGACGTAGGCTATTTTGAGATGAAATAGACGTGTCGAAGTTGTCACCAACAGCTTGCACAAATCCGTCTGTTGAGGGATTAAGTCCCTGCAAATTTGGTGCTTTGCTGGCTTCTGCTGCAGCTGACGCTTTAAATCTTAGGGTCTCACTGTAACTACAAGTGATTCAAACTTATAGAATTCGTCAGTGAGACGTTTGCTGTTCAGAAGCATAGCAAGAGCAATCTGGAGAGTAGTTGGCTGCTTTGTCAATGCTGCAGTTACGATATTGCAGGTAGTTTCCAATGAGTATTGCAGGTAGCTCAGTAATTCCAAACATCTCTAATAGGGAAAGTAAAGTTTCATTAACATTATTTTTAATATTGTCTTCAGAGAGGGTAGTTTCGTAACTTTTGAATCTATCATCAGGCTTTTTCACTTCATTCATGATCTTTGTACTTAGTTCTTTTATTGTTTCTCCATCATCGTCGTCATCTTCGGTAATATTCATGGCAAGAGCAGTTTGATTTTTAAAGGCAAGAATGCTGGATTCACCAGGAGAGGACAATACTAGAAGGTCTTTACCTATTCTTTCCTGAACATCTCTTATAATTTCAAGACGATCAGTTCTAGATCCACCGTTCTGTTGATAAAGATGGTAAACTTCGATGGAGTTCCAAATACGAGAGGTGTCCTCTTTTAAAGCTGTCGTGACTGCGTTGATTCCATCTCCGTCACTTCCTTTATTTATGCTGCGTTTCAATGAACAAATTTTAGCTGACCTACTGTGCAAGAATTGATTGTAACAGTCTTTGTAGTAACGAGCGTCTGCCGCATGTAGATCTCCAACAGCTCCATTTACAAGCACTCGAACAGCTTCGGATAATTTCGTCATTTCTAACATCACATATTTTGAGGATAGCTTCTTGTATAGTCGATTGCCCTGGACGATCGACCGTTTCAAGTAGGTGATATCTGCGCCATCAATTTGGATTTTTTGGATCAGGATCGGAACAGATCTCTCCACAGAATAGACAGTCAGTACGAAAATTGAAAGGTTTTGCGTCTGTTCTTCTAATCCGTTTCACCTGTGGTTCAGAGGAGATTGAAGTTGACTGCTCTTTGGTTCTCTTGATATGCCACTGTGAAGTATATGTTGATACGCAGTCCTTATGAAAGTATACTGGCACATTTTCCTCAAGAGAAATAAACCGTCCGTCACGTCTAAGACTACATGCCAACATAATTGATCGAACTCTAGCTGGTCCTCCAGTTATAAGCCGCTCTTGTGTTTTCTGACGTGAAAATGCACTTCTTTTCATCCGCCATGATTTTAAAAAGTGCACTATGAAACACTACTTTGAAACGGGTTAACACACATAAAACAGTAAAAGTTTATTCACTTGGCATTAGACAGTTGTAAACTCACCTACATGTTCACTAAAAACTGTTGTCTATGTGATAGCTGCTGCCTGTAGATATATAAAAAGGTTGAATTAATACATGATGGAACGTTAGTATTAATAACGATGAAAAATAAAAGGAAATTTAAACATTAAAATCCATGAACTTTTAGCCAGAAATCGTAAACTGAACTTAAAAACAACAAATCAAGTACTAAATATATCCTACTGCCCAAATTATATGAGGAAGATAATTGTACCATATATTGTGCTACTTATAAATTCTATAAATGTAAATTCCTTTTAAATTTTAATTATTGAAGTGTGTATCGCACGGTTACAGTTCACGTGTGTATGGTTATTTTCAAATGTAGAAAGTTCATGAAAATATAAAAATTTTCTTTCGGAAGGAGATACACCCAATCCCTTTTGTACTTTAAGAGCTGAAAGATGCTTTGGAAGGAGGGAATTTTCCAGAATTTCCCATTTTATTTTAGTTTCCTGTTCATTGCAGTCCCACTTGATTACACTGTTGGAAAGACTGTTCCAATAGAAGCATAACAAGGTCTGAACCGTTATTCTACGTTTATTACTGTAGAAGTTACAGATAATTTCCTAGAAGTCAATAATTTTTTGGTAAAATACAAATGATGGGAAATTGTGAGTTTTGTGGGAAATGTTCAAGGGTGCCAGGGCGGTATCCTTCCTAATATTGTTTGCTAGTGTCGAAAGTTCATGAAAATATAAAACTATTTTCTTTCCGGATGGAGATTCGAGGTACGGCTCTTGGATATTAAGAGCTGAAAGATGCTTTGGGAGGGAATTTTCCAGAATTTCCCATTTTATTTCTCTTTCCTGTTCATCGCAGCCCAAGTGATTAACATAGTTGGAAAGATAGTTTCATTAGAAGCAGAACAAGGTTTGAATTTTTATTCTACGTTAACTACTGTAGAAGTTACAGATAATTTCCCCGAAGTCAACGATTTTTTAATAAAAAGGGGAAGAGGAAATCGTTAGTGAGTTTTGTGGGAAATGTTCAAGGGTGCCAGAGTTGCACCCAGCAGTTTTGGATTCAGCACATCAAAATCTATAAGAAAACATCAAAAAACACTGGTCACCCCAAAATGCAAGGTACTCTGCAAATCTTATGGACTGGCTGCCAGACTATAGTAATTATGATAGGATTATTTGTTATAATCGGAGGTGGGAATCTCCAACATGGATGACCAATACTTGTCTTTAAGCTTATTCAGCGTTTTCACCGTGGGTACTCCTCTTCTTGCCTTGATTATTTTTATAGTTTTACTTTCTAGTGTTTCAAAACGTTTGCATTATTTTCTAGATTCTCTTCTTCCTGTTAGAATGAAAGAATTGTTTATTGTATATAAAGATTAAACTAATTATTTTCTTCAATATAATGAATTTACACTTCATTCAAAGGCTTGATTGTATTACTTAATAGTTTCTGCTTCGTTTTCAAATGATTGTACGAGAAACATGGTTATTGAAAATATCTAGATAGCATTGAAAAAAATGAAATGAAACCATGAAGTTTTACGTCCCACGTTTATGACGGTTAGGCTAAAGGAGACGGTCATAATGAGAAATGAACGAAAGTGGTGGAATAAAGAAAGTGGGAAGAAACAGGAGAACCCCGAGAAAACCCACGAGCACGGATTTTGTCCACCACAGACTCCACACGGCGCGGGCTGGGATCGAATCAGGTACCCCAAGCACCGGAGGTGAACGCTCTACAATTGAGCCACCGCGCCCCCTTAGATAGCATTGACCATCAGAGCGAAAACATTATTAGTTTCGTTACTGTGCTCGTATTATTGTTCTATATACGTAATTTACGCTTGATATTCTGCTAAAGGAATTTGTAGTGTATTTTACATTCATTGAAAGTTAATTATTTTAACTGAATGGTACGAAATTGTTATGTAAGAACTAAACATTGATAATTTTTTCTTCATAAATGGACTAATGAGTAGGTATTACAGACGGTTATGTAAAATATTTTAGTGTTTTACTGTTTAAAATTTACTATTTGAAATATAGATCATACTTCTCATATTAACATTCACAAACGAAGTTAGTCTTATGAACTCTCTACAAAATAAATCTTATAACGCTCAATAAAATTTAAATGTTACAAGTTTAGCTTAATAAGTCTTCAAGATTCTTTTTAATAGTTGTAAGCAGTATGCGTAAAACGATTCTTAATAAATAATAATAATAATAATAATAATAATAATAATAATAATAATAATAATAATAATAATAATAATAATAATAATAATAATAATGTTCCAGATTCAACTTGAAAGAGAAAGAAGGTGCTGCTGACAGAAAAGTTCCCCTGCAACCATTAGTTTTCTACTCGAAGGATGGGAAAGTCTCCAGATATAATTTGAGAAAGGTAAGTACTATCTCATAAGGATTATTTTTTAAAAATCAAATAACATCACAGTTACTTTTTGCAATTAAAATTAATGGTCTTACAGTAATATGCTGAATGTATTTCAAATGTATAGTAAATAGGAGTACCCAGAACTTTTGATATTGGTGTGTGTGAAAGTAATTAAAGCCAATCTGCCCTTTTATTATAACATGTTTACGTTTTATTGGGTTTTTAATATTTTAAACGAGAGAAAAAAGTTATTTCAGTAAATTAAAAAATACAGATAACCTTTTAGAATATGTGAGAATTGAAGGGAAAAAATAATCATAAGTGTGTACACTGGTACATCCCATATATCCTTCTACGATTCTGTCTTGGATTTTGTCCGTCTCGTCAGAATTTTCCTTGGATTTTGTCTACGTCCTCATTATTACAGCCATTATATACATGAGTTCCGATCTGCATAAAAACACGCTAGGAGTCAAGCATTTCGGTGCTGAATTTCCCTTTAAAAGTCCCTCCTCCGTAAAATTCCCTGTCTCCAAAGATTAGGCAGAACGGGAATTAGGCAGAGCGGGAATTTCCGTTCTTCCTATCCGAATGCTCGGGTGCAACAACTAGTGTATATAAATTACAGAATATCATACCTTTATTTTGTATTGGGAAACCTTTTGGAAATTATTGACGCTGCTATAATTATGTAAATTCCTATCAGAAACTATTTATGTTCAATGATCTTGTTTCTCATATGTATCAGCTTATATATACTACATACTGTTATATGTTGCTGCTTTAAATAGAGACACTATTTCAAATTGCTATACTCTTATGGATCATGAAACCTCAAAATATTTCCTACAAAAAACCATAAGCTAATCATATAAGTAACAGAATCAAAATCAATCCTTTCAAATGCTACAATTATTTGAAAATGCAACATGTTTTATTGCATTTGCATTATCATTTAAAAAAAATGTTGATTGATTGATTAAAGTGTAATGAGGACGTCAGTAGCGAGGCTATTTGCGCCGCCCTCTCCTCGAAAAATAAGTATTACGTTATATATTGTGTCAATGTAATACACGATTTCTTTCATATAGGAATGATAATGCAATATGATACAACACATCTGCAGAATATTATACGTGTAGCATTTAAATTGTTAATTTTGCTTACGTTCTCATGTTACTCCTAAACTTGGTGTAACATGACACGGGAGGCATGTATATTTGGGCTCCGAACCACACTGATACTTGAATCAGTACATAGATCATCGTACATGATGACTCACACAGAACACGATCTTACCCACCACACTAGATCGCCTTCAAAAGATCTTAATCACAAGGCCTTGCCACAAGTCCTAACTTAACAGTGACAGAATATACGAATCGTATAATATTTTCATCTCAATCAACAACTTAAAACTCTTGAAACTCAAGCTGAAAATAATGTATACATCACATGTAAGAAAATGTAGCATTTTTTAAAACAAAAGATAAATTTAATATATTTTCTAATTTTAATTACAGTTCGGAGAACTTCCTTTCCATTTAGTTAGAGCTCGTCGATTCAACGATTTGTACGACAAAGTTCTATTCAATTATCAATGGCTCCATGCAAAACTGTCCTCTTGTCCTCTGCAGGCAGTGCTTAGCGACTTTGAAGATGCTTGCAACAATATTGAGGACAGAGAAGCAACCAGGTAATGTAGAAATAACTCTGGTAATAACACGATGAAAGCTTAATTGTAATGTTATTATTTTTTTTTGATAGTTTAAACAATGATGAAACAGTAATTATATATCTGGAATAAAAGTTGAACATAGCAAGACATTCAATGTATAAGACAACTGCAATTCCTATTCATACAGACAGACAATTTGCTGCTATCGAAAGCTAAGTCTCTTGAATTTTTTCCTGAATAGGCGTTCTAGAATTCCTGAATACCCTATAGGCTAAAGTGCTTTTTAATGTACTGCAAACAATGTAACAATTATGACCTAATATACCCTCAAGATTTGGAAGTTATGTAATAGATTATTTCTTTCGAAAGTTATAAATACCTCCAAGATATAGAAACTGGGCACAACCACTTGCAAAAAAATGTGGAATACAATCTACCCAACTCGTATAGACGATTAGTTACTCTCTCCCCCCCCCACATCAAAAATGTAGATTCCGTGAATATACTATTTTCTGGCTAATCACTTCTTTTGGTATTTACCCTACAATTTCTTCTAGGGATTATATTTTAACAGGAGACTTGTATTTGATAATTTGTCTATCTTTAGGATCTTTTATTACCACTACCGGCTAGAAATGATCAGGGTTTAAGTACTACAGACAATTTTACGTATTAGGACTTGCCTGAAACAACTACAGAAATTATGTTTCAGTTTAATTTTTTTAAAACTTGATCTTCAGAAACTCTCTTTCCCAGAATTTCTTGAAAATGTGTATTAAAGCTTATATTTTAAGTTTCTTAGGCTTAAAAGAACTAATACTTATAAACAATTATTTTTACAACAGGTATTTATTGAAGTATTTAAAAAATATATGAAATTAAATGAGAAAATCACATTAAAATATTATTCTAAAATACATATTACAGAATGCATATGAAGTTTTTAAAATCATGAAATTTCCAAACTTATTTATTCTACATTTCAATATCTGATCGTAACACTGTTTATACATGTTTACATACACATATGATGTAATGTATAGTAGGTTCACGTATGAAATAAAAAAGTATATACTACGGTATGTGTTTTGTTTCATGCGTGAATTACCATACATATTTAAAATGTATAAATAGCTTATGGGAAACACTTCAACAAGTAACAAAACTTACGTAAATACATTTTCAAAAAAGAAAAACGAAATTCTGTACTGTTTTGAATTTATGACAAATTAATTGAAAGTAAGACAAATTTATTAATTCTTGTATGCATTCTGCATTATAAAATCACAATGTATAACAGTACTGATAACATTTTGTTTGGTTCCTAGGGATATGATACGAAAAGCCGTGAGGTGAGTGAATGGATCAGAAGACGGATTGTGAAGAATGGATCAAAGTTTCTATTTTTCTTCATTCTTTCAGACGTCTATACTTTTCTCATTTTTATTTACAAAAAGATATATTTACCTTTCTAACATGAATGAACACCTAACTTTTACTCTACTCTTCATGCGTATTTATACGCATTAATGCATTGCTCATGCTTTCAAGACAGACTATTTGCACAGTCATAATCATTTGTACACTACTGAATATCTAAGGGCTTTTTAATTTCTATCTTTAATTAATGTTCCTGTTTTCACAACAACTGTCATTTTGCTATCTTCTTTAAACTTCATCTTCGATCTTTGATGCATGGTGTGAGATTTTGCGAAATAAAATTTTTGGAACGATAAACATTATTTTTAATTTCACTTATTAAAGCAGACTTCTAAACTTGCTTATGCACTAATCTTTGAACTGTAAGTATATCATAATTTAATTAAAAAAAACATTAAATATTCAAATATATTAAGATGTATTTATTAAAAAACTCTCTAAAATAAATTTAAAATTACTCTTGTAATTCTTATTGTAAAAAGTTATTTGACACGTTTTGTAATATCTCTAAAACTGTTACTAAGAAAATTTGGAACTACAACTAAGAAAAGATATGTTGTTCATGAATCGTATTTTAATGATAGTTTATTCCGAGTTTTTATTATATTATATTCCATAGTGTAATACTTGTTTCATCGCTAAGTCATGAAATATAGAGGCTCCACAAGCAGGAGCATCATTTAGGGAGAGCAGGAGGGGGCAATTGCCCCCCCCCAAGAGTTTGAGCAATACATATACTTTAATACATTGTCTACTAACATACTAGTACAAACTGTGAAAGTCTTATGTCGGTGGTGCTTTCCCCCCCCCCAAGCGAAATCTGAAATGACGCCACTGTCCACAAGTATAATGCGACTAAGATGAACACAATACAATAACAAAAAGATATTGAAATTAGATGCAAAATTGTTTTAAGAATTAATTAACAGTTTTCTAAGAAATGCATAATGTATAGGTTCAAGTTCGCGATATAAGTACGAGTATGTACGCGATATTTAGTACGTGATATTAATGTACTTCCGAGCGAAATACGTGATATTTAATGTACTTCCATTCAATTAATTTTATAAAATGTAAATAGAAGTATCTTATGCTTAACCCTTTTAGGATTTCCACTTTTTAAAGTAAATTTTAGATTTTCACTCAAACAGCGTACTACTTCCTTATTATTTATCGTAAGATCATGGTTCACACCTCGTTTTTTTTGTTTTTTTTTTCAGGATAGAGAATACTTTCCAATGGTATCATTTGCTTGTCCGTATTATACACCAGAAATGGAAAAATTGAAAAAAAAACGAAGATTTTTTTAAAAAATCTTTCGAAATTTTTGCGCTTCTCTGTACGAGCCTGGGTTCATGTAGAGATCTTAATTTTCTTTTTTTGGAAAAATACGTTGTTATGTACATAATACGCATGCAAAATTTCATTCTTGTATCTTGAACACTGAGGTCTGGAGAAATTTTTGAAAGTCTGAAGGTGACCCATTTTTCAAATATGTAAATACATATATAATGTAAATCAGGGATGCAAATAAGTAACAAAATTTTACCAGCCCAAGAAAATACCTACTAGCCCACATCCCACAATAGAAATCATTTACTTACATTCGGTATGATATTAAATACTCGCCAGCACCGATCAAGCACTCGCCCCGGGTGAGTGGGCGAGTGCTTATTTGCATCCCTGATGTAAATACATATATATTCTTCAAAAATGTACTGCGTCATTATTATTTGACTTAGAGACATTGTTTAAACACCATTTTCTTCAGTATAACAAGGCCTTTGCAACACTCATATGTCCGTATCGCACACCTGATCTGGAAAATTCGGGGAAAAAACCGGAATTTTTTTTTGAAAATTCAGCCAAAACAAATTGCCCCCTGTCCCGGTGTGCTGCCCACAGTTGAAGCTGCCCATGCATTACCGGGGGGTACAAGATGAGCAGCCAAAAACTACCCCCCAATAAATCATATTGACATCCGCTTTTATTCTTTCCTACTTGTGGAACCAGATATATTACCAAAAAGATACCGTCTTTTAAGTTGGTTTCAGGGTTGCCAGTAATATAAAGGTACGAGTAAGGGACAGGGTGATCATTCAGCGAGTGATCATAGTGCTTATACACAAAGATTACCCCCCAATAAATTATTTTGACAAACACATGTAGTAGCTCTTTCTTCTAAAAGGAGATGACTTTCACCAACAGGTGCCGTCTATGAATACCAGTTTTAAAGAAAACTGAAGATTGACAATAAAGCAGGAGGAAAGTATAAGGAAGTTTAGTTCTCCCTACCTGCTCACGTGGTCATCGGGTCTCTAGTTGGCGTCAAAAGACATAAACAAAGCTCTTTATTCGATTCACAGCCACACCCCTAAATTCTTCGACCTTTTTAGCCAATACGATTCCAGTGTCTAATGTCAAACTCATCAACTCCACGTGGAATAACTCTTCTTTGAGAAACTTTTGTGTATCCGTTTGTAATGAGTAACGTAAGTTACGAGGGACAAAAGCCAACGAAGAGAATTATGAAAGTCAGCTCAAATAATTGTCATATTTCTTACCTGCTGCAATACTTACAGATTCATTGAAGCTATTATGTCTATTCCTTCTTGCGTTTTATGTTAATTTTGTCTGATTTTAAAGTAGGAAATTTTCCATAATATTATTGTAAATATATATTTGTTTTATGGTTTTCTTTGTTTTGTTTCATTTTCAAGGCGTGTTATTTTTTAAAACATTTCTTTTACCGAGAGTTTTTTTTTAAATCCGACTTTAAAAAGTCAGTTATTATACAAGAATAGTTATTATTTATTGCTTTATTTATTGTACTGTTTACTAATTTTTCTTTGTTTCTCTGCCTGCATTATGTTTTAAATAAATATTTTAGTAATGCTTATAAGAAAAAGAGACAAATGATTGGATAATGAACCAATTAGTTAAAATAGATACACATATTTTCCCAAGTTGTAGTTCATAAAATTACCTGTATGCTTATTCGAAGTGACTGCAAATTGCAAGGAATAACCAATGGAAATCATAACACTATTTCACTTTGAAATAAGTATAATAGGCTATCTGATTCTCGTTTTATTGGGTTGGATTAGATATCTGAGTTTAGTGTCCCGTTCAGCAGCAAGGCTGTATGAGACGTGGATCTACAGCTTAACGTGGGATCCGGAACACATGAATTCCCGCTGAGAATCGAACCTGGGCCTCCCACCCCAAAGGCGCGTATGCTATACACACGAGGGAGTTATTTCTAGTCTGGTATACACTAACTCACATACATATTTATATATATATATATATATATATATATATATATATATATATATATAGAGAGAGAGAGAGAGAGAGAGAGAGTGTTATGTATCCACATAATTAATACAATACACAACTAGATAGATATGTATGCAGAGAAGAAATATCCTGGGGATACAAGTAGTTGATGGAGAAATCATACAAATTCCTTCAAATTGGAAGCATTTCATACGTATGTCAATGAAATGAAAAAAAAAATCACTGATAGTGATCCGTCTTTGAAAAAGACGAAATTCGCTGGGTTTAGTTATGACCCTTAAGCTCCTATTCTACAACTGCTTCAACTTCAAAAATGTTATTATTCCCCTTGTTTACCTTCATTTTCAACGAATTTAAATAGTTGGTTACTGAATTCTCTATGTCTGTGTGTCTGATATCTGCATATTTTTTTTCCAATTTTGAGTCGTCCATTCCATAGAGCATCAAAAACTACCTGAAAGAAGTGATGACATTTTTTGCGTCACTCTTACCGTTTACAAGATATTGGAAGAAGTTCCGATTTCGGTAGATTTAAGTAGCCATATCTCGGGAATCTTAAGTGATAGTGAGATGATATTGGTGTTGATCAATACCTAAGAGAATGGTGAACATTTTGGTACCAAATAATAACCGATGGCCACTGTTATATCTGCATTTTCAGTATATATACGGTGATAAAAATGTGACAGCTCTATATAGCTAATTCAATAGATCCCCTAATACGCAGGTTCCAAATATGTAAGTGTATTATCTATCGAATTTAAACAAATAATTAATTATTAAATTTCATATAAATTTCGGAAAAAAATAATTCGTTCTAAGTTAGTTCTGGCAATACTCTTCGAGCATTCTCAACTGGTTAATGTTCCTGCGCAAACAGCAACTTGAATGTCTCTTCGCTACTCTCATTTTCATATCTTCGTTCTCACCATCGTGGTTAATCTGATTGAGTAAAAAATTTTGATTAACTAAGCAAATTAATCACCCTCGCAATGCCGAACACGTATTTCAAACTTGGACCGTTTCCGACTTTGAAAACGCTCCTCCGTACACTATAAGATATTATTACACCCTACCTTGTATATCACATCGTTATTAAAAAATCATATACAATACATTTTTTAAGTAATAAGTTAAAACTTGCAATCACTCTTATTGAAACGTTCGAATTGCAAGCGGAGCGAGTAAAAATTTTTTTTAAAATCTATGTTTTTGCAAACTGATAAACATATTGATTTAATAGGACACCAATAAGTTTTTGGAATGACTCGTCATTTACTCATTTCCAGCGCTTTTTCTTTCTTGCTTGCTTGTTCATCGCCCCTTACTATCAGCGCCCGGTGCGACCGCTCTTCTTGCCCCCCTCTTTAGCTACGGC
The DNA here is from genome assembly GCF_964235325.1 of Thermobia domestica. Classification (NCBI taxonomy): domain Eukaryota; kingdom Metazoa; phylum Arthropoda; class Insecta; order Zygentoma; family Lepismatidae; genus Thermobia; species Thermobia domestica. The sequence goes on from NC_137468.1 coordinate 75,282,364, forward strand.
TCTGACAATGTACAAACTGCTTATATATATATATATATATATATATATATATATATATATATATATATATATATATTTGAGTTTTCAAAATAGCAGGATATTGAAGAATTTATTTCGTGTTTTCATAATTACTAACAAATTTCAGTGAAAATATATATCCTATATCCTAGCACAGTGGTGAGCAAATTTTTGTGAGTCCAAAGAGAAAACTTTAGGTGGGTATATATAAGGAACTTCTTGTAATAGTAAAACAATGTTATTAAACTCTGAAAGATTATGAACTAGATGGTGAATACATGAACATCCGAACCAAATAGAATATACTTAAATTATTAATATTTATTTATAATAATTAAAGGTAAAAGTGAGGGGGAACGCGGGGAGATACCGTCCTCCGACCTTGAAAAAATATGTACGGCGTCCCTCCAGTTCCTAAAAATTACAATGGGCAAAGATAGGCAAGGGGACGGCGCGACCTCATGCCGCTACCTACCATACCCCTACCTTTTCAGATCCGCTTTTACCCGTAATAACAATTAATAAGATTATCAATAACACGCATGCTAAGATAATTTTATAATTAATGTCACGTATTTATGTATTGTTATAACGTATTAAATAATCTTATTGAGTGCCTCATCATTACAAAACACTCATCCTCTAAACACTCATCGCAGGTTTGACAACAGCGCACTGATCACTAATTGGTTGCCAAAAGTTAGTTTAGCTGGCTCACTGTATGGTAACTAACTACAGTGAATGTAAGTGTTGTCTACTGTAGGGATATGTATCTTTCTTTAACTTAGAAATATTTAGACATTTCTGGTAACCGTAGGGACATATGGACGGAAATTATAAATTGATGCGGAAGATAGGGATTTAAATAAAAACTTTGTGAGTGAAAATAAAATGCAATTAATCCTATGGTAATAGTAATTGTTCAAGGTCACAGTGTTTCATACTAGAGATGGAGTGGGTCATTGGGTCGTGGGTCAACAGCATGTGACCTACTGAGACCTACCAACCATCATGACCCACTGCAACCCACCACTCACCATGGCTCACTCTGATCCACCGACTCTCTGCATTATAGATAGCATCTTCTGAATACTGGTGAATTTGTCTACGTTTTACTTGCATGGCTTTCATTTCCTTTCCTTTTTCATTTGTTTCTGTTTACTTACTTGAGATGAGTATATTTAAGTGAAAAAAGAACTTCAGGCATTTTTGGATATTGATATTTGTAATCGTAATAAAAGCAATAGGACTTATACTACTACTTGGCTTTTGAGAATCAGCGTGTGAGCTTTTAGAGGAGCTAAATACTGGAAATAATAATTTTTGAATTACTGTAATATATAAATTATTATAATAAAAATTTGAATGTAATTATATGTGCTTAACCATCACGGCCAAATTGAAAAGTCAAATGAAATGACTTTTGGCTTAGGTCTTAATCCAAACTGGGATGGTATCACATAGCTTTTATTATAAAACATATCCTAAGGGGGTAGTGGGGATCCGATTTTTTGCGAAAAAAAAAAATGAGTATCTGCTACGGATGGGCACGGGAGAGTTTTCTTTGAAACTCGACTCGACTCGAAAGAGACATTTTTCAGCTCGACTCGAAACAGACATTTTTCAGCTCGACACGAAACAGACATTTTTCAGCTCGACTCGAAAATTTCGTGCTACTCGATTCGAATTTTGGCCGTTTCGAGTCGAGTCGAGTCAAAATGAGCCAATTCGAGCTAAACCCTGTGTGTAGTTCCAAGTACTCTTTTCAAGTATCCTACAGAGACAAAATAATTATCAATTATGCTACTCCTACTACTACTTCTTATATTATTATTATTATTATTATTATTATTATTATTATTATTATTATTATTATTATTATTATTATTATTATTATTATTATTATTATTATTATTATTATTATTATTATTATTAGTATTATGGAAGATTCAATGATTCAATGTAGTATCTGAAATCGCAAAAAGGGTCAGATCAATGAGCGGCAGGAAAGAGGAGAGACGTGAAGTATATAGGATTCACGAAGGGGTAGCCGTTAAACATAGTTTGGGAAATGCTGTCTTGAAAGAAATTGTATGATTGAAGTAAGAGTAATCAAAGATTCTCCAAAGTTAATTGAAATGATAACACAGTACTAATGAAATGTCAGTTACATTTGACGTGATAATCGAAAAATTCATAATTTATATTGGCCATGGGATTTTGAGAAGCTGAAAAATAATACTACATCTTGAATGAATTTCAAACAGCGATAGGAAGAGAGACAAGCAAACACCATAAATAATCATTATATAAAAATCTAAAATAATTAATATATGCAATTTAAAAAAAGATGTATTGATTGGAGTTTAATATTCTTTTCAACACAGAGGCTATACGTTATGCGACATACTATTTAAAATGGAATCCAAATTGCTTTTGAAGTCTGTATCTCAGGCAAGCCCTACTGGGAACAAGGGCGCCGATTTCTCTGTAACTTTGGGGGTCCATTCATAAAAAAGTGCATATAACAATAAATATAACAAGAGAAAATACATATAAAATACATATTCATAAAAATACAGGGGTCACATGAGCTTTGGGTTCCCCCCACTCTCCCAGGATCGGCGCCCTTGACTGGGAACCAAATCCAGCATCACTTCTATTATTCAGTTCTTGTACAGTATATTTGAGTGTTTTCATTAACGAGTGTGTAGGTAAAGAAGAGAATATGCCGAAAACGCTTCGACAACAGAGGAACAGGAGAGACAGAATACACGTTATTGAAGGAGAGTACAGGAAATCCAGAAATTCAGAGCAGAGCAAAGCAAGGAAAAGAATAAGAAATATAATGTGCAAATGCACGAAAATGAAAAAATTGGCATAAGAGCAATACACTAAAATCGTACATTCCAGTACAATATTGCTTAATGGAAATAAAAGGCAACAGTCGAATATTCTACCGGTCTCTACCCGGCCCGTGCAGGTCTCTAGTAGCCGGCTATGGATCTGGTACCGTGGGAAAGAGTATTATGATTCCTTTCAGATGAACACGATATTTTGTGGATGTGGTATTTATAGATTCGTATTCTTCAAGCTGCGTCTTGTAGGAAAGGCAACCTTTCTTTTCTTCCAGTTCCTCTCTTATCAATATGAGTCAGCTTTATTTCACGAAGCACTTGTTCTTTGAAACATTGTTTCTCAATGAGAAAGTGTCCCATGCGGCGTAAAGCGCAAGGCAAAGTGGTAATATCAAAATCACTGCCTCCTCGATCCACCTAGTGGGAGCGGATCGGAGGTAGGAGGCGGTGGACAAGATATATTACTTTAGGAATATACGTAGTTTATGCTTGTTAGATACAAAGGATACTAGGTGAGTTGTCTACTTGCGTTTCTCACGAGGTCTTGTTCTAGCGGATTAGGAACAAGAAGGCCGAAGATCCTCATGGGACCAAGTCACATGCTGTGTAGTGTAAAAACGATCAACCAGGTACTCATCTGTTGTATGAACATCTGTGAAATAAGCAGTATGTTCGTCTCGGAGAAATAAAGGCGCTTTTCTTTATTTTCAAGACAACAAACTATAATGTCAATCACGTCTGGACATACTGAAACTGGCATAAAAACAAGTTCTCTGTTTTAATATAAAATGTTATCAGACTTCCTATCAAATAACACACAGCATTTCCAATCAAAATCAACTATAGTACAAGATATAAGCTTCAAATAACATACAACATGAATGAAAGTAAATAACCTTGTGTCTTAAGAGGGCAGAAAGTTCATTGTCACAGAAAAATAATGGCAATGGTGACTTAAGCTTTCAATTTCATATAATTTCAGGCACATATCTCAACACAGGAAATATTTGTTTTTTCATGATGTCTTACTCAATTTTAATCTTAAAGTACACATCATCTTTCGACAAATCAAGCAAGTAATTTAATGAATTACTAGGAGAATGTCCGTTCTTCGCACGGAAAAAAATAGGTTTATGAAAAAATATTTGATATATGTGCAAATTTTCTTCATTTAAAACACTTCTTAATAGAATTTTGATTTCCCTGGAATTACGTAAAACTTCACGCAACAGCTCCTAAATAACTTTTCGCAACGTTAAGGCTGGATCAGACCGTTTTTAGCAGCAAAAAATGGCGGATTCACCAAAATCTACGTAGATCATTAAGCAAAATTTTTAGGCGATACGCATAATCCCCAAATCTATTTTTTTAAATGTATTTTATGAGAGTTGAGACTGAGGTGAATCAATTTCCTGCACCGGAAATCACAAGATTTCCACAGTGTCAACGGAAATTGTTACTAAATCTCATATTCATCAAAATTAATTTTCCGTAAAGCACCTTTAAATGTCTTTTCTCAGTTCCCAAACTTGACCAAGTCGATCTCTCGCACAATATACTAATATTCTGCATGCCAAAATATAGCTAGTTTCAAAAGAAGTTAGGGAGAGGAAGGTGGCTCAGTGGTATAGATACGCTTACCTCTGGTATGTGGAGTCCCTGGTTCGATCCCCGGCCACATAAATTTATGGTGGACAACATTGTGTCCGTGATTTTTATCAGGATACTCCCACTTCCTCTCAATTCTCATTCCACCAATTCTTCCATCATCATTCACTTGCCTTAATCGTCGTCTCCCTTAGCCTAAAGAGAGGAATCGTGGAACGTTAGACTGAAACGTTTCACTTTATTTCATTCAAAAGAAATGAGCAAATTACTAATAATGCGAAATCTTTTGATTCTAACTCGTGTCCTTGGAGTTATTACTCAAATTCTGTCTTCCGTGCTCGTGGGTTTTCTCGGGGTTCTCCCATTTCCTCCCACTTTCTTCATTCCACTATTTCACTCATCTCTCATCATCACCGTCTCCTTTAGCCTAACCGGAATAACCGTGGGACGTAAAACTTAAAGATTTCATTTTCAAAATATGTCTTAAAGTATACAGTTTATTATATATTCACAAAATTTCAACTTTCTAGTGCGAGAAATCCTCTAACCCCATTTCCACCATCTTACATGATTCATTTTCTTTTAAAGTTTTACCCATAAATTTATACCCTAATATCTATACAAAATTATGATTATGTACACCTATTTCGGAGATCTGGGGAACGAGAAGGAAGAGATACAGACCGTTTCCTCAGACCGAGGATCTCATTTCGTAAAACCGTGTCTAATTCAGAAGGTAGAAATGAAAAGTTTAAGATCAGGCACCTAATGTTTTAGGAAATCCAGAATGAAAAAAATTACATCATGTTTTTTTTTCTTATTTATTTTTCTTAGTGGTACCATTTCAAAAATCCCGTGTCATCTAGAGCCTGAGTGAATCAAGAATATTTATGAAAAAGTTCAAAGACCAACAGAAAGGCAATAAATTTAAGCCTCAGTCTCCCCTTGAAGCTCAAATTTTGCAAAATCACTTGGTGTGAATTGAAAATGCTTAAGCAAATTGTTCAAGGTTTTATACTTAATAGGGTTAAAGATCTGGAGAACGGAAAGAAGAAAGCCCTTTTTCCCATCTTTTTAGGAAGTCACAATAAAAAAAAAAAAAAAAAAAAATCTGCAGTAGGGAAAGAAAAATATTTACTCAAAATGTAATAGTTCTACTCTCAAAATTGTACTGGGCGACAAGAAAACAATCTTCCCTCCGTTACATAGGAAGTTGCATTTCGAAAATACCCGTATAGTCTACAGCCCAGGGTGCGATGAAAACAAAAAATTTTAAGGTTGTACGGTGAGTAGTTTCGGAGATTTGTCGAGGGCAAAAATCATTGAAACTCTCCCCTCGTTCTTAGCTTTAGGAGTTACATTTAAAAAAAAAAAAAAAAAAAAACTGTCTTATCTACAATATAGACTAGAAGGAGAACATTCATAAATAATTTCAAAGTTCGTCTAATAACTGAGAGATTTGTTTATGAATGACTCAGTGAATGAGCCATTGAATTTATACATATTGTCTTAAATATCCGTTCTTCGCACGGGGAGAACATAAAAAGCGTCAAAACTGTCCCCAATCAACTTAGGGACCGCAAAAAATATGAATTTAACCCTAATATCGGTCATTTTCAATTATTTTTATACGGTACCATCTTCTCTTAGAAGTACTAATAGGGACTGAAACGGCATCGAAGTGTCACTGTTGATCTCACCGACCCCGAAAACTATGGATTCGGCACTAATATCGCTCATTTTCGCTCATTTTTACACATTTCCCCCTCCCCAAATTGCACCATCAAAATGAAATTATGAAAATCATCCCAGACCTCATTTATGTTGAAAATTTGATCGAGATCAGTCTTATTGTTGAAGAGTTAATAAGTCACAACATTGTCATTTTCATTTTTATTTATACAATATAGAAAGATAGATTTGAAAGTAAAGAAATATGTTAAGTGAATAAATAAGGAAGAATAGTTCCCTTGGCGTTGTACCCAGGAGCGTACCAAGGGCCAGGCAACCCGGGCAACTAGGGTCTACCCGAGGCGCCACAGTCTAGGAAAGTAGTGTCTAGGAAATGTTATTGTATCGCTATGCACAGTTCTTGCAAAATCATTCATTTCGACCCAACAACATGACCTATTTGGGTTTTTATACAGGATCAAAAAGGAAGACTAGGATACCCTGATGAAGAAATTTGCTGACCTAGAGCATTGTGATATTGAGGGTTTCCAACTTCAACAGGAACTATTGGTTTTACTCCTCCTACTACCAGGTGAAAATGAAAAAAACAAAAACAAAAACAAAACAAAAAAAACCTTGAAGCAAGGTCGCCGATCCTGGAGAACGTGGAGGCCCGGGCCTTCCTATGCTTATGTGGCCCCCCATGTATTTTTTGAATATTTTTTATGAATATACAATATTTTGTATAATTTGAATTTAATTTGTCTTAAAATCCTTATATGTGCCTTCTTAGACCCTTATTTGCAACCAAACACATCTTAATGCCCCCCACCCTCCCAAAGTTACAAAGAAAATGTCAGCCTTGCTTTGAAGTATTAAAATACTTAAGGAGTAACCAGCAGGCCCGTATCCAGGGAGGTTTGGGGGGCCGCCCCCTCTTCTTGTCAGCGTGGCTTCAGGCGAAAGGAGATTCTCAAAATTAAAATTAATTAAAAATTATTTGAGATCTACCATGTGCCAGGAGCGCCATGATGCCGATTAAGTTCGACATTTTTCAAGACATTGACACAGATGTCATTTTTAGGTATTTTGCAGACAAAAAAGACGGAAAATTATATTTTAATTGTTGTGAGTGCTGAAAACAAATATATTTAAAGTTGTTTAATTTGTTGTTAATTTTCAGTAATAGTAAAGTTTAACTTTTTATTGAGTTTCTAAATTTTGTCACACTATTAATTATCACGCCTGAGGCTAAATGTTGCAAAATTAGGAAACTAATTTGAGTAAATTATTCAAGATTTTAAGGTACTGTTTTTATGGAAGAAAAAGACATGGACGCTCTTTCTCATAAAGTTCCATAAATTGACATTGATATGATCTACTTACTTATCAAAGTCAGAGGATTTCTAATACTTAATAAAACCTGTTATTAAGCTTTAGTCTTGTAAGAGTGTTCAGCTTTTGTACAAATTCATGAAATATGTTTTATGAATGCTATGGACTTCAACTAGTAGGACCTACTTAAAAAGGGTGGTTTATATTGCTGTGCGTAAAAGACATTCAACATATGTGAAGTGTCTTTATTGGTATTTCACGTTATTAGAATAGATTGTTACATAGTGGGATTTATGGTAGTGGGTGGTATTGAATACTACTACTGATGTTATTGATAACAAAACAATTGATTATATAGCACTAATCATGTCAGCATTAGTAGTATTCAATAAATGGTGTTCGGTATTGTTTTTGTTGTTAGATATCGATACATAAATAATAATAATAATAATAATAATAATAATAATAATAATAATAATAATAATAATAATATAAACCCAATATATCTGAACCATATTCATTTTTTAAGTACTAAATATATCTACATATGTCATGTATTTGAATATTAATTTTTCTCTTTGAACAATGGGTTTAAAATATTAAAATCACTCGAATAAAATGTAAAATATATGTTAGAACTTGGAGAAAGGGACAGAAAGTCACTTTGCCCGGGTGAAAATTTTGCCTTGGTCCGCGCCTGGTTGTATCTGTCTATTCCCGGGCCAACTGACATGCCCCTTTCTGCCTAAGCTTGGGCTTCAATGTCATCATGACTAACACCAATCAGCTTGCAAATTCGATAGTAATATCGGTGATTTTGGATGTACTGTTTTTCTCTCCGTCCCCCTCGATGATAATGGGTAGAGAATATAAATTGAACGGCTTCGGGAGTATTATTATTCGTCTAAGTGACACCGAAAACTATAAATTAGACACTAATATCCGGCTTCCCGGGAATTATTAATCTCCCTTTATGCAAAAATTTCGAGTCCTCTATAATGTCTTCAGTGGCGAAATAAAAAAGAAAGTGCTTCATATAGAATTAGATCTAGTAACCTACCAAATTAGATAGCTCTAGCTCACGTCTTTCTCTGCGGAAAGCCGATGAGAGACAAACAGGCACACATAAACGATATTTTATTGTATTAGTGTAGATAGACAAAGAAAAGTAATTCATGTAGGTAGTAAAAAAGCAAATAATAATAATAATAATAATAATAATAATAATAATAATAATAATAATAATAATAATAATAATAATAATAATAATAATAATAATAATAATAATAAAGTACCCTATGTGAGAATCAGTATTTAAATATTGTTATTAAATATTCCACGGACTAGCGGAACAAACGGTACACTCAAAACTATTTTAAAATTGAATGATACATGCATAATCACTGAAGTACGGTACCAAGTCCTAGAGTTGACTAGAAGAGTAAATTTGTCATGAATCAGGTGTGTAATGTTGGTTATAAAACTATAATGTGATCCTTATTATTATTATTATTATTATTATTATTATAATTATTATTATTATTATTATTATTATTATTATTAATAATAATAATAATAATAATACTAATATTTACCATTCGCCAAATACTCGAAAAAAAGTGGGAATACAACACCCCGGTACATCAACTATTTATTGATTTTAGAAAGGCGTACGACTCGGTTAGGAGAGAAACATTATACAACGTTCTTACAGAACTTGGAATACCGAGAAAGCTAATTAGATTAATTAAGATATGTTTAAATGAATCCCAAAGTAAAGTCTGGGTAGGAAAATTTTTGTCCACGAGCTTTCACGTCGAAAATGGCCTGAAACAAGGAGATGCGTTGTCGCCATTATTATTTAACTTCGTTCTGGAATACGCTATAAGGAAAATCAAAGAAAGCAACCAGGGCCTACAGTTGAACGGTATTCACCAGGTTATGGCATATGCTGATGATGTAAATTTAATAGGGGATGATAGGAGAACAATAGAAAGAAATGCAGAAGTCTTATTAAACGCTTGCACGGACATGGGTTTAGAAGTAAATGCAGAGAAAACTAAATACATGGAAGTGCGTCGGGACTGTAATACGGCAAATTATGGATGCGTTAAAATATTAAATATTACTTTTGATAAAGTGGATAGTTTCAAATATCTAGGATCAATATTAACAGAAAAAATCATATTCACGAAGAAATTAAATGTCGACTAAAAGCAGGGAATTCGTGTTATTATTCAGTTCAAAATCTCTTGTCGTCGCGAATTCTATCGAGGAATTTAAAGCTTAAAATATACAAAACGATAATCATGCCTGTTGTTCTGTATGGTTGCGAAACATGGTCGCTTACTCTGAGGGAAGAACATAGACTGAAAGTATTTGAGAACAAGATCCTGAGACGAATATTCGGACCCAAGAGGAACGGGAATGGGGAATGGCGGAAACTTCATAACGAGGAACTACATAATTTATATGGTCTACCCAACATTGTTAGGGTCGTCAAGTCTAGGAGGCTTAGGTGGGTGGGTCATGTAGCTAGAATGGAAGAAAATAGAAACGCTTGCAAAGTCTTGACTGGAAGACCAATCGGAAAACGACCATTAGGAAGACCTAGCCGCAGATGGGAAGACAATGTTAAGATGGATCTCGCAGAGATTGGAATACAAAGCAGAAACTGGATGCAGTTAGCTAAGGATAGAAGTCAGTGGAGAGCTTTTGTGAACGCGGCATTGAACCTCCGGGTTCCATAGGCCAGAGAGTTAGTTAGTTAGTTATTATTATTATTATTATTATTATTATTATTATTAGTAGTAGTAGTAGTAGTAGTAGTAGTAGTAGTAGTAGTAGTAGTAGTAGTAGTAGTAGTAGTAGTAGTAGTAGTTTAGCGTCCCATGATTATGCACTGAGGTTAAGGAAGACGATGATTACAGCCCGGATTTATATGCGAAATGCATGTTTATAGTGACATGCAAGAACGTATGGAAAATGTTTTCTTCCTTCCGACGGACTTGCAAGAATTCGTTTGAGATGCATGTAATGGTGCATGTAAGTGCATATTTTGAGTGAATTTCGATGTGTATGCATATTTTGTAAACTTTGCAGGATACTGCATATTCCTGAATTTTATTGCTGCATACTAGCATATTTGAGAGTATATCACGTGAAAGTAGGCTATATTTAAAGTGAACTGACTCCGTTTGTAAACGCAGTGTAGAACAAAATGTTGTACAGAATAATAGCAGAAAGTGTTGCGTAACTGAGACCACCAAATGCTAATATCTAGCAGTAGACGCGCTAGTATTAAATGTAAATAAATTATTGTGAAAGCTCTATCGCGCTTACGTATTTTTCGCGAAGTTGCGACAAATGTTCCAGTACCTTCTCATCCAGTGAAGAGCTCGTGGCTCCAAGCTGTGCAGTATTATACAGATATCTTAAAAATCAATGAAGACAGCCGTAGACTCAATAAGTCCCGATGATGCAGCCGCTATTTATGTATCTCAAAAATGTTTCTCTACAAGTGGCATTGAGAACAAAATTAAGTACATACATAACCACTTCTCGGCAATACCTGAAGTTGTCAGACAGTTGGAATCCTGTAAGAAGGCTTTGCAGCATTCACTCTCCTTGTTAGGCGAATTATCGCAGACTTTGTCCATTGAAACAATTCATTTTCTTGCCAAAATAGCGTCAGATAAACTTTGCAAAGTATTTGAAAAAAAAAAAATCCGGGTACAAAACAATCTGTGCCATTACAAATGTACTTAATGGTGAAAACATGGAATGAGAAGAGAATGTAACACAGGAAGACTTTCATGTATTTCACATGTACGAGTGACTTCTGCTGATGTAGAAAGAAACTTTTCGATCTACAAAACGTTTCTTACTGATAAACACAGGGTTGACAGAAAAAAAAAAAAAAAACTTAAGGAAGATAGTTCATTGCAACAGAGATCATTAAGATAAGATATTTTTGTAAGAACCTGATATTTTATTTTCTTAGTGTATATTTCAGTGCATATGTTAAATTTTTAAATGCATATTTTTATACTGTATTTTTCGTGCATGTTTGCATGAATATTTTGGGGTTTGTTTATGTATGGAAATCCGGGCTCTATTGATGATAATGATTGAATAAAGAAAGCCGAAGGTAACAGAATACCGAGAAAACTCGCGCACACGACTTGTCAGTCACTAAACTCACTTGCCAAGAGCTGAGATCGAACCTCGGACACATCGACCCACCACTGGACACAGTAAGGCCTACATGACTGAACAACTCAAAGGTCAACTTTCTTAACCTGGAAACTTTAAATTTTTACAGTGCATGGGACTTGTAATGTGGGATACCATTAAGGAGATATTTTTAGAAAATCGATATGGAAGGAAGGAAAGGGTGCTGGCAATAATTATACTAAAATTTCCATATCTCCGAATCTCTGAAGGCAGAGAGAGACATAAAATTTGGTATATAGACTTGCCATTTAAAATAACTATACACGTGTTTCGTCGGTTTTTGGTATTTTCCCTAGAATGGAAGAAGGGGAAGGAATGGGGTTACAATTGTTATAACAAAATGAAAATATCTCAAAATCCTTTAAGGTTAGAGACATAAAATTTGGTATTTAGACTTTTCATTTAAAGTTATTAAAGATGTGTTTCAGCGTTTTTAGATATTTCCCTTAGAAGGAAAGAGAAAAGCAGAAAGTGAAAAAGGCGGTAAGAAAATTGGTGGATGCTGCAATTGTTAAAATAAGATAGCCATATCTCGAAATTCCTAAAGCTTAGAGACATAATTTATTTTACTTAGACTTTTCATTTAAAATAGTTAAAGAATTGTTTCTGCATTTTCTGGATTTCCTTAGAAGGGGAAGAGAAATGTGGGAGGAAAAAGGGATTGGTTTGCAACTGTTATAATAAGATGGCCCTATCTCGAAATACCGGAAAATTTGAGACATATGAGGGATATGAAAAGTGGTATTTAAACTCCTTAATCAACGAACTTCAATATGGATACAGCACAAAATCTCAAAAAGGCGAGCATTCAGAGCACTTGACTTGACAAAATTAACAACTTTAATAGCCAGTGATAATGCCTGCTTCTGGTTTTTTTTTTTTTTTTTTTTTTTTTTTTTTTTTTTTTTTTTTTTTTTTTACTAAGGCTTGTGTGTGAATTAAGTAGTGCAAACCCATAACTGTAGAATTTTTGTTCTTTGCCAGCTTTATAAATCCAGATTGCGAAGCTAACATCGCTGGAGCTGCATCACCACATATTTCTACAACTCTGTTCCAGGACAAACCATTTTCAAGAAAAAAATATTGCGAGCAGGAAAAACAACAGAACCTTTTGATGATGTCTCCAATCTTTTTGAAAACAATATTTTCATGGAGTGCTCTGCTTGTGTCACCGTGTAACCTATTGCTGTGGCTATCCGAAAATCTTACATGATAAAGTATGTAATTTGATATATCATTGGAAAGATAATGACAAAAAGAAAATTTATATAGGAAAAAGTTTTGTCTCGCTGTTCTTAAACAATAAGCGAGATATCAGATATATATGCCCCTTCGACAGAAACTTATAAAACTGAGAAAGAATGGGTAGGTTATTCATTTATTTATGTTTGGAAGACTTAAGTAGTCGATATATTTTTAATTTAGATTATTTGAGTTGGTCATGTCAGGACAGTTGCGTGATCCTCTAATCCAACTCTCTGGAAAGTGAGACAGTGTGGTGGAAAATACTTATTCTGAGAAAGTTGATCTTATATGATTGTCTGTACACCCGCCGGTGGCTGTTCAAGGCCCACGTTCCGTCCTTCATAACCTTGGTGTTGCGTAATGACTTAAGAAATTGAATTTAATTGAAACATATTCTGGAGTAACATTTCTGGAGTAATGTTATCTACTAATGAACGTTTTCCATTAGTATTTCATTATACACCTCAGACTTAGGGGGAATAAATAATTAAATAACATTCCTGATTAAACTAATAAATTTCATTTCAAGTAACTTAATTTTAATATATACAAAGATAATATTTGCAGTCTGGAACATAATTTGTCAACACTGATCAATTGATTTAAAATATATAAAGTGGACGCTCAAGTGTACACTGGATAAAATGGGCTTCAATCCTGCTTTACCCTGGATAAAAGTGCAAACTATAGTTTAGCCCCTCCCTAGATTATATCCTGGATCCGCCACTGTATATATATATATATATATATATATATATATATATATATATATATATATATATATATATATATATATATATATATATATGTTTATGACTGATCCAATGAACAGTGACAGTTTTATTTATCTTGTGAAAGCATTAATATTTTACAAAAAGTAAAATGTATTGATTAATATAGAAGATTTTTCAAGAGACCGATTCTCCGCATTAAGCGGTTGGTTTATTACCTGTCACTCAATGTGTCGCGTGCCAATTTTTCCTCTTCTAACTTTGTGGTTAAAACGTGTGGTAGTTTTATTGCTCCGTGCCTTTTCCTTATTTTATAGGGGGTACAGAAATATTCTATCGTTGGACAAACTCCTCTCTGCAGTCCGTGCACTGGCAACCATGTATGACTACAAAACTTGTACCTCAAAAGCCTTCGTTTGAAAAAGCCATCTGCTATTTTAACACAGTATGTTTTGACATTTTACAACTATGATTTACGAGGGGGTAAAAATTGGGACCCCGGTATTTCGTGCGCGCTACACCGGACCTGAGTTGACGTAGGTTGAATGTCTTTTTGAAAATACGTGTTATGTACGTAATACGTGTGCAAAATTTCAATGTTGTATCTTGAAAACAAAGGGCGTAAAAATTGTTGAAAGTCTGAATTTTGGCCCTATATATGTAGACTCACTTGTGTATATACATATTATAAAAATTTACTGCGTCATTACTATTTGACCTAGAGTCATGATTCAGACGTCATTTTCTTTAGTATAACGAACCCTTTCCAACGATACCAATCATATGTTCGTATCATACACCTGAATCGGAAAAATCGAGAAAAACCGGATTTTTTAATGAAAAAAATCACTCCTCGGAACACTTTCGCCCCTCGGGCCTAGCCCCGGTTTCATGTAGGGATCTAAAAAAAAAAAAAAAAAAAAAAAAAAAAAGAGAGAGAGAGAGAGAGAGAGAGAGAGAGAGAGATACCCAAAGGTATACACAATCCGTATGCAAAGTTTGAATCTGATATCTTGAGAACTAAAGGCGTGAATTTTTTAAAAATTTGCCTTAAGAAAAAATAAAAATATCACGCCCCTCCGCCCCCACTTGCGCCACCAGTTTAACCAAACGGTTCCAAAACGCATCTGTGATGTTCTTTGGTTCATTCTTGACTTGTCCAATAAAAAAACGGCTTAAATAACTAAATAAGCGGTCAAAGACGATGCTACGCCATGGTAACAAAAGTTACTAAAAATCCTAAAAGGGTTAAACCTAGACGCAAGAATATCCTAGAAGTCAAGTGATTTGTGTTTCATTATGTTAATCCAAACATTAGTGTATTTAAAACTTTTGAAGTGCTGAGTGAGTGAATATTTTCTTTAGATATCTTTTAACAAGAGGCACACGCGCCAAACCTCTCGATGATACAATTTGAATTTATAGAATACACTATAAACTAGAATCTTGTTTAAAATACTGTCTTTGGAAAGTCATGTACTCTTATTCATGGTTGATATTAAATCAAGCGAATGCGAATCTAATTTGTCCTAGCGGAGCTTTTATTTCAAGCCAAGATACTAAAATATACTACGAACGATTGCAAAATGATAAGATTTTAAAGAGAAGTGGGTGGTCAGATTTTTTAAAAACGACTGTACAGTTAATTTAGAATATTCAACTCAAACACATTTTTCATTTATTATTTTCCAAAATCACATTACACACGTCATATAATAAAGAATTCTATTTGCAGTAGTGTATTATTTATTTAACACTATTGCAGGCAACGGTTCCCGTCGGATCCTTTTAGCAAAGTTTGATAGGTGACAGCGATTCCAATGGGACTCACAAGTCATAACGTTATCTGGATTACGTTATAAAGTTGACATCTTAAACGACTGTGTATATATATTACGTTGATATAATTAGCTACTATGATGCTTAACGACGCCCATCCCTTGAACATCTGAAGTAATGCATGTCTTACCGTTACATTGTTTAATATTTTGTGTAGTGTTTCTTGTTACATTCTTTGTGTGAAGTTTCCTTTTCAGATATCGGTAATCAAACTTCAAGTCTCTCAAAATGTTATTTTTGGTTGATTGTGTATAGGAGTTAACTTTCCTTTTCAGCACTGATCTTTTCGAAATACATGAGTTTCAAGCTGGAATTGAATACTGGTCTCCCGCGCTGGCATGCTAACCATATACGCGTAGTCCATCCCATATACTATATACTCCTGTTGAAAAAGAGATGTAGAACTTAATTCTTTAACTATGATTGATATCTGGTCAAATAACAGTTACATTATCTTGTGTTCCTTAATTATGTTTATGACTTGTTTAAGTGACGAAGAGCATCTTCATCCTCATTTCATGTGTTTTAAAATATAACCTGTAAAAATTAAGGTAATTTAACTTTTTTTTTTTTTTTTTTTTTTTACAAAACCTCTGGTATATTTAGGTAAGATTAATGCTTTCTGTTATAAGTAAAACGGGTGCAAAATCTCAAAGGAACATTGGGAGAATTTTCCCAATTTAATATTTTTGAAGTAAAATTCCCGCCATTAATAACTTACTGAAGGTGAATAAAGTCACAATAGTGTCATAAGTTTGCAAATTAAGTGCGATAATTCTTATGTAATTAAAGTGTTTTCGTATGTAATTAACGGGAGAATCAATGGTTAGAGGTATCTCAAATTTCATTCAGATCAATAGGTGTGAATGCTCAAATATGTGAACACTTTATGTCAAATTCATCCAGTGCAAAGAGTTGTTTTTTAAGCATTCTTGTGACTCCTCCCTCACTTCGACTATGATGATTTCGCACCCTGTAAGTAACACTAAGTTCATTAAGTTCATGGTATTTCGTATTGAAATCTATGTATTGCTCTCCGTTTATATAACATTTTCTTTTATTTAATGCGAGTTAATGATGTATGACAAAGTCAGTTTGAGCTCTTTTAATATCCTGCAGCAGATTCTACAACATAAAATATACGTATAAGTTAATATTTAAAATGGTCTGAATTTGAGTAACTACAATAAGAGAGAAAAGAATATTCAATTGCATAGAAAGCTTTTCCTCTACTTTTTTAAAAAATAGTTTATATTAATTGCTACAATGTTACTTAGAGAGTTGATGTTGGTTGCTGATGCTCTTCGGCTCGGTGGTGCAATTCTTGGCGTTTACCCTGATATGTTGGCTCCCCAGCTTCTATCCCGATTGCTTCCAGAGATAGGAATGAATCCAAATGTTAAGATGCTGCTCAGGCAATGTGATCAAGAAGGTCCAGATGATTGTGCTCTTTTACCCCTTTACCACTGTCTTCATACGCCAGGTGGACCGCTCAAGGTAATCCTTATTTTTCTATTACCAGTTTACAAAATTTTAGTCAGATAGCCAGGACAGTTACAAAGTACCTGTTTTTTTTTTTTTTATTATTTTACCAAATTTCGTTGATTACAAAATGAATGTATTTGTAATATTCGATGGTGAAAGTGCAAAACCTTGTATCTCCATTTCTTTCTCTGTCTTTTTTTTTTAATACGGAATTTTAGATTTTGGTTGTATTCAATTCCCCACATCTGAATCTAAGTGTATGCAAAAGCTCGTAAACGAAAACCCAATAAAAACGTGAAAAACTAACTTTAAAACCTCGTATCGCATATAAAACAATGTAAAAGCAGAACGGTTTTATTGCTCTCCTGAAAAATTTGGTTCTGATGAGTTACAAGGTTTTGCACTTTCGCCGTCGAATTTTGTGTATTAAGGCAGAGAAAATTATTTTCCTCTGCACTGTACAGTAACCCTTTAATAACTACTACTAGTTATGGTTCTCGGATTACTCCAAATACCTTGATATACTTATTAAGATTTCACATCATATCTTTAAAGATGTGTCGGTTTTACATAGATAACATTTATTGTTATATGTATTTATTTTTCATTCTATATTGATTTTAACATTGCCTTAAATGCCTGGGAACAATGCCTTAAACTCCTTTTGCTTCATAACCACTTCTACAGGGGCGGATCCAGAGGGGAGGGGCGATCGGGGTGATCGCCGCTCCCAGAAGAGGAAGCTTTCTTATTTTATATATATAAATAAAACCCATCCCAAAGTTTGGAGCCCTTAAAAGTAGCAGTATGACAACCCACTGCCCCTCCCCCCAGAAGTCGGTCCTGGATCCGCCCTGCACTTCTAATATTTACTTTTAAGTAAGGGAAAATATTATTGCTTTTATTATATTTATAATTCAATAGGTCTGTCTCGTTTTTAATCTTAACTTCATTTTATGATAAAAGACCATTTAAATTTTCATCTTATATATACACAGATGGTTATCAAAATATAGGAACACCTAGCATTGGAAACACGAAGCAGATATCTGGGTTGGCAACGATCAGGTGGTGACCACAGCGCTGGGCAGTTGGTAGTTGTGGGTTAAGGCAAATCACGTACTACGTGAAGCACAGTAAAACGGTAGTTGCAGTGAAGTGAGCAGACGGTGATAGTGTAAAGTGGGCGACCTCTCTGATTTCCAAATAGGGCAAACTGTTCGCGCTTAGGTAGCTAAGTGGTACGAGCGTGACGAAAGTGCCAAGTGGCATGTGTTGTGTATCGCAAGAATGGTGTTCAAGGTGATTATGATCTACAAAACTCACGCCAAATCACATCAGCGAAGAGAACAATGGTCGGAAGATAACCCTTGGTGACAGAATCCACTGAGCATTAAACTATATTGTTACTCAAACCAGTTGTGCGACTGCGGTGCAAAAGGCAGGGAAACTCGATTACCACGTTCTTCAGCCTGTGTCGACAAAGTTCAATGCGAGTTAATACGGTGCCGCATTGAAGAGCGAAACCGCTGATAAGGAATCATCACTCTTTAGCACGAACTAATCGTGCCGCTAACAACATGAACTGCTGATGACTGTAAACGTGTGATATGGTGGTACCAGTCATAGTTCACCTTATTTCAAACGACGGGGCGTGTTTATGTATAGTGGACGTCCAAACAAGCATACTATCCGCAGTGTCTCCGCTCAACCGTGAAATATGGTAGCGGCTCTGTAATACTGTGAACCGTAAAATCTTTGTTTTCATTGGGTTTTGCGTTGACGCTTACCGGTTGCGTCACTACTTGTTGCCATTTTAGGGGACCATGTACATCCTGCGGTTAGATATTGTTTCCGGATAATGAAACTACATCTAAGGATGATAAAGCGTCCATTCACATAGGTGGGGCTGTTGGAGGAATATCAGGATGAAAGTAGAACACCTCTCTGAGCTGCGCAATTCCCGATCCTGAACATAAGTAAACATCTGTGATTATTTTGGACACATGAACTCGGTGCAGTTTTTGCATCCGTCCTCTCTCACGGAACTGAGTGCTATGAACCGAACGAGAAATGGTTTCATATTCCACTTCCTACCATTCATGGTCTCTACGACTATTCTAAGTCGCATCAGAACTGTTCTGAGGGCGAAAGTTGGTCCAACGTCATATTAACCCGGAAAGCTGCATTTTTATCGAGTGTTTCTATTATTTTGACAACCATCTGTATCGTATCAACGTTATTTAATATCTATTCACAGGAAATAGTAAAGGAGAGTACATCAATGTGAGGTAGAAGGACTACGTGTATAAAGTTTAAAGGTAATATGGCTCTAGTTGTAAAATCTGAACATAAATTCAACATGATATTAGAAAACCTGAACAAAAGTTGCGAAGAATATGAGATGGAAATGAATGAATATTGGACAAAAAAACAATAATGACCGGAACAAAGCGATCTGTATCAAATATAGAAGTAGTAGGAGATAAATAAAACAGGTGTCAATATTCAGTTTAATATAAGCAAAGACCTGAAGTTCAAACGTGAAATAAAACCAAGGATAAGGGTGGAGATACAAAGATTTAAGTAGAAGGGAAAAGTACCATATTTTGTTAGTCTTTAAATACAGAGTCATAAAATAAATAAAATTCATAAAATATTTTGTGTAGACTATTATACTGTGTGGTAAATAAACATGGACACTATCGAAAAGCAACTAGAAAGTATTAGAGGCTTCGTAAATGTGACTGTCGATAAGAATGGAGAAAATAAACGGGATTGAATGGAAAACTTATGCGAAAGTGTTAAGAATAGTAGGGTAAGAAAAAAAAAGAAAGGGAAACTGGTCTGGACATTGTCTGAAAAGAAACTATGTCCTGAGAGATATGACAGAAGGTACAAGGACAGGACAAAAGAGGCTACAATTAATGGGAGGTACTACAATAGTAACAAGTATGTTAAGACCAAAAGATGAACTGGGGATCGTGCTACATGGAAACTTCTCAGTTCGGCAAGAGATCTGTTAGTCAATGTTCCTTGCAGGCACACGTTCGGGGAGACTATGCTTCCTGGAGATAGTACAGTGCCCTCCCGAATACTGTTGCTCACGAGGCGAGATAAGAAATAAGGTTTTTCGTCTCCTCTTGTAAAGTTTGTAAAGCCTCATCTCGTCTCAAGGAATTCTTATTCGTCTCGTCTCCATTTTCGAAAAAGCTTTTCTCGCTACTTAAAGTTATGTACAGTATAAAATTTATACCCTATTTTTTCTTAGTCTTATCGAGAAGTTATCATAATCTTTTTACGTCACGATAGGTCCAAAGAGTGTGATATACACAATTTAGACCATATTTGTTATTGAAGTATATTGGGTAACGACTTGCGTATGTCTTTAAACGTTGATGAATGCTTTACATTTTTTACAATCACTTTATCAACGTATAGTCTTTATACTATAAAACATGTAACAATAAGACAATGTTTGAGATCTAAGACTTGGGTGACCTAATTTTACCCACGAGATTCGAGAAATTTCTCGTCTCGAGAAGTTGAAAATTACTTATTATTTTGCTCTAATTTTAATTTTAAATCATCCAAAAGCCTCCAATCTCTACTAAATTCAGAATATCCGTCTTACAACTTTGCAAGTAATTACATAACTCTCCACTATATATTTAATCTCTTTCTCAAGACCCTACCCCACGAATTAATTAAATACAAATCTCCATAATCTGTTTCTGGAACCAATCCAAATAATCAACTATTTGCAAAGAACATTAAAACTTAAGGTTCAGTTAGAATTATAAAATGCGTTTGAGCCCATCCACATACTTAACGTATTAACTTAACCTTAAGTCCCAACACTCGTCTCGTTTTCGAAACGAGACTAGACATTTCTGGTCTCGGAACAACACTACTTACTCCCAGAGCTCGAATAAATTACTAAAGCACTATATATATATATATATATATATATATATATATATATATATATATATATATATATATATATATATCTTATATATAAAAGAGAACGCACAAATCCTTTGTTCCCTCATCACGCTAATACGGCTGAACCAATTTCTTTCATTTTTGGGGGGTTATTAGGATTTGGACCCTAGATGGTTTTTATCATATCACTTTAATTTTTAATTACCAGTGTCTTGAGATAATTGACCATTCAAGTGTCCATAACGTACAAATCCTTTGTTAGTTCATCATAGGTAAAAATAAACGTATTTATATGCAACCCGCATGACCGTGTCACTCGGCGGGTTAACATAAATGACAGGCGATATAATGTTGACATTTACTGCAATCTACTATGGTTTTTATCATATCACTTGAAAGCGAAAAAGTAAAAATTATCTAAGTAACAAAGTTTATTGCGTTCCGGGGTGACCGCAGCGAAGCGGGGCGGGTTAACATAAATGACAGGCGATATAATGTTAACATTTACTGCAATCTTCTATGGTTTTTATCATATCACTTGAAAGCGAAAAAGTAAAAATTATCTAAGTAACAAAGTTTATTGCGTTCCGGGGTGACCGCAGCGAAGCGGGGTGAACGCTGCTAGTATATATATATATATATATATATATATATATATATATATATATATATATATAGTATATTACAGTGTTCCACAATTTGATTTCTGACCCTCTCCCGGATAAAAGACTGGAAGAAATCCTGTTGCAGTAATGAAAGAATTTTATGATAGTGATGCATATCAACGATGGTGTCATAAGAAGTTCTACTTCACCGGTAAAAGTGAGGGGGAAAGCGGGGGGACGAAGTCCCCTCACTTCCAGAAAATATCTGTGGCTTCCCCCACTTTCTAAAAAAAAATACAATGGTCAACGATAGGCAAGGGGCCCCCACAGATCTCCTACCTTTGGTAATGGTCCCCCTCCTTTTCAGATCCACTTTTACCCCTACTTCACTTACCTCACTTACTTTTGAATTTAACAGCCGTTATTATAAACAAATAACTTTCAGTATCTTGCATGCAAATTGGAGTGTAATTATATAAAAATAAGCACTAATACGCAATTATTTTACAATTCCTTACAGTATTCTCTTGAAGGGCATCAATTTGCAGTTTTTGGCTTCTGTTTGACTTCCGATTACAGATATATAGTTTCTGTATCTAACAAATTCATCACATGGGATCTTTCTACAAGTGACCTAACACGTGATGTGAATCCTGGCATTGAAGGCATCATGCAGCAATTGGTTCTTAGTCCAGACAATAAGTTTGCAGCTGCATATACTAACAATAACCAGGTAAACTTTTCAACGAAAAGCTAAGATTTAAAATAATTATATTAACCTACATATAAAGATCTCGACTGTACAAAGTGTACCTTTTGAGATAATTGTATTTGAATTATAGTATGCTCTTCAAAATAATATAGGTCTTTATTGCTTTTAGGCAAAGACAGAAATTAAATTCAAGAAGAGCACGAGGGAACTACCTCAGTCTGGCAGAGCCCCGCACCAATTTTACAGGAAGAAACGCAGTTTCTACCAAATCATTGACCAAATGCCATACTAAAATACCATTTTGTGATAATAATTTTAAACAGCATCATACATTTATAACATGTTGGTAATTTAATTGGTATTAATCGATTTAATTGGTATTAATCGCTTACCTCTGTTTGTTTCCCTATGAATAGTCAAGGTTATGGTATTCATCTAATACTTAATTTATTAAGGTCCACTATGGGATAACGGTATATGATTTAAGTATTCACCGCAGTATGTAACGTGCCGAGGAGGAATGAAATATCCCCCTCCATATTAAATATTTTGTCGCTATTAATATAAGAATAGCTAGTAATAGCTGAACCTTTCAATATATATAAATCCAAAATTGCAACTAGATATGACCCTATTATGAAGAAATTTTAATAAGGTGAAATGAGAAAGCAAACTTCTAAGTAATGTTATTTTAACTTATTTTTGAAAAGTGTTTTAAAATTCACGTGTTTTAACACCTCAGATTAAACTTTCAAAAATATTTAGATCTTCAAAATTCAATAATTATATATATATAGCGAGAGAGAGAATTTGTCGCATCAGAAAACAAGTATTTGTTTACATACAAGACTTTGTATATACATAAAATTTATATAACAGGTAAGGAGACTTCTCCCTTCGAAGTTCCTTTGCTGCTCTTCGATTTCATTTATGTAATTGACCTTCTTTTTACATTATTTCGTCCAGTTGTATAAATGTTAAGTGTTGTCCTTTATGTTAGAAAAGAAACACCTCATCTAGTTCCTTTCCATGTGGTAAGGTGCCAAGAACCGACGACACATTGCCACGTTGGAAAGCAATAGCTATGCTTTGAATTAGGGAAGACGTTGAACGAACATCTCCAGTAACGATAGAAATGCGTCTGCCTACTTGTCTAATAAAATCAAAGCTTGTAGATCCTCACGGATAAGTAGTCTCGATGGCAATTGGAGCAAAAATAAATTTATCAAGGAGGTTGTTGTATTTCCTTTGCTTTTCTGCCTCTCTACGACTAGCAACAGCTCCAGCATTCATAACAACCAACGGGAGACTTGAATGGGCAAATGTATCTGATCATGTAAAGTCCCATACTAGTGATTTGCCTCTCATCCAAGGAACTAATGTCATGCCATCGGGTAGTTTACCATCTGTACGACAACAGCCTGCGGGTTCACGTATGGAAGGAATTCCAGCTGTGGTTAGGGTTCGTAAAATGATATCATTAACAGAAGAGTGTCTAGCGTGTCTGCCCATGGTTCTTCATGCATGAAACGCCATCCAGGCCACGTTAGTTAACTTGATCCCGGCAAGCTGGACAGCGATGTGGCTCACAAACAGCTGAACCTAATTTTAAGGCGACAGCGATTCGAAATGTTTCACTAATCATATGAAGACCTAATGATGGGAAGGGTATTGCATTCAACCATGCCTCAGCATGTAGTGATGAGGCAGCAAGAATCCTGGTTTTATTCTCTGGAGCAAAAACTGACTGTAAGAGAAGTTTACGGAAATGGAATACAATTTGTGTATACCAAGATGCCTGAGAACCTCTTTTGTTAGTTTCTGGAAGACCAGTACCTGTTAAATTTTTCCATTTGCTAGAGCCTTCTTGAACTGTGCCATCTAGGTCCAGCTGGTAGGAAAGACTCGACTAAACGAAGATATCCGTGGTAGGGCGCTAAAAAGGAAGGAATCGCCATATCCACGGATCGTCGAATACCAAGACCCCCTAATCCCACAGTTAAGGATGCTTGAATCCAAGATTCGTCGCTTGAAGAACAGTTCAAAATTGACTCCAGGCCCATTTTAAGGATAAGAACGTATATCTCCAGTAGTGGAGTTTCATTTCAAGATGGAAAGCATCGTAAAGGGTAGTTTAAACGAGGGATTGACAAAAAGGCACGTAGAAGAAGAAAGGCTGCATGGGCAGAAATCGAGGCGAGACGAGACAGAAAATATTCTAACTTCGATATTTTTAACAGGTCATTAGTAAATGCTTCCTTTGTGAGAGCGGCGCCTAGAAGACAAGCATCCTGGTTAGTTAGGAGACGTATTCCTGGGGCAGCTTCGTCAAATTTTCTAAATAATAGGTCGAACTTGGCTTCATCTGGCCCAAGAAATCCAACTTCACACTTTGAAAAATTCAGATGTAGGCCAAGTTCAGATGCCTTATCATTTATTTGTGCTAGAGTTGAAAGAACTACTTCAGGTTCATTTGCGATAGTCCCATCATCCAAATACCAGATGTTTAATTCAGTATTAATTGATTTCACTAAGGAATGAATGGTTATACGCGTAGCAAAGAGGGCTAGGCCCAGGGGATCGCCTTGTTGTACTCCTCTCTGGGATGAAATAGTTTCTTCACCTAAGAATAGATCACTGGGTTGAGCGTAACATTGGTAAACATATGAATAGATTGGAGAAATTCATTCAACACTATAGTAAGCATGGAGTCCCGACAAAGCTCGTTATATGCGTTGCGAAAATCCAGCTTTAAGATAGCCTTAGGAGCATTGTGAGTGGAGGAAAAATAAACCCCTGTTGCATGTACAGCTTTTTCGGCTCCATTGGAAACACGAACACCAAGTTGATGGGGAGACAAAAAAAGTTCTTAAAATGCTCCCATGTTCTGAAGCATATAATTTTTGCTGATATTCTGCGCCAAACTTTCCCAATGGCCATAGGTCTAATTCCACCATATTTCTTTTCTAGAGCAGTAAGTTTAGTTCCGAAAAACAATGAGCGAACTTCCAAGGTACTTTTCCTGAAATAATTAAATTGAACATATTTAATAATGATTTTACGAGCCTTTTCTTCGATTCAAGTACTTGACAGGATAGGGGGTCTTAGAGAATCGAAGGCCGAAGACCATCGAGACCTCCCGCGCTGCCAAATGAAAACGAATTAATAGCAACTTTAACTTCATTAACCAAAACTCCTTAACAGCTGTTTGGGCACATCAGGGAGATTCGGTAAAGTAAATTCACCAGAGTGGGCTGGATGCTTATCCAACAACGTCTCAAACACATAAATATCGGGGACTGCAACCGTATCATCTGACATTAGTAGACAGATTGCTACACGGATGTCACCATCTGCAAGTTTGTTTTCTACAATTTTAAGATTGGAAAATTCTGTTTTGGAAGAGATTTCCTGGTCTTTGTGGGATACCAGGTTAAGGCGTCAATACTTATATTACACCAAAGACGAAGTTTTTGTTTTACCCAGGAGGTAAGATTTTTTTTTTACATATTATGATTTTTTAGCGACTAGTGCTACTAATGGAAATAAAAACAGGCTGATCCAATCTTTTACGTCATTTGAAATAGTTATTTGAAGTAACAAACCGGCAAATGCATCAGCCACTGCAGCTCGAGCACCACGAGAGACACGCCTTAAAATGTGAGTTGAGGACCTTAACTATATTAATATTTTGCCCACGTAAGAAAACGTCAAATCCTGTGTGCATTTATTGCGGTTCGAGATGTTAGTACTTGTAGTTTTATAATCAGGATAGCTATTATTATTGATATGGCAACAATCTTCCTCTGCATTTATGATCTGATGCTTTTTACCTATGTGTATAGCTAATCCTCTGGAATTCGCATAATGTTTTCCACAATGAGGACTTGGTAACACATTCATAGATTTAGTAGTAGTAGAAAAATTGCCGTTAGTAGGCCTGAAAATATTTGCAACTGAATCAATGTTATGGGCATCAGATTCACCTGATTCAGCTGATTCAACCGATGGAAGTTGAACACTTGAACCATCACTTGATGATTCCATTAGTTCATTTTGTATTTTTATATTCAATTAAGATGTATAAGAAAGAAAGTTGATTTTAAATTTTGACAGATTTTGAAAATGTTAAATTAATCATAATCTCCCTTAAAATAATATACATTTATGCTATTTTAATATAAATTTTTCTCAAAAAATTGCAACAAAAATAACAGTACTATAACTGGTTCAAAGACAAGTGAAACAACATACCATTCGATTTAAATTCTCTAATTATAAAGTATATCTTCATATATTAATGGCATTCAAATCATTTAGCTTTTAACTGACAAAAGTTATGCAAGCTCTATTAGAATACAAGATCATGAATTCTCGAATCAACGTACATTCCTAGCAACCTATTTAACCACTTATTTCAAGAAAAATATGTAAGCATTAAAATTTACTCAATATAATTTATATCTGGCATTTACCACATTATCAAATAGTAACCTTTTTTACACTCACGAAACAATTGTTTTAACGTAATTGCTTTATACAAAACTTTAAATATACTATTCACTAACTCAATATTACAATTTTTCTCGCCCAGTTCAATTTAAGCTTGGCGTGACGAAAAATTCGAATAGCTGTAGTTCTATATATTGACACTACGGCGCTGTAGTAAGACTATTTCCCTGACTACAATTCTATTCGCTTACTTTTTTAAATAATTATATTAACAACCATTACAAGTAATAATATTAATAATAATAATAGGAAAGAAATTTACAGAAATAGAAAAGGGAAATCATTAAATTTTACCCAGTGGATATGTGATTAATAAAGAATCCCCATATCTTCAACACTAATTGTTCCACAAGTATTAATTAAAGAAATGTATCAAGTGAAATTTCATTGTACATTAAACTAAAAATACTGTTTAGAATGTGCTTCTCGATATTACGATGTTTCAAATTTCTCAAGTTAAAATTAGCCCAAAAGACAAAGTATTGACAAATGAAAACTAAAAATCCTATTATATGTTAATATTCTCAGTATTGTGATATTACTAAGCTAATCTGTGTTTTAGTTTTTAGCCTACTAACTTACGGTACGTATTGAATCTTTGATTACTTAGACATTTTATAAATTGTCGTATAAATAGTAGTATTTAAGTATATGATGTTTATGTCTCAATATAATATTATGATTCTTTCTGAGTATTAACATTGTAAATAATTATTTTTCATATTTTGTTGAAGAGGGATTAAAACCTGCGAAAGTCCTTTGCGTACACTTTTCGTCACACATTCTATATATGGCATTATTATATTTTTTATTGTATATGTTCTTATCAGCGTTATCAAATCTACTCTTCCTTACATTGCACATAAAGTACAGCGTATTTTTTTTAAAAAAACTTACGGATTTCATTTGGGTCTAGAATTTCTAACGAAGTCCGATTTTCATGGATTTGTGGGAAATGACCAAGACAGGATGGGAGATTTATGGAACTATGTTTACTGGTTTAAATTTATTATCGATTACGCCTCAAGAAAAACAGCAAATTTTCGCCAGTGTACCTTACAATTGGAATGAAGTGCGGTGCGGTGTGGAGATTTGAGTTTTCTTCGTTAGATGACAACCTCACCAAGGGGGAGCGCGGTGGCTCAGTGGTAGAGCATTCACCTCTGGTGCTTGGGGTCCCGGGTTCGATCCCAGCCCCTGCCAAGTGAACTTTGTGGTGGACAAAAACCCGTGCTCGTGAGTTTTCCCGGGGTTCTCCCGTTTCCTCCCACTTTCTTCATTTCACTCATCTCTCATCATCCCCGTCTCCTTTAGCCTACCGGCATAACCGTGGGACGTAAAACTCAAAGATTTCATTTCATTTCATTTTCATTTCATTTTTCACCAAGGTCAATAAGAAACAGAAAACTGGACCGACTGTATTGGGAATTGTGCTGTACAGTTCTGTGCTACTGTGTGAGTATGATCAGCGCACAGTGAGAATAGTGTACTCTTTGAAACAACATGAGTTTATCGTTAAAACTTTGGAGAACGGAATTTGTTGTTGCTATGCAAAGGGTATTCAGAAACAAATTTGTTTCACGTTCTGCCCCAGACAGGAACATAATTGGGTCACTAGTGAATAAATTGGAAGAAACAGGATCACTTCTGAGTGAGACAGGGAAGCATCGGACCCCGCAGGCGGACGACCCGCTCGGAAGAGTAATACCCCCGGAAGTACGTTTTTTCCGCGCGCTACTCTAGACAGCTGTTTTACGCGCTATCCTAGCCAGTTATTTTAAGTTGGTCACAAAATTTATATCATGAAGTACACGGGGAACAAAACTACCCTATATCATGGAGTACAAGGGCATAAGTACTACAACTACTTATCTGCATAAAAATAAATAAATCACTTTTTAAGTATTATTTTCATATTATTTTAATTTAATAAGTGTTATAAAAATGTAAAAAAAAATGTAAAAAAAAACTCCTCGGGCGGGGTTTGAACTCGCGCCAAAAGAGGATTTTATTACTAGCATATAGCGGTAGGCCACTCAGCCACTGAGGCCGACAGCAGCAAGCGTTTGTTGTCTGCTATTTGAATGCAACGTGGCAAGAAGTGGATAACGCCAACCAATCAGAAATGTTTTTCTCGTTTCTACTTCCGGGAGCATTACTCTCCCGAGCTAGTCCTGCAGGCGGCTGTTGTAAAAGATGTCAGTTATCGACTCCTTAGGTCACCCAAGAAATCTTTCCGTCGTTTGTGGCAAGAAACTGGCTATAGCTATTCAACATGTGATTTATGGGTGTTATGACTAACACTTAATTTGTTTTCTGCAGTTTCGCTTCAAAAATCCAAAACCTTATTCTAATTGTCAGGAACATTGGCAAAAATTTGCGGTTTTTCTTGAGGCGTGATCGATATTATTCCAGACCAATTTAAACAAGGAAACATAGTCCCATAAATCTCCCATCCTTACTTGATCATTTGCCACAAACCGCATGAAAATCGGTTAGAAATTCTAGACCCAAATGAAATCCGTGAGTTTCAAAAAATCACCCTGTAATAGCCCTGTTAACATAAGGGAGAAGATATGTTGGATGTTATGGCCAACAATTCCAAATTTGTTCGTGGTCTAGTTATAACCATATATTAACAATGTCTTTCCAATGATTGCAATTGTGATTTTTATTTTATTCCCTTTTACAACATAAAGCTCGTAGAGGGGTAAAAGTGAATGTAAAGTAAGATTAGACTACTACTCTGGTTTTGTGCAAATCATAGTACTTCCGGATAAATAAAACTTCTTTGCACATCTACATATTGTCATTTTGCACACATCTATAAAGAATTTAATGTTTGATTTTTAACGCTTATTACTGTGAAGTACCCCTTTTCTCTCACTCTTTTACCTTCTGCCTGATTTAGTCGCTGATTTATCAATTTGAAGTAGTTGAGTTTCATTTATGCGTTAAAGCATAACCTTTCATTATAATAGTTGTGTGTGAGTTGTCAGTTCTCATCCCCATCTACATCCCTTTATTTCAGATTCTGTGACAATATATTGATAAACTATTATAGAAATGTCTAAGCTAATAGAACTGACAACCCGCCGCAGCTGCACATTACGATCATAAAGAATATATGATTCTAAGTTAACAAGTCATTTCAATTTCTATTTTTCCTTTTGCAGACAGTACTCCTTAATACTCTTACAAGCGAGTTTATTATCATAAACAATCCCCTGCAGAACGAGGAGTCAGTTCGAGGGGTATTTCTTCTTAATGCATATTTGTTTATTCATGGGCAACGAAGTTGGTGTCGCTATAACATGCGAGGCGAGATGCAGGAACGGTATAACAGTCCAGAACGCCTTCCTCTTCTTCAGATGGAGTTCAGTTCACTTGAAGAATACAGACTGATTTTCTGGAGTGGAGACCTCAATGAAGAAGATATGCTTCTGCATACAGCTACAGCTGCAGGGAAACTAGAATCTTTAGAGTTTCATAGGTAATGAAAGTAGTTAATTTAGTTTACTCAAGCAAAACATCAGACTAACGTGTAATTTACATTTATATTTACGAAAGAGCAACACATTCCTCCTTTTATCTAGAATCATTCTAATGAAATAGAATATATATATATATATATTATTTCATTAGAATGGTTCTAGATAAAAGGAGCAATATATATATATATATATATATATATATATATATATATATATATATATCAAGTCGAAGTAGTATTCTCCCTTGTACTTTTAGACTGTATTAACCAAACTTACAAATTGATGCTTAGATACCAAATACAAATATAAATACATACATATCAGATTCAAACATAAATATCAAATTACTTTGTATAAATGTAAGTAATCTGATTCCTTAGATTGAAAAAGTTGTTTTTTTAAGTAATCCTAGTGATAATTTCAAAACGTTATTCTAAAATTCGGAGATTTTTCAAATCCATGTATTTTCTTGCATGCTATCTCGAACTCACTAAAACTTTTAAATCAATTTAAATGAGTACTATTCGAGATGAAAAAGGCAAGAGGGCCACATAGATCTTTAAAGTAATACAGTAAATTTGGTGCTGCCCACCTGTTTAATACTCTATGTATACTTTCATATTTGTGAAAATATACAAGGTGGACCCAGGCCTGCAACCAGAGGGGGACTAGAGGGCCTGGTCCCCCTAAACTTTTCGTGGCCCCTCCAGACCTAAATACAAAATGCACAATTTAGATATTTGTACGAGAAGTTTTAGTGACTTGCCCCTCCCTAACATATTCATGGCCTCCGAAACCTCTGTGGCTAGTTTCGAGCCTGGGTGGACCATTTATCTTGATACGCCCTTGTAACTTTTAAACTAATAGACAAG
This sequence comes from Thermobia domestica, assembly GCF_964235325.1. Lineage (NCBI taxonomy): Eukaryota > Metazoa > Arthropoda > Insecta > Zygentoma > Lepismatidae > Thermobia > Thermobia domestica. The sequence goes on from NC_137468.1 coordinate 75,313,533, forward strand.
AAACATTGAAATTTTGAAACATACAAACATCATCAAAAAGACATTGTTTTATATAATCAGAGATATCACTAGGTTAATAGTATTGCCAGCCCAACATAAAGTGACGTTTTTCAAATGGCCCTACGTTAGGTTAGTATACTTTTGAAATCTATACCAAACGGAAACGTACAATATCGCATTTACTATTCAGTGTTGCAAACTAAAGTATCACAAACATCAAAATTGTGGTAACATCTACAGCAGTAATAACGCAAATGAGACGGAAGAGCCAATGCACATTTAATTCTATGACCATGATATGATGGATTTCGAATAAATAAGAAAGAATTACAAGGGATTAACATATGAAATTTTTCATAAGCATTTATTTCGTAAAACTGCTTAGATAAGTAGCTCATCCAATCGCTGAGATAGTTTTCAATAGATGTAAAGACTATAATGCTGTTTAAAATAATTTTTTATCTCAAACCATTATGGAGATACAGTAACCACTGGTAAAGTTTGCAACATTCTCAAAATTGTGTAATTCCGAAATCTTGTTGTAATACACCTGCCAGAATTTGTTGTTGGGATGTTATAGAAGCAAAGGAAACAACAACCGTTTAAAATATTCCCACAAATACCCATTTAAAGCAATATAGCAATTTTTAGCATTGTAGCCATATCTCCAGAATAGTTTGAGATATCAAATAGCTGCAAACTTTATTATGATCTTTTTCTCTATTCAAAACCACCTACATAATTGAATACGATACTTTTCGAAACACTTTTTCGAAAGAAAGTTCTTTGAATAAAAACAAATTTTCAATCCCGTCTCACTTAGTTCCTTCTCTTTCGAGATACGTCATATAATGACCTAGTATTCGAAACTAAGCTACTTTGGATATACATTGCTTCACCCGTCTCAGTTGCATCACTACTGTTGCATAAGCAAGCAAAATCTGTTTCCGATATTTGTGATACTGTAGCGCCTTTAGTTTTGCAACACTACATAGCAAGTGTGCTACTCTCAATTTTGTATATTATGTAGGTTTGAAATATGTAATAACTTGATTTAGTGCCATTTGAAGAAAATACAACTTTATGTTGGGTTAGCAATACTGTTAATCTGGTTATATTGCAGTCTGTCAATGTTCCCCTCTTGATACTTGCATGGTATGAAATGTCAGTGTTTTGTATATATTAGTTTAAAAGTATATCAAGATAAATGGTTCACCGAATATGTACAACTATTACGAGATTACATTTGTTAATCTTAATATTATGCTTACCGTAGAACCAAAGTTGGGCAATTTAAATTAGTATATCTGTATTTAGTTAGACTTGTCCCTATTCGGGCGCCAATTCATAAGAAGTAGGATTAGTTCCTTGCAGGTTTTGGAATATACTATCATTTCCCATGTTTGATGAAGATACTTCTTAGCACCGAAATGTTTTACTGTATACTGATTTTGTTAAGTGTACGTACCTCTTTCACAATTAGCATCAGTTTAACATATTTTCAATATCAAATAGCCATTTATTAGAAATTGTATTTATTTATTTTCCAAATATGATAATATTGTATATTGTATATTTTAGTATTATACTCTTATTCTTGGTTAGAAAAAATATTTTTTATTACAGTGCTATGGTCCTTACGAGTAATAAGAAGGTATTGTATTGCTGCACAAGGGAACATGGATACAATGTAGATGTGTTTAAATTCACTGACACAAAATGGGAATTTGATCGTACGTTGTGTGGTAATGAAGAAGAGAATATGTTGCAGCTGAAACTAGATAAGCTGGATACTATTCTGATTGGCACTAGTATGAATGGATTTCATGTTTGGAATTTGGAAGATGATGCTCACACATCATTATTATTACCACATGGGATTAGGAATATTTCTACCAGAGCTCTCATGTCTAATTCATGTGTTCTGTCATCAAGAAAAGACTACGCAGTAGCTGGGGTCAGGTACGATTGCAGTCAAATTTCACGTTTATTCAGAACATTGTTGATGGTTTTAAAATTATTAAGAGTGTTAAATAGGCCTAGTCCTCACCCAACTGTAGTTTTGAGGAACTCGGGCTTTGCTCTATTTATTACGAGGATAGATTGGAAAGTTCGTGGCCTGACTTACAAAATTAGAAAATATTTGGATAAGTTATGCATTATTTTTTCCACGTAATCCCCCTTGACGGCACCTTTCTGGTAATAGTTCTATACCACTTTTTAAAAATGATTCCTCGACCCCTGCAAAATATCCCAGCACGGCAATTTTCATCTCTTCATCCGAAGAAAATCGCTGACCCCGCCAAAAATATTTCAGGGTTTTAAACAAGTGAAAGTCCGAGGGGCCAGATCAGGCAAATAGGGCAGGTGTGGCAACAGTTCGAACCCACAGGATAAATTTCTACCGTAGGACGTGTGAACTCGCGCATTGTTCTGGTGAAACAATACATTTCTTCGCACCATTTCTGGCCAAAAATTCTGATTTCCTCACGCAAACGTCGCAGAAGGGTGCAGTAGTATTCAGAATTGACAGTCTTTCCCTTTTCCAAGAAATAAATCTTCACTTCACTTTGTCACTTCCGATGACTTAGCGCCTTACTTGAAACTCCTTACGTGAAATAATAGAGAGATGAAATTTTACACAGTGACTATCAATGTATATAGTTACGCAGCTAATGTATAGAAACATAAAGTAATTCTTCCCTAGTCAGGCCACGAACTTTCCAATCCAGCTTCGTATTTTTATATATTTTTACAAAACGGCAATAGGTTTGCCAATTCAAATTTCTAAAAATAAAAAAATAAAAGCACTAAATACCCATAATGCATGGTTAGATGAAAATTCTGTATAAGTGGAATTAAGTGTTGACTTGTACGATGATACTAAGTACGAGTAAAGACCAGAAGCATGGCGACTCAGTGGTAGAGTATTCAGTTCTGGTATGGAGGCCTCTGGATACCAGGCCAATGAAAGTTTGTGGTGAACAACATCGCGTTTGTGGGTTTTCTCAGGGTTCTCCAGTTCCCTCCTACATTCTCATTCCATCAGTCCCTTTCTCAATCACTCACCTTCAATCTGTCTCCTTTATTCGTATATTTCATTTACAATTGAATAAATATATTTTTTGTTTTGTTATAAGTTCGAAAGGATTTCCTGTAGTATTTAGTTTTTATACCTCTTTTCCTCATTCATAAACTACTACTCTAAATGTTTGTGACGAATAATAGAACTAGATTGACAAAGAGTTACTTAGCACACCTTAGTTTGTTTGTTAATAAAGAAAGTAATGAACAATGAAATAGCGACTAATAAATTTATAGGCTACTAAAATTAACAGAGTGTAAAATTATAATGTCTTGAGGCAACAATTCTTCAATTTACAGTGTATATTATTAAATCACTACTGATCATGACTTTGATTTGTTTCGCCAGTAACGCCGATTGGAGGATCTGATTCAGCAGGATCTCGTAACAAAATGCACACCTGATTTTAATTTACTCACAACAATAAATAAAATCAATTTAAACTTGTAAATTGACCTCGAACGACGTAGTTTTGCATAGTGTGGTCATTTTCTTGAAACCAATTAACAAGTTATGTAAGATATTCCTTCATGTACTGCAAAAACAGAGTGCTTTTTTATTTTCTGCGAAATTTTACTCATCGAAAATTCTGGCATCACTGGAGAGTCACTTACCGGATGTTGACTAAATTCTTCGGTTAACCTCTATGGTTTAACGTAACAGCTACAAGTTTTTATACTGTCCATCAACTGTAGTCTTTTTTTTTTTTTACCTCTTACTTTTTCCTTGTAATATGCCCTCTATCACATCCCTCAGAATACATGTTTTGTTCTTTGATTTATTAATCATGAAATGAACCATGTTATTAGTACACGTAAGTTTGTACACAATATACAGAATACGTAAATGTTTAAAACAAATAAAATACTCAGAACAAATACAATGCTTCTGTTTTAACAACTTAAGAAATGAAACCATAAAATCATTTTACAACTATATAATAATTATTATATTCATGATCTTTCTTACTGTTTATTTCAATATTTGTAGTTACAAGGTAACATATAAGTACGAAATTTCGTAATCATTTTTTTCTAAATTACATAAACAGCTGCTTAGAAATTCATTTACTTTGTAAATCGTGTTATTTAATAGTTTCGCACTAAGTTGATAACACAAGTATTTTTATGATTATCTTTTATATAGCCAAGTAGTTTATTATACAAATTTCACCTCCCCGACAGATATATAAATTATAAAAATACTGATGTTCAATGGTACACAGTATATAAATGACCTTTTCACGGTGTATGATATTTGTGAATATCGTCATTTCTTCACAAGCAATGTTCAAATAACTTCTTTTTCTCTTAGTGCTAATGCCAACAACTTTATTTTATTTTATATCCTCAAAGTTTATTCAGTCAACGATACTAGTCAAACATCTGTCGGATGACAGAATACATTGTTATTATACAGGATGCTGTATGTTAGCTTGTATAATTACATGTACTTGTTCTGTAAATCTTGCATTGAACTCGCATCCCGTAAAGTCTGGTTATAGGTATATTCAATGATACCAGAACATTTCTCATTGATACATATTACTATTATGACACTAAAACTACCGTGTTTACTCGCGTAATAGTCGCACTTTTATACCAGTTTTTTAATGTGAAAATCCAACTGCGACTATTGCGCGAGGAAAGCTGCCATTCAATTATAGCTATGATTAAAACCATTTCGAATTTTGATACATACAGCATTGTGTCAACATAAAATGGAGGGCAGAAGAGTCACGATGTTACGTGTCTGTAAACACATAAAGTTCTTTTCCTTGGAATCGCGCATGATAAACAATCTCGAAGGAAGTCTTGTTCACAAAGACAAAAATCCCTAAACTGCGACTTTTATGCGGAGAAAGTTTTTGGTGAATGTTTTTACTTCAAACTTAAGTTGCGATTATTATGCGAAGGCGACTATTACGTGAGTAAACACGGTGTTACCTTTCCACAAAACTCTAGACACACTAGAATCCGTAAACTTTAATTGGACAGATCCTTTGTTTTAGGATTCACACACACACTTGAGTACTCACTCGCTTTGGAAACACACTTTAGTCTTTACTTACTTCAGATTTGTCAATTAATTTCTACACCCTCATAAAAAAAATACTAGTATCAAAGTATTTCATGATCCGGCTTGTCATGACTGACTGAGATAGAGGACTTTCTGATACTGATATGGAAGTAACAGAAGTATGGATATGGGATTTTGATTTGGAGTAACAGAAATCTTTATTGCTCAATAAAAGTACATAAGCGATCCTAGCTCGTGCCAAGTGGACCTTGTGATGGACAGACACTGTGTGCGTGGCTTTTCTCGGGGTTCTCTCGTTTCCTCCACTTTCTTCATTCCACCATTTTATCAATTTCTCATCATCACCGTCTCCTTTAGCCTAGCCGGAATAACTGAGACGTATATCTTAAAGATTTCATTTCATTTTTCATTTCAAAAATAGATAAGCAAATTCTGAAAATTAGTGCATGTGATCGAAAAAGCTGATACATTACAAGAACGAAAGTGTTACAAAAAAGTGTTTAAAGTTATAAAGTATTGTTTAAAATCAAGAAAGTACTCTCTGTATACGGGTAAAACATGTGAAAGCATAATTTTGATACATACATTTCAAATTTCTATATACTACAGTAAATTAAGACCTGTTTTCTTCATATTGTTGTTATTAGAAAACCCATAGTCTACGGTCATTATCTCTACCAGTCACCGAAAAATCGACAGCCAAATATTCCAGAAGAGATAAACTGATTACTCATGCGTTAATGTCCTTCCTATCTCCCTGGTAATGACCCAATTTCGATATGAAAGAGAATAAATTATGCGGATTTCACTTATTCTACAATCTTACATCGAAGTGAATACACTGAATGACGAATAATAGAATAGTAATCCTACAATAAGTAACTAAACATACAAAAGAATAGATTCTGTTATACATAATTTTCAGCATTTAGAAAATCCTAGATATAAAATGTATTATTGCAATAAATATTTTCCGTCCAAGCATTTTTCCCGTCTAATGTTTTAACTTGCAGGAAAAACCTGTATGTATGGAGCATGGAGAGCGGGGAGTTGATGAAAGTCCTGGATGCTCATTTCGGCAGAATAATATCTCTTGCTGCTCTAACTGTGGGAAATTGGAATTCAGTATGTATAATTTATTTATCCTGTACTGAATAACTTTAAGATGTATTTGTTTATAAATTTTTCCCCCTTATTTTTAGCTGTAACAATATATGTGTAGTGTATTGTGTTACTTCTAGCGTATATGCCGACATTTAAGACGTACCCCGATTTAAATTTCTGTTTTCAATTTTAAGGAAAAAATATTTTCAGTACACATTTTAAGGATTTAAAAATAATAAAAACAGATATTTTATCAAGAAACATACACACACTCAGCAGTGCTTAACTCAAGTTAAATGAAGAATCGCACGTACGACTGGGAATGTCTACAGCACATGTATCTAGAGTAACGTATGCATAATATGAAACGGTATCCAAATAACATTTACTGATTGCTGCTGCATATCTTAAGAAAACAAGGACAACAAACAAAATAGAATCGGAAATACTTATTAAAATGGAAATAACCAACATTTTTGTATTGGCATATAAGATACATTCCATTTTTGACCTTAATCTAAAAGGAAAAACAGTGCGGCTTATATGCTGGCAAATACGATACATTATAATTAATGGGCCATTCCATCGTCACGGGCAGGACATTTACACTACATTTTTGATGCTTTAAAGTTGTATATTTCTAAAAGTACAACATAAATTCTGCTAATTATATGATATATGAGCAGTACAGACTTAGGAGTATATGTAGCTGATCTTTTCAGTATTTTTTTCTGTTTAGAGTAGAAAATATTAATTCCTAAATGTCTGTCACGGGTGGGGACAAAAAAGAGAAGTAACTTTCGACACACCAAGTGAATGTTACAAAACTCTGTGAATTCTTAGCTCAAAATGTTTTTATTTAAACGGAAATGTATAAATGATGAAATTTTTAAACAAACTTCACAAAATAGAAATTTGCCAAATATTTATTTAATGAATAAACTAAACTTTACTGTGTCACGGGCAGGACACATGGTTGTCACGGGCAGGACACCGTGTGAATCAACACACAAAATCTCAATAAGAATGATTTCAAAAATGAAATAAAATGGAAAATAAGTTAATTTCTGCTGTTCTGTTATAGCATTTTACATAAATAATTATATTTACTTTAGTTGAGGCTCGCTTTTACCACATAAAGTAATAATATGCCGTACACTTATTTCTCACCAGTTACACTTTAGCAAATGCTTTTATTTGCCCATTTACACCCACCTTGTAGGGAAATTCGTACAAAACACTGTCTAACAGTATATAAAATAGGTGCTGGTATCCAGTGCCCGTGCCGTGGAAAATCAGCGCCCGGGGAGAGAGTATACGAGCGTCGCGACGGCGCCCCCGTAAATATAAGTGAGATGGACAGACCAGCCGTAACGCGTCACCATAGTTGGCGCGATGCGTAAGAAAATTTTCGAAAATAAACTCTGCTTTTCCTTGATTTTGAGCACTTTTTAATACTGTTTTCCTTCCATTATATATATAATTTTTTCCTCCTGAATTTTGCGCCCCCTTACTTTGACGCCCGGGGCCGTAACCACGCTCGCCCCCTCCCCCCCCCCCGGGGCACAGCACTGCTGGTATCAAAGGTATTATTTGATCGAAATGCACGTAAGACACATCTTCAACAGTCTTGAAAATTTTACCGCAATCACTTATGGTCTTCATACGAATTTCCTTGACTTCTTCGTCCTCTTCTACTGGGCTTTGTGCGATAATTGCATGTCTATGTTTTCTTTTTCTGTCCGCTAGAGAAAAATCCCATCAACAAAAATGTTTATTGTGTTATATCTTCAACAGCTGGTCTAACACATGCCTTGTTAACATGCACAAACCTTGTAAATCGTCCCTCAGGATACCTTCATGGCTTTTGGAGTCACCATTTTCAGAATCTGAATACAAGTCTGTTAGAAATTTAAAGATTTTATACGGATGAAGCTCTAATTTAAAAGTTCGACGAACTACCAAATTTTCACTGTCAAATTGCAGGAATAACTGTTTTGATTGGGGACACTCAATTGACATCTGTCCCTCTTGATCATTTTCCCGTCTTTTATTCAAAACGTCTTTTTTTTTTTTTTTTTTCAATTTCTGCTGATGACAGTAGTAAAACAGATATATTTTGAAACGAAGAGTTTAAAGCTGCTACGAAATTAGCAGCACATTCTACAATTACTTTGTTTTGTTTCACAAAGTTCCATACTGTCCGTTTTGTACGTACTTCAATCCCATCTACTGCTCCCTTGAAACGAACAGAAAGGTAACACTAGTGATAATATTTATATAACATTTATTTTAAGTTAAAACATCATACTGACAGTAGTACATAATCCTCTATTTTAGTAAATAATGTTCATGCTTAGAAAACTTTATTTTAGTACATATGGAATAATTTTCTATCGTGAATAACCAATGTACACAAACTATCCCACCAGTGGCATGCCCACTGTCACGGGCAGGACAAGTTTTCAAATTGAAATAAATCGAAATATATTGTTAGCATTAGTCCAAAATTTAGTAAATGTGAAGTACACGTGAAAATTGTTACTTCTACTAAGTACGAACCACATTCACAAATTTGCTATTTCAGTACAATAACTTTTGGTAGTTTTCTGTCACGGGCAGGACACTCTAGTTGACGTTTATATCTTTAATGATATTATAAACAATTTTTATCCTGTAAACACTATTTAAACTACAGCTTGTAGCAAAAAGAAGCATCTTGAATAGCTGGAAGTTACTTCAGCCAAACATGCACAGTATACCGTAAAATGTTGCCGATAACAAGAATAAAAATTTTCCTCCCAGCTGACATGTTACAAATTCACAACTCAGACTTAAAATTTTACGTGAATTCTAAGTATAAATAAGTTTTTCTTTGTGAAAAAGTAAATTTCGTTCTATTTACTTCATATATACGTAAAAATGCATTGATTTTAACAGTTTTCGAAAATTTGGGTTCAGGCTCACTTTCGCGTGGAATGGCCCTAATAATATTACAAGGGAATATTGATTATTTCATATATAATTCTGATTAATGACCTACGTTTGTTTAATAATAATAATAATAATAATAATAATAATAATAATAATAATAATAATAATAATAATAATAATAATAATAATAATAATAATAATAATAATAATAATAATAATAAAAAATCACACATCAATCAGAAATTACAGTTTCAGTTACGGGAACTTACAAATTGTAGTTAACTTTGAAAAAGAACATAATCACAGTGGTTCTTACTTTTCTGTGATTGATAGATTATTAAGATAAATTCTATTCAAATTATATTACTTCTTTGATAAAAAAAATAAAATAAACCAATTTCCGAAACAATATATACGTGTGTGTCCAACAAGTTCATGGAATTGTTTGAAACAGTCGAATATGAATTTCCATTAATATAATTTTTAATCATTTCCTACCTAATCCATAAATAAATAAATTTAATTGGAATTCAGTTTACAAAGAATAATTGTAAAAAGACTGAACAAATGAAAATTTGTTTCAAAGATTAGGAAGATTCTGTAGACAATATTATGACGATTCAAATCAAAATTAATCTTGAAGACAAAGAGCAAAGAAGTTAATTAAAAAAAAAAAAGGAATCCCTTATCTTGTAGCGTTCAACATAATCGTATTAGAGTGCGTGACTCGTAGGCTCGTATTAATGTTTGTAACAATTATTTTTTAAAAGTTCAACTTATATTATCCTTCTTATCATAAAATATAAATTTTGTAGATTCATGTAATATATTTAAAAATAAAAATTATTAAAGGAAACATTGACTTCAGAAATACAATCATTCTAGATACTAGCAGTATACTGCTATTTGATTTGTTTTTCAGAATTTACAAAATATTAAATCACTTAAAAAGAGAAACAAGTTCCGAAACACTTCAGTTTCTATAGACAAAATACAGCGTCCTTCTAATGAAATGGGGAACATATACACATCATAAGTGTCCTAAGCATGGTGGTTCAGTGGTAGAGTGCTTATTTCTGGTACATAGAGTTCTGCTTCAATCCCCTGCCAAGTAAGTTTGTGGTGGACAACATTGTGTCCGTAGGGTCTTCTCGAGGTACTCTCATTTCCTTCCACACTCCCATTCCACCGACTCTTCCATCATCATTCACTTGTCTTAGTCATTCGTCACTCATAGCCTAAAGGGCACAATCGTGGGACGTTAAACTCAAAGATTTCATTTTCTTTCATTTCATAAGTGTCATAAATTTATTTATTTTTTTTTTATTTCGACACTAAATTTTCAAAATTAAACGATACAAAATATATTCCACGGTACGAATATATATTTTAATTACAACTGAAATCCGAAGTGAATAAAATTATGTATAAAGAAAGATAAAACTGCACTCGTCATTTGAAATATTTCTAATTGTAAACTATCACATAGTGTTAATACATTTATGTTTCATCTCAAAATATGTATGGCATTTTCTTTACTTTATCGGAGAAACGTGTCACTGAAGCGAAAGCATAAATACTGAATAATGTATATATTTAGTATATCTGTTGATGCGCTTTGATGTACTTTGTGTCTTCAGTACAAGTGGTATTCAGTAACTGTCCTTCCATTTTTTTCAATAATTATACAATCATTTCTTCGTTATTAGAACAATAATTGGAATATATACTTCATTCGAATTTCAAATATGGAATTTAGGAATTTAGATTTCTGGGCTTGCGGCATTTATGGCCATGTTAGCCCATCACGTATGAGGGATTATTTCCCTCGGAAAGCACACTATCCGCGGAAAGGGAAGGAAGGAACTGGCCTGGGACCTATATGTTAGGTACCAACCCGGCATTTGGAAAACCCAGGAAAACCTCATTCAGGATGACTGGCCTGAAAAAGCGTTTACACTTTTTCGACCGAGTGCCACCACCGAGAATCGAAGCCGAGACCTCAAATATGGAATTATGAAAATTTGTGTTTATTCTCAAATATGTTGATGATAATATATAAATAACTTCAACTGAAATTCAGATTATAAAGTCTGAAGAAATGGAAATTCGTTTCCAAGACTTTAAAGGGACAGGAGCAACAAATTAGAAATTGGAAAACTCCCTGACTGTGTATCCTTGTAGGAATTGCATGTACACGTCCCCAATACATTTTCTTTTTACCATTCCATAACGTACTACCTTGTTAAAAACTTCTGACCAAACATCTTTCTTTTAAAAATTTTGTAGTTCTGTCCGTGAGTGTAAGTAAATCAAGCACATGTGAACTTTCTATGGCCGTTTGAAATATGTTATTCAAGCCAAAATATTAAATTATTCTATACACAATTGTGAGAATACTTTTTCTTTTTAAAGAGAGATATTTTGTTTTAATAAATTTGGCCATGTCATACGGATCGACAACGAATTTTAATGACGAAAGAATACTTCTTTAGAATTTATTTTTGTGTTATATTTTAGATTATCACATCATCCATAGACCGCTCTGTCAAAGTATGGAATATAAATAATATTTTCGAACAGGTGCATGTGATTGACCGTCATGAGCTTCAAATAGATTCCATAAGGTAAGTTCTTTGTAGTATGTCCATTCTGTTACTTCTGCTATTTTACATGTATTTACTATTTAAAATTACTTTGTATTATTATTATTATTAAAACAATTTGAAAATCAAGGTTCAATATTATAATGCGAGCTCGTATTACTTTGTAGGTCAATGGTGGCATGTAGTTTTATAAGTATTATTTGTATTTTGACAAGTGTAAACATAATCTTATTTGTATTCTTTTCAAGTTTCTCGGAATAGAAAAATAAATGGAGAAACACATTATTTAATTGCAAAATATTTTGTAACGAGTAAAAAAAAATATATAGTAAATATTACGATACTATTAACAAAAAGGAGTCTTAGCTTATTATAAACAAATTCGTATGTCTGCGATTTTGATTTGCATTGTTCATAACTTGTTCATAGCATTGTTCATAACTTTGCAGAGAATTACTGGCTGTAACTCACGAATCTCGGTCCGAATATTGTTTTTAGCTGCTCTGGTGGCAGCTGTATATGCGTTCTTTGAGATATCCCCAGAGGAAAAAAATCTGGGGTTGTACGGTCTGGGGAAAGTGATGACAAGTTGAAATCTGCGTACCTGGAAATCATACGCTCTCCAAAAATTTGTATCATTAGAGCCCTGGTTTCACATGCTGTGCGAGCAATGGCTTCATATTACTGGAACTAGTGTGCAGAATTATTCGTTACAGCTGTTCTTTAAAAATTCCTGATCTTTGTGCGATACTGCTCCCCTGTAACTGTTACGGCAACACCTTCTTCTTCAAGGAAATAAGGACCGATAATTCGCTCTGAGGTCATACCACACCACACAATACACTTTAATGGATGAAAATCACTCTCACAGATGACCTTGGAGTTTTCCCGAGCCCATACTCCTCAGCTTTGCTTGTTGACAACTCAATTTAAGTGAAGATGGGCTTCGTCGCTCATGACCAGTTTCTGAAGAAAGTCCTGTTGTTCCGTCGCCAATTCTCGGAAGCGAACTGCGTACCTGCGACGGGCTTACGTGTCTTCGGGACTCAATCTCTGCAGCAGTTGCACTTTGTACGGGAACGACTTCAACTCCGCCTTTATAATTCTTTACAGTGATCTTCGCGTCATCTCAAGCTGAGTGGCACGTCGTCGGGTTGATGTTTCTGGGTAGTTATTAATGCCGTCTCTCACTAGTTGAATGTTTTCGGGCGTCCGAACTAAATGCTGTCTACACGTTCTTGGGTATTCGCAGACTGAATAATGTTGCCGAAATCGTGGTACCAGACAGAAAATCGTAATCTGATGAGGACAGTTGTGCACTTTGTGTTATGACCTCTGAGTGAGGATAACGGAACTTTGATTTTCAAAGTACAGTTCTATCAGTTTTGTGTGCTATTCATGATTCAATCTCTGCATGATGGATCTCCTAAGTTTACTTCACAGACTTGCAAAACAGAAACGAGAATCATAATCAAACAAACAATTGGTGATCCATTGCAACTCTCACAACATGCGCCACTACTATAAAATTAAAATTATGTCATTTTATTAGAGTGCATATTGTGGTCGATGCTGGAATGTCAGTGTTATTAAGTTGGTAATTCGAAATATAATTCTAGCAATACGTAAGCTTACATGGTACATAACTTCTTTTATTCTCTATTTTTTGTAAATATACTAGTATTCGTCTGTACTAAATAAAAATAGGTTATACGGAATTATTCACATTAATATTACAGTTAGGGTCTTTATAAAATAAATGAATCGATGACTGCAGAAAGGATCTAAGTCACATTTCTCTGAAATTTGATATATATATATATATATATATATATATATATATATATATATATATATATATATATATATATATATATATATATATATATTCATTTCTCTAGGGATATATACAACTTTGTGTATAGGAAAGGTATGTATATAGGTGTTACAACGGTGTAAACGCAATATTGAACTATAGCTTGAGTGCAAGAAAAGTCTGCAGTCCTGGATTTAACCAGTTTTTCTTTAGTATCTCAAAGCTACACAAAATGGACTTAAGTCCTTTTGTAATCACAGATAGAGGACTTGAACAAGAATGTCTTGTTTCTATCATTTGCTGCCTTAATAATTGCACAACAATGCAATATAATAAATATTGTTGAAGTACTATTATTATTTAAGTATTCTCACTGGTATAAGAACTTGCAAAATATGTTTTATTCCCTGTAGGCGAGAACATTGAACTTATTTGAAGAGTTTAGTTAACTTTCGCTACTTAATTAAAACAGCAACATATTGTAGTTAACTAATTATGATATGCTAACACCAAATTATATAGCCGTCAGTAGGATTACACCTGGAAACTATTTGATTTTTTAATTTTTAAAAATGCTATACAATTGTGTTTTATGTAGGATGAAAACATTCAAGATAACAGTTATTCTAAAAATATACGTAATTTATATTAATTGTAGTCTACAATTTTTTAAAACATTCATAAATATGACAATATGTACTTCGTAACAGTTTAACTTAGGTGTTCTTTTAAGTTTAAAACTTGATGAATGTAAATGATTCCTGGTAAATCATCGCTGTCACGCAATGACACAATAGTTAGAAAACATTGTTTATATAAGACAAACTTCACAAGATGAACCTACGGACACTAGCACTACAAGTTACGAACAACAACTGAGACATCGTATGATCCTAACTTAAGCGAAGTTAATTGCATACAAATTTCTATAATCTTATCTATTTTTTATAGTCTATCGCAAGAAGCAGGCATAGCAGTGACAGTGACTCGTGGCTGTGTAGGTGTTTGGAACTTGCAGACAGGTCATCTTATGTCCCGATTAGCAGACAGCCCTCTGGGAGCCATTGTCACACATGCTGAAGTGACACCAGACGGAAAGTGAGTATCTATTAATTAACTTCATCATTAAGAAGGTAAGCATCAGTTTGTGCCGCACTCTGCGAACCTTGACCACGGTCTTGTCGATGAGGGTCCACACAATCAAGTTGTTAAACTTCCAATATTTATCGAATTTCACGGAAGGAACAGGTACGGAACCGAATTGATGTGATCCGTGATAAGAGAATTAATACATCGAAAATTGAATAACATTAGACAAAATTAGAAAATAAACCAAAACACATTATTCCAAGTTTTAAAAATATTGGGAAGTGTCGATTTATTGACCCTTTTATTCCTCAAAATTCCAAATAAGGATAAACACATATTTTTGATATAAATGTTTGTACATGGTCATAAAGATTAATGGGCACCACAATAGAACATCAATACCATAGGAGCATGTGAACACAAGTAGTATAAAGGATTGATAATAGTTATCGTTGAAATCACTCAGAAAATCATTATTATTATCTTAACCTAAGAATATTTCTTTTGTTTTACCTTCACTTAGAAAAAAATCTTTCCATCGTCAAATATATATTATTATCGTCGAATAATATTCTATATATTCAACATTTATTCATAAATATCATCGTAAGGATATTATTTTAACGGAGAAAATATTGTATCAATTAATCAATTCAGTATCTATCAAGAATAGTTTGAACGCAACGAAGTGCCTTTGTCAATTTCTACACAACACCAGTTGGATAATACAGATATTTTAAAACAGGTTTCTTACGCTGCCAACAAAATAACTATCATTAATATAGTTGCTAGATTCAGAGTTATGTGTTCCATAATTGAGATTAAAATAAGATAGGTAAAAGAGGAACACATGCAATTTCGAAATTTCTAAAATTGAGGTAGCAATCGTCAACTTCCCGGAGCTACACTGTTTTCAATTAATGCTAAATATTCGGTTCTTCTGCGGTCATCATAACTTGCCTTGGTTTACATAAATTTATGGTTTCGTGGTTGAATTTGGTAGGTATGATTTGTTTGTTTGTTTTAATACATAAATTACAAATCAGAAAATAAATATAACAATTTGAAGAAAGTTTGATAAAGAAGACAGTTTATACGCCCTGTCTATATCCGGTAAGACAGAACAATGAATTAATTACATAGATCGACCATGTTAGTAATGCATTGTTGTTTGTCTCATCACATAAAACAAGAAAACACATCTACAACAGAGTGATGATAAATAACAGATATATAATTAATATAACCTTATCAAAGATATTATAGAACTGACAAAACATTAAATAGAAAATTACACAAAATTGAATAGCTAAATGAACATGATCAAAGTTTTACAGTAGGAAAATACAACATAACAGAATTCACATGGAAAAAGGATAAACATGATAAATGAAAAATGTAAACGGGTCACTTGTGGTCCGTTACAAGGATACAAATGTTTCGCTACGGTCTACTGCATATTTTGATTACACTAATAGCATTTATAGGCTACCTGATTTTGTGCAGCAGTTGAAGAATAGCTGACCTAGAAGAACACAATTATTAATTCCAGACAAAGAAAATTCTACAAATTTCATATTTTGAGTCTGTACCTTTTGTACAATAATTTATCACACAGCAGTAGGCCTATTTACTGGATCAATACATTTATCGAAATGATAGTCCTTTCTTCGAAATAGGAACACTCTGACTCAATGATAAAGCGCTCGTTTTTGGTGGTGTAAATAGTCCCTAGTTCGATGCCAGACCATGAAAGTTTGTGGTGGACAATATCGTTTCCTCTTTTCTTCCATATTTCCATTTTACGAATTCATTCATAATAGATAACTTTCATTAATCATCCGTCTCCATTAGCCAAAAAAAGCATAAGCGTAAGTCGTTAAAGGTTTCATTTCATTGCAGTTCTACCTCAAAGAGTTTATTCTACTGAGACGAAGTAGATTAGTCAAACACATCTATCTGTTATTCTTCCGAATTCTAACGGTGTTTTAACTTGAACAATATAGGCCTTACTATGATTTTTATTTGTTGAAACATTATACTTGATTATTTTTTATTTTCCTCATTAAACTTTTGATAAACTACTCTAGGAACAATCAAGTTTCTTTGGGCGTTACCCTTTCGCTCTCCCTACACTATATCCAATTTTGCATACATCCAATCCACGACTAGAAATAATGAACATTCCCTTTTAACCGACTTCGCTTCGATATTCAGTTCTCAAGTTATGGATTTAAAAAAAAAAAAAAAAAATGCCTGGTCATAGCACTGAAAGAAAGCATTTTTACTTTGGTTCCAGCTTAAGCGTCACACGATTAATTATGCTCTTTAAGCTAAGGGAGATTATGGTTAAGACAATTTAAGGATAATGGAAGAATTACTGGAATGAGAAAGTGGAAGGAAATGGAAGTACCGAGAGAACCCACGGACGATGTTGTCCAGTGGTGCCCCCCCCTTATGTTCATGACGCAACCCCAACTGTGACTTACACCCGCCTCCCAGCCTGATCGTATAATTATGGCAATTCAAATTTAAATGTTATGTACAAACACCTTCTCTTGCCAAATCGCCTGTTCTACTAATTCTTTTCGATTAATTTTTACACCCTCCTCAAACGTATTTATATAGATTTTAACCCCCCCAATATTTCAATGACGCAGTTTGCGTCATAACCCCCCTTGTGGGCATCCCTGGTTGTCCACCAGAAACTTGGCCGGGGATTGTACTAGAGACCCCACACACCAGAGATAAGCGCCACTGGGGCCACCGTGCCTCCCTACAATCATGTTTCTCTACACTTTGTCTTATCTTGGTGTCAGGAATCAACTCGCAAACGTTGTCGATGCTGTTTAGAAACATCCTGTGTATACAGTGGCGGATCCAAGGGAGGCTATAGCCCCCCTTGACGCTCAGGTATACACTGGATAAAATGGGCTTCAATCCTGCTTTACACTGAATAAAACGGCAAAATATGGTTTAGCCCCTCCCTTGATCATATCCTGGATCCGCCCCTGTGTATATATATATATGATATACAAAGTGTTTCTTTTCGATGGACAGGAGCGTAGCGCATTATCCGCCAGTGTTATAGGAGTCGGCTAAGAACCAACCCCCTTAAGAATAGCAAAAGGTGACAGAAGTGGGATACGTAAAATTCTCAAGTAGAAAGAAACAGTGTATATATTTTTCACAATAATATTTTTTCTCACTTTAAATAAGAAACATTATGCAGCAGTATGTGCTCGGATATAAACTGCATAGGGTAGAAGAGGGGAACTGGGAGATATGTTTTTGTCAACATTGTTTTCCTCACAGGTTGTAGGTGTTTTTCTAGTTTTTAAGAAGATTGTATGTTGCAGGTTCTTCTGCACCTGTAGTGGTAAGCTTTCGGCATCTTTACTTTTGATGCTGCAACATTTTTATTGTTGTTGGTTTGATTTCCACTCAATTACCCCCTTGGGTGCAAAATGATTAAAGCCAGTCCTGGTGCACATAAAGCCGTGGGGGTGATTGGGTGTAAATGAAGAAAACTCAAGCTTTCATTTCGTGTATATAACTTGTATTCCACTTAAAAACTAATAGTTTTATGTGGCCTAGAAAAAAATTATACATTTGTTTACGCAAAATAAGGAGTAACTTATTTCTAAATATCAAAAATATTTGAATGCCTTTTCAATCCTTCCAGTTCTTGTTTATAACATAGTATGTGTCCGGTGAACTTAATCCAAAATGTACCACATATGAAAAAAAAGAAAAAAAAAACTATAAGCGGTCAAAATTTTGGCCGGTAAAAAAAGAAGAAAAAGAAAAACAAAAGAACAGGCCCTGATAATCAAACATAGGAGAAGATAATAAGAGTAAGGCTAAATAACTATAAACTATTACAATACAACAGCGTTTCCCAACCGGTGTGCCGCGGCACACTGGTGTGCCGTGAATGGGCCGCTGGTGTGCCGCGAGGAATCGAAACAAAATTATTAATTTTATAGCAATCAAATTGCAAAACGTAGGGAAAATTTTTTTATTTTTATTTCCCATTACTATGAACCTCTACTATGAATCTACAATTTTAAGTTTCATACCGGGTTACTGTTCTATATATTTCTAATATTGAAAAAAAGTATTTGCTGTCATTGTTATGACCATTAATGCTTCTTTATTGTTGCAGACTATTTCGTAACTTGAAAATTTAAAATATCATTCAATTTTTTCGACAAAAAATATTTACGTTTGTGTTTTAAAAGTATAAGAGATTTGTTTCTTCGTTCGTTATTTAGTGATCTAAGGTTGGATACAGTTTTAAAAAGAAAGCGCATTTTTAAAATCCTGAGTCCAATATTTCATTGCAATTGTTTTCTATTTTTAAATTAAAATGAAAAATAAGCATAATGATTTACCACGGGGGAAAAACCAGTAATAGAGCTTTCTCCTCTGTGAGGAGATCAATAATAGAAAAAATACCACTGTGTTTTATATTTACAAATAATAATATCTATAAGTGTGCCGCGAGAATCCAAGTAACACCCGCAGTGTGCCGCAAGTTGAAAAAGGTTGGGAAACGCTGCAATAGAACATGTGTTGGAACTCTGGATTGATAAATAGATCCTATTTACAGAATCAGCACTATTGGCATATGCAACTTCTACTGGAAGCCTAAGTTGAACAAAATAGCTTAATAAGCACAATGCACTATGAAACCTAAGCAAAAACTGTTTACTTACAGTATTCCACCCATTTACCCCGTATCATGCGTCCAATTACCCCGTGGAAGTAATTGGGAGGTACAAATTTTAACAAAATTTTAACTGCTTCACAGTGAGGATTTACGATTGCTGCTCTTCACGGCACCATCCTTATGATTTTTTTTTAAAGTAAAAGTAAGAAATCTGGCTCTAAATATTAACAGATGCGTGATTTATTGTGACTCAAACCACAACACACACAAACCTAAAACTCGGTTTCAAATATGTCATTTCTCAACCAATGAGCTCTTTTTATTTATTTATTTATTTATTTGCTCATTATTACTCTCTCTCAATTTTTTTTTTTTTTTTTTTTTTTTTTGTACTGATCAATATCTACCCACCCAAAATTTGGGTGTAATTCAATTCCGTAAAAATATACTGAAATGAAAAATATAATTTTTTAAAAAGTTTTTCGCCCAATTACCCCTGTACTCAGTTCCCCCTTCTACCATATGTTTTGTTATGTAACTGCGAATTTACGTAAGTCGCATATTAGTGGGTCGGCGTACGCAACGCAAAAGCTGATATGTCACATTTAGCCAATTATAATTTGTATATGAATTGGTTCCGCTTCTCAAGGCAAGATTTGGCCAAATAGTCTTAAAATTATTAATAAATTTTATAGACAAGTTTAAGAAAAAAAAACTGTTACTATAACACATTTTGTGTCAAGAATGGGAACAACGTTAGGAACCAATTGATATACAAATGGCCTAAACAGGACATATCAGATTTTGTCTTGGGGCTACATTATTGTTTTCTGAGAAAACTCACGAAAGTAAGTGCTGTGAAATTGGGATTACTCTTGTTTCCAACAAATTCTTACACTCCTCTTAATAGTGAACCAGTGAATAATAATAATAATAATAATAATAATAATAATAATAATAATAATAATAATAATAATAATAATAATAATAATAATAAACAAGTGTTAAAAGTAACTTTTAATGAAGCAGAATTTGTATTTGACTTTTAATCTCAAGTTGACTCTTTTTTTTTTTTTTTTTTTTTTTCATACTTTCAGGTATATAGTATCTTCAGAATCTGGTAACGTTCTGATATGGAATCGTTTAACAGAACAAGTACTTTACAAAGACGAACAACAAGGAACACTACAAGTTTGTCTTTTGGACGACGGAAATCGGTTTTTTGTTATATCAAGAACAGGTATGACTGGTGACGGACGTTGTCTCTTGGTGACAAGACTCATTCCTGATGGAACAGAACTGTACAGAGTGGAATTTTCATACAAAAACTTCCGTCCAGCAGTTGTAACTTGTGATGGGCTTCAGATTGTAGTTCCTGGATACGAGAAACAGCGTAATATCTTGTACGTATACAATGCTAAGTCAGGTTCCTTGGTGCATAAGATGCCGCTAAAGTACAGTGGATGTAAAGAAATGATGTCGATAGTAGCAATGCCTCATAAAGCATCATGGGTGACAGTTGTTAGTACTGAGAAAAGCATTATTTTAGATATTAAGAACAAGAAATTAGTTCGTATCGTTGCTAAATGGGGAGGGAAGTGTACTCGTGATGGCAAGTACGGACTATATGCTCCATCCAGAGGTGGACTTGAATTGGTAGAGTTACGCCATGGTAATACAGTGAGAACTTTTATTCCTAAAGTTGCAGAAGGTGTTTTCACAGTGATCTGTATGTTTAATAGGACTTTTGAATACGTACTCTATTACCACAGTGGAAGAAAAACTCTTCGTGTTTTCAGGTAAGTTCTACAGGAATTTAGATATTATAAGATTCTTTTGGGTATTTTCAGAATACACAAAAAATATTATAATCAGTAGAATCTTATAAAGAATCACTAGAATTTATATGTAAACTATTTGTATTTCCTATAATAAGCCCATAAAAGAATATTTTCCTATGGTTATAGCATATACAATACAATGTATTCAATCGCACAATATTTCATATTACAGAATAGACATTTATCCGTGCTGTTAAGTTTTAAGAAATGAACAGTTAGTTATTCTGTTACTTTTAATCAGAATCTTGTTATTTTTACTTTAATTCCTTTTCTCTAAGACTACAAGGATGTGAAGAAAGATCGAGAGAATAATTATTGCTCGTGTAAACAATAACAAACTTGTGTTATACTGTGCCATAGTATTTAAGAGGGAAAATGATTTCGAGGGTCGTTCCTGGCTGTCGATCACTCGGTGAAAGATGAACCTAAAAGACTTTGAGGAACTCCTATTCCTATTAGTTGAGTTGATTCTGAGTTTAACGTCCCGTTCAGGAGCAAGGCTATATGAGACGTGGATCTACTGATTAACGTGGAATCCGAACCACATGAGCTCCCGTCGGGAACCGAAACCGGGTCTCCCATGCCAAAGGCGCGTATGCTAACCGCTTAGCCACGAAGGAGCTCTACTCCCATTAGTGTTTTCCTAACAATGCGCTCTGAGTCATTCTATTAAAAATACATGATGGCCAAATAAACCTACTCTTACAACTTACTTACATTAAATATTAATAGTAATAATAATAAATTAAAAAGGCAGATTAACATCTTTAC
The DNA here is from genome assembly GCF_964235325.1 of Thermobia domestica. Lineage (NCBI taxonomy): Eukaryota > Metazoa > Arthropoda > Insecta > Zygentoma > Lepismatidae > Thermobia > Thermobia domestica. The sequence goes on from NC_137468.1 coordinate 75,335,494, forward strand.
ATGTGTAACACTTTACAGACTATAACCGTACCACACTCATCATTAACTAAAGTAAATGTTGCAAAATCTTGCTATTTTCCACACTCACGAACAAATTGATCCTCTGCACTGACTTTGAACAGAAATGGTAAAAAGAATCAGATTTAAATCAACAGAACTTGTTGAATGAAACTATTGATGGGATTGTGTCATCAATGTGATGTGCTATGTAATACTATATATTACTTTTTTATTATTATTTATGTGTACGAGGTCTGCCCAGAAAGAGAGGGAATCTTAAAAAAATATATATATATATATACAATCTGTCCTTGACTTTCTACTTGCCAGTGCCACGTAGTGGGATTTTTCCTAAGCATTTCAACCGTGCATTGCATTACCCTGCCTTGTGTCATTGTGAGACTGCGAACGTTGGAGTGAAGTATTCCATACTTGTGGCAATTTTTGTGGTACGAAAATTAAGATTTTGAGAAAGCAGCGTGTTCAAATTTTGTTTCAAATCGAGGAAAGCATTCACAGAAATTTTGAAGATGTTGCAGGAAGTGTACAGGGAAGAATGTATGAATTGAACTCAATGTTATGAATGATTTCAGCATTTCAAAGCAGGAAGAACGACCATGGAAGACGAGGTAATGCCTGGACGCCCATCAACATCATGTGATGACGTTGACTTCAGAAAGTGTGCATTGTATGAAAGAATTGTCGTTTGATCGTCCGCAAAACAGCTGAGGAAGTAGGAATGAGTAAACTATTTTTGCATGAGATCTTAATTGAACTGAACCTGGATCATGTTGTTGCAAAATTCTGATGCCAACAAATGAAGAGCAAGACACGTTCGAAAACATTTAAAGGTCTTTTGAATCGTGAAAACAAAGAGGATAGCTTCTTCAAAACATCATGACAGATGACGCGGTGGCGAGACTTGGATCTCTAGCTATGACATTGAAACAAACGCAGTCATCCCAAGGATGGAAAATTCTTCACCGAGACCCCCCCCCCAAAAAAAAAAAAAACGTGAAAGTCGCTCAAACGTTAAGGTGACTTGCTTATTGGTTTCTTTGATTTTTGTACCGTTGTCGCACATGGTCAAATCATCAATGAGAATCATTATTTAGAAGTGATGAGGCGCTTGAGCGAGGCTGTGAAGAAGAAGAAGAGACTGGAAACTTAGGGAAATGGAACATGGGTGCTGCTCACAATGCTCCTAGCCATTCGGCCCTCATGATTAGGGAGTTTTTGGCCAAGATCAATACAACTGTTGTACCTCAACCACCTACCTGTCTGATTTAGCGGGGTGTACTCAACTGGGGAGGGTCTACCTTCCTAACTCAATATACATTTGTATACTTTCTCAGTAAAACTATACTTGTTTAACAAGGAAATTATTGATGTTCCATGAAAATTTAATTTCATACTTCATCTCTACTCTTTTTCTTTTAAAAACAATCTAGTTCTATCATTTTTTCTGAAAATTTTTACAATTACTTATCGTTTTTTTGGGTGCAGAACAATACCCGTTCAATAGTACATAGACGTGTTTTTGTAGTATTGGACTCCCCCCGTTAAGCTTGAACCCCTCCCAACGAAAATTTCTGGGTATGTGCCTGCTCCAAGTTGAAATCTATCCTGTAAGTTTGCCGTTTCCAATCCATAAAAGAGAGAAAAAATAGCTCCGAGACCTCCAGGCTATTCCAAAATATGAGTTCCAGCACTGAAAGACGTGCTGCGAACCATGTACTAATAACGGAGGGATCTATTTTGAAGAAGGTAAATCTGAATATCCTCCACAAACGGAAAGTTAAGTATAATTACTTAGAAAGTTCGATTTTTTTTTTTTCTGAATAAACCTCGCGAGTATTACGAACAGGTTTACTTGGCCAACTGGTGTTTTAATAGAATGACTTAGAAGTTAAAATAGAGTGCAGTATATATATATATAAAAAATACCAATAGGAATGTAAGAATGCGAGTTTTTCGAAGTCTAGGGAGATATAGCATATAAGGAGAGGTTTTCCTCCTTATACCCTCTGAAAGTTCACACACTTCTTTTATAACATGAAAAATTACATTTAGCTGAAATGGATTATTTGTAAAGTTTGCTATATATTAATCAATTTCTATTGCTCATATACAACTTGCTTTTGACAGGACCGCAGATGCAAAAATGATCGCGAACTTCCGAGTCCAAGCTGAATTAAGCGCTATTGAAAGCACAGCTGATGGCAAAGCAGTCGTTCTTGGTACAGTCGATGGCTGTTTATCTGTAATGGCGATTGCAGATCCTGCCAAGCCTCACATGAAAGAATTCTTAGCAAATCTACCTTCCAGAGATGAAGAGGTAATAAATCTTACTAACTAAATTGTATCTAATAAATACAATATCATGTATTATCTGACACTATTTTATGCAAATTTCATTAGGCTGGGATGGCACTTCGAAAGAAAAAAAGTGGAAAATTTCCGAAAAGGGGGGACTGAAATGGAAACTACATCATCTCCCTTTCGTTTACGTTACCAAATTACATCCCATATCAAACTATTAGTGTGTTTTATCTTATATTCCAAATTATTAAAAAGTGAAAACAATTCCACCATTTTAAATTGGGCAAAATACATATTTCAAATGATGTCTTGTTACCGCCTGTCATAGTGTTGGGAATACATGGGAATAAGTTGTAATCCTTCCCATTTTGTAGCAGCAGGTTTTTTATTTTTATTTTTATTTTTATTTTTATTTTTATTTTTATTTTATTTTATTTTTATTTTTATTTTTTTTTTTTATATATATAAGGATAGACGCATATGACAAGGATCTTATCAAATTTCAGCCTTCCTCACCCCTCAGAAGTCCAGACCTCAAGTCTTGCGACACTTTCAGTGAAGTAATATCAAGAAACATGTTTTAAAGGAACGATACCAGTCAACTCAACAGTTGAAAGACGCTCTTAAGCAGCCTTTGCAATAATCAGTAAGGTTAGTGCTTCGTAAATTATCAGACAGAACATGACACCGCACCATTTTGTTCCAAGCAAATGATGGTGTTCATACAGATCTGGGTGTATGACAGTAAGTTCGGACTGGCCTAGCGTTGCCAGACGTCCCGGTATTAAATGAAAGAATTATCTGTCCAGAAAAAGGCTTTCGGGACGCCTGTTTGTCCCGGTTTCCATTCTTCCCTGATTGGAAAACATTTAACCTGCAAGAATTAGTATGTCACACCTAAAAGCTAAAGGTTTTTGGATGATTTGTGTAGCTAATTAATTTTAGTAAACGAACAACAAGGAGTTTGAAAATCACATCCATTCTTTCGTCCTATGGGTTGTTTAGCTGCCAGAGGGAAAAAGAAGAGGATTTTAAAAAAATATTCAAGAGGAGGCACATGTTATGACAATATTTTCTTGAATATCACTTTCAATACAATAGAACGTCTGTTTTCTGATGATGGACTTGAACTACTAGTTATCTTATACTTCAATCAGCAGCGCAGAACTGCTTCATTGTTGGAACTGTTAACGTCATTAACTGCATGTTAACGTCATTGAAACTGTCTGTTTCGTCCTATCGTCCGTCTTCTGAGGCACAATTTTACAATCAAGCGCTTTATCCAGTAGGCAGAAGAATGAATATATCTTTGCAAGAATGAATATTTCCAGTAAAAATTTCAGTAATAAAATTCCGTGACAACTTACTGTAGCACAAGAAGTGTCAGTTAAATACATAAAGGTATGTGTCTTTTTTCTGCCAAACTTTTGGAGAGTCTGCGTAAGTCATTCAAGAGATTTATTTTTCGTTTATCGTTCTGAATTTAGCGTAAATGTATTTTTTCTTGCTAAATGCTAAATTTGTATTTCTTTTCGGGTAGTGTTTCTGACTCAGTTAATGACACAAAAAAGTTGGTTGAATTATAAATGGGAGGCTGTGTCGTAATTGTCGCAATATTTAGGACCTATTAAAAACAACAAATTGGAATTCGGAATAAGGGACGCCAGGCAGCTCTTATGTTGCCTTTTCACATTCTTGTGGGACTTCATTTGTGTTAACTGTGTATAGAATGAATTGGAAAATTGTGAGTAATAACCTGGAAAAGAAAGGCAATTAATTGATTCTGACCAAATGAGTATAAGAACCCTGACCTGAGGATTGGTGTCCCAGTTTTTCGTTTACAAAATTTGGCAACGCTAGACTGGCCAACAGGTCCATAGCCAGCCCAAAAATGTAGGGAGGCGATTTAATCATATTATAGTTCATTTGCAAGCCTACCATGAATTTTTTTAGAAGGTCCAGTAAAAATTTAGGGGGGGCGAGGCCCCCTGGACACTCCGTGAGTACAGACCTGCTGACCACCTGGGAATCGGCAGAGTCTCCCGAGACCAGAGGTTTCCCAAGAGGAAAAGTGAAATAATTAACATAAGTAATGTTGAAGACAGAAATGAGCTGGTATTAAAAATGTGATTAAAGAAATAGCCAGTTCAAGCCAAGTTAAAGTTACTAAAATAACCGCAATTTAATTTCAATTTGATTTGATTTTGAGCTTAGTGTCCCCTTCAGCAGCGTGATCCGAGAGCTACATGAGCTCTCGCTGGAAATCGAATTCAGACCTCCCACACCAAAGGCGCGTATGATAACTACTTAGTCAGGAGATGCTACAGTTTAATTTCAAGAACTATCAGTGTGCTATTATTGTGTTCATTTTGGAACACTTTATACTGCTTTGTGTTTCCTTCTTTTAAAATATGTATTTTATTTAACAGTATAAAATGTGAAATTTGTAGTTAACAATATATAGTCTACACACACTTTGTAACTATAGTTCTTAAAGAGAATAATATAATAACTTTTATATTTTAGATAAGTTTATTTTGGTTGGTGCAATCAACATGCACGGCAGTGCATGGCAGCCAAGTTCCGCAAAGAAAATGAAAATTGGCCTGCACTGCCGTAAGCATATTATACATGAACAAGAGTTTTAGATAAAATCGCCGATTTCGAGGCTTTGTAAAAACGAATCTATTAAGGGTAGAAACATCAAATTTAGAATGTAAGGAGATATCCCACAGATGTACTCATATACCAAATCTCACATTCCTATCTTCAACCATATTCGAGTACTGGACCCCCAAAATATGGAGTTTTCAGGCTCACTGACTCACTCATCAAATTGATTAGGTACTTCCCAATGAGATAGAAACGTGAAAGTTTGCATAAAGGTACCCGATAACAACTTGAGTATGGAAAAAGTCCGAAATCTGAGGAATGTCCTATGGAAAATTTTTTATGAGCAAAAAACTGTCCTTAGCCAGGAAAAAAATCGTTTCACTCACTCACTCACTCATCAAATTGATTAGGTACTTCCCAATGAGACAGAGACGTGAAACTCTGCACAAAGGTACCTTATAATGACTTGAGTATGGAAAAGGTCCGAAATTTGAGGAATGTCCTATGGGAAAGTTTCTATAGGCAAAAAACTGTCCTTTGCCAAGCAAGAAATCGATTTACTCACTCACTCATCAAATTGAGTAGGTACTTCCCAATGAGATGGAAACCTGAAATTTTGCATAAAGATACCCTATAACGACATGAGTATGGAAACATTCCAAAATTTAAGGAATGTACAATGGGAAAGTTTTTATAGGCAAAAGACTGTCCTTAGCCAAGCAAGAAATCGATTCACTCACTCACTCATCAAATTGATTAGATACTTCCCATTGTGATAGAGACGTGAAACTTTGCATAAAGGTACCCTATAACGACCTGAATATGGAAAAAGTCCGAAATCTGAGGAATGTGCTATGGTTAATCTTTTATGGGCAAAAAAATGACCTTAACCAGCAAAAAAAAAAAAATCGTTTCACTCACTCACTCATCAAATTGATTAGGTACTTTTCAATGAGATAGAAACTTTGCATAAAGGTACTCTACAGTAAGTTGAGTATGGAAAAAGTCCGAAATTAAGGAATGTACAATGGGAAATTTTTTATGGGCAAAAAACTGTCCTTAGCCAGGATAAAAATCGTTTTACTCACTCACTCATCAAATTGATTAGGTACTTCCCAATGAGACAGAGACGTGAAACTCTGCACAAAGGTACCTTATAATGACTTCAGTATGGAAAAATGTCCGAAATTTTAAGAATGTCCTATGGGAAAGTTTCTATAGGCAAAAAACTGTCCTTTGCCAAGCAAGAAATCGATTCACTCACTCACTCATCAAATTGATTAGATACTTTCCAATGAGATAGAAACGTGAAACTTTGAATAAAGGTACCCCATAACGACCTGAGTATGGAAAAAGTCCGAAATCTGAGGAATGTCCTATGGTAAATCTTTTATGGGCAAAAAAAATGTCCTTAGCCAGGAAAAAAATCGTTTCACTCACTCACTTATCAAATTGATTAGGTACTTCCCAATGAGATAGAAACTTGAAACTTTGCATAAAGGTACCCTACAATAAGTTGAGTATGGGAAAAGTCCTAAATTTAAGGAATGTACAATGGGAAAGTTTTTATAGGCAAAAGACTGTCCTTAGTCAAGCAGAAATCGGTTCACTCAATCGCTCATCACATTGATTTTGTATTTCCAATGAGATAAGTCGTGAAACTCTGCATAAAAATATCTTATAATGACCTGAGTATGGAAAAAGTCCGAAATGTGACGAATGTGCTATGGGATTTTTTATAGACGAAAAATTGTCCGTAGCCATTAGGTACTTCCCAATGAGATGAAGATGTGAATGTCTACACGAAGGTAGCTTATAATAGCTTGAATATGAAAAATATCCGAAATTTAAGGAATGTGCTATGGAATTTTCTATGGGCGAAAAATTGTCCTTACTCAGAGATCGGTTCATTTACTCACTCCTCATTGATTAGGTGCTTCCAAATGAGATAGAGAATTGAAACTCTGCATAATGGAACCTACCTTATGTAATGACCTGTGTAAGTAAAGGTTCCAAATTTAAGGAATGTACTATGGGAGTTTTTATGGGCGAAAAACTGTCCATAGCCATTAGGTACATCTTAATGAGATAAAGATGCGAAACTCTCCATAAAGGTACACTATAATGGCTTGAAAATGAAATTTGAGGAATTTGCTATGGAGAATTTTTCATTAGTAAAAAAACTGTCCCTTACAATCAGAAATCGGGAACGATTCCGTTATTGAACACATCATGTGCATAGTGATAATGTTGTTAATCGTCTGAGTGGTCGAGTTGGTGCCCTTCTTGCTGGTCTATTGGCTACCACGTGCGCCTTTGATGTATGGTGTCCTGGGTTTGATTCCCGGTGGAAGAGCCTTTGGAATCTTAACTCTCCTCGATGTTTCTGTGTTCGGTCCCTGTCATTCTAGGTTAATAGAAAAATGAGCTAAGGTCACTGAGAAAAATCCGTTATCCGGACAGCGGTATAGTGTACAAATATACGGGATCCTTATGTTTACTACAAAAATCAATACTTAACATACGTTATCCATATGCTACATACGTACTGCCCTCTTTCCCGCTTAGATGTTACACAATGTCGTTGCAGGATGTCTGACATCTAACAGTCTTTCGTACATTACGTACGTCAGCTATAAGTTACATACGGCCATCCGTATGTGAGATCCTGATCGCCTACATACAATCTTTTCGTTCGTGTGGAAAGTACGTTTGTTCGGAACACTTATACGGAAAGTACGTTCAAATATACTTTTTCAGTTATACGTTTAGTGTACGTTAAGTCCAACAACTACAGGATTTAAACATGTAACCAACGTTTTTACGTACGCCACATACAGTTTTTCTCAGTGTGTGAGTAAAATAAGTGAAAGCTAGTAATAAGCAGTTAAGCAAGTTAATGAGGCACGTTCTGTGAATTAGTTAACTTTTAAAACCGTAGGCTAAGACACGTACTCCCATGCGCAAAAAAATTGCGCGTATACTGTAACTCACGATTTTTCTCAATTATTTAATTTTCCTTTTGTTTATGGGTAAAATTCAGTTATTAGTATGTGGAGATAATAGAAAGCAATCCATCTAAGGAGATATTTCCAAAAAATATAATAAAATAATAAAAATACAAGCAAAAAACAAAATTATGTTCGGTTTTGTGTATACTGGCAATAATGTTTTCGAGGGAATTTTTGGAGTAGCACAGCACGATTGTAGAGGGAATTACAGAATTGGTAACAGAACAGGGGGAGAATTGAATCAAGGAACAGTGGAGTAAAATATTGCATTTATTGGCTTAAATCTAGGGTGTAAATTGTCTGCCAAATATAAATTAGCTTTTGTAACCAAGATGTTGTACGGAAATATATAAACAAAGAGAAAACTGTTGTCTTAAGTTTGGAAGTGACATGCTCTATAGCCATGAGCATTTATTTCTTAAGAAAAAGGTAGGTAACAAAAGAAAGTCTGTGTGGTCAAGTGGGTAGAGTGAGGGACTAGTAATTCTTATACTGTTTTGACCCCAGATCGAATCTCATCCGGTCCTTTTTTTTTTTTTTTTTACGAAACATTATAGAAGTGTATAATTTGTATGTTAATAAAAACTGAAACAATACAATGAAGAAATAACTTTTTGTTTCCTCTGATGACGTATTCATTTAGAATTAGTGTACTATTAGTAATAGCCATTGCTTTCAGTTTATGCTGTTATATAGCTTCTTTTATCATTCTCTTTTCTTGAAAAAGAAAAACAAAAAAGAAACAAATTTGTCTCCAATAAAGTATGAAAAATATATATAGACAGAAACAGACATCTTAGTATCAAACGTGATTTATCGTGATGAAATAAACAAGTTTCCCGTTATTAAAAAAGAAAACTATAGAAAATCATTGAATTTGGTCTTTAGGTTTTTAGCATGCTATATATATTCTTTATAAGACTATACTTTATAAGGCAAGATGTGCGATCATACCCACAAATTTAGCTAGTGGATGAAAGATGTTTTCGGCACAAATATTTTACAGGTTTAGGTGCATGAAACACCAATACGCCATGGTCTTGACCTTCGTTTATTTCACATTATTATCCGACATATCATACCAGGTAAAAAGCAGCATCAAGCGGCAAGAAAAACTGCAAGTTGTAGTCTTAGTCTGTTTTTGATGCTCCGGACTCGATCGCCTAGCACGCCTGTCTATACCTTGAGTCATACGTCTATCATTCAGTGCAGGCACATATCCAGAGTTACTTTTCGGAGGGGGCCCGACACGAAAGCTCATAAGCACGTAATTCTAATGTTTCAAAAATATCAATAGTATTAATAATAATAATAATAATAATAATAATAATAATAATAATAATAATAATAATAATAATAATAATAATAATGAGACAGTTCTGTATTTCTCTTAAACATTTCTTACTTTTCATTTATGAACCGGTCAAACTGCATTCTAACAAACGAAATAAAAAAAAAAAAATATTTTCTAGAGACATGTAAGGAAAACTGTCTGCTACGTATATCACATAACAAAAATAGCAAATGGCAATGAGTGTATCGTTCTAATACAGTAATGTTATAAACAGAACGGAAACGAAATTGTAATCACATTTAAAAGTGTTCTTTATTTCCACCTGGTATCAATGGCATTACGGTATATTCTTACAAGTAACACTTCCCAAGTGTAACACTCCGATTTTGATAAAATTTGACAGGCAGATACTACACATAAAATAAACGAATACATGTTTTTTTTTCTGCGGAAAAACGGTTTTAGGGGGCAAAAACTCCTCACCCAAAATTTTGAAATTTATCGCCCGAAAGACAAAAAAGTGGACCAAAGTGAACGAAATTGTGCACAGATATGGCAGACGTAAAATGAAGGAATACGTGTTTTGTATTTTCCTGGAAAAACGGTTAGGTGGGGCACAGACCCCTCCAAACCTTTGATCATGAAATATCAAAAGTGCTAGTAACAATATGTCTGATGTGTGTAAAGGACGAAGAATTCCAACGACACTTTGTGTATGGACAATACGCAAAAACTTAACGAATACCTGTTTTTTTATTTTCTGCGGAAAAATGGTTTTAGGGGACAAAGGCCCCCATCCAAAATTTTCAAAGTTGACGCCCGAAAGGCAAGAAGAAGTGAACCGAAATGAATGAAATTGTGCAAAGATATTGCAGACGAAAAATGAGGGAATACGGGTTCCGTATTTTCCTGAAAAAAAAAAGAAAGAAAAACGTTTGGGTGGGACACAGACCCCTCCAAAACTTTGATCGTGAAATATCAAAAGTGCTAATAATAGTATGTCAGAAGTGCTTAAAGGACATGAAGAATTTGAACGACACATTGTGTAGGGACAATACGCAAAAAACAAACGAATACAGGTTTATTTTCTGCGAAAAAAATGGTTTTAGGGGGCAGAATTCCCCACCCAAAATTTTGAAATCGTGCATAGATATTCTAGACGTAAATTGAGGTAATTGTGTTTCGTATTTTCCTGGAAAAAAAGCGGTTGAGTGGGGAACGGACCTTCTAAGCTGTTGATTACGAAATATTAAAAGTGTAAATAAGTATACATCAGAAGTTCCTAAAGAGTATGGAGAATTGCAACGAAACTTCGTATAGGGACAATTTGCAAAACAATAAATGAAATGCGTTTTAATTTGTACGACAAAATAGTGTCTAGAGCCCCTCAAAAAAAAAAAAAAAAAAAAAAAAAAAAAAAGGTAAATATTACCGTAAAAGTGCAGGAAGGAATGGACCGAAGCAAATGAAATTGTGTGTAGATATTGTATAGACTGTATGTAAAATAAGGACTTTCTTGTTTTTAAGATGTGCCTATCAATTTTGGCACATCAACAACAAACAGGAAATTAATCGGCACGTGTTTTTGTTTATGCGGAAAAACATTATAAGGGTTAAAGTTGCCTCGTGATATACTACAAAATACGCTAACTGTTTGTGGTTTTTGTTGATCTGCCAAATTTGAAGAAATCTGATGGAGACGCTTGTGAAACACGAGAGGCTTTATTTTTCATATCCAATATCTACAGACAATTTCATTCGCTTCGGTCCTCTCCTTCCGACACTCAACGCCTCGGTCCACTCAACAGTTTTTTTTTTTCTTTTCAGGAAAATACGAAGCACGTATTCCCTCATCTAACCTCTACAACATTTGTGAACGATTTCATTCAGTTCTGTCCATTTCTTCTTCCCTTTCTTGCGTCCAATTTCAAAATTCTGGGTGGGACCTTTTGCCCCCTAAAACCGTTTTTTTTGCAGGAAGTAAAAAAGCCATATTTGTTTATTTTTTGCTTATTGTACTAACACAAAGTTTTGTTCCAATTCTTCGTGTAAATTTAGGCACTTCTGGAATACTGTTATTAGCACTTTTGATATTTCATGATCAAAGGTTTGGAGGGGTCTGTGCCCCATCTAAAAGTTTTTTCCAGGAAAATACAAAACACGTATTTCCTAATTTTATGTCCGCAATATCTGTTCACAATTTCGTTCACTTTGGTCCACTTGTTTTTGCCTTTCGAGCGTCAACTTTCAAAGTCTTGGGTGAGGGCTTTTGCCCCCTAAAACCGTTTTTCAGCAAAAAATAAAGAAGCACTTATTTGTTTATTTTATGTGTAGTATCTACCTGCCAAATTTTATCAAAATCGGAGTGTTACACTTGGGAAGTGTTACTTGTTAGAATTATAACAACAACGCATTGTCCACAGTTTGGACACTGACTCAAAGTAATCTGACATAAAAAAAAAAAACTCAAAAGGGAAAAAGTAGGTTTATTAAAAAGTGCTTGAGGTTTGGTAAGGGACAGGTTCCAGGACCTCACGCTGGATACGTCACTGAGTCAATGCATTGTATTTGTTTCTTGCAAAACATGATAATTAGATGCGTAATATGTAAAATTATATCATAGTTTGACTTTTAATAGGTCTTTCCTTAATACATCCATATTATCCGGCGTTCTGCCTGCCTGTTTCATGTCGGATAAGCGAAACTCTACTGTATTTTCAAAGATAGCATATACACAGGGGCTAGAGGTCTGCACGGGCCGGAATTTTTAGAACGGACCCGGCCCGTCCCCTTTAATTTATAATCTATAGGCATTAGCGGATTAAGGGCGGAGCCAATGGAGCCCAGGCTTCGGGGCCCCAAGCTCAGGGGGCCCTTTAAAGTCCCTGTGTTTAATACTAAAATATAGTAATCAACTTATTATATTATAGGCTTCAGACCGATGCTATTTTTTTTCCCGCTCGTTACGCTCGCGGTATCGCTAGATTTAAGTCTTTCTATCAGCAGCATTTACCTGTTAATAATGAATGCAATTATTTAATTGTTAATAATGAATTTAACTAAACTAATTATTCTAAACTTGGAGCACATTCAAATATTACAGCATAGTTCTCGGTAGTTCCATAAGCCTATGAGGCTGTGGAAGGCAGAAGAGAAAATTTATGCAATGGAACTATTCTTAACATAGGGCCCCTTTAAAACAGTCGGTTCTAGGTCCCCAAAAGCTTTAATCCGCCCCTGTCTATAAGCAATATTTCACGAAAAGCTGGTATGTTTTTAACAAATGTGTTCATCATCAAGTTTTCATAAAGTAGTCCCTTTCTCCTTTAAATAATTTCAGAGCCCACGGTGTTTCAGTGATAGAGCGTTCACCTCTGGTGCATGGAGTCCTTGGTTCGATCTATGCTCGCGCCAAGTGAACCTTGTGCTGGACAAACACTGTGCGTGGGTTTTCTCGAGGTTCTCCCGTTTTATCCCACTTTCTTCACTCGATCATTTCATTCATTTCTTATCATCACTGTCTCCTTTAGCCTATCCGTCATAATCGTGGGACGTAAAACTTCAAGATTTCATTTCAAATCATTTCAATCAAAAAACACTTGCAGGAAGAATGTAATTTCGAATAAAACAAACTACTATATACAATTCTGAGTATATTATTCTTTTATGAAATTCTCGCGAACCTTATTTCTAAATCGAAGAGTAAGAAGACTAAATTCACTCTCTTATTATTATAGATCCATTTCAATTGAAGCAGTTGGAATAGTTGGAAAAAAATTTAAAAAATTAAAAAAAAAAACATACCCTATATTCCAGTGTGCCACAATCGGTATAACGCGGCACACTGGTGTGTCCAGCAAAGTGAACTGTGTGACGCAAACTTTTTCCTATTATTTGCAAGAATATTTGTCGAGCTTCTGTTATTTATTATTATTATTATTATTATTATTATTATTATTATTATTATTATTATTATTATTATTATTATTATTATCAACGATTCTTCCATGGATCAGCTGTCTGTATACGGTTAAGCAACCACAAGTATCACATTGAGGGAATGAGTATAATTATTTACTTTAATAGTAATACAAAATCTATTTGCTTGTATATTCTACCGGGAATAACCGCATCTGTCTAGAAAGCTAGGACTAACAACAAAGGGATCCGAAGTTGTGACCACACACCGCCCCATATCGTGAGTGCCGCAAGTTCCCTTCTACGCCTTAGCACAATAAGGGCTGTTGCGTTCAGGGAGAGAGAGAAACAACTTAATTCCATTGCAGTTATATGCATATTAACTGTTAACTTATATTTATAAATTATGTAAGTGATCGTATCGTTTTCTGTTTATTATTATTAATTCTTATTATTATACATTTCTTATTACGTTGATTGCCATGTGTATGGAATTCCATACACACGGCTCTCCTGTGGAGTAGAGCGTGATTATTTTCCATACGCAAACAATGTAGATATTCCAAGTTTGTTGTGTTCGTTCTATAGCTCTGTATGTAATTAGATACATATGACGTAGAAATCAAAATATGTCCATGCCACGTATATGCAAAACCATACACAAAGACATTTATGAACAAAGACATTGAGTTTGAGTTTAACGTCTCGCTCAGCAACGAAGCTATATGAGACGTCGGCCTACTGATTAACGTGAACTCCGAAGCACGTGAGCTCTCGCCGGGAATCGAAGCCGGGTCTTCCACGCCAAAGGCGCGTACGCTAACCGCTTAGCCACTAAGGAGCTCATGAACAAAGACATTTAAAACAAAAGGCGAAAACAAAGATGTGTGATGTGATTTTGAGTTTAACGTCCCTTTCAGCAGCGAGGCTATATGAGACGTGGACCTACTGATTAACGTAGAATCCGAACCACATGAGCTCCCGCCGGACGAAAACAAAGGCCTTTGGAATTGACAATAATCGTTTGGACATTTCAGTCGCACCTACCTAATATTAACAACATTTCTACGGTAATTTCGTAACATTGTATTATTTCTTTTGTTGATGAGCTTGGTTAGGCTTATTTAAACACTTTTTTCTCGGATGAAAATACACTCTCTTGGATGAAAATACACTAGCACACTGGAAATCAAATCCAGAACCAATGCACTTGAACCATTTGACCACAACAAGGCACATTTAAAAAGAAGTTTCGATTTTGTACGGAAAATTGTGATTAGGTGTAACATTAAAAAATATATTTAAGAAAGGATACGGAGCAAACGCACTGTACTTTCTCGCTCGAATTTTTTACACTGACTTATGTTAGGCTGTAACTATTATTGAAACATTTATTTGGGAAATTGCGAATAAAATAATGTTTTGGAAAACTTTGCTAGAAGAAACTTCAGGCCCAAAAGTAAAGTACCCATTGGTCATATTTTCGTTAGAAATAACTTGATCCATATATTAGAATTATTAAGGATATAATTGTATGTGAACTATAAGCAAAAGCGTCTGAGTAATTTCTGAGAAAATCATGAAAAAAGTCACCCCCAAGAATAAATTATCCCTTTTGGATCGTTTCAGGACAAACGAGCTATGCTATATTGTTAGTGTTTTCGTAAAACATTTATTTATGAAATACGAACACAATCGCCTGAGTCGTTCTTGAGAAAATCGCAGGGTAAAACTTACTCTCAAAAGTAATATACCATTTCTAGTTTTTCCGGATGAGGGAATTATACCATATAGCTAGGTTATTTATGTCACATGTATTTATAAAATATGAACAACAAACATCTCCTGAGTGTTTTTTAGGAAGGTCATCGGGAAAAGCTTACCCCCAAAGGTAAACTCTTCTATCTGTAATTTTGGCAGTATATCGAGTAATTTTTAAGCAAATCATCGGGAAAAAATCACTGTCAAAGTATCTCTTTTGGACTTTTCTTTTCGGAACAAGCGAGTTATACCATATTGTAAGATTATTACAGAAAATATTTTACTGAAATTAGAACAAATTTGTCTCAGTTATTACTGAGAAAATTGTCCCAAAAAATTCAACCCTTGAGAAAACCATTTCTTCTGTATGTTATCGGAATAAACGATTCATTCTGTATGTTAGTTTATTAATGAAACATTTCTTTACGAAATATGAACAAAATTGCCTGAGGCGTTAATGGGAAAACTATCGGGGTAAAGCTCACCCTAAGATTAAGCTACTCCTTCGAACGAGTTGTTTGTTAGGTTAATAGTGATACGTTTATTTATGAAATGTGATTGAGAAAATTCTGCAAAAAGAACTCATACTATACAGTAAATTACACCATATATATTTTTTCAGAAAAATTATTCATATGCGGTGGAGATTCGTTAATAAAATATATATTTATAAAAAGTAAATAAAATCGTCACAGCTTTTTTTACTTGAGAAAATTCAATTGTTTTAAATTTTAATCCTTCAGTAAATTACCCTTACTTTTAGATGTCGAAGGACATAAAATTCGAAAGACAGTATGTTATTAAAACGTTATGTCTAGAATTCGGTCCAGATACGTTGAACAGTATGGCCTCTATTTGAGTGCGTGTAAAAGCGTGACGAACTGAGAGACGAATAGATGGACAGACATCGAAAAATCATTTTTTCGATATGTAGGAGCCATGTAACTTGAATTCATTGAAATCTGGTATTCGGTTTTTATAACCATAACCACACTTTCTTCTTTCGTCGCTCGAACGTGAAAACGAATAGGCCTACACCGACACGTAATGCGATCATTTGTAATCCCAAAAATTTATTTTTTTATGTTTAATGTGTTGTCACGCTAGAAAAAGAAGCTTATGCATGTTAGATCATTTTATTATCAGTTTTTCACGCTACTGTATAATTCGTCGGAAGCATTCGTGTTATTCACAAAGAGAGCTGTAAAATTTAGTTTTGTTTAAAGAAAGCATTCCTGATTTTTTTTTTTTTTACAGACTTGCATTTGTTGCACTTGTTGATATGAAACAAAAGGGGAGAGAGAGAGAGAGTCAATACTCTAAAAAGGAACACACACACACAGAAACACTAGAACAGACAACGAGCTATGGCTGTGAATGTGTTCGTTACGCTGTGTGTAAGCTGCAGGTCGCGCTTGTTTTGTTTTTTACAGACACACTCGCAGTGAGTTGAAGTTTGAAGTTACTTCTGCTGTGTTAAAAAAAAAACGGAGAGGGAATGATTAAGCATACCATACCATAAACTAAAAACAATCGCTATTAGTAATAAATAGTAAGCTAATTCTGAATAAATACGTCATCAGAAAAACAAAAAGTTATTTCATTATTATATTGTTTCGGTTCTTATTAACATAAAAATTATACACTTTCTACAATGTTTTTTAAAGAAAAAAAAATGAACAGGATCGGATAGGATTCGATCTGGGGTCAAAACAGTATAAGAATTACTAATCCATCACTCTACCCACTTGACCACACAGACTTTCTTTGTTGCCTATCTTTTTCTTAAGGAATAAATGCTCATGGCTATAGAGCATGTCACTTCCAAACTTAAGACAAAAGTTTTTCTCTTTGTTTATATATTTCCTTACAACATCTTAGTTACAGAAGCTAATTTATATTTGGCAGACAATTTAAACCCTAGATTTAAGCCAATAAATGCAATATTTTACTCCACTGTTCCTTGATTCAATTCTCCCCCTGTTCTGTTACAAATTCTGTAATTCCCTCTACAATCGTGCTGTGCTACTCCAAAAATTCCCTCGAAAACATTATTGCCAGTATACACAAAACCAAACATAATTTTGTTTTTTGCTTATATTTTTATTATTTTATTATATTTTTTGGAAATATCTCCTTAGATGGATTGCTTTCTATTATCTCCACATACTAATAACTGAATTTTACCCATAAAAATAAGGAAAATTAAATAATTGCGTAAAATCGTGAGTTACAGTATACGCGCAATTTTTTTTGCGCATGGGAGTACATATTGCCGTAAATTTCGTGGTTGGAAACCCAGACAAGGAAAGTCAATATTTTGTCTTTTTTCGGTGAACATTTTTCTTTTATTGCAGTCATTGGTATTAAATAGATATTGAAATTAATT
Organism: Thermobia domestica; assembly: GCF_964235325.1. NCBI lineage: Eukaryota > Metazoa > Arthropoda > Insecta > Zygentoma > Lepismatidae > Thermobia > Thermobia domestica. The sequence continues at coordinate 75,352,802 of NC_137468.1, forward strand.
TGATAAGTAAGATAATGTAGAGGTAAGAATGTTTAAAATTAATGAAGTTTTCGAAAAAATGAGAAATCCAATCGCTCGAATTTATGTGAGACTAGCAACAAAATGTAACCGATTTCGTAAATATATTGGGACCAGAGTTATATTATAGTTACCACAGTCGTTTTGTAAAAATTGTCCTTGATACTTCGTGTCTCTATCTGTGAACAGTGTGAGAATCTCTTACGTATCAGCCTTTTCATCAACAGTGAATTTCGTGCCTTTGCTCTTCATATTTCCTGAATTTGCCCTCCGGCGGTTCGCCCCCACACCCTCGCCTTTGCTCGGCCTACTTCCTCACACCTCTTAAGCTTACAATTCCCGAATCTCAAGTTTCTTTTTCTATTTCAACTATCTGAAAGGTAAGGTTTTGTATTCCAGGAAAACGCCTATTTAAATAACATGCTGATTTCTCCATCTCCCTTTAGACTCCTTAAAAATTAAAAATATTCAATTTTAGCATTTTTCCTGTTGGTTAGTCCCGGGAGGCTACAATCGTGCCAAATTTCATCATTTTAACCCTGCCGGAAGTGCCTAAATATTTTGGGGTGTAGAAGACGTCCAATATAAATAACATGGAAAAGGTTTTTCTGTTCCCCATAAAATCACTCTAAATTTGGAAATTTTCATTTTTACTGACTTACTTAGGTAATACTAACGAAAAACGTTGAAGCATACCGAATTTCACGTTTGAATTCCATTTTCAAGTACCTAAAATATGAGATTATAAGTTCAAAAACAGGTCTATTTAAATAGCATGGGGAATTTCTTCATCTCCCCTTTAGACTTCCTAAAAATTAAAAATATTCACTTTTGGCAATTTTTCTGCCGGTTAGTTCCGAAAAACTACAATCATGTCAAATTTAATCATTGTAGCCCTACAGGAAGTGCCCTATAATTTTGAGGTGTAAAAGGTGTCCCATATAAATACGTACCATGGGAAAGATTTTTCAGTTCCCCATAAAACCACTCTAAAATTGGAATTGTTTATTTTTACTGATTTACTTAGGTAATACTAATGAAAACGTACAAGCGTACCGAATTTCAATTTTTTATTCCAAGTTCCTAAAACATGAGAGTATATGTTTTAAAAAAAGACCCATTTAAATAACAGGAAAATTCTTCATCCCCCTTCATCATTTCAACTTTCCACGTCAACCGGAAGCATCCCTTTAATTTATGTCAGTTCATGTAGTTTTATATACAGTTAGGATATGTTGGTGGCAAATATTCAGTTTACAAGCTATTTGAAAGGTGTATGTCATTGGAAGGAAAACCCGAAGCAGTATGAAACTGCGCGTCATGTAATGAACTCCGTAATTTCGCAATGTGGAAAGGTAGAGAACAACTAAGTATATTGAAACACCAGCTATGTCTAGTGATGTAGCAGCGAGGATTCAGCATCAAGGGTTTTGGGCCCTGTTGATACTCTTCATATTTAGGTAATGAAAAATGAGATGTTAGCGATCGTGATTTGGTAGTTCGGGTAAATGAATTGGAATCTCGTTTGGACATAACGCTCTGACAGATATTTAATAGAATAAATCCTCCCCGCTGTTCTAGTGGCTAGCATGTGCGCCTTTCTTGTACAGAGCCTTGGGTTCGATTCCCGGTGAGAGAGCCCTTGGGAACTAATGTTGTATGTGACACATTATGACTTCTTTAAAAATGTACAATTTTAAATTTAAATCTAGCAATATGCCACAATTGAGAATCCCAATATACGATATTGACATGGTGAACTACAAAAAGAAGTGAAATATGAACAAAAACACCAGAGGTGCAAAAAGTGTTGAGATGAGGATGGATGAGCCAAGTTCCTTGGCCACTGCATCTGAAAGGAACACTGGAAAATGAAATGAAATCTTTAAGTTTAACGTCCCACGGTTATGCCGGTTAGACTAAAGGAGACGGTGATAATGAGAGATGAGTGAAATGGTGGAAGAAAGTGGGAGGAAACGGGAGAACCCCGAGAAAACCCACGAGCACGGTGTTTGTCCACCACAAAGTCCACACGGCGCGAGCTGGGATCGAACCAGGGACCCCAAGCACCGGAGGTGAACGCTCTACTACTGAGCCACCGCGCCCCCGAAAGGAACACTGGAACTTGGCGCGAGGTGTCAAGAAAAATGATGTTAAGGAACCTTAGGGATAGTGGTGGTGGGCGTGGTGGGTTTAGGACCACCATCAACCTTAGGAATATCAACTTTGCTAAGGCGCTAAGACACATATACAGTATACTGCAGTAAGATTGGTGGTTCGAAACTCAGACAAGGAAAACATATTCCTCCACGAAGTGTCAAAGTAAATAATGTTAACGAGCCTGTTTGTGAGCCTGTTTAGAGCGTGTTTGTGAGCGTGGTGGATTTGGGGATCACCACTAGCCTTAGGGCTGAAATGTCCCGGCCGTGAAACTAGGAACAGACATCTTAATGTATTCGAATATGTTAGACACCTCGCGCCAAGTTCCAGTGTTCCTTTCAGATGCAGTGGCCAAGGAACTTGGCTCATCCATCCTCATCTCAACACTTTTTGAGGCTGACGAACTTGGCTGCACTTTTTGCACCTCTGGTGTTTTTGTTCATATAAAACTATACCTAATATCTTGAAAATAATATTTTAAACTCTCATTGTGGTTCTGTTTGAAGTGGTAATACGAAACAACTGTATGTATAAAATAGTAAATACCATTTATTCGGTTTTCCTATCATTCCGACGCCGTTACTCTCGACTCTCGCTGACCTTGAAGCACGTGGAATTAATGCTATATTGCATTTTAGTACACGCCCCTTATTGCTTATTGGCGTGACGTGGCAACAACTAAGTGCTTTCAATGTTATGAAGTCATCAGCAGCCAACTACAAGCGCTGTCTTCTGCTTTAAACGGGAGTGCTACGTGATTGGGGGATAACAATGATTTCATATTTGAAGATCATAGATGGGAGGGGTCAAACAGCTATCAGCGCCAGGGGCTCTCAACATAGCCAATCCTTGCCTGGTGACAATTAATGAAGGAGATTGACAGTGATCAACGAAATCCGGTACGTGTGTCTGGTATTATTCTACTGCTTTTATACATTTTCGTAGGATACAAGACATTCGGACCACTCTGTACTTTAAAAAGAAGTAACGGACGAATTTGTATATTGTAACAATTGCAATATTTTACCGAATATGTGATGATTCTTCCTTATTTTTATACGAAATATGTTACTTTTTATACGAAATATGTTACTTGGTCAAATACACCACGCAAAGCTTTCTTCACAGCAAAAATTAACAATACAAATTCTTATCAGGTACTAGATATCTCTGATATGATAGGATGACGAATATCTTGACGTTGAAATAATACACTAATAATGGTAGACAAATTTAGTTGCTTTAGAAGTTCACTTCTTGCTGTGTGCAAGCACATGATTACAAATCAACCATACGTTTTAAATACGATTATTTATGATATGTTTTTTAATTGAAAGTGCTACTTTTAATTTTATTTAATATGATAAAATGGTCAAACATTTTCTATTAAATATTTAAGCATGAAATAGTAAATGTCAAGGCTAGGGTTTATTAAATCAAATTTTCTACTAATATTGCTCAAAATAATTCTTTTGTAATAGAAGACTTGCTACAAAACATAAATACACAATGGTTTTCAATTCCAAATATGACGCCTCGGCATGACTGAAAAACAATGAAATGAAATCTATAGTTTTACGTTTCATAATTATTCCCTTTGGGCTATATAAAAGACGGATGATTGATGAAAGTAAATTATGTAATAATTTTTGGAATGATACTGTGGGACGAAATAGGACAACCTCAAGAAAACCCAAGGATATGATGTCCACCACAAACTCACTTGTCTTGGAATCGAATCAGGGGCCCCTCGCACCAGAGGTGGCTGCAGGTAAATTTCACTACTGACATTCTGTATACCTAATTATTTATGATAGCCTTTCAGTAATTAATAATAGTTTGCATCTACGTTTCACTGTTGATACGAGGTTAAGTCAAAAATTATCCACAATTTTGACATAACTCTTCTTACATTGTTCATACTGACCTCTGACCTCTGTCCTCGTGTATTTTATTGCTATGCTGTTGTGGTCATGCTATGAGAGTGTGATCCTAATTCCTCCATTTGTCTTCCTTTTATTGCAGATAGATCATGGAAGTTTGTACCAAAGAGGAATAACGAGCAGTGATCCGATTTTTGTGGTCGGAAGATGTATCAAGAGCCGCAATCCATAAAAGACTTTCGACACAATAGTCAATAGTCATTCGTCTAACAGAACCATGTCATGTGCACGCTCAATGTTGTCATTTGTGACCGTAGATGGTCGTCTGGCTCCTCCCTCGTGTGTAACTCTTATGCGACCATTTTTGAATTTTTCAATCCATTCGCAGTGTGACAAGACCTGTTTCCATATTGTGCCGAAAGTCTTTGATGGATTGCAGCCCCTGACACAACTTCCGACCACAAAACCCAGATCACTGCTCGTCGTTCCTCTTTGGTGCAGACTTCTAATGGAGTGGTCATGATCTATCTGCAATAAAAGGAAGACAAATGGAGGAATTAGGATCAAACTTTCATAGCATGACCACAACAGCATAACAATAAAATACAAGACGACAGAGGTCAGTATGAACAATGTAAGAAGTTACGTCAAAATTGCCGATAATTTTTGACTTACCCTCGTAAATAATATGAATGAATTTCTCAAAGAGGTATTGGAAATTATTAATATAATCTTTTTAGTTTTCACGAAATGGCTAATGGCTTCTGAAATCAGCAGAATCCTGTACAGTTGAAAGATGAAAATATTTAATTAGTAAGGTCAGTTTGTATTTTTGTTTAATGTAGGTTGTGATCATAATAGATAAATGTCTTTGTATAGTATATCTTTAACAGTGCACAGTCTAGTAATAGTAGGTACTTAGAATTCATTGTATGTGTCTTCTTGTAGGATCAGTTTGGTAGATTATATTAGACATCGCTGTGTGTACTTTGGTACATCTTATTGAGTCCATTTGCTTTCCATATTAAAGGGCAAATGTCTTCCCGTCTCATAAGGAAACAAGATTACTGATCACAAACAAACAAATGTAGATACGTATTAGCAAGCCAACAACTGAAATATTTATAATAATAAAATATTTAGTTTAATATTTTTGCTAGGAATAAAATTATGTTAAAATGAGGCCATTCTATCTTGTACTGGTTCCGTAAGTTGAATTCTAACTTGGTAAGTGCAATAGTGCTTGGCTTCTAAAGGAAAGAGGCCATTTTAAATATTTCTGACTTTACGAAAACTGCTGTTCTATATACTTCATTCTTTCTTTACAGTGGAAAAAGAAACTGGAAAAAATGAAGGCATCAACTAGATTCAAGGCCGCCGCGTCTATTGCAAAACTTTCAACACAATTTCAGAACCAAACTGAGGAGTAATGTGCATAGTTAAGCATTGGGCAAATGTACAATGGATACGTTTGAAATTTACTTTTATCATAAAAGATTGAATTGTTGACTGTACAATGAATATGACTGAAATTTACTTTCATTACGAAATATAAAACTGTTGCCTAAGTTTGTTTATTTGCTTTCTATCCTAAAGGCTGCCTTAATCTACTTCCCTTAATACAAATACATAAAAGTGAAGTATTATTACCCCTTTTAGCGATTATAAAAAGATATGAAGTTGAAATAATATTGAGTAAATATTTAACTACGTATTTATAGATCTTTTGGGCAGGTTTCTATAGAAAAAAATTAAGAGAACTGCATGTGAGGGTAAAAACTATAGTAGTTCAAAACCAACAACTGTGAAGAAAACAAGAAGAAACACTGGATCCGACCATGTTTCATTGACGGATCAGTCCTGATGGCTACACACTAAAATAAAAATTACTTGTTTGAAAAAAAAGAAAAGTAAAGAAGGGAAAATGCAATAAAATTCACGGAGAACTTCACCAAATACTCTACCACAAAAAGAAAAATATTTTCACGATCTCGGTTAAATAAATTCTCAATATACAATATCCTGTGAAAAATGCACGACTGCACTGCAAATCGAAACCGGGTCTCCGGTTTACCGTATCTATTCATTAACCACTATGCTACCCAGTTCGCTCCCTGAAGTCATACATTCTTCCACTCTTTCAGCAGCAAGGCTTTCTGAAACGTGGACATACAGCTTAACGTGAGATCCGAACCACGAGCTCTCACCGGGAATTGAACCCGCATCTTTTTGCGCGAAAGGCGCGCACTGAAGGTCGATGGAAGTGGACTAAGTAGTGTAATGGTTAACGAGTTGGCACGATACGAAGAGCTGAATTTAACTCGTGGCCCAGTCGTGCATTTTTTTTTTTTTTTTTTTTTTTAACTTCTATATAACTTCATTCCCTTCTACAGAGGAAGTGGTGTCATATACAAAATGTGTTATTTCCTACATTTTACATAAAATGCCCTATACAGCATGGTGTTGTCGTTTGGCTCTTTAGTTTAATCTTCTAAAAATGTTTTGTAACCAGATTATAACATCATGCGTTCTTGTTTGTTTTGTAAGGTACAAATTTTCGCTACAGGTTACAATCACTAATAATTGAAGTGCGTAAAATAAAATGAATGTACTCTTACTTCTGCTACAAACTGTTGCTCTGATTTTTGTGTATAGCATGCGAACTATCGAGCTTTACGACAGAAATATCAGAATGGAAATTCTTGTTTTACATTATATAAACATTAATATACCTTATATTGGAAAAAGTAGCAACTACAAATGATAGTGAATGATTATGGAAAAATTGGTAGAATGATAATACGGGAGGAAACAAGAAAGTCTACAGAAAGAATAACGGACACGATGTTGTTCACCGTAAACTCACATAGCTTGGGATCAAACTCCAGTTCCCTCGTGTTAAAGTGAGAGATTTCAGTTGAGTCACTGTACTCCCGACATAACTACTGAAAGTACTAAAATTCGAAAGTTACGAGAAATTATTTAAATTTTGGCTCTTTTTCGAGTTACTTGCTGTAAAACAACAGGGTGGCGACAAAAATTCGCCTAACTTTTCTCAGTTTCCCAGAACATTTTTTTTAAATTTCCGATATGTAGTTCGTCATACAAACTTTCTCATGTTAATAGAAAAAAAAAAAAAAAAAAAAAAGGCCAAGTAAATACGACAACGATGATACATAAGTAATGTATTTTTCCCTAATTAAGAAAAACAGCTTTCTTAGAAGGCTGGCTAGAATATTTATTATAAAAAATAAACTATAAAAGTAACGGTTTCGGAAGTATAGCACTTCCTTCCTCAGACTCAGCATTAGTTCTTTCCACCAATCACGTTACTCATCAATTTTGCCAGGTGAAAGGCAGTTACGCTCGCCTCCGGAGGGGAGGTAGTGTTTTTAAAAGAAAAGTGAACTTTTAATGAGTAGTGATTCCTGATTGGTGGAAAGAACTAATGATCTTTCTTTATTGTATATAATTTTATTTCTGATTTCAGTTGTAGAGTGTAGTCTGAGGAAGGAAGTGCTATACTTCCGAAACCGTTACTTTTCTAGTTTATTTTTTATAATAAATATTCTAGCCAGCCTAGTAAGAAAGCTGTGTTTTTCTTTATTCAAGATGGATACAAGGTCATATTGTCATAATTTCCCTAATTAATTGGAAAAATGAATAATATAAAAACAAATACAATATAATTAATTATGAAAATACAATGAAATTTCTCTCGGATTGACCATACATAACTTCTCTCACTCTGGTCGACTGCATTAGGCCGTAGAGTTTCCTTACCTACTAAAATCTGCTGTAATCGGCTACTTCGAGCCATTGAATATTCCCACACAAATTAATTTGCTCTGGTTGGCTGCATTAGTTCGTGGAGTACTCCTACTTTCTTGGCCACGTTGGTCGGAAAACATCCTATCCAACTGCATTGAGCTGGAGCCTCCTATCTAATCAACCTGCTCTGGTCGGCATCACTAGCCATGGAACCTCCCTACAAAAATACTCCAGAGCCACACCTTAGAAAATAGAGGACAGGAATAAGGGACACTACTGCGTCTTCGGAGGCTGTTTTTGTTAAACGTTGTTGTGCTTAGTGTTTTTCACAATAAAAAGTGAAGAATAAAACTCAAAGATCTCAAATACATTGACTCTACCAATCCTGACAACAAGAGAAATATTAAAATATTTTTAAAGATGATCAGTCATAGAGCAGAGTCTGATTATTGCTCACACTACATAGACGGTGGTGCACGAACCTAGATAGGCGCGTTTTCTAGTAATATTCTATTTCCCTTTCATTTTATGAATCTCGTAATTCATTTGTACTTATTATTCATAACATTTGGTTATAGGGGAAGAAGAAAATGGGGCGAAAAGAGTAGTCAAAAGAAATGGTACAAATAATCGAACATGAGAATTAACCATTTCAATGTTACCAATCTTCATATGAAAGTCAGACAAAACATCGCATTTACCAGAATATAAGCGCCCTCCTAAAAAAAATTCTCTTTTTTTAGAATTCATTTATTATATGAATACAAGCACCTCCTATAAGATCAATAAAGAAAATTCATACAACTACCAAACCAATGGCTCATCATTTATTACAAAACCAGTGACTTATTAGATATGACTTTACAGATACAGTTACCGTAGTTCTTCTATCCATTCTGAAAAGCACAATGCTTGAATTCACATGCAGTGTTCTGAACTAAAAAATTAAACAATCGACAATAGAATCTGACATTACCGAAATTATGAATGCACTGATACTGTTTGTGTTCGCCTTCCTTTTTTGGCACAGAAAAATCACACAAAGGCAGTGCTTTAAGGTTATAAGCGTCCTTTAAGAATTTTAGTCCTACATAAAAAAGGGGGCGCTTATATTCGAGAAAATACGGTATTTCAAAATTTCAAGATATGCTTGAGATTGGTTTCATACAGTTGAGTTGAGTTGATTTTGAGTTTAATATTCCGTTCAGCAGCGAGGTTATATGAGAAGTGGACCTACTGATTAATGTGGAATCCGAACCACATGGGCTCCTGTCGGGAATCGAACCCGGGTCTCCCACGCCAAAGTCGCGTACGCTAATCGCTTAGCCACGAAGGAACTCTAGTGTCATACAGTTTATTCCATTCTACTACATATGTAATAAGGAACTGAAATAAGGGCATACCTTAACTTTAGAAAATAAAGATACACAGTTCGTATGATATTACATTTAATTATCTTACTTTGGTCAAAACTGATGTGAACATTCATATTGCTGCCAGAATGTACCATCCATAAATATCCCTAACAAAGTAAGACCGGAGAATGAATAAGTTCAGTCAACAAGATCTATGAAAAACAACTCTGCAAAGAAAGAGATGAAAAAAAAAAAGCTATGAACGCGGCACCACTTTTGTACACTTCATACCATAAATTATAAGTTCCTTCATAATGTGTTTTCTTAATACATACTTATTTAACAATGCATAGATATCTTTTTATTTCTATTTTTGAATGTATTTATTTATATAACAGTCACTAGTAAGGACATATACATATATAAAGTTTCTTTCTTCTTTCCGCTCTTAATTTCTTTTGTTTTGCTCACGGCTCTTCAGAGACCCTTGACACACAAAACGATCATTAACAATTCGTATTTATCATATATTCCCATTCACTATCACTTTATAAAGTGCAAATTATAGAAACAACGCCCTATAACACATATGATGAAAAGTTGTCTTTGGGAAGTTTTATTATTTTATTTATTTATTTATTTATATCTTTTTCGTAACTTTCATTTCTTTGTTACTTCGAAAGTCGACTAGTTGGTATTTACATATTGGGTGAATTTTCTGACGTAACAGACAGACACACACATATATACTAGCTGAGGCATTCACGATAACTCCGGATTTTATTCCAGGTTTTCTTCTTTTTATTTTTTGCACACATATACACCTCCTTGGTTATCTTCTACAATAATACCAAATACTTCTCAGAATGTCTGTCAGGGATGAGGGAAAAAATCCTTTTGCACTCTAACTGCTGCTGCTGCTCGCAAGATGCTACCTTAAATGAAGTTTACTGAGATGCGTTCTGAGCTGCACCTCCCGCTAATGACGACGCTGACGACGATGCAGACGCCTCGGCTGCTGCCTGATCTTTAAGATGTTTCTCTACCTGTTGCAAAAAATGAACAAAAAATAATTGTAAATGATGTAAGTCTTAACTTGAACTGAAGAATGCGTTTAAATATTTACTAATGCAGACATTTTCAGTGGGGAACCCCACCTTCGTCAGCGGCTTACATACAATACCATGAAGCTCAACTGTACTAATGTCCCTATTGGAGCTTAAATTGTATCGTGTAAAATTTTACCACTATAATTATGCTTGCCTAACATGTGAGAAAACTAAGTAGTAAAAAACATTATCTCATGAATATTTTGTAATACCGTTTTTGCGCGAATATACGCCGTACCTAAACTTTTGACACGAAAAAGTAAATCTTCAATATACCTGACTTGACTTGATTTTGAGTTTAACGTCCCGTTCAGCAGCGAGGCTATATGAGACGTGGACCTACGGATTAAAGTGGAATCCGAACCACATGAGCTTCCGCCGTGGATCGAATCCGGGTCTCCCACGCCAAATGCGCGTACGCTAACCGCTTAGCCACGAAGGAGCTCTACAATCTCCAATATAGAACGCACTACTAAATTTATAAGAAAGTTCAATTAGACACTACTTGAGGCTCTCTCCCTCCTCTTCTTCAACTCCCGCACAACTAAGGGTATCTCATTACCAACAGGACAGCTTTTGCGTATGGGGAGGTCTGGTGACGTTACTTATTTAAGTGACAATGTAAGGAAATTCGAAGTTGATTTGTTCGAGAAAAAATGATCATTTGGTTTCTGAGTGACGATGGGAAAGAAGCGTACTAGTTACACAGCAAAATTTAAACTTCATGTTATCAGCCATGCAAAGGAACACGGAAAGTGGGAAGCTGAACGCAGATTTCATGTTGATTTAAAAAAGTTCGTCGGTGGTGTGCACGTGAAGAGTAACTCTTAAATAGTTCGAAAAGCTGGTGTTCATTTTGAGGGCAAAATTGCAATTATCCAAATGAGAAAAAAAGACTCGCTTGATTTTGTAGTTCAAAACAGGAAATGTGAATATGTCGTTACAACTGAAATGATTCAAATTAAAAGCTGTAAAATAACACGCCATTTCAAGTTTCGTATGGGTAGATTCGGCGATTTATGTAACGAAATAATCTATATGTTCGTCGCAGAACTATAATTCTGCAAAATTGCGTCAAGCTTTCGAAAACATCTTTCCAGTGTTACGTGATCTAATATCGATGCAAAAATTTTTATATACATTCCCAAAAAGGGAAAACACCAAACGCCGGTCTATTTTGATATACCGAACAGCACTATCGTAAATAATGTAGGGGAGACGTAATGTGCAAATACGTATATGTGGTGCTGAAAAGCAGCGGTGCACAGTGATGTTGAGCATTACAGACAAGGACGAAAATTGCCACCGTATGTGTTTTTCAATCGAAAAACTTTTCCCAAGGGAGAAAGCTTCCCAGCTGGTCTTATTTTAAGAGCTCGTGACAAAAGAACTGGTCTTAGACTGGATTTCAGCAGTGTGGAATAAGCGGACAGGAAGGAGCTCTTCTTCGCTCAAAATCAATGTTTCTGTTGGATAGTTTTCGCGGGCATACTGGTGATCGAGGAAACAAGAACTGAAAAAAGGAAACTGTAACCCAGTGATTATTTCTGGCCGCATGACAAGTGTGTTGCAGCCTTTGGATGTGTGTATCAATTATCCATTCAAAGCTAGTATAAGACAATTCTATAGAAAATACATCATCAACGAGCAACTTTGACGCCAGGAGGCTGTTTGCAGCGTGCGTCTATGTCAGACGTGTGTCGTTGAATTTTGGCTGCTTGGACGTTAATCTCGGAAGAACTCATCATGAAAAGTTAAAATATTGGAATTTCCAATAATCTTGATGGGACTGAAGATGACCTTCTTTGTGATAGCGACTCTGGGCAGCATTCTGGATCGTCCAGCGAATCAGACGCTGGCGATGCTGGGAAGTGACTGTGCTTTATTTGGGTAGGTACAAACACGCTAACACAGTTTTGCGAAACGAAGTTGCTTTTTCAAAAACAGCTACTGTATATATTATAATAAAAATGCGTATTCCTCTTAATAAATGTATGAAGTGTACAAGTGCTTTTTGTTTCAGTGTAAGGTGTTACCAGTACCAAATGAAGGTGTTACTTTTTTGCGAACAAGGTAAGTTTTCCGCTATTTTCTTCTGAATCTTTGATAGTTTACAAAAGTAACTGCAGTAACTCGTTATTGTACTACTTTCAACCCACAAGATACGTGTATATGTAATTTTGAATTTGACGATTTATGATCTGAAGGGGAAAAATCTCACCTTATAGGCTGCACCATGGTTTTCCAAGCCAAAATTTAAGAAAAAAAGTGCGACCTATATACGCGCAAATACGGTTATTACAGAAGCTTTATATAATAATTTGTCACTTTCTTACTCGTAGAGCCTTTCTATTTGAACTGTGTCCTTGCTGGCGCTGGTGTTGATATGCGATTTCCCATACCTCCCTCAAAAGAGGAGAGACAAGTTGCTGCGGCCGAGATCTTTCAATTACTGGATGTGGAAGCGTTGCCACAATGAATTATTTCACGGACTTCACTGTGCTCTGCCTTGTTAACCACTTTAAGTAGCCTGTGATCTTCACTCGTAAAAACCAAACGACTGAATGACAAATTGGCAACACAGCTGAGGTCATTCACTTCTTTTCGCTACGCAAAGGGAAGGTTTCATCCGCCAGAGGGTGGCGGGGGTGATGCCGAAGTATAGTTCGCATAGTTTCCGGGGGCACAGGTGGAATAGACAGGCTCTAGTTCGAAACAACAGGCGTATTCTGCTTGAAACTTTTCTATTTCAAAGACAGTAAAGTTGAACCAGTGTCGGGTCTGACCAAAAGAAAATTGGGTGACTGTTCGTCTTCAACACATTGTGTTGGCATTGCGGCGACCCCAGCGTCGTGAGAACAATTGGAAAACCTACTTGAAAGAAAGAAATAGTGAACTCCAGCCTAGAAAGCCATAATTAATGGTGAGGGAAGCCGATGTGCTGATCACATATCACCCCCAAAGGTATGAGTGCCACAAGCCAGCTGGTAGGCCCTAGCTCCCTGCAGCCTGCAGCACTAGGAGTTTAGTTTAGTTAATATTTAGTTTAATGTTACAGATAAGCTTAACAATATCTTCAATGTTCTTTCATTATATAACAGAAGACATGAGATGTGATTAATCCACAGTATGTCTTTACGTAAATAAATAAGTCGTTGACGAAGGTGCTAGTTCCCAATGAATATTTTAGCATTAATAAATATGTAGACGCATTCCTGAGTGTGATTTAATACCTATAATCACGTATCAGTTAAATTCCTTCAGTAGTGATGTAATTCTTAAAAAAATCTCGGCCTCCCATCTCTCTTCTATAGTCACTCTCCTCCAACTGTACGTATGAGATTTAATAAATACTTGGACATGAAACAAACAATAGAATTTGCCAAAGAAGTTTAACATTTGTTTAATTTCATCTACAGATAAGAATACAGAGACTTCAAAGAGAGATGGGTGGCTAATTTTTAAACAAGCTTGGACATTACTACATACGTAGGACGGGCGGGTACTCTGTTTTTAAAGTTTACTGTACCCACAAAAAAACTTTTGTTTCTTTACCTTGCTACCGAACTAAGGGTTGCTTTCTTAAAAAAATAATTAACGCGACATTCTGTATGGCTGTGAACTTAGCTGCTAACAATAGCTCAGTTCTCTCTTAGCTCTATGGAAACATGGTTAACATTTTTATCCTTTGTTAATTTTTATCCTTTGTTAATAGTAGCAAAAGTTTTATAAATTTGTAGTGATTTGATGCTTGAGTATCTGTCTTCTCCTGGCGAGTAATGGGACGCAAAGATCTTACATTTAAAGGTAGTCAGCTCAGCATTACATGGCACAATATCAAAACAAAGTTTGGCTGAAGTGCATTAATAAGAAATTTTTCGATTTAACGGGTACAGTATTAAGTAATCTTCACTGAATACTGAGAGAAATACGAACAAAATGCAACGAAGAGAATGTAAAACAATACATTCACGGCTAAAGAAGTTTTAATTCCTTTAACTGTTTCTCATAATTAGAGTAAGTGGTGTCTTTGAGATACGAGACAGGAAACAGTAAAAAAGCACTTACAAACGTGATACACAGCAACTGAAGTAAATTTCGAAGTCGAAGTGAAGTCTCCACACGACTTGCATAATTTAATGCTAATATCAAGTATCCAGACTTAAAGCATGGTCGGCTGAATGAATCACTGAATCCGAATGGTCTTCTTTATATGAAACATTTTTTTTAGTTGTAGTTGTTTTATTTTATCGTTGTTAATAATAGCTTTAGTTCAGGAAAAATTGCTGAAATTTTGGAACTGACATAAGAACGTATACTTACAAGTTTCCTAACGAAGTTCCAAGCCTTGCTGTCTGTTCTCCCCTTCACATTTTCCAGTGTGTATGGGGGTGTGATAGTAACTTCATTCATTACTACAATATTTGGTCCCTGCCAAGTTACTTCCTCCATCCTAGAAATAAAGAACACATATTGTTATTATTTCATAAAAACACTAAAAAAGGATTACTTCATTTAATTAGCAGATTTTATGTCACACAGTTAAAACTTGAACCTAGGGTTACCAACTCTCTGGGTGCCATCTGGACTCTCCAGGTTCGAAATACAGCCTACGGGCTTAAATATTAAATGCGCTATTACAAATTATCTATGGCATTTATGCTCTATAATATATGTTCTTAATTATTTTTAAGAATTATATTTTTGCATTATAAAGTTATTTAATTATAAATAATGTAAGTAAAAAGCTAATTGTCACCGCAAGAAACAAACCTTATCTCTAGGAAGTACTTTCGAAGAACATCGTCTTCATCGTCAGTCTGGGCACACTTCAAAAAGGATTTAAACCATAAAAAGAATTTTAAAAATGTACGAAGTAAAAATCTTCTTGTCACTATAATTGGACATATGTTAATAGTAATTCACTTGTCACTGTTCACCGTTGTTTACTGTTTTTTTTTTTTTTTTTTTTTTCTTTCTTCATTATTTTCCAGACGGCGAAAATGAGTAGCAAAAACATTGCTCCAAATGGCATTTATGTCACCTTTATCTGAATTGAGTGCCGGTTTATCCTTATGAATGTAATAAGCTTCTTTAGTTTTCCGTTCATTTGCTGTTTTTGCTTTTTCGATCAAACATGAATTAACAGTGTTGTGGTTATTTTCTTTGAGATGTGATGCCAATCCAGATAACTGTTGTAAGCTACGAGATTTGGACGTGCGAATGTGTTCAGTAATTCTGGTATAAATATTCCTTTTTGTTTGACTTACATATATTTGGTCACATTGACATTTAACCCTGTAGACGCCACTACTTTGTTAGGGATCAGTAAAAAATTATTTAAAATTTGTAATACATTTTTCTATAGGTTTAGGAGAAAATTCGGAGACCTTGATGTTATATTTATGCAATGCCTTTTTAATTTTTGCCGAAATATGTGGAACCAGAGGGACACCAATCCATTTGTCTTCTTTGGCATTTTTGTTCGCCGATGGTGGGTGCCGTCGATCTTCCGCTGTACCTGCTTCTACCACTTCAGTAATAAAGATTTTAATAGCCATTTTGTTGTCCAATTTTAATTAAATATTGAATTTCTTGGTTGAGGTCACCAGGAAGATCAGAAAGTAGAAGAGCTCTCCTGAAGAAGTTTTTCCAAATATTCAGTTTCTGAAGCCATGAATGAGATGACTTAAAATGAATATACTTGGTACCAGCAGAAGGTTTACGATATACTGAAGTAACAAACGTATTGGCTTGTCTTTTGATGGTAATATCAAGGAAGCTAAAAGCTCCATTTTCTTCAAGTTCCATCGTGAATTTGATTCCAGGATGTATCTGATTAAATTCATCAAATAATTTCTTTAAATCTTGATATTCCTTGTACAGAATTAAGGTATCGTCAGCATATCGAAAATACCTGATATGAGGAAATTTTGGGAGAATGTTGTTTTCGAACGTGTCCAATACCAATACCAGGTTGGAAAGTATTGGAGAAAGAGTATTGCCCATGGCCAATCCATTGTCCTGTCGAAAGATGGTACCTTCAAATTGGAAAACATTATTTCTAAGGCAAAAAGCTATTAGTTGAGAGACTATTGAATTTCGTATGGGTTTACTTTTAGTTTAAGTAAGGCAAGTTCCACTGCCTGTAAAGCCAGGTCTACTGGTATTGATGGATACATCTCATCTAAGAAATTCAATATTTAATTAAAATTGGACAACAAAATGGCTATTAAAAGTCTTTATTACTGAAGTGGTAGAAGCAGGTACAGCGGAAGATCGACGGCACCCACCATCGGCGAACAACAAATGCCAAAGAAGACAAATGGATTGGTGTCTCTCTGGTTCCACATATTTCGGCAAAAATTAAAAAGGCATTGCATAAATATAACATCAAGGTCTCTGAAGTTCCTCCTAAACCTACAGAAAAATGTATTACAAATTTTAAATCATTTTTACTGATCCCTAACAAAGTAGTGGCGTCTACAGGGTTAAATGTCAATGTGACCAAATATATGTAAGTCAAACAAAAAGGAATATTTATACCAGAATTACTGAACACATTCGCACGTCCAAATCTCGTAGCTTACAACAGTTATCTGGATTGGCATCACATCTCAAAGAAAATAACCCCACAACACTGTTAATTCATGTTTGATCGAAAAAGCAAAAACAGCAACTGAACGGAAAATTAAAGAAGCTTATTACATTCATAAGGATAAACCGGCACTCAATTCAGATAAAGGTGACATAAATGCCATTTGGAGCAATGTTTTTGCTACTCATTTTCGCCGTCTGGAAAATAATGAAGAAAGAAAAAAAAAAAAACAGTAAACAACGGTGAACAGTGACAAGTGAATTACTATTAACATACGTCCAATTATAGTGACAAGAAGATTTTTACTTCGTACATTTTTAAAATTCTTTTTATGGTTTAAATCCTTTTTGAAGTGTGCCCAGACTGACGATGAAGACGATGTTCTTCGAAAGTACTTCCTAGAGATAAGGTTTGTTTCTTGCGGTGACTATTAGCCTTTTACTTACTTTATTTCTAATAATTATCACCGCTCGCAATATAATGATAATCATTTAAATATTTTCATTATTATCCACACATTATCGCGCGGCACCAACACTGTTTTCATTTAATGATTTTACAGATATGAGAATAAAACTTAAGATCAGTTCCGATGAAAATGAGTTTTACAATAAGACTTCCGTTTTAGAGTCTATAATATCACCATTTAACAGGAATGATGATAAGAAGTGTAAATTTTGGAGTGAGTTTTTTAACACAGTAGATACACCAAACCTATTAAAAATTGCAGTATATTCTCGCTAGTAACGTACATGTCCAACGAATGTTTACTGTAATGAAAGGTTTTTATTCAGATGACAAAATAGAATATTTTGAGGAGGTACAAATATGTGTTCAGATGAACTTGAAATGTCAATTTTTCTATGAAACGGATCTGGAAAACAGGACTCTTCTTCAGGAGTGAGGAGCTCCAAAAATATGAATAATAAGAGAGATGTCTATAATCACTTATGTTTTGTGCAATTTTCAGTGTTAGTAACAGCGTTTGTAAGTGTTAGATGTGAATGTGGTAATAACATGCAGAAACCTTCAGTTTCAATTTGTCCCGAAGTACACAAACGACGCTGGTTTCTGCTGCACTGAAAACACACCATCGATAATAAAATTACCAATACGTCTGCATACAAATCAAGACAGAACATTTCATTTCACTTAAAATCTGGCATGTTGAATTACTAAAACGTTCTCCCTTTTTGGACAAATGATAAATAAATGTGTTCTAGGTGAAGGATTTACATACAGGGGTGTACATCGAGGTGTCTACAGAGGTTGTTCAGCCTACGTTTGGCCGATTTCGTTCCTTCCCCCTCCCGGGGAGAATGGACTCACCCGACCTGGCTTGTGGCGTCCTGCAGTGTTGTGCAGTGGCTTCCTGGAAACGGAGTTGTTTTTCCGAGAGGACAACAATAACGCACAAAATAGGACCATTGTTGTGAGTGTTGTGCTAAATTTGTTTCCACGTGTGTGGGTTTCCGCTCTGTGACCAAAATGCCGCCCAAACTAAGCCGGTTTTGGGAAAGATATGTTGCGGCTCTTTATGACGCCCACTTTAGTGTTTCTGTCATTAGAAAACAGTGCAAGAAGAATGGTTGCAACATCAGTTTAAGTGGAATAAAAAATGTTATTAAAAAGTACAAGGGCAAAGAAGCTCCACCATTTGGATCACCAACGAAGTCGCCTAGGAAGCGGGAATGCACCAAGGCCACCTCCACCATGCAGAGGAAACTTCGCAAAATAGCAATGCAAGTAAATCCGCTAACACAAAGGTGTATGGCTAATCGTCTTGACGTGTCTTTGGGGACTGTGAGCCGGACGTTACACCATCAACTCAAGCTGGAAAAAGTCATGAAAGCTAGCGGCCATCTTCTCACAGATGCCCACCAAAAGGAACGAAAGTGTAACGCCCGGAAGCTGTACGAACGGCATCTGGCAAAACAAAGGTGGATGTACGTCGTAACGCTCGGTGAAGCATGGATTTACCTTTCCGACTGCGGCAAACCGAGAGTCATCATGTACCGAGAGAAAGGCGCCAATAACTTCAGAAGGTAGGTCCGTGTCTGTAAAGAATCCCTCCCAAAAGGTTTCAAGGTCGTTACTGGCAACTGTTACCGAGGTAAACTGAAGATTAGTAGGGTGGCGAAGAGCTGCAAAATAAATTCGCATTATTTTCAGGAGCAGATCATGCGGCCGATCTACGAGCATGAGATTCCAACAATGTACGGAAATGACGCCAATCTGGTGCGCATTCACATGGACAAGGCCTCATCACATACCTCACGATCGTCCCTCGCATTCTACAAGGAGATGGAGGAGGCAAGTGGTATACAGGTGATACCTTTCAATGAGGTACCTGTTAAATCTCCAGATGCAAGTCCTATGGACTATTGTGAATTTGAATTGCTGAAGCGGGCTTTGGGAAAACGGCGTGTGACAACTGTAGAAGGACTTTGGAAAGCTGTGCAAAGGGAATGGGACAAGATTCCCCTCCCAGTTCTTCAGAGAAGCCTATTACAGTGGAAATTACGCTGTCGGGCTATTGCTAGGAACCAGGGAAACATATCGAGCACTTACGGACCTGACACCATGGATTCTTCTAAATTTTTAGGTAAATCGAAATTGGCCAAATGTAGATTGAACAACCTCTGTATATACACACAAGATTCTAGTGGTCTAAATATATAGTGTAAAGAAATATATCATATATATATATATATATATATATCTAATGAACGCTGCATTATTATACTGAGTAGTCAAGAAGTCACTCTCTATAGGCGAAATTACAATATACTCAACATTGTCTTCCAAAGGAGAAAACCGATTAAAATATGTAGTTCTACAGAAGTATAATTTCTTAATACTACATGCATGAAGATGATAAGAGGTTACTAAAACACAGCACTGAATCGCCGTTACCATATGAACACTTAAGTGAGTATAATTGCAAATTTTTAAATAAACGCTATTTATTATATTAAGAAAAAAAAATCACAGAACTAGCAGCAATTAAAAAAAAAAAAAAGTATACACCATTTATGAGTACAAAAGGTATCTAAATATTATTACCAATGTTATTTTTTTTTAAATTTCTTTTTTGAAATCAAACAAAGTTCCGTTAACATTATTAGAGTTGAGTTAAAACATGACATTCATATTATTTTATGAGACAGGCTTTTGGGTATACTTCTAATACTAAAACTGACTGATACACAAATTTCCTACCACGAATATTATCCATTCATTTGAATTGCATTACATGACAAAATGAAGTTTTTCTGCATCACTCATGTAATTTCAAGAAAATCACATTGAGCATGATCAGAATTTGTTCTGAACTTTACGTACGAAATATACAAGAGAGGTGAGCAAACGTACATCTAATAATAAAAGAATAACCTATGCTATACACTTACGTTTTGGCTATTGCAAGGAAAAGTTTCTGTCCTTCGATGGAGACCCCAGCCCGCAAAGCCGTGATAAGGCGTTGTTTCTCCTCTATTTGATTACGCGCTCTATTGCTTAACTGAAAAACAAATTATTAATAATAAAATTACATTATATTTCTACTGATTTTATATCCCAATCATAAACTATCCGACTTGTAGTACAATGGTAAATTGTTTTAGTTTGGTCAAGTTTCACATATGGAAAACAGATTTTGAAATAATTTCTCACCACGGATATCACAAAAGTAATTTCAATTGACAACTAGCCGATATTATTTGCTGGTAGATGCTACAGTACATTGCCAATGTCTTAGCCGCACTGGAATACCGGTTTTCGTGCGATGAGCGAAGTCGGGCAATGCCGGGTTTGGTCCGAGGAAAGATTGGTGACTGTTCGTATCAGATGGTGTTGATATTACAGAGTTCACCCAGCGTCGTGAGGACAGTTGAGAAGCTAGTTGAAAGAAAGAAGTATTGAACTCTGGACAGAAAACCAGCATTAATGGCGAGGGAAGTCCCCATGGTGACTACACATCACCCCCTTCCCCCCCTCAAATAAAAGCGGACTGATAAAAAAGATGTTACGCCTGAAGTTAAGGTTTTAGATGCCATAGCAAATATAACTTAAATAAATAGTCTTACCTTGTATTTCGAATTTTTGTGATTCACTCAAACCATTTTCTTTAGTGTAGTCTAAAATTTATTAAACACGACGCATTTTTAAAGTTTCTCCCTTCCATAGAAAACGAGCCTCAACCATGCTCCCAATTTAGCAAAATTTAGAGTAAAGAAAGTATTAAAGAACCATAAAATTATTTGAGTGAATTACAAAAATTCGAAATACAAGATGAGACTAGTCTTGTATTATCAGTTAAGTGGAAGTTTATTGGTTAAGGATTACCGTTGTATTTTGTTCATACTACAAAAATTAATAACGATACAAAATTCCATCAGGTGATTACTAGATTTTAAACACAACCTTCATATGAACTATTAAACTAGAATACAAGGCCAACACAGAACTTACACTTTGACAGTCTATGGCATCCAACATTTTTAATGTGTGACCGCTCTATGCCTTGCCGTTTGGTGCTGGTTTCCCGTCTTTATAATGAGTAACTAACTGGTTTAAAAGATAAATGGAAAACTTCGTGGATTGCTTCTGTAAGTTTTTCTGTAATAGTTTCGACCACTTATTGTGTTTGTATTCGAACTATTTCTACATAAACAGCCAGTTTATCAAGAGATCTTATTTCAATTTAAGAATCCTTGCCCCAAAAAGTACAAAATATAAAGTGATTGAATCTCCACGTGAGTGACCTAACCTGGTGAGCAAGGACACAAAATAAATTGTCAAGACAGTTCATAAGAACTTTTACAGATGTAAACCACGTAGTGAACCTTTCACTTATCTTTTTTAATAATTTGTTTTAAAACGTGTCAATTTCTTTCGTTAGGTAAAGTTTTTTTTCTTTAACTTAATATACAAAGGCTATTTTTTCAACATTCAAAAGGTCAACAAAAGATTACCATATCTAATGATGAAACTGGAACAAGACAAAACTATTCATTGGACATGCCCCTCCCACACACCAACAGACTCTGTCTGGACTTCATCCTTGTGAAGTAGTGAGCTTAAAAACATATCGAGTGCAATCGAAGCTCCCGTCAACCGTAATTTGATTTCGCCAGCCGCTGATCTTGAAATTTCAGTGAACTCAAAAGTCAGTTCAGAAGTTACAACCTGCACGAACCACATGACACATACGTTCAGCAAGATCGTCTGTCGTCATAGTTTTACACCCTTGGCCGCCCTCGTCGTGTACATAGGAAAGTCTTTCTTTAAACTCTGCAGCAGTCGTGTACACAGCCACCACTTATAAACGTCCTGCCGCAATCCTTACTCAGTCAACGATTATGGCTGTATTATGCCCTTACGCTTGGAGTAATCAAATTACATCATGTAGTTCATACTTGGCGGGTGTTTCGATTGCACTTGATTTGTTTTCAAGCTGGCTACTCGACAATGATTGAACATAAGAGTCTGTATAACGGATGGAAAGGGAACCGACGACCAATGAATAGCTTTGGCCTTTCTCGTTTCGTCAACTCAAGTGATTCTCCTCTGGTGCCCTAACGGAGTTTAAAAAATTTGTACATATTCTCTGTTAATTTGTTAAATAATTCATTAGCCTCACACTTAAAATTTATTCAAAACTTCGCACACACACTCATTGCTAAAGCTTTGGATTTCTCACACATCTCAAATGAGATCTCTGTAGATTTTTTCTTGTAATAATACATAACATGGAAGCAAGATTTAGTATTTAAAGAGTACTATGAAACAAAGTAATTAAGGTACACCATATGTGAGTTCTTGTTTATTGAACGCGTAATTCAAGTGTTTATTCATGATAGAAATGGTGAAAATTGACTGGCTGTGAAATTACACATTAATAGACACTTGCTTAAAGACACTGACATCACAAATAAATGATTTGTTAGGATGTACATCAAACACTAACTCAAGTTGTACTTACCAAAAACAAACACAGAATATGCTTCTACCGTGAACGTTTCGGTAAAAGATTACTGCCATTCTTAGTACGGATTCTTGTAAATAACTAATGTTGCTAGACAAACTACATCACTGTTGATTAACTTTTTCTTTATACAAAGATTATGCACTTCCAGTAATAGCTCTACATTCTCTTTGCACCTCAATATCTTCTATTTCTATGCACTAATCTGTATCCTGTAACGCTATTGATTATTGATTAATTAAACACTAATTTGAAGTCTCATTTGAATTTTCTGAGTTTCATTCTCTCTTCACTGGTAAACGCGGGCGGAGAAAAGTGACAAAATTGTAAACTATGCCTTGAGAGCCTTGATATCTTCTGATCTACAAATTTGAAATATATACTGTTAAAAAAAAAAAAAAAAAAAAAAAAAAAAAAAAAAAAAGTTAATCATCAGTGATATATTAAGGGCCGGATTTAGGCATGGATCACATGAGCCCGGGACCAGGGCGGCAATTAAAAAAATATATTTAAAAAATGATAAAACTATTAAAAATACATATTTCACCAAGTACTAGACAAAATCAGCGAAAGCTATTTTATAACGGCCATGACTACGACAATATTGTAGCAGACTAAAGGATATTACATAAAATGAGTAATAAGAAATAAGAACAGTAATAATTAGTAATAGTAATAATTAATGATGATTATAATTTAATAGCAAACGTAAAAGCAATATTTAAGAAGTGGATCCAGGAGAATTGAAATTTTGGAGGTTAGGGGCGATAATTTCGCTAGGGCTCATGAGCGCAAAACATGGAAATTCGGCCGTGGATGTAGTTCGTTATCTTTCAGAAAGGATCCGTGCTGAGGATGGCAATAACTTTTTGCCGAACGGTAGAATTATATTTGGGTATTTCTGGTAAGTACAACTTTAATACATATTAATATTTGCTTTCACCTATTTAAAATAATAATAATAATCATAATAATAAAAAGAAAATCCACTCAGACCCGTTCTTCAGTGTGGATTGGCTTGTAAGGTTAGAAAATGAAAATAAATCAAACATTAACGGAATTGAAAATTGCGTATGCGTGGTTACCTACTCCAGAAACATACTTTGTATTTAATACTTCAATTTAGAACGATGACTCAGCAAGGTGCAAAAAGATTTTTCATTTTTTTTTTTTTTTTAAATTGTCTCCCAATAGAAAGTGATCCCGCATACAAATTAAACACCCTGTGAGGACAGTCAGCTTCTCTACGATAAAGCTCAAGCATTTCAACAGCAGTTCGGCAACAACGTTAATACAGGAAACACAGACTGGTTATTCCTATAGTTGTGGTACGAATCTCTTGCGAATACCAAATTTTTATTTTTAATAAAATGAGAGAGAGAGAGAAAAAAAGCAAATTCACTAACAGTCGGGAAGAAGGAAATACGAAATAGTTTAGTAGACGGTACCACTAGCTTAAAGTCAGCCCTTGAAGGCTATTATAACAAGAGAAGATATCAAAGTACTTACCCTTTGAAGATTCAATGACTGTGGAGCATCCGGGACTGTAGTCACTTCCTTTTTCACCTGAACATCGCTCACTAATCCCAAATTTACAACATGCACATCATTAAACGAAGCGCGACCATTTGAAGCTGGACACTCTGAGACGCATTAAGGAAAACATCAATTCAAAAGCAACCCTACATAACAACTTACAGGCTTACAAAAAGTACTGTACTTTTGTTTGAGTTTCCGGCAATTTGCACTGCAACAGAGGAGGTTTTCAAAATAAGAGACAGAAGGAAGTATCAAACTATAAATATGGGATGGTACCACAGAAACAAACTCATTGTTGTATCCAACTAAGAGACGTAGTCATGACGTATTATGCATTTCTTTTCTTACAAAAAGTGCTTAAATTCAAATGATAGCAGTATATATATATACACACTGCACATTTATCGAAAAAGACAAAATAGGAAAGAAAAAAAATTAAACATTAAAAACATACGTTTGGTATTCTCCATGTACAGTGTTCTGCAATTAATGTCTAAAATACAGGGTTTGTATGATAAGTAATGAGACCAGGTCTGGAAACATTGTTTTATTGATCTGATCTGTACAGGGACTTAAAAGCTTTCGAAGTACTCTCCTCTTGCGTCGATGCACTTCTGCAATCGATGTTTCCACGCTGCAAACGCCCCCTGGAAGTCAGCAGCCGGCATGTCCTTTAGAAATGTGGTCACGGCTGCTTGGATGGCTGTGACGTCTGCAAAACGGATTCCTTTCAAGCGTGGCTTCAGCTTCGGGAAGAGGAAGAAGTCGGCCGGGCTCACATCTGGGCTGTAGGGTGGTTGTGGAAGGACTTCCACCCCAATCCGGGTCAAAAAGGAGGTCACTAAGAAGGCGGTGTGGGCAGGGGCATTGTCGTGATGCAACTTCCACCGGCTAGCGATCGCCGGTCTTTTCCGCTTGACGCTCCTGTGCAGTCTCTCAAGGACTTGTTTGTAGAAGGCGGCGTTGACGGCTTGTCCTTGGGGTACAAACTCCTTGTGGACCACCCCCACATTGTCAAAAAAAAACAATCAACATTGTTTTCACCTTTGACTTCGACATTCTGGCCTTCTTGGGGCGCGGGGACGCAGGAGTGTGCCACTCCGCGCTTTGACGTTTCGTTTCAGGGTCGTACTGGAACACCCACGACTCGTCACCTGTTATGACGTCATCTTCAAAGTTAGGGTCACTGTTCATGAGGTTCAACAGTTCCTGACAACAATCAACACGTCGTTGCTTTTGTTCGTCAGTCAACACTCGCGGCACCAGTTTCGCACAGATTTTTCTCATTCCCAATTGTTCCGTCACAATCTTGTGCACTGTTGTGTGGTTCATATCGAGTTCATCAGCAATCAATCTCAACGATAATCGACGGTCTGAGTTCAGGAGATCCCTCACTTTTGCCACAGTTTCGTCCGTAGTCACTGTTGTCGGGCGTCCAGCCCTCTCCAGATCCTCAACGCTTTCCCGGCCGTTCCGGAACGCACTGTGCCAACGAAACACCTGGGCTTTGGATAGGGCTTCCTCTTTGTAGGCCTCCGTGATGAGAGAAAGCGTCTGAGTAGCCGTTTTCCCCAGGCGAACGCAAAATTTGATCGCATAACGCTGTTCGATGGAACCCTCCATGTTTGTTGATTTTCCGCCGTGACAAGAATGTTCACAAGGGCTTTGTCCAAGGCTTGTCCGCGCTCCACTAAGGCTCGGAGCCAACTGACGCGCGGTGCGTTGCTTTGCTCGGACCCCCCCCTACATCCTCCATCACCGACAAACCCGCTCCAGCGACACGCGCGCCGCGGCGCGGCGAGTCTCA
Source organism: Thermobia domestica (assembly GCF_964235325.1). Lineage (NCBI taxonomy): Eukaryota > Metazoa > Arthropoda > Insecta > Zygentoma > Lepismatidae > Thermobia > Thermobia domestica. The sequence continues at coordinate 75,379,031 of NC_137468.1, forward strand.
TTACTTATCATACAGACCTTGTAAACTACTAGGAAGGAGGTATCATCCTACACTACACTTTTAAATTTAAATATTCGAAAAAAATCTCAAACCTTCTGACTTTAATTTTCTTAATTGGGGCGTACAAGAGAATCAAATCCACTCTTCTGATCTTTTTGGACATATATCGTTTTTAAGATCTCTATCTGAAGCTCCTTTCAAAACTTAAAAAGATTCAGTTCCAGATATTGTAATTCCTCTTGTAAGGTATAAGAAAAAAACAACCGAAAACTTAGTTAACAGTTCCGTACTAACTTTATGTCTATTTCTCACAACTTTGGCAATGTGGTTTGATTACTTTGTGTTCTGAACACCCCAATTATTGTTCCAATATTGTGTTTTGTCATTGCAATGTACGTAACATCACATTCACAGATAGCTTCATGAACTCCTGATTGAGTGTTTTCGCTTACATGTAGTGTACCTTAAAGTGGAATAACTTGACTCCACTTCTGACATAAACATAATTGTATCTCAACAAATAAGATTCTCTCATAAAATGTTTTAATGCAAGTTTTTAGAGTCGTAACTAATACTTTCTAGTTGATATTGCTAATCACTCTTTTATGAAGATCTTCTGTTGGAAAAACTTAAATGTTGCCGGTGCAAGGCACTCCATGGGTGGGGGTCACCTGAGCCCAGGGCATATGATTTAATGCCAATTCAATGTACTATGCAATAAAGCTTAGTCTATGGGGTGACTTGAAACATAAATGTCTGAGTATTATTTTCGTAAACGTTGCATTGAAAAACTGACATTTTTGATAGAGCTGTGGTGAATGTGTGTTGCAAAATGTAAAACTGTTCGTAATCCTTTCAAAAAACTAGCAAATGATGAGAATAATGAAAAATGCTTCCACCTATCGTCCCAATAATACTCAGAGTTACTAGTAGGCAACTGGAGAATGGCAGTGTGTCTGTGTTGGCATGTTTGTTTCCGAAAATTTTGTAAAATATGCGTTGCTAATGTACAATTTGACTACCGGTCTAATGTATCATTACGTTCATCTATTTAAAGAGCAACTTCGAAATAATCTAATGAGTTGGAACAGGGAAGAAAATATTTCATATTGTGATCGTTCAGCGTTTATAAAATGTTCAGCAGTTCCTCAGATTCGATTTCAAATGCAGAAGTTTGTGTGGTAATAAATGAAACCCTGCTATTCTAGAAAGGAAACGGGGGAGTTCGATTGGAAGAGGCAGCAGACAGAAGCAGAAGAAGCTGAAAAGCCCAGAGTTCTTACTTCAAATCTTCTTTCAAGAACCCGAAGAAAATAATTCAATAAACTCGAATGCCCGATATCCGATGGATATCAGCCTGCCATAGAGGATTACGAAGGCAGATCATCTTCAAATACATCAGAGAAATACGAGTTCAATCGAATCTGGTTTGATGAAAGACTCATCTAAAGGGGGGTTGAGTTGATTTTGAGTTTAACGTCCCTTTCAGCAGCAAGGCTATATGAGACGTGGACCTACTGATTAACGTGGAATCCGAACCACATGAGCTCCTACCGGGAAAAGAACCCGGGTCTCCCACGCCAAAGGCGCTTACGCTAACCGCTTAGCCATGGAGGAGCTCCATCTACAGGGGGATAAGACAGTTATATAAGTGATAGCATCAAGCACAAGTACATCACTCAGTAAAAACATTGACTTGAAAAAGTAGACGACGATCGTGGCGTAGAATTTACTCATAGCTGTTCTATTCTCCTTTTTTTAAAAAAAAAAAAAAATCAATATTCTCTTTTTGTTGACATTTCTCTTTTTCTTGTCATCAAGTCGCCCGTCTGTATTAGAACATGAAACAGAATTTAACCACTGGAAAGCACCTGAAGGGATGAGGGTTAATGACACATTCTCCTTTCAACCAATGGAGAGATTTTTCAAAGAAATTTCGAAACCAGAGGAATACAGATGTACTGACGTAGAACTTCAAAAGAAGATTTAAACGAAAAGGGAGAAGTGGCATAATATATTTGAAGAAATCATTACTCCATTGTGTAAAACTCCTTACTACATAAACCTTACAGTATGAGAACAAAGGGAATCGCTTTAAACTAATGACGACTCAAACGTAGGTAATTTTCTAATATTAATCCGAACTGCTTTCATTTTCGACATAATTTTGGAAAAAGCACCTACTTCACGCAGAAAAACATCTTACCTTTCTCCCAGTATTTAGAATAAATTTATCTACCTAATGACATCCCATTCAGTAGAGATTTCTGGAAAGGGTCTATAAAGCTAAGTACTACACCTTAATATTTGCCCCCACTCCTGGTAAGGACATCAAGATGTCAGAAGTAGTATGCTATGCAGAAATTGATTTTGAGAAAAGCACAGTACATGTTAGAGAGTCTTTCCTTGATTTTATAGAAAATAAAGGAGAATGATACACAAAGATTGGTTGAAGCCATCCTGAAGCAACTAGAGGCTGACGAAGTATGTAAGATTACCCATCGCAATTAGGGATGGCCAGAGGGATCCGGATATCCGGTTCCTGGATCCGGATCCGAAATTTCGGATCTTGGATCCGGATCCGAAGTTTCGAATATTGGATCCGGATATTCGGTTCCTGGATCCACACCCGAAATTTCGAAGTTCAGATTCGGACTTCTGATTTGAATATTTTAGGCCTTAGATTGAGACCCAGAAGTAAAATATCCATATGTATAAAATTTACTAGGTGAATTTTATCTAACTCAGTGGGAAGACAATTCAATTTAAATGACAAAAGATTACATGAAAATCTCATTTTCACATTTTTCGGGGTTAGACCACTGTTGCGCACACCCCATCATTTAGTCTTTAGTATATCTTTAAACGTACTACAAGTATGCCACTTTCATCTCAAGTCAGTAGTTGTATAGATCTGCCTTTTGTTATATATTAATCGAGTTAGGATTAAAATTCGATTGTTTGTGAGACCCATGATAATATTTTCAGAATGAGTTATAACGTTGAAAAACTGCATACTAATGCTGCATATTTTCTTTGTGCCACATTGGAATTTAATGTAGTCTATCTTATACAGTCGGCTCTTATGATTAATTCAATGATCTGAACTCCTGCAGCATTACGCTAAAATCATGGATGTCTTTGAATTTTCGTCATTATTTCTATTTTTTATTACGAGCAAAATAAATATCACAAGCGGCATTTTACATAATACATATAGACGCAGTTCAGTCAGTTGATTGCTTAAAGTTTATAGCAAAGCTATTACATTTCTAAGACACTGGCGGCCTTAGGACAAAATCCATGGCTTTCCCATAAAATCTTAAATCTCTCTATATAAAAAGGCAAAGTCCTGAGTGAGTGTGTGAGTGAGTGACAGATCACCGTACAGGACAAATCGCTTAAGCTACAAACTTGAAATTTGGACAGTTTATAGGCTTTGTGACGTAGGATACCACTAAGGAAGGACTTTGGGAAATTCGACGAGGAAGGGGGGAAATGGGGTGGAAAATAATGATGATTCTTGACGTTAGATACTTCAAATTGGGTATTTGGGTTTCTCATTGAAAATAATTTGATACTTGTTAAAGTGCTTTTTGATATTTAAATTCGAAGGGGCAGGGAAGATGTAGAAAGTAAAAGAACGGGTGGTAATTGCAATTATTGCAATTAGTATAATAATATGCCTATATCTCGGAAACTTAAAGGGTTAGAAACATGGAATTTGGTATTTGGACTTCTCACTTAAAATAATTAGATACGTATTTCAACGTTTTTTTGATATGTGGCCCAGAAGGGAAGAAAAAGGGCGAGAAGAAAATTAAGTGGAGATTACAATTATTGTATTAATATGTTTAATCCTTTAAGGTTAGAGACTTGAAATTTGGTATTTGCATTTCTCATTGAAAATAATTTGACATGTGTTTCAGTGTTTTTTTTGACGTTTTAGTAAAAAGGAAAAGAAAAGAGATGGAAAGGAAAAAGGGTGGGGATTGTAATTATTATAGTAACATGTCGATATCTGGGAACCTCTGAAGGTTAGGAGCATAGAATTTGGTATTTGGACTTTACATTTGAAATAATTAGGTATGTACTTAAGCGTTTTTTGATGTATGTCTTAGAGGGGAAGAAAAGGGGCGGGGAGAAAAGACTTTTATATCTCGGAATCCTGGAATGTTAGAGAAATGAAACTTGTTATTTGAACAAAAATTCGTTATGAAATGAAATCCTTCAGTTTTACGTCCCACGATTATGCCAGTTAGGCTAAAGGAGACGGTGATTATGAGAAATAAATTAAATGAAGAAAGTGGGAGGAAACGGGAAAATCTCGAGAAAACCCACGAGCACAGTGTTTGTCCACCACAAAGTCCACACGGCGCGAGCTGGGATCGAATCAGGGACCCTAAGCACCGGAGGTGAACGCTCTACCACTGAGCCACCGCGCCCCCTTAAAAATTCGTTATATTTGCAGGCGTATGATGTGCGAGGCCGTAGACCGAGCAAATGTAAAAATGAAATGAAATCTTTGAGTTTTACGTCCCACGGTTATGCCGGTTAGGCTAAAGGAGACGGTGATAATGAGTAATGAATGAAATGGTGGAATGAAGAAAGTGGGAGGAAACGGGAGAACTCCGAGAAAACCCACGCACACGGTGTTTGTCCACCACAAAGTTCACTTGGCGGGGGCTGGGATCGAACCCGGGACCCCAAGCACCAGAGGGGAACTCTCTACCACTGAGCCACCGCGGCCCTCGACCGAGCAAATATGTGGACTGGGGGGAAAGCCCCCATGTACTCGCACTGAAATTCGGTATGTCTCGGGATACCGGAATGTTATTACATACAATTTGATATTTGAACTGAGATTCGGTATGGTTGTAGGTTTACGAGGTACGAGGTCATAGGCCGATCAAATGAGATATCAGAGGGTCTAAGGGCAAATCCCCAGACATTTCTTTTTAAATTGATTATGATTAGAGGCTTTAGTGGTGCGAGGCCCTAGTAACGGGGGTCTAGTGGCGAAGCCGCCAACTAGCCGAGGTCTTAAGTATATAAATGTATTTGCGTAATGACTGGAAATTGCATGTATGCATGTGGACAAAATTGCATAAGTAGCCACGAGAAATGACAATCCTTTAAGATAAAAATTTTAAAAGGCTACCAAAATGTACTCTTGAATGAGTTGTATATTATGTTTGCGCAGGGGCGAATACAGAACTGACTCCTGGAGGGGGCGGATGGATTCTTAGGGGGCGGTTGGGGATGCTAGAGTGAAAAATTACTTAGATGATCTGAAATTGCCACAAATTACTACTAAAGTACACTGTTAATGGTGGCGCTGGGTAGAGGCGAACGACTTTTCGCCTTCCCCCTGCATCCGCCTATGTGTTTACATGAATGATATAGCTCCTTATACAACCTATGCAGAGTTAATAGTAGTGGATTACTAATTACAAAGATACGTGTTACTGCTCGAGGCTCCATATGGTATTTTGTATACACATACAGTACATTAATACATTGATTTTGATACATTAATTGCCATTTAGAACTTCATCTCTACTACAATTCTTAATTCTAATTGGAGTGGTACGGTCACAGAGAAACGTATTTTTAAAGAAAGAAAAAATCTAATCAAGAGCAAGAAAGAAGTTGCTCCTTAATTTGATTTGATCTATATTTTATGGGCTGTTCTATTAGCAATGGCCTAGCCCATCACGACTAGGAAATTGCCTCATTCAGTGACCACAATAACTCAGAAAGAATTAGAAAAATAAGCAGCCTGAGTCTAATGAAGAAGCTTGGGCTTGAGACTAAGGTTTCATCCCAGCATTTGACTAGTGTTACAGAAAACAAAGGACAAATTTCCATCAGGACGACCGCTTTAAAAAAGATTTACTACCTTTTCGGTCAAGTATTTCCACTAGAATCGAATCTGACAATGAGATTGCTCTCACCTAAGTCGACAGTTTTACTCAGTCAAATTTGGAGTAATTGTGACATATTAAGGCACGAAAACCAAATATCAACAGAATGAAGAGAACGCAAGGCTATCACACGATCAGATACCAAAAGTGTCTTAAAATCTTATTTTAAGCATAGGAATGAAAATCACTTTGTCAATAATTTCGAAAATTTTGCTGATTCGGAACACCCGAAATTACTGACATGGAGTTTCGAATCCGGATCCAAGATCCGGTTTTTCAGGTCTGGGTCCAAGATCCGAAATTTCGGATCCGGGTCCAAGATCCGGTTTTTCGGATCCGGATTTTCGGATCCGGATCCAAGATCCGAAATCTCGGATCCGGATCCAGTGTCCGGATATCCGGACCCAAGCGGATCCGGATATCCGGATCTGGCCATCCCTAATCGCAATGTTATGACAACATTGTTGTTCTACAACAAGTTGGAAGTGACTGTAATCAAATTACGAAGAGTATCGGACAATGTTTCTAAACTGTAACACTCACTCACTCAACTTGAGTGTACGTAAAGTAAACCAGGACCCATTCACGGTAACGTGTCTTGGTACCACATGCTCTCTTGAACCACAATCATTCTTAGTCGTTCCTCACAGCGCTGGAAAAACCAGAAAACTACTGCTCCTACAGCTATAAAATCGCAGTCAAAAACTAGGTGGAGTGCATGGGTTGAACCTGAAAAGTCAATTATTAAGCACACTGAAGAAACACACTTTCAATTCTTTAGGTCATAAATGGGAGTGGAAATAATGAACCAAGGAATGAAGCCAAACAATTAGACAAAATGTTTTTCTCACGGAAGATGAAAGATTCACTTCATTGCAAGATTCTGATTCCAAATTCGGGTTCCTTCTAGACATTAATATATTATGTTTTGTGCTTACATTAACAACTAAGAGAACAAATGCTGAACCTTACAGGAACCCCCTTACTGCTATATGAATCGCTACGTGCGTTTAGTGCAGGAGACACGGTTTCGATTCCCAGCGGAAGCTCATGTGGTTTGGCTTCCAGGTTACGCTGTACGTCCCCGTCCTTATATGGTGAAATGGACACTAGGCAAATCAATCAATCGAAGCACAACCCTAAACTAGTGATATTGATGCACAGCAGATAAATGAAATTTTCGTCTCTAGAATGTTGTACGGTATAAAGTGGAGGGTGTGATCCTTAATCCGCGAATCGCCACCCAACAGTTCTAACTATTGCTGTTTTGATTATCCATGAACGGTTAGCTGCCTAATAGAGCCATTATCGGCATGGACTGACCCAAACTATAATTTTGGCCCACTAACGGACCGAAAGTACATAATCATGTGGTTGGCAACTGTGAAAAATCATTCTGTGAACAAAACTATTTCTTTCTTACTTAAAAGCATCCAAACGTCAAGACACTGAGCGATCTTGCTTTTGTGTTGAGAAAAAAAGCAACTGAAACAAGTTGTTTGAAGACGTTGAAAAACGCAGATTGGAAACATTAAGTCTGCAGCCGTTGAACAAACAAACAAAAAAAACCACTATATATATATATATATATATATATATATATATATATATATATATATATATATATATATATATATATATATATATATATGTTAGTCACTCAAAAGTGAGGTGATGATGAAATTTCTTCAATTACTTTTTAATCATCATTCTTCAACCACTTTCTTCCAAATATTTAGATTTTGTTAAAATATTTCGATAAACTGAATAAAAGATAAATAGAATAACTGATGAATACTAAAGTTCTCTTTTTTTCCTCCAGTCAAGTCACACTCACGTTTAACAAAGAAATAGAAAGAGCAAATTTATTTAATTGAAATGATGTGAATGTAGTAGTGGGGATAGGAAGACAGAGGCGCAATTCCCGGGCTTGTCCCAAGTGCAGTTCACACTGGATAAGCAAATGCCCCTTCCTCTCCTCCAGCTTTTAAATTTGAAATAGTTCCAAAGCGCAGGTCTGCGACTTCCAATTTTCCAGATTTTCAAGGTTAGATACGGAAATTCACGGCTTCTTCCAGGCTTTATCACAGTATACGAAATCAACGGCTTATTCATGGTTGGGCGGATACCCTGTTTATGGAAAGGAATACAGTAACACAAAGCTTTGAAATACTCTACCCCTTCATTTCAATATGGCGACGTTAATTGTAGTGTTCCATATTGGTATGACGAAAAAGTATTTAAAGACGTTCTCGAATTTTTTTTTTTTTTTTTTTCAAGTGTGATTCATTATATAACTATTGTGAGAAATCTTACATTTCTTTTACTACAACTTTTACATATTTACCTCCATTTAAGAAATCAGCTTCCACAACTTTATGAACCGCAAAGTTTAAGGAACAGATTTTGATCATGTATTTATTAAGAGGGAGAAGGAGTGCGCCACAGCGGTCGGAATATTGGTGTTCAATTTAACATGGGATCTCAACCATTTTTTAGGCAAATCATGGTTTCATTTCGTTCTTTCGCAAAAATGTCTCAATAGCTCACTCAATATGATCCATATCATTTTAAAGGTGTAATTTGAACTCTGTGTATGATATTTTCTTCTTATAAATACAGATAATTATAATCCAAATTCCCATAAGAAAATGATCAAAATTAGAGGGAAAAGTCTTCCGTATTTTTACAGTAAGGAAAAGAGCTAAAAACTTCAGACTTTTTTGAGAATGGAGTACTGTCTTTGTATTTGGTCTAGGAATTAATTCGTGCGGTTGGACAAGAGATGGCGCAACGAACGGAGCGTCCCACAGTTCCGTGTATCCACACATGTGTTGCAAACCCCTGTCATCGCGTATCGTTCGTAGTATAGGGCAGTGGATTAAAGCGTCAACAACACCAGTTTGTAGTTAAGTGAACATGGCGCAATTTGTGCCTGTTTCAGTGTTTTTGCGGGGTGTCCTGCTGCATTACTTTAACATGCAGAAAAGTGTGACTGAAAGTCATCGTATTTTGGTGGAAGTGTATGGTGACCATGCTCTAGCTGAGCGAACGTGTCAGAAGTGGTTTGCACGGTTTAGAAGTGGTGATTTCGGCTTGGCAGACCAAGAGCGAGCTGGACAGCCAAAAAAATTTCAAGACGAAGAATTGACAGCATTGCTCGAGCAGGATTCGTGTCAAACGCAGGAACAACTTGCAGCAGCATTAGGCGTTGATCAAACAACAGTCTCCAAACGCTTGAAAGCCATGGGAATGATTCAAAAGATGTCACATTGGGTTCCACATGAATTGAAAGACAGAGACGTTGAAAGACGAAAAACCATTTGCGAATTGCTGCTTCAACGACAGAGCAGAAAGGGGTTTCTGCATCGAATTATTACGGGTGATGAGAAGTGGATCCATTACGAGAACCCTAAACGAAAAAAGGCCTGGGTGAAACCAGGTGAACCAGGTCCATCACAACCAAAACGAGATATTCACTGTGCAAAGGTTATGCTGTGCATATGGTGGGATATGAAAGGTGTGGTGTACTATGAGCTGCTGCAACCGGGTGAAACTATGAATGGAGAACGTTATCGACGACAATTAATGCGTTTGAAGCAAGCTCTGGCCAGAACACGACCAGAATGGGAGAACAGACATGATAAACTTATTGTTCAACATGATAACGCTCGCCCACATGTCGCAAAACCGGTCAAAACCTATTTAGAAAATGTCGGATGGGAAGTTTTACCCCACCCGCCGTATTCACCAGACGTTGCTCCTTCGGACTACTACTTGTTCGATTGCATGAACAACGATTTGATTGGACAGCGGTTTACTTCTTCAGAAGATATCGAAACATGGGTCTCTGACTGGATCGCTTCCAAGGATGAGGACTTCTTTCGCCACGGAATCCGTACATTGCCTGACAGATGGGCGAAAGTGGTGGCTAGCGATGGACAATATTTTTCTTAAGGTATTTATGTATTTTGTGTTTGTACTACAGCTTCAATGTATGCGTACCAACCGCACGAATTAATTCCTAGACCAAATATTTGTGCGCTACTGTGGTATTTTTTTGCTGTTTCCAAATACATCCATTACACAATCGACGAGAAATTATATCCTTCATCATTGAATCTACAGAAATCAGAAATCAGATTTTTTCTTGTTCACGTACTTGGCCGTCTAACTGCTAGATGGCACTATAGTCATTCCTCATCCCACTTTCCTTCTCAGCGGGAGTCAGTCCTTTTGAAAACCTACTTTGAACTTCTTAACAGGTGCGGGAGGAAGGAAATTATTGTGAAGAACGGGAACTTCAAACACGAGGATTGGCAAAATTTATGACCTCTTTAGTTGATGGTTTCTGTTTCAGCAGTACAGTGTATTTGTAGATGGTTTCTATGAGAAGAAGTAATTTGTTTGTAGCGAAAAAGTCAACCTAGTCAAAGATTTGTGAAGGAGAAGCCGAACCAAAGTCTTCGTTTACCTATTCCAAGAAAGAAATGAAAACTTCCTGCAGGACTGAGAATATACATGCAAGAGAAAAGATAAGATACATTATTATAATATTTAGGGTAGATTACTCCCCGAAATATTCTTTGTTTACCTGTCAAAAAATCAAGAATAATATAAAGCTCTTTCATCAGCTTCCATCGTACAACACACTAGACACACATATATTATACACACACACACACACACATATATATATATATATATATATATATATATATATACACAGTGGCGGATCCAGGATATGATCAAGGGAGAAGCTAAACCATAGTTTGCCTCTTTATCCAGAGTAAACAGGAATGAAGCCCATTTTATCCAGTGTATACTTGAGCGTGAAGGGGGGGGGGGGACTATAGATTCTATAGCCACCTTGGATCCGCGCCTGTATATGTATACTATTTACAGTGCCGGATTTACGTATAAGCTAAACAAGCTATAGCTTAGGGCCCCAAAATCTAAAGAAAAACTGGATATACATTTCTAAAACATAAGAAAACTAGCAGCGTTCACCCCGCTTCGCTGCGGTCACCCCGGAACGCAATAAACTTTGTTACTTAGATAATTTTTACTTTTTCGCTTTCAAGTGATATGATAAAAACCATAGAAGATTGCAGTAAATCTTAACATTATATCGCCTGTCATTTATGTTAACCCGCCCCGCTTCGCTGCGGTCATCCCGGTGCTGGCATATTGTAAAAGTGTCTGTAAAAATAAGCAAATCAATTAAAAAATTTTAAACAGAAGATTCAAGCTATTTTCCGCTGTATATCGCCTGTCATTTATGTTAACCCGCCGAGTGACACGGTCATGCGGGTTGCATATAAATACGTTTATTTTTACCTATGATGAACTAATAACAAAGGATTTGTACGTTATGGACACCTGAATGGTCAATTATCTCAAGACACTGGTAATTAAAAATTAAAGTGATATGATAAAAACCATCTAGGGTCCAAATCCTAATAACCCCCCAAAAATGAAAGAAATTGGTTCAGCCGTATTAGCGTGATGAGCGGACAAAAAATTGTACGTTCTCTTTTATATATATAGATTAAAAAATAAAATAAAATTTTATATACGTAGCAACAGTGCTTCCTGCTGTGTAGCCTACGTTCATGTAATTAATGGGACTCCTTCTGCTAGTCTGCTTCCTAAATTACTTCGTAGTTTCTTCATTTCTGTATCTAGGGTGCCTATGTTCATCTGGACATATAAAGGGCCCAATTACCTTCAACAGCTTGGGGCCCCACTAAACCTAAACTCGACTCTGACTATCTATTTATCCATGGTTGCTCCCTCTCTTTTCGAACAGTGTTTCTTTGATATTGCTTCCAATTCCGGAGGTTTTACCAAGGAGGGAAGAGTCCTTACTCATTCCAGGCATTTAAACTAGGGACTGGACTACTTGCTTCCAACATTCTGTCCCCCATGTATCCCGGTCTGAATCAATTGTCTAAAGCCGATAAAACATTCAAATTCAAATGTAGATGTTGCTCATCAGTGTCACACCTAAATATTTCTCAATCAACGGTAGGGGTTTTTGGTACCCTCAATCTGTCTCCCTCTTATTAGCGGAGAAACACCATATTCGTAATTCTGTAGTATTCTTAAAAAGAAAGTGCTGTTTAATGTATGTAGTAACGCATAGGAAACTAAATTTTAATATACCCTAGTAGTATAGAAACGCACCATACGGTACCTTACCAAAATAAGCACTCCATATCAAGGATGTGAACATTAACAATAATAAAAAAGATACTAATAAATATTTTAAAGACATTCTTTCATTAATCAAGTCGCACTTAAAAGTAAAAAACGATTTTGTTTATGCATGACAAAAAAAAAAAAAAAAAAAAAAAAAAAAAAAAAAAAAAAAAAAAAAAAAAAAAGATGCGCTCTAATATAGGTTTACAGTTACTTTATAAATTCATAAAATGACGCACCCCATTCTTTTTATTTAGCCTTGCATAAACAAAATTATTTATAACATTTAGTGCGAATTGATTAACAAAAGAATGTCTTTAAAAGGTGTTTTATCATTTTTTTTTATTCGTTGGACACATTTTCCAAATCCTACAGTGATATGCAACCAGGGAAACCAGGGCTGGTTAAAGGCTAGTATTTATTTTAGAATAAAGAAGTTGAAAATAAAAACATATTAAAATTTGCTTTTAAAGAAAATAGATATATTGCAAAGCAGGGTTGAATTCAGGGATAGCCCGGGGGGAATTTCCCCCCCGAAGAAAATTCATTCCCCCCCGGAGAAACTCAAAAAATTTCGGTCACAAAATGTAGAAATTACTTCACCCAATTATTTGCTTTCTTTCCGTGTACGTGCAGACGAAATCCGATCTCTCAATATACATATAAATGACGCAGAACCATTCTATATAAATATTAAACATGTAACATCTAAGATAGAACACCAAATAGTCAGTAAAACTTGTATTTCTTAACTCTATAACCGAGTTTGGCAGAACATGAAATTGTTAACTGTTGAAGAAAGGTTTGTATTTTAGTAGGTACTATATTCTCGCCCTATATTATATATTAGTAGGTAGCACTAGCACAGATTGAGATAGGAAAGGAAAGATAGGGAAGATCTTTCGATCATTCCATATGATCTGTGATGTCAGCAGACTTCAGTTCTTGAAAATGTACAGTTCTTGCATTATTTGAAATAGAGCGCCTAAATCCCATTTCTCCCATCGGAAGTAACAGACGTAAATTTTTTACGACTGTTAAAGTAAACACACTTTTCTTTAATTAAAAATAATTCAGTTAAAGGGTGAGATTCAGAGTGCGTCATTTAGAGGGATCAGGAAGGAACAGTTATCCCTCCTTGGTTAGAGATTTAAGTAAGTAATGAAGTAATGGGGCTGTAAAATTCGGGAGGGAAACAGAAAAGAAAAGGAGAAAAGAAAAACAGGAAAGAAACACGTGCACATATATAAAATGAAAGGAAAAAAGTAATGAAAAGTGCAGGGTTTACTTTTTAAAATTTTCTCATGTATCACGGCTGGTCTGTCGACCTCACTCATATATACGAGTGCCATCGTATAGTCTCGCGCCAAGCGCTGATTTTCCACGACACGGCACTAATCCTACTGAAGATTTCGTAAACTAAACTATTGATGCAGTCAAGAAACCAAGGCTAATATGCTTGATTTAGAATCAGAAGTATGAGAAAGGGTGATAACTTTTTGTTAAGATATTCCTATGTATGTTTGTTTTAGGACAAAAGATATTTCAGTTAATTTAAATCTTTTTAAAAACTTCTATATTGGTAACAAACAGTAACTACTGAATATAGGAAATAATAATAAAAATAGTTACTGTAAATAGCAGTTAAAGTTTAGTGTAAAATATTTTTGCCAATCTTTATTTAATGTTTTAGATAAAATTAAACGATTTTTTTTTTAATTATAATCTCTCATTGAATATTTAGCAGCAATTAGTCCAGTGTGCGAATTGAAAAATTTTCCCAGGGGGGGATTAATTTCACCCATATGCGCAAGTAGTCCTCCCCCCCATATATATATATATTTTATATATATATATATATATATATATATACACTAACAAGTACAAAACAATTGAGATGTGAGATCTTTCATAAATTTTCACTCAAGTAATATTTAGGTTAGCTACGCAAAGTAGACCTACTTATCTTTATGTCCACTTAAAAATACTCCTAAGGGGGAAAAAGTTATCCCTGCCAGGGGGGAAATCCCTGGCATCCCCCCGCCAATTCGCACCCTGAATTAGTCTCAATATTAGGTAATATGTGGATATGAATGGAATTGTTAAATATGCTGCTTTCTTGCAAAAATACAGAAAAAACAACCCCCCCCCCGGAGAATACATTCCCCCCGGGTGAAAATGTCTGAATTCAACACTGTTGCAAAGTATGAAAGTAACAATGGAATATTGTATTGTCACCGGACTTACGTCGCTCTGCAACAGTTCTTAGTTCTATGACGTCAGGAAATAAGTTCAATTTATATGAACACTTATTTAATGTTTGAAACAAACACCTGTTACGTCCTTGTACACTCATGTCCAAAATGATTGTCGCATATCTATAACTGTCTGCTTGTAAGAATATAATGTAATAATGATTTTGCTGGGTACTTTTAATACTGATACTATGTGTACAATCTGGAAATGTATATGTGGTAAATTTCATAGAAAAATAATTGTAAATACGAAAATTAGAATGAGTAAAACAAAATGCTGCTAAATGGAAACGAAAGTTTTATTTTCGTTTTATTGTTCTTATTTACTGCTCTTTTGACATGAAATTTGCCACATACATGTCTTTGCCGATTGTACACATACTAATATTATAAAAAATACCTGGTGAATTCGTTATCAAATTATATTCCTACAACAACATATTTATAGACATGCGACAATAATTTTGGACATGAGTGTACCTTCCTGAAGGGTGACGACACATCGTTTAATTCTATTGTTAGTGAAGTGGTCTATTTCCCCAAATAAAAACCAACACCAATGCCCCCCTGTCCTTCTAAGCCGGTCCCCAAGACTGAATGTAACATTGGGGCCCTTTCCTGTTGTAATAGCAAAAACTCAGGATGGTCAGCCACTGGTATCGAACCCAGGACTATTCGAATGTGAAAGTGAGAGAGAGGGTAAATCTGGTGGTCATATTTTGAAAAGAAAATAAGAAAATGGATTCCACTAAAAAAGAGACACATTGTAAATACATTTCAGATCTTTGCCTGGGTTTTCTGCATTTCAATTCCAAGTTTTTTTAACCACGAAAGCCCTAAATAAATTAGAATATCGGCTCTCCCGTGTTTTTTTTTCTTTTTTTTTTAAAATATTGGTATGGTTCTTCATTTTATATCAGACTTTTCCGGCACTATTCTGTTATTTACCATAGGTAGAATCCTTTGAGAAAGAGACAGGCGACAAGTGCTTTAGTTCTCTATATGTTTATGACCGTTGTAGATATTTGAGTGGCTCTCTAGACACGGGGCTGATATCATGTTGGTCCCTCTTATTTATTTATTTCTTCAGTTCTGTTTCTCTTTTAGACAAAAGAAAGGAATTTCACTCTTCTGTCCCATTTAAAAGCCGTAACCATCCCCCTCCTGCGCTGTCCAACTTTGACCACATGCAGGGGAAAACGAAGGAAAAGGAGGGATGCCATTTGCTTTGACGGCATTTCAGCAACAACCCCATCTGTTGCCAAAATAAGGAAAAACTTTTCACTGAAAGGAGAAACTAAGGAAGGCTGATACCTTCGATTTGTCAAGGTCACTTGAGTCCCGCCGGCTCTTAACTTCTAAAACGTTCAACAACTAAAGGTGTGTCGCAATCTGGCACTCCCTACAAGATGAAACGAAATCTACTGTTTTACGTTCTGTGATTATGCTCCACAGGCTAAAGGAGATGGATTAATGAAGGTGAACGGTTGAGAGTCTTCATCCCGGCGAAATTAAAATACCGCTAATTTTACAGCAGTTATCTGATATCTTCAAATAGATAAAAGATAATCGAAATGTGGAACAAGGGCAATATTATTTTACATGAGAAACCGTTATCACGACTCACATATCTGCTTTCGATTTCGAGCCATTTTGAAAATCGGCATTTATTTTCGCGTTTCTAAACAGCTGAAAACATAAAGCCACTAGGTGACTTGTGATAACGGTACCTCACGCAAAATAATATTGTCTAGCGCGCTCTTTTTCCATATTTCAATTATCTCTTATCTATTTGAAGATATCACATAATTACTGTAAAATTAGCGATATTTTAATTTCGCCGGGATGAACACTCTTAAGAAAAAACTGGTGGAATTAGAATGTGGCATGAAACGGGATAAATCTAAGAAAAATTCACAGACACGATGTTACCCACTAAGAACTCAAATCTCAAATTCGTCACATTAGAGGTGTTGCGTTTTATCACTCAACCACTGTATCCCCAAGAGTTTAACGATACTACTACAAAAATGCCGTCATAAAACTTAAACTTGGCAACAATCTGGCTCTTTGTTCAAGTTAACTTAACCTTCCATATAACGGATGACATAGAATAACGGGAATTTTTGAAATGCGTATTGGCAGCCGTGAGTACGTGGTAGCACTACGGGACAGTGACCTTGAGCAAGTAAAAACTTTGCTATTGTAGTAACAATGGCTCAATGGAGCGGGCAACAGCGTGCGTTAGCCATAAAAATGTATTATAAGCTGTGCAAAGGGAGTTCCAATGTTTTTACAACTTAGGCCGTCATGGTGCTGTTCCATTAAAACACGCGATAAAAAGTTGGATTAATAACTATGAAGAGACTGGATCTGCCCTGAAGAAGAAACCAACAGGACGACTAAGAAGTGCTCGAACTCCACAGAACATTAGTGTTGTACTCGAGTGACTTACGGAACCCATGGCGTTCAATTGTGAGCAGATATGTGAGTCATGATAACGGTTTCTCATGTAAAATAAGCAAGCAGCTGAGGTTGAAATGTCTCGTGAGAGTGTTCGCTGAATTCTTCATTTAGATTTGATATTCCATCCATACAAGCTACAGATAGTGCAACAACGGAAGGAAAACGATTAGAATTCTGTCAACAAATGATAAACAAACAAACAGTGACAATAAACACGGCTCATATACATCTGACAAGTTACGTGAATAAGCAGAATTACCGTTATTGGACAGACACAAATCCTAATAAAGTTCATGAGCGCCCTTTAGACGCTAGTAAAGTGACAGTATGGTGTGCTGTTTTATTAGATGGGATCATCGGACCTTAATTCTTTGAAAATGAACAGGGGAACACAGTCAGTGTTAATACGGATCGTTACGTGGAGATGTTACAATCTTTCGTCACACCTGCATTGACCAATTTCGCACACGTTCAAGGAACTTGGTTTCAACAGCAGGGAGCAACATCACATACCGAACAGCAATCAATAGATGTGCGAGAATTGTTCGGTGACCTTAAGATTCGGTAACGTTCCCTGGCCCTCTAGATCGCCAGACATTTTTTTTTTTTTGGGGGGGGGGGTATCTCAAGAGTAAAGTATACACGACTCGACCAAGAACTCTGGATGAGTTAAAACAGAGAATTCAGGATGTAATTCACACTATTCCAGCTGAGATGTTGCAGCGGCCAATGATGAATCGCAAAAGCAGATTTTAAGTTTTTAAAAATGCATTCGTACAGGAGGACGGCATCTAAAGTACGTTATTTTTAAGAAATGATAATTCCATGAATGGCAAATTTTAAGGTTTCTATTACTATGAATAAAATGTCTTTCTTCCGTTACTCTTGGTTTTATTGTTTTTTTTTTTTTTTTTTTGTTTTTTTTTCACTGTATTTACTAACCACCATCAGACACCTAACAGTTTCTGGTTCGACCCCAGCTTCCGCCAAGTAGCCTTAACGTGGACAAATAAGGTGCACCTGGGTTTTCTCATTTCCCCCTCTTACTTGAGTTGATTTGGAGTTGAGTGAGCCCTTTCAGCGGCGAGGCTATATGAAACAGGACCTACGAATTAACGTGAAATCCGAAACACACGAGTTCCTATCGGGATTGAACCAGTTCTCCCACGTCAAAGGTGCGCAAGCTAACTACTTAGCCACGACGGAGCTCTCCCCTACTTACTTCATTTATCATCATCATCATCATCATCAGTTTCCCTTAGCCTCGGAGCATTTTCGTTTTGCATTAAAAATAAAAATAAAAAACTGCTGACGAGACTTCATTCCTGACACACATTCCGTTATATTACATGTTTTCCCAATTCTGACTAATTTAAAACTGAATTAACATCTCATTACCTTACCAAACAATGTGCTACACGCATCCCTTAAGATATTTCCGAAGTATGCATTTTCCTTGCAACGTGTAGTATTAGTTAAAAATGTTTGTGCAGTTTCACCAGCTCTTATCCATTTTATAAAATTAGGATGAGGAATTACTTTTCTGGGCTTTCGGCATTTGCCTGGTGTGAACTAGAAAAATCCAGGAAAAGCTCACTCAGGATGGCAAGCCTGAAAAAACTTTTATATGTTTTCGACCGAGTGTCCCGGGAATCAAGCAAGTTTATTTTATAAAATTACATCACTTTTCTTACTATAAATACACCCTAATACATCTGTAATGCTATTCCCTTGGTGCATAGGCTACTCAAATAATTGCGAATAGACTGATAATATGCATTCAAACTGGTACCGGTATGCCATAAAAACGACTTACCATATGTAATACACGCGTACTAGGTGATCACTACAAGTAAGAATTGTATCTACATTCATTCACGGCAAGACGAAGCTGATGGGTCCGCAAGGGCAGGCAAGAAGCGATTGTGGGTATGCGTGAAAACGATTTTCTTTTAAAAACTACAGCTATTACTCACGTAAGAAAATTCTTTGCATTTATTCTTCCTCTCCAGCGTTTGCATTGCGTTATACCGGAGAAAATACTATGTAAGCTCATTTCGACAAATTATTATCATTTTTTTAACATTTATTAAATTTTATAGATCTTTTTGAAGGTGCTAATAGTATTACGGAGGTCAGACTCAATATTGTACAAATACTGATATAATCATGGCTATTGATGTACAATTCGTTCGCATATCGAACATGTTTCAATGTTAAATGTATATATACACAGATTAAGAATACACAACAAATTTCAGTAACATTAAAGCTCACATTTCTTCGTGAAAAAGTATTCTACCATTTTTTTTGGGGGGGGGGGGAAGTTGACACTTGCCAATACCCCGTTTGGAAGAGGTAAAATTGAGGAGCTATGAGATATAATTGCTCAACAGTCCCAATTCTTCTACTAAGTATATCCTAATGCCATATAGCATTTGATCATCTTGGTGCTTATCCACCAAGTGCGTGTAAATTCATAATATAACTGAATTTCATCACTCGTGAGAAAAACACATACCAACCTGTGCTTGGAGTCACTACAAACTAGCATTGCATCTATTACGGGGGGAGTGAAGCTGGAAGCCCGCACTACAGGAGTTTCATTGATTGCAACATATACGAAGATCCGTGCGAAAAACATGCACCAACCTATGGTGGGCAGTCAGTACAAGCTACGTTTGCGTTACAAGTAAAAAAATACACACTTTAATGATTGTTTTTATGGTCAACAGATGACTTATATGTTCTCCAATAATATAAATAGCTAAATTTTTAAACATTACTCTAAGCTTTATTTGTCAATTAACATAATTTACCTGCAAATTTCCTAAAAGTGTCCCCACATAGTTAATCTGCACCATTATTTGTATCTTTGTTTCCATTATGAATTCGTCGTATGAGAACCACAGGAATGTAACTCCATTTTCGTAGGTTTACAGGCAAGAGGACAAAAATATTATTTTCTTAGAAAGATGCGTTTTTAATAAGATAATAAAAAGAGTTACATTACAACAGATAATCGACAAGGAGAACAGATGGCGTTCCGTTCCATTTAGAGCAAATAGGACTTTCAAAATTGTCCAAACATGAACAAAATGAAAACCGCCGTTTTGTAGTTACACTCTTCTGGTTCTCATGCGACGAATTGTTTGAAAGTACATGACAGCAAATTATTCGCTGCAAACATTCCTCGGGTTAAGTTCCCCCTCCGTTTCCTTTTACAGAAATTAGGAAATTTCCACGAGAAATGGGGTAAGAAATGTTGATTTGGATTTCTTATGTAAAATCTCGGTGTGTGTAAGTTTGCTAGTCAAGCTATGTTTAATACGAGGAAAAATATGTAGAATTGGGCACTTTTTGCAAGACGCGGAACGTTTCGATGATTCAGCAGCATGGTAGTCGTATAGGATGACGAATCGGTGGACTGAATGTGATATTTAGGCATTGACTTTACAAAATTATATAAGAATAATGAAGAGAATCTATTAATTTTTTATGACCACAAATTACTGAATTTAAGTGAAAATTGGAGCTTCTATGAGAACATATTCCAGTCATTGTTCTAGTCTAACTAAAGCCTTACTGGGTAACCTAACCTACCTTAAACTAACCAAACAATTTTTAATGTTTTAACTGCTTTTTTGTAGATATGAAACTGAAGGGGCACCTCTAAACTTAAGCCCATTCCTCAGATGCTACTAATGTAAATACTAAGGTATACTTAGAGTAATCAACTTCTTATGTAACTCGTAATGATTTCATAATACGAATCGTAATCTTGTTAATATACAACTCTCTTACTTATTCCGGTGAAAATTAATATCATGTACACTCATGTCCAAAATTATTGTCGCATGTCTATAAATATGTTGTTGTAGGAATATAATTTGATAACGAATTCGCCCGGTATTACTTATAATGTTGCTATGTGTATAATCGGCAAAGAAATGTATGTAGCAAATTTCATGTCAAAAGAGCAGTAAATAAGAACAATAAAGCGAAAATAAAGCTTTCTTGTCTATTTAGCAACATTTTGTTTTACTCACTCTAATTTTCGTATTTTTAATTCTTTTCCTATGCAATTTACCACAAATATACATTTCCCGATTACACACATAATATCAGTATTAAAAGTACCCTTCAAAATCATTATCGAATTATATTCTTACAAGAAGACAGTTATAGATATGCAACAATCATTTTGGACATGAGTGTACATATTCCATGTACATTCATTCATTTTAACCTGAAAAAACTTACTATATTTTGGACAGCTCGTAAAACTACACCAAAATTATAATTACGCTTACAGTGCAAAATTAAACTCTATGTTGAGAGAGTCACGAAATAAATTCTTGGATGCACATCTTTCCAGTAATACGCCCATTGAAATTTACCCCTCCTTTTTTAGTTTCTTTTATGAATAATTACTAGGGCTCATTTATACACTTAACTACTAGCAATATACTGCCGAAAAGTCATTATTAATATTCAAAACTATTTAATTTTGTGTCTTGTATTTTAAAACTAAGTTGTTACCATTGACGAAAATTGCGGAGCACCATTTTAAATCAACTTAAGCGGTTGGTACAACTTATGTACTGAAAATCACCTTGCACACACGAAATATTTAAAATGATATGCAGCACGTTACTAAATACAGATTCACGGTTCCTAAACAATTAACTCTAATCATACAGTCCAATGTTTGAAATGCATACAACACGATTTATTGCAAAGGAATATACCGAATGTAGGCCATTTAACAAAAATGTTTATACTGATTTGAATAACATTATTTTTTCTTTCAAATTCATCACTATAATCTTTTAACCATAGCAAAATTCACCATTCGTGCTTCAACACCTAAATATATCACTGCTATGTATTTCATATAAACACACCACTCTTGCTTGATCTTACAAGAGGTGGCAACCCTTCATAGCACACAACACTGGATAATTCACAACTCATCACAATGTGTAGGGTGACACTCCTACTCACTAATTGTCACGTAAACGTGAATTGTAAAGGATACTAAGTATTAGCATCTTAGTCTGGGCATCAAATGCCAACACTTCACCTTCAATTTCCTTATTGTAACATGTTTTGCAAGCAACAATACTACCTATGCTGAAGCAATCGCCAACTCCAGCCATTTTAGCTTTCATTTTTTTATGCACCCGAAAGATAATCACGCTACCTAGCGGTAGAATTTCGGAATTGTATTCTGCATGGAGATGGTGTTATGCTACTATCGTCTTTCTTTCCAGATATACATATATATACAATACAGCTAAAAGTATACAGTCTACATAATAGGGGCATTTCATACTAAAGTCTTTCCAGCCTTAGAACAAAGTAGATGTAAACAAAGCGATATATATTACTCCGCAGCTCACACGTATTTCGGCAGCGAGAGACGTGAACAGCAAGATATGCTAGCTTGTTGTGGTCGCATAATTTCCCAAGTGGTTGGTATGCAATTAACGCTCTGACACTGAGGCCGCGCCTCCATTGCATCTGAATGCGACTGCAACTGCGAATCAAGTTGCAGAATCTCTTTCAAACCTTCAATGTGAAATATTTTTGCCTGAAAATTCATATCTTAAAGTTTTCAAAGCAGTAATAATAATAATAATAATAATAATAATAATAATAATAATAATAATAATAATAATAATAATAATAATAATAATAATAATATATTAATTTCCTTTGTGTGCAAAATAGAGTGAATGTCGCTCCTGTTATTATTATGCTTCTGTGGTAAAAGCTATTTTCACTTTAACTAAATAAAATTAGAGATTGCAAAATCAACCAACTTTCTAAGAAAATTTTCTCCATGAGTAAAAAAACCCGTTTTTGCTATTTCCAACATATTAGTCAATAATTACATGTAATCGTAAAATCATTATTTGAGGAACAAAGAGGAAATATAAATTGAATAAAAAGTTGCGGTTCGTGTATTAATTAAATCTTAATATTTTAAGGAGAAAACAAAGAAAATTATACATACCTTTCACTCCAAGTTCTTTACTTACATCTGCCCATAATTTGTTTACGACGTGTCGTTTGTGGTAATCTGGATGAGCTTGGATCCACAATGGAACTTCATCAAAAACACAATTTATTAAAACATCAACATCTATTTCTATTTTTATTTTTATGTCCGCACCTCGCAACGCCGTCTTCTTTCACGCAAATAAAGTTTCCTCTCTCACGTAGCGCTCAATTTCTCTGCAGACGACTCCATTAGCACGAATTCGGACGAATAATCCCAGCATGTTGGGATCGTTCGCATTCGCATCTTTTCGTCGGTTTTCGCAATTCGCAGGTCAGAACTAGTCGAGGCATTCCAATTTATTTACACGTGCTGGGAAATTCGCAATCGCAATCGCTTTCGGAAGCAATGGCGGCGCGGCCTGACTACTGTTATGTTGGAAATACATATTTTTTTTAAATAGTTATATAAACGAGATTGCCTCTGTTCCTGCTGTTTTCTTTTGTGTTTTATAACAGGAGAGGAAAGTGGATTATTGTAATACGTTTTTGCCATGAAACTCTCTGTATTCTACAATTTCAAATGAGTGGGGTCGGCGAGCGAACGCATACACATGCGCAGTAAATACTATGGGCCTCATCAGGGCCGGCGTGAGGGGGGTCGAGCCGTGCCATCGCCCAGGGCGGCAAGTCTAATGGGCGGCAAAATTTGGAAAAGGAAAGTATACTATCAAAATATAATGCTTCGTAATAGCCCCACATGGAGAAATAAAACTGTTTTCACCTGGGAATGTATAATAGAACTTACTTCACTCACATTCGGGATAATATTAACTCAGGAAATTCGGAGCATTCTCCTTCATTTTCAATTATCAAACTACTAGCCACAGGTATCTCGTTCAATATTTCCCTTGCAGTGGCGTCCAAGATTTTCAGCTAGGGTGGATAAGACTATCAAGGTTTCTTTTATTTTTTTCTATTCAGTAGTGTTCTAACGCTCCACTCCAAGTTGCAAAAGATACACTCCCACTTGAGGTAGGCCGTTCTAGCCTACGGCTTCTAGAGACATTTAAGTTCTAGCAGCGGGTTGTTAACCAATTTACTGAGCAAATGACAATAATCGTTCGTTTTATACAAATTACATACATTAGTGGAGAATGCCTTGTAAAAACTTGGTTCTTTCTTGGTTTCGTACCGGTAACAGACATCACTAGTCTAGAACTCACAGAAGTAATAATTAAACAACTAAAGGAAATGAACATTCCTATCGAAGACATGAGGGGCCAAAGATACGACAATGGTTCCAATATGAAAGGCAAACATTCATTTATTAAGAAGAAAATTTAAGAAATAAATTTCCGAGCCTTCTATGCCCCTTGCGGTAGTCATTCACTAAATCTTGTCTCAACGATCCAGCCACAGCATCTCTGTATGCCGTTTAATTTTTTGTATAGTTAAAAATGCTTATGACTTTTTTTCTGCGTATGGAAACAGTTCAACGTTGGGCCATACTAAAGGAACATACGGTATTAGCAGTCTCACTTCAAAACCATTAAGCACCATAAGGTGAGAGAGCCGAATTGATGCTCTGACTCAACTTAGATATCAAATAGGGGAGGTTTATGATGCCTTACGTCAAATAAGTAACGACAATAGAACAGATAGAATGGTCACCCACGATGTTCTGTGTATAGCAAAACCAGCTGCGTGGCTACTTTCCTTTGCTCACTCGTTATCTGGTTATGACTTTTTACCCCACATAAACATAGTAAGCAAAAGGCTCCAAAGCATTGATTCTCATGTGTGGATGCAGTCGGGTTTCTTGAAAATGTATTTGAGTACCTTCAGAGAAGAAAAAATGATGCAAAGTTTCAAGCTTACTTAGTTGATGCGATGGAGTTGGCATCAGCATTAGATATGGATGATCCACGGATATGTAATAAAGTGCATGCTCGAAGTCAAAAGAAGAGACAGTTTCAGTACGAGGCAGAGGATGAAGCTATTGAAGATCCACAAACAAGATACAAGATCGATTTTTGTTGCAAAGTTCTAGACGTGATTGTGTTGATTGTAAGAGAAAGGTTTGAGCATCTTAAACATCACAGCGAATATTTTGATTTTCTTTACGATATAAGTAATCTTAAAAGATATGCCATCTGAACTTTTATCTGAAAAGTGTACTAAACTTGCCAGCATTTTAACATACGAAGAATCTAAAGATATTAATCCCAGTGCTTTGAAAAATGAACTGAAAGAAGTGTTATCCGCTATAATTAAGCTTAAATGTTCGTCAAAAGAGAATAAAATTAATTAAGGAACATGACTTTACTCCCAATGTCAGTGTTGCACTTAGGATTTCGTTAACCTTACCGGTAATAATGGCATGTAGAGAAATAAATTTTTGAAACTTAAGCTTATTAAAAACTACCTACGTTCTTCTGTATATGAAACACGCTTGAGTGGTCTAGCGATGATATCAATAGAACACGAATTGGTTGAAATACTGAACTACGCGAATGTGATAAAGGAATTTTCTCATATCAAAGCAAGAACACTTTATTTCAATTAGTATGTTAAATTTATGTATCTCTATTGTATTTTAGTACATTATAAGGTTTAGGTTAATCACTTAGTTTTGCCGTAATATCTGATTCACTATATTATCTTCATGCTCCATACTCTATTGGAAACACCTTTTGATATAAAATAAACTTAAAAATTAAAATTTTTAGTCGTGACTAAAGCATACTTCTTTTATTTTATTTTCTGTATGCGCTGCTGTACATCACACAGGGTTGCCAGCGACCTGGAAAACCTGAAAATGACAGGGAAATTGATTTGTGTTAGGGAAATCCTGGAAATGTCAGAGAATTTTGTGTGCTGATGATATTAATTTTTAAAGTGGACTAATTACCTCTTTGAATGGATGTATGTAAACTGGAGAAGACGAACAGTGCCTTGAACCATTGAATTTAGGATCTTATGGACTTCATGTTATTCATGGAGCATTGCATACTGGTCATCAACAGACTAAGTGGAATTTAAGTGGGTTTCTGAAAGATTTGTGCAAACTCTTCAAAGACAGTCCTGCACGTCCAGCAGATTTTTCGTTATGTACTGAAGACAAATTTTTCCTAAGAAGTTCTGTCAGATTAGGTGGACTGAAAATGTCATTGTTGCAAAATGTGCAATAGATATGTTTACTGACATTAAGAAATGCATGCAACGGTATAAAAAGAATCTCCCTAAACACCTTGAGATTGGTCCTGTTCAAAAAGCAATTGATGATCCCTTAACGCTAGATAAGTTAGCATTGTTTGTTTCACTTGTAGATCATCTAGAACCTTTTTTGAAAAGATTCCAATTAGATCAACCTTTAGCACCATTTTTGGAATCCGAGTGTGAAGAATTAATCCGAAGAATCATGAATAGATTTGTCAAGAAAGAGATTTTACAGAAAGCAGACTCTGTTTCGAAATTGCTTCGAGTGGATGTGAATCAGTTGGCTGTTTGTTTCAAGGTCAACGTTGGTTTTGGTGCATAGAAATTTTAAGAACAGAGACAAGGTTATGAGCGTTATAAACTGGAGTTTTTGTTTGAGTGTAGAAACTTTCGGGCAGGAACAACTTCAAAAAATATTGAAAAATGCCCATTAAAATACAAAATAGTGCGAAATCTGCCAAGTCTTATTCCAAATAAAATTTGTACTAACCAAAGTGTAAGCGAAGGGAAGATGTATAATGTTCTTGAGCTTTATAACAAGAATATAGTTGTAGCTGCCAAAACTGAAAATAGTAAACCATCAATTCTCCAAATTATCTGATTCAGCGAAAAAAAGAATGGAAGAAAGAATTCGAATCATTTAATGTATACACAGATAGGTTATAGATGTCTTTTATTGCAATCTACTTGATAATAGTGAATTCGTAGATTTGTAGGACATGATTAAAATATTACTTATCCTTTCCCATGGAAATGCTTCCGTTGATAAGGGTTTCACAGTTAACAAAGACATAGTGGTAGAAAATATGCATGAAGAATCTTTGGTTAATTTACGTTGTCCATGATACTATACAATGTGCTGAGGGACGTCCTGGTATTGACATACCGGCAGGCTCAAAAATGCTTCAGTACGTAAGTGGATCATATGCACGCTATGAAGAAGCCATGCAAAGAAAAAGGACGGAAACCACTGCAAACGAGTTAAAGAAAAAAGCAAATAAGCATATAGCTGATCAGATTAAAATTTTAGAAGAAAAGAAAGCAAAACTTTCATTAGAGACTTCCATTGAATGCAGAAATTTGGAGCATGAAATTAAGGAAACATGCAATAGTAATTTGTTTAGTGTAAACTTCCAGAAATTACTTATATAGATTGCAATCATAAGTACGGTAATTTAATTTTATTATAGTAAAAGAGATGTATCACAGATTGAACCTTGTTAATTGTAAAAAGAAAAGAAAGAAAGAAAAGAATGAATGGAAGGCAGTGGGTGGATGTTGTGGAGGGCTTTCGATTCATTCTTTTTGGAGGAAGGAATTATGCCTGGAAAACCTGGAATTGTCAGGGAAAATCGATTTGAAAAACCCCTGGCAACCTTGCAGCGAAATCGAGCATACTGAATATTGTATCGTGTATAGAGTCGTTTAAATATTGTGTAAGCATTCGGGAGGAGGAGTTCATTTTGTTTGTTTGTTTGTTTACTTTTCCATTTCGTACGTTTTTAAATGGGGCATATTACTTTTTCGTGACACTTGAACGTCTTTTGTCCAAATAAAGTTTGCGGATTAAAGGGGCGACATGTGAAAGTAGCGCCCAGGGCGGCAAAACAACTAGCGCCGGCCCTGGGCCTTATGCAGAGTCGTTTTGACGTGTGATAGCTTCATACTTAATGCCTGACTACTGCATGAAACATATGTTAGTCGAACTCTTTAGTATTGGACTAATCACGGGTCAGAACGACTCTGCATAAGGCCCTATATGTTCAAGAACGGGTGAGGTAGAAATAAAGCTACATCAGTTGTTAAATATTATATATATTGCGTTTATCATCACAAAATACAGGATAAATTCGGATATTTTCATTTGACATTATTATTTCAGTAGGGATTATATTGCGGTAGGATATTGGTGCATTGAGACCAACAACCAATCACTGGTCATCGATCCACTGGTAGTCAGGTGGGTTTGTTTACATCCACTTTTTTCTAAGGCTGGAAAGAGATTAGTCTAAGATTACAACCCGACGAAAAATAATAAAAAAAAGTTATTAGAACTACTATTCCAATTATTGCATTCAAAATAGCAATTTGCAATGTAGGCAATTTGCAATTTGTAATTTGCGATGTAGGCACCTAGTATTAAATTTTGTATATTTTGCGTTTCGTTACGCTGAACAATTTTTAGGAAGTCTTGTCCGGAATAAGACCACCGAGTATGTTTCGATTTCCGCGTTCATCCATTCAGCTCTTAACAGCCCGTGGTTTTATTTTTACACTGCTCAACATCATCTGTATATCAAAATGAAATGAAATCTGTGAGTTTTTACGTCCCACGGTTATGCGGGTTAGGCTAAAGGAGACGGTGATGATGAGAAATAAATGAAATGGTGGAATGAAGAAAGTGGGAGGAAACGGGTGAACTTCGAGGAAACCCACGCACACGGTGTTTGTCTACCACAAAGTTCACTTGGCGGAAGCAGGGTTTGAACCCGGGACCCCACTTACCAGAGGTGGACGCTCTACCACTGAGCCACCGCGGCCCCCTTACCCTATCTGTATATCAAATCTGTAATACCTGGCTGTGGTAGTAATTTTAACCAACACCGGACCTTTCGTGTTGAAAAAGTAAAAGGAACACTGCGACCACAAGGCTACATTGAACTGAGTTATTTTAACACCACTACTTTGTGCTATGTACGTACATATTTCGTTTCATTTCACTTTGAGCTACTGTATCTGATCATCTCATTAAAAATGTAGAAGCAGATTAATACTCTATTTGTTAAGAAGCCTTTATAAACAGTGATGATTTCAGGGAGTGACCTGAAGGACTTTGAGACCCGCTTACGCTCAGAAATTTCCCCCTCCAGGGCCTATCTTCGATCGTGCTCAATATGACCTATCAGTGTTTTTTGCAATACCCCTCCTTCGCATATTGACAATTCCCCGGGGAAAATCTTCTGAAATTATAACCGCTTTTAAATAGTATTTCGTTCCAAATCAGAGGATAATAATAACTTACTTAATACAGTGAAACCTCCCTTAACGGACACCTCTCAATAACAGACACCTCTATAATACGGACACATTTTTTGCCCCGGCAAAAGTATATGTTCCCTTATAGAACAAAACCCTCCCTTTTACGGACACTCTCAGATACGAACGCGGACAGTCCTTTTTTTCAGACGTTTTAATAACCTCTTCATAACGGACAGGAATTATTCTCGGTACTGTGATATATTACAGTAGATACACAAGTGTATCTATTATGATTCATTAGTCTAGACCTGGTGAACCATCAAACAGAACAGCTTCAAGCTGAACTTAAAATTCTTCTTTTTTTATGCCCGCAATAACCTGCTTTCTGGTGGAAGTCCTAGAAAATCTTCAATAGCGGTAACACTCATGCAAGGGTCAGTCGTATGGCCAAGAATTCTATGCGAACTATCTTCCCTTCCTCAACAAATTTAATCCTTTTGCCTCTGGGCCTTGCATCTTTCCCGACAAGTTCATAGATAGCAAAACAAACCTTGTTTATTTTACAATAACATTTCCAACGAGCAATGTTTCCTCTCTTACTTTTTTTTTTTTTTTTTTTTTTTTTTTTGAAAAGAAACATTTTTGTTTTACTTATGATACTGGAACAAGTCTGGGTTGGAGTTTTCCCGGCTTCCTTCTTCACTTTCTTTAAGAGGATATTCTTTGTGATTGGGGCTGGGTCAATAAACACATGTACTCCCATATGCTTTTTCATCCATTCCGCCAATACACACACACACACACACACACACACACACACACACACACATGTTTCTTCCGCAACCGTACTGAGAATTCTCAGAGGACACTTGCTAATGACTTTTATTACCCTCGTAGAGGAAAAAGTATGCCTTTTTCGCTAAACAAAAGAGTTTAGCCGGTTAGTTGGATCCTAACGCATCTTTTGAGAAGGTTCTGAGAATTTGAAATAAATTAGAAACGCTTACAGGGTGATGACATTACTTAAGAAAATTAACATACACGCATTATCTTTTGCAATACCGGTATACGAATATATTAACATATCCCCCAGCAATAATATTATTTAACAGAAATGAATGTCTCCTTCATCCCTCGCAGTAATTCAAATACGTACTAAATAGAGTATTTTCACATTGAATTTTACGTACGTACGTTCATACGCAATGTATTTACTATATATTACAGCACAGAATTACCGTTGTGAGAAATTACATTTCTGTAACCTCTCTGTAACGGACACTTCTCAATAACGGACACCTCTCAATAACGGACAAAAATTCATCTCCCATTGGTGTCCGCTATTCAGAGGTTTCACTGTATTTTGTTTCCAGTTATAAACTTCAGATTTCGTATAATGATCCTTTCTAAACGAATTTGAAAGCAAAGGAGTTGTCAAAGAGTTATTCAAATACATTTTGTCAGTCTCCGGATGAAAATAGGAACACACTAAAAAAAAAAAATACTTTCTACACGGTTTGAACACACAAAAATCTAATTAATAAACTACTGTCCCAAACCCCTCGACCATTTCGTATACAATAACAGTCCTTGTTTTGATTTTTGTGTACTATTCTGCTCCGCACTGGCTTTTGAGTCCGATACGATTAGAAGTTCGCGGCGAATATTGGACGTTACAGTCCTTGCAATGTGTAAGAGTATTTTTCGAATAAATGATATTAGATTTTATGCCCTAAAAACTTATAAAACAGGTTGAATTCGTGAAATGATTGGAGTTGAAGTGATCGTGTTTTCATAGTTAGGTGTCTGGATATCCAAACCCGATTAACATGATTCACTTTCTTGAAATATGGTACTTCATCAAGCAAGATTACGTCCTTGTGCCTATTATTAAGTTACCGGGTTTATTTCGTGATAAGTTAGTCGATGATAGTCTCCATTGTAATTGTGATATTTGTTTGTACATTCCAATAGTTATTTTTCTCCGACATGTGATTTTAAATAGTGAATGAATCATGTAATACCTTTTTTAAAATTTTTAACAAAATATAATCGACTTCACTGTAGCCATTGAGATGTTCCATTGTCTAGCTCCAAAGACTATCTGCATTTTAGTTTGCGATGATAGGTATAGCAGTCAGAATTGATTTTACGTTACGTTTATGCAGTGCAATTTGTGCGAAACCTGGCACAAAATTTGGCCCCGAGGAAGTATACTCTTTCAAAAAAAAAAAAAAAAAAAAAAAAAAAAAACGGCGCACCTATGTCGTATTATACTTGAACACACCCAGAACATATATATACGGGTTGATGTTCTTTTTTTCTTGGAATTCATCAAAAAGTATGTTTTAAAGCGGTATTCCATTGATCTGTATGAAGTTTATGGCTTTCTTTCAAAATTCTGGTAAATGGCGAACGTTTGTCTGTAAGTCACACTAACCATAATAATAGTCACGGTAACAGATCCCTCCCTGTACTACTGATGTAATGGGTCACGTACTTTGTGACTCGGAAGACCCAAAAGCAGTCAGACGCGTAAGTTACAAGACGACCCGCTCGGGAGAGTAAAATTCCCGGAAGTACTTTTTTCGTGCGCTATCCTAACCAGCTGTTTTACGCGCTATCCTAGCCAGCTGTTTTAAGTTGCACAAAACGGGGTCGTGGAACAAAACGAGCCCTGGGGGGCTTCTAACCCATTCCTCCTCCTCCTCCTTCTACTACTACTACTTATCTGCACAAAGTAAGCAAGTCACTTTTTGAGTATTATTTTCATGTTATTTTAATGAAAAACTATAAAAAAATTTTTAAAAACTTTCCTTGGGCCGGGTGTGAACCTACGCCAAAATCGATTTCCGTTCCTAGCACGTAACGCTAGCACACGCAAGCCTTTGAAATCTGTTATATGAATGCTACGTGGCAAGAAACTGATAACGCCAACCAATCAGAACCGTGTATTTCGTTCCTACTTCCGGGAGCATTACTCTCCCGAGCTAGTCCTCTTCCAAGACCCAGTGATCAGAACAGATCCATGACCCAAACACTAAATGTAGTAATCATACAAATAGAGAGTTTCTGTTATGAAGGATTGCTTAAGTTTAATCGATCTGTAAAACTTTTCATAGATGCCGCCGAGACCATTGTTTTGTTAATTCTTTTTGTACAGACGATGTTAGAAAATCATATGTGAAAAAACGAATAAACAAGAACTTATATTTGTGAAAGCATGAAATATTCAAAGCATAGTATCCCGATTATGAAATGTCATACCGAGAATCAATAATAATAATAATAATAATAATAATAATAATAATAATAATAATAATAATAATAATAATAATAATAATAATAATAATAATAATAATGTTGGAGCTCAAATAGGGAATATCACTAACCAACTTTAAAATTCTAAAGATATATCTCGGGTATTTCTGGGTCGCCAAGTTTGTTCGGGTCAACGAATCAGAGAAGTGAGATCCAAACGCGGATAACCTGCACAAAAGTCCATTAGTTATGCCAAGTAATGTTTTATTGTATTATTTGTTGTAATTTAGCTGAAGAGGTTTCAGCTGCTCTTCCCGCTGAAACTGGAGAATGTGGCACGCCACTCAAAGAGTTCGGAACCACGAACTACTAAAAGCAAGAACGAATCGAATCATTCAGAGCGCATGAATCTGATAGAATCATCCAATGATACAACTACCTACTACCAGTAGGAGTAGTGGTCGAAGTGAGATGGTATGCGGTGTTAAGTACTAGCTCGGGAGAGTAATGCTCCCGGAAGTAGAAACGAGAAACAGTTCTAATTGGTTGACGTTATCCACTTCTTGCCACGTTGCATGAAAATAGCATAAATCAAACGCTTGCTGCTGTCGGCCTTCGTGGCCAAGTAGGCTAGCGCTATATGCTAGTAATAAAAGTCTCTTTTGGCGCGAGTTCAAACCCGGCCCTAGGAAAGTTTTTTAAAACATTTTTTACATTTTTATAACAGTTATTAAATTAAAATAATATTAAAATAATACTTAAAAAAGTGATTTATTTATTTTTGTGCAGATAAATAGTTGTAGTACTTATGCCCTTGTACTCCATAATGTAGGGCTCGTTTTGTTCTCCTTGTACTTCATGATATAAATTTTGTGACCAACTTAAAACTGGCTAAGATAGCGCGTGAAACAGCTGGCTAGAGTAGCGCGCGGGAGTATTACTCTCCCGAGCGGGTCGTGCGGTGTTATGCCATACCGCCTCTGATTTTTCAGTAATGAGGGCATACCGTCTCTGGTTTTTCAGTGATCAAGACAATATTTTAAATAGCCAGTATGTTGAGTGAAAATCATAATAAAACATACCGCCTCTGCTTTTTCCCCCCACTTCGAACACTGAGTAGGAGACAATGCAGTTAGTTAAAACTCTAGTCGGTAGTGTTGCCGAGTCACTTTCGTTGCATTGTGCGAACGATTTGAATTTCTATTAGGAATATAGGGAGTGGTTCATCAGGGTAATCAGTGGATAAGATTGTACTGAAATGATCACTCCAAGCAGTATTTATCTTGATAAGATAGTTGCAGAATTTTTTGTAGCAGCAATAGCCACAATAGGCCTATTCCTGCATATAGAGAGGCCAGATGGAAGTCAAATCATCTTTGTACAAATTAACCTTTCACTCGGTAGCATATTTTTTACGCTCGACCCTAGCCATAGGAACTAAATACACGTTTCTGATTGCATGGGGTCAAGGTAGAACAAAACGAGCCCTGCAGGGCAGCAGGGCTTCTAATCCATTCCTACAGGGTGTTTCACCCAAAAGGCCGTGATTTCTAGCGGCTACAAAATTTATTTGAATAATAGTATAGTTAATATTTATATGTAAATACACAGCGAAAAAGGATAAATTTAGCTTTACAATGTTTTTTTTTTTTTTTTTTTTTAAGGTTCCATAGCCCAGTATAATAATGGCGGACCGTAGACTTATGATACAGCAGAAGATCTCATTGGTGCCTTGGTTCATTGAACCACGCTCCCTTGTTTGTCTCCAACGACGGTTCCGACTGGAGAATCATTGTGCATAGGCACCATCCACGAAGTCCATATGGCGTTATGTTGATCAGTTGAATAAGACTGGTAATGTTAGAGGACTTCGAACAGGGGGGGATCCAAATCAACTGTGCATACAGAACATTACCAAATATTGCACTAGTGCGAGCATTTGTTGTGAATAGGCTGACTAAAAAAATCTCTGCAACGTTTGTCGGCAGAAAATGCAATATCCGGAATATGATGTTGACGTATTCTGCGAAAAGATCTGCAAATGTTCCCCTACAAAATGAAGATGCTTCAAAAATTAACAGACATTGCAAAAAGAAGGCGTCTGCATTTTGCAAATCAGTTCAGTGCATTAATTTCTGATGACCCAGATATTGTTGGAAACTTGTGGTGTACAGACGAAGCTTACTTTTTTCAATTAGGTGAAGTAAACAAACAAAATATAAGATTTTGAGCAACAGAAAATCCGCATGAAATGGTAGACTCATCTCTGCATCCAGAAAAGGTTTCGGTTTGGTGTGCTGTAAGAAAATGTGGCATAATTGGAACTTTCTTCTTTGATGGCTATGTCACATCATAAAATTATTTGAAAATCTTGAGCATTATTTCTATCCTAGTCTTCGTCGCATAAGGTGTCCACTTCGTCGGCAATGATTCCAGCAGGATGGAGCTAAACCGCATACAACAGAACCTGTCCTTAATTTCCATCACACAAAATTCCGCAATCGTGTGATATCTAATCGCTATCCATTGTTTTTTGGAACAGGCTTAGAGTGGCCTCCATACAGCCCAGACATTAACCCTTGTGATTTTATATTGAATTACCTCGAACAGGAGGTATTCAAGCTTAAACTGCGATATTTAAATGAATTAAGAACACACATTGAGCAGTGTATGGCAGCAGTTAGTCATGTCACCCTTGGTAAGAGTTTTGATTACATGCGCATCATGGTCAGGAAAGTGTCCAATCGTCAGGGTGGACACCTCGAACATGTGTTACATTAAACTCCAGTCTTTCACTTATGTAAATTTCTTTTAGTATGATCAATAAAATACGTTGTTGCACTTCAAAATCACGGCTTTTTCACTGAAACACTTAAGCACTCAGAACAGCGTATTGAGCTCTATGGCTAGGGTCGAGCGTGATTAAAAAATATGCCACTCGGCAAGCATTGAGAAATTTCCATAAAAATGTTCCGGTTTCCATGGTTGAAACATGTTTTCATGAACATGATTTCGTAATTTTTAAAGTACTTTTGCATTTTGAATACAAAATACTAATTATTTACGAGCAATGTTGCTAGTAAGCAACGTTGCCCGTAATATGTTACAAAGAAATTTATCAGAAGTAAGTTAAGAGGAGGCATATTTTCGAAATACACTGAACTCTAGCCAGAAGGCATTTGTGAACGGGGTTACGCTTGGCAACAATGTAGGAAAAATGAATGACGTTTATATCGCGATCACGAGTCATGACCTACATATACCACAAAGTAAACGCCAGCTGTGTCGGTCCTGGTAGCCGAGTGGGTAGCCGGTGGGTGTAGCCGAGCGGTCTGAGGCGTTAGGCTGATGATCGTTAGGTGAAGCCCATTGGGGGTTCGAGTCCCTCTGTAGTAGCAAGGGTGGAATTTTAATTGTCCTCGATGTTTCTGTGTTCGTGTCCCTGTCGTGTCTAGTAGTCCTGAAAGTGGTTGTAGTAGAAAAAAAATAAGTCAGGAAGTTTTAGAAAAAAAAAGTGGGTTAGCGCAACATACTAGTAAGGAAAATCGTTGTTGGCGTAGGTTCAAGTCCTGCTTTAGGAAAGTTTTTTTTACTACTTTAAATTTTTTTTTATAATACTTCTTTCGTTAAAATAAGATTAAAATAATATTGAAAAAGTGATTTAACGATTAATTTTTAAAATTTCATTAAACTTCTTTCCTTAAAATAAGTTTGCCCTTGTACTTATACAGATTCATAGTAAAAGTAGTAGTAGTAGTAGTAGTAATAATAATAATAATAGTAGTAGTAGTAGTAGGAACTGGTTAGAATGCAATTGAGCATTCGTTTCCGTGCGATGTTGCCAAACCTAATGCCTTCTGGCTAGGGCTGAGTGTATTTCGAAAATATGCAAAGAGGAGGCCGCGCTAAGAACTCTGACAACTCTGACGTGCGATTTAGCGCGGTTGCCACATTTATCTTCTGTAACAATACAAGGGGAATTTGTTGAGGGAAAAGACCAGTATGTGTTGCAGCAAAAATACTATTTAACATCACGCCTGACGAAAGAAAGTCAAAAGAAACAAACAGAAGTATTGCGTTAAGATTGTTTACAAAATCATAAATAATTGTTACTTCTAAACACATTCCGCCTTATGCAGAATCGTTTTGACGCGTGATTAACGTTATACTAAAACTTGACTACTGCAGGAAACATATATTAGTCGCGAACTCTTTAGTATGGCACTAATCACGCGTCATAACGACTCTGCATAAGGCCCATTATATCTTAAAAAAAAAAAAGAATTGAAAGCTGCTTACGTTATAGAATGTCATTCAATTGTAGACAGTTTAATGCCGTTTACTGTAAAAATCCTACTTCGCAGTAGTCCATCAAAGCCTGTACATCAGATCTTCCGTATGTCTCTGAATTATCACTCATAGTTTCTTCACCTGTCGCGTCTTCGTCACTGCTGTTATCACTGCCTTGCAACGAGATCACCAGTTCTTCTGCAGTGTTTTCAAGTAAACCTTTCTCCTCCTTGGAGTTCAAAATTATTTGCCAAGTATGATCCACTTTTCCCCCCACTTTGCTGGAGTAATTTCTTTAATCGCTGCCAATATTAAACCGCGAACACTTTGCATGGTGAATGTCTTGTTGTTTTCCGTAACCTTTTAATTGTGTCCAAATCAACTTAATTGGGCTGTAATGGCAATGATAGGGGACAACCTGTTAACTTTATGTCGTGATGTCTTGGCTAATTCGTCAATCACAAAACGTTCTACCGTGTCTTTGTAACGTCGAACAATCTGGAGTAATTCAGCTTTGTTCATTGAAAAACAAAGACCAGGAATTCGATTTTCTTAAAGCCATTTTAGCACCGCTTTTTTCCTTGTAGACGTGGTAGGCGCTTTATTTACCTTTGTATTATGAAACGATGCATTGTTCAAACCAATAGTGGAGCGAGGAGGAATATTCGCGAGAAGAGTCTTGAAACCACGACTTAAATGTTTCGGATGTCATTTAATATTGGTAGTCCACTGTTTTTCTCGACTGGAAAAGAAGCATGCAATGTGGAACAAATCTATTTATTGACCCTGCATGTAAAAGAATGAGGCGACCGTCTTTTCCTATTGGGGTTTTAGAAGTCCTACGAATTGAGTTATTTGTCCAACCCCTAGACTTAGGCCAGTTTTAGACGAAAGCATTTATCGTAGCAGATGTGCTGCCAAAAATCTCGTATAATATTCTATGGCATGAAAAGTATATTGTGCTTTTACATGGTAGCATTTTGATAAGCATTTTGTCGTGACGTAGCAAACAAATCACTGAAGAAGAGCGCAATTATGGCTCCAAAACTAAAAACAGATATTTCAGTCACTATTTCTTCTAAAGCCCGTTTTCGCATATGGTTATTATGATACAAAGGACTTTTAACGGTGCAGTTATACTATACAGATCCATAGATTTTAAAATTTACAGAAGACATTTCTAATGTTTTAATAGAGTAGTGTAAAAGTAGTGAAAATATGGTGTGCACTTACATCTGAGATGTGTATTTATGTGGAAATATAGAAATTAAAGTCGAACCTGAAATGCACGTAATTGTCAATAAGCTGCCATAAAATTTTAGCAGGTCTGTAACTTCCCCATTTTGTATCGAAAACAGAACCCAACCATCTCCATCGGGGCTTCTAACCCGTTCCCACTACTTACTTCTCCTCCTACTACTAGTACTACTACTACTATTATTCTTACTACTACTACTACTGCTTACTACTACTACTTACTCCTCC